>NC_142475.1:13247500-13872500 GCF_049115385.1 Moschus berezovskii | reverse complement strand
ATGTGAAGCCAACATGACCTCCTACACCCAAGGGGTCAACCAGCTTCTCTAACACACAGTGGACGAGTACGTACCATGACGTCTGCTTCCCTCGTGGCGTAGCGAAGGTTCGGGTCTAGCCAGTACATCAGGGATTTGACCTGCTCGAAGTTCAGGAAGAGGAGGAACACAAGGAACAGGAAGTAGAGCACGCTGAGCCCTGCGGGAAGCAAGAGACACCCTCAGGTCCGGGAGGGAGCCGGCGCCAGACAGCAGACTCGGACCGCTGACGACCCCACGCAGACACCGGGGCTGAAATGCGGACTGTGGAGACCCCTCACCGGACAAGCTAGCCTTTCCTTCACTGAGAATGTGACACTCGGTCCTCATCCAGACCGAAGGGTGGAGTAACCCCCTCTGGAAAGGGATGCTGACACCAGGAACTGGAGGGGTGGCAGATGACCCGCGAGTGGGTGGACAAGAGGACCCGGCACTTGGGCCAGGAAGGCAGGCAGAGGCGAACAAGGTGGGTTCCTGGAAAGAGGGTCCGCAGCACGCACGTGGCTGGGAGCTGGCGGAGGCGGGAACGGGGTGAGGCCGCTAGGAAGGGATGGCCAGGGCTTAGGGCTATCTTGAAGACTGCAGACTTGACCTTAAGTCAAAGGAGGAGCCCCTGCTGGGATCCAAATAAATAGGAAAATGAGGTGACCTGGGGAACATTTCAGGAGACAGACTCTGGCCACGTGCATGGCGACTGGACTGGAGGTGGGCAGGGAGGTCCTGGCGGACGGGCCAGTGTGAGGTTTGAGGGGTGAGAGGTGGCCCAGGGTCACTCATCCCCCCACTTACACCCCACATTAACCCGTGGGCATGATGGTACGGTCACATCACATCATAAGTGGTAGCCTAATAATCATCCCACGTCATTTAAAAAAGAAAGTCAATAATCTACTGTAAGAAGGCAAAAGCCTGTAAAGACATTTTAGAAAGACATGAGAGCCAGCCCATGATGCCCACAGCAGTTAATGTGGGGTGTCAGTAGAGGGAGGAGCTTTGTTACTTTTCTTCTTTTCGAATCTGCTGGGATGAAAATGCTTGTGGAGGACATCTAGATGCTGTGATACAAATGACCTTGGACCACAGCACCTCATCCAAAGTGGGCTGGCACCGGTCCCCAGGGAGCCGCTCCAGAGGAGAGAGTGTCCGTGGCTGGAAAGGAATCCTCCAGGGCGGCTACAGCGCAGGCTGGTGGATGGGGCCTCTCCTGGTCCTCGGGGCGGCGGGGTGGCTGAGAGCACCCGGCTGACTCGGTCGTGTATCCCAGGGCCCAGGGCGCATGGGTTTTTAGACAAGTCTATAGGATAGCCTTCTTATGTATTATTATATACCAGCTACTTTTACAGGCTCTCACTGCAAATACCTTCCACGACACCTTCTCATTATGATCCTTTTGAAATAATTATTTTGGGATACAAAGAAAGTGTGGACCAGGAGGCTCTCTGTGAACGAGAGTTCTCAGTTGGGCTTCAACATCCCTGAAGGCCTGAATATTATATGCAAAACTGTGTGTGTGCCTGTGCGTACACTGGGGAAGGGTCTATAGTTCTCATCAGGTTATCAAAGGGTTCCAAGACTCCAGGGAAGAAATAAAACTGCTCATTACCTAGAATGGACCATATGAAATTAGAAGAACTAGATGTAGTCATCTAGCTGAAAATGACTCACAACTTTTAAGTGGCCATATTAAGTCTGTGAGCTGTAAGTATAATACAACCAAAACTATCTTTTAAGAAACGGAAATGAGTCACGTACTTACCTGCAAAAAAAATCCTCCTGTGGCATCCCCTGGCCCTTCCCAAGCCCTGTGGTCCCATCTGTGCCCAGCTCTGCCTCTCCCGGCCTGGCCTGCCTCCCGGCATCTTTGCCTGGATCCTTCTTTGCAGGCAGGTTTCTAATTAAGCACACTTTCTTCGCGCCTCCCATCACCCCCAAGTGAAAGCAACTACTTAGTCAATGTCGCTTCTTGTGGTTTTAATAAACTTCCTGCCACTGGGAGACACCTGTTCTGCTCAGATTACTGATTTGTTTCCCAGGGTGCTTGCTACAGCCACCCTCCCTCCCCAAGGCCCCTCTGCCTGCAGGCTCAGGGCCACAGGAGCCACCCACTCGGGACTCGGTGAACACATGCTGAGCACACGACCGAGACTCACCACTGAATTGAGAGACTTACTTATGATCTCTGAAGGGTGAAAAATAAACAGACTTGAGCATAATCTCCATTTTAAGAGTCCCTTCATGTAAGATTACACTTTTTGAACCTTGAATAATTTTGGGGGACGATTACTTAGGTAAGATGGAAGCCAAGCCCCAAAGTTTTGAAGATAAGATTTAAATCCCCTCGGGTGGTTTCACTCTTTGGACTAGAAATCAAGTAAACGTCGTAAGAGACCCAACATATATATGCGACACTCATCACTAAACTAGTTCAAACCAGGGCTCTTTGCTAAGACCTCTCCTTTTCTGAGTTCTTTCCCATTTGCGACACTGGGGAGATTGCTGGGGTTTCTTTCCCTCCTGGATGCTGACAAGGCAAACACGCTCATACGATGCAAGTGAGCGTCACGAGTGAAGAGCAACGTCAGGAAGAACAAGCCACATTCCCTCCCATCAGATCCTGTGCATTAATGGACAGCAGTGTTGGGAGGTTGATGGGGTGGGAGGGACTGAAACAGTTCATGTGTATGAGACTTTCCGCTGTCACCAGCACTTTATTTTGTGGCGAAGCATTTTAATAATAAAATAAAAATCCTGATACCAGGAACAAAAAAAAAGTAAAAAACGATTAAGTTTTACAGTAGAGCAGTAAGAAAAACTGCTCTAACATACAGGAAAAAAAGATCTGTTGAGAGTAGAATGGATTTTGAAACTGACTAATGTGTAACTCACCAAAGACCATTCGCCATAAGGCCGGATGTGGCCGGGTAAAGGGACCTGCGGAGAGAACGGTACAAGGTCAGAACAGACCGCTTTCAAACCAAGACCAAAACAAAGACAGTGCTGCTGATGGCCACAGAGACAAGGGGTTAAAAAAGCCTGAACTGTCAAAGCTTCTTTCTAGGAAAACTCTGGGAGGTCACAGTCTAGGTTGAAATGTTTTATCTACATTGTAACAACTGTCCCCACAATTGTAATAGGTACGAATTCCAACAGAGCCTTTTTTTTTTTTTCTTAAAGCTTTGTCTTCAGAATCAGATGATAATTTCCCATGGACACAGTGACAGTGAGTGGGTCACCAGACCAGCCTTTCACTGCATGTGATACTTACTGGATCTTAACAAGACACCTCACAGCTCCGTTCCAGACGTCCCATGTGTGTGAGAGACAGACAGACAGACAGACAGACAGCACTGGGATGGACCGACAATGAGAGAAACACCATGCTTGGAGTGTGTGTGTGTGTGAGAGAGAGAGCACACACACAGACAGACAGACAGCACTGGGATGGACCGACAATTAGAGAAACACCATGCTTGGAGTGTGTGTGTGTGAGAGAGAGAGACACAGACAGACAGACAGACAGATAGCACTGGGATGGACCAACAATTAGAGAAACACCGCACTTGGAGAACAAGTGAGACAGGGAATGGCACTGAGAACAAACTGGGAGCCCGGGAACATGCTGGTGCGGGGCCTTTGATCACGACCTCTGGCGACGAAACACCTCTCACCAGTTCAGATAGGCAGATACAGATTTCACAAAACGGAAGCCAAAGTTTCACAGGATGAAAGTTACTATACGTGATAAAACAATACGTTGCCTTCTATTTTATCTCATTAAAAAGGAAAAAAGAGTAACAGAAGATGAATGCAATTAATCTGGGCCTCGATCCACTAAACTGATTTACCACTAACTGAAGGGTTGCTGCTGCTGCTGCTAAGTCACTTCAGTCGTGTCCGACTCTGTGTGACCCCACAGACGGAAGCCCACCAGGCTCCTCCATCCCTGGGATTCTCCAGGCAAGAACACTGGAGTGGGTTGCCATTTCCTTCTCCAATGTGTGAAAGTGAAAAGCGAAGTCGCTCAGTCATGTCCAACCCCCAGCGACCCCACGGACTGCAGCCCACCAGGCTCCTCCATCCATGGGATTCTCCAGGCAATAGTACTGGAGTTACAGCTGGCAAATACTGACCACTGTTCTAGAGGGCCCCTGACCTATTTTGGGACTGCCCAGGCCTTCCTGCACTTAGAGGATTTCCAGCGGTGTGATCCCTTATCTCCAGGAGAGAGGCCAGAACTTGCGGCCCAGCCTTCTTTATAACTGGGTCCCGATCCTATAGCTGTACCTGTGCCAGGGAACATCAGGGGCTGGGGACAGTGGAGGAAAGTATGCAGAGCGCTCCTCTCCTTCCACCATCCCTGTGGTCCTGGCCGCCAGGGACAGTGGTGGGAGGCGGCACCCCTCACGCTGGCGAAGCTGGCGCTGGGGACACTACAGCAGAGGCAGTTCCATTTAGTATGCGCTGCAGATGTGACAGCGGGATAGACTATGGTCAAGGCTCACTCATGGACCAGGTCTGGGTGATGTGCCAGCTCAGAGGTTAGCCGGGAGTCAGGCGGGGCGGGGGGGGGCGGCTGGTATCCTAGCCCTCCCAGGATTCCTCCAGCCAGTTAACATCCGAGAACAGGCTCTTGCATCAGCAAAGTCAGCTTCTGTTGCTTGTGACCTGGAATCCTCCCTGAAGCAAACATTACATTGTAATTTTTATTCTGTAACTCATTCCAAATGGCCTATTTCTTCTTTAAAAAGGCTACACTGAAACAATTTCTAACTGCTTTCTTTGGATGAGCCAAATTCATATGAGGAATACTGATTCAGATTCTGGGTTTACATGTTGAGAGTTCAGAAGTTAAGTTTGTGAAGGACTCTGCTTCATCCAAATGAATATGGTGTCTGAGTTTTGGATGGCAAGCAGCAAGAGCTCAGATACAAGGAATTTGAAAGTTAACCTCTGTTTGATTTCTGAGTTCTGACAGCAAAGATTTGGACTGCAAGGGATATCTGTATTCTTTTTAATCAGCTGCTTTTTTTCTCTAAAAAGGGAAAGTGAAGCGCAGGAACCAGAATCCCCTTCCAGGTAACACAACCTGGTTAACTTTCTTTGCAAATTATCGGAAAACTGATAGTAACATTTGTCATCTTTTAAGTTAATTTTCTCCTTCAAATGCTCTTCTACACGGATGCTAGGTAATAGCTTCACTTGTCACCAGGAATGACTTGTCCTTCATAGCAGTCTGGCTTGTAAGCGTTATTCCATCCAAACTACTGAATTAACCTTTCAGACAGAACAGGGGACCCCAGCTTTCTCTATGATTTCCTTTTACAAGGTGAAACTCTGAAACTCAAAGATCTATTATTTGGCTTGCAACAGAATTCCATGCCTGATCAATACCTTAAAACCACATAGTGTTATTCTCAAGAGCACTCCTGCTTCTAACAGTCAACAGTACTTTCCTTAACCCTTACTGGGTAGCAGGCTGCGGGATGAGATACACTACCCCTTAGTCCTCCTGGCAGATGATGCGAAGACCACCATCTTTCCCTTTCTACAGATAAAGGCATCAGGGCATAAGGAACTTACTCACAGCCACACCTTTCCAGGACTCCACTTCAGGTAGAACTGGGCCAGCTCGGGAGACCGGGACCGAGGAGCGGGCACAGAGTGGAGGGTCTGAGCCAGGGCTGTCTCAGGGCCAGGAGAGGGGCAGAGAGAAACAAGCTAGTGAATGGAGCTTAGCGCTGCTGCAATGTGGAACTGATAAGGTCTGGAAAGATGGGAAGGATGAGAGGGCAGGGAACTGATACAAGACCCTGCACACTGACCACTAGAAAGGCCTCCAAAGTCATCGTCAGCCTGTGGTTACTCTAACAGTGGCATTCTGAAAGAACTCAGCCCCTTCTTCTAGCTAACCCTAAGTAGGACAATTTCAGAGTAAATAAGAGGATAGGGTGGTTGAGGAATGTGGGGTTGATGGGGCCTTAAGCTCTCTGCAACCCAATGTGCAACTGCTTCAGCTCAAGACTTATGTCTCTCTGTCCGGCTATCATTCCTGAGACAGACTTGTCCCAGGGCCTGGAGAGAGAATGTCCATCTCACTGCACTGCAGTTCGGTTTTTTAAAGCCTTATCTTGATTTACAGCTATGGAATTTTTCCCTCTTTTCTCCAATATCCCACGTATATACCATAATATTACATGATAAGTGTTTCTCATAAAATACGATTTTTAAAACTGCCCTTTCTGCCTTGCATTTGATCTAAGGAAGACTTCAGAAATCTGATGTGGGGGGTTTCAGAAGAGACAGTGGAGCCCCAAGAAGCTGTGCCCTGAACTGGGTGGGCGGGAACAGACAGGGCCTTTCACCTACAAAAGGCGAGATATAAGGGCAGCCTGGAATGTTAGGTGACCTTTCAGAAGCTGACTTTAAACCCAGTCCAGGCTTTATTTCAGTTGTCCAATCCCCTCTCTTCTTTCTACGAAGAAACTCTGAATGCTGTCGCTTAGTATTTTCAGAAGCAGATGCCCGCAGTATTACTCACAAACAGTAGTCTCTTCACTATCAGAGACAATAATATTGCTAAACATGCTACTCTGCCTTTTAAAAGATGGAGGATGAGGCTGGCGGTTTCCTGTAGGATGAGCCTTGCTACTTATGCTCACCGGTGCTCACGCACACGCGGCTCCGCCAATCACGTCACCGCCAAAACCACGCCTCCCACAGCACCCAGCTGCCATCCGGACCATTCACCGCATCCCAGTGCCTGCCCACAGATCCCACTCCCCCGCGAACTATCTTCTCGGTGGTCTTCCTCTGCCCAGTACTCCAGCCAGGACACCCAGGAGGGGTGGTCCATCTCATGGCGGGGAGGGGAGGACTTCTTGTCTATATCTTATTTCTGATTTCTAAAAGCTGCCTGGAAAAGTGTGGGTCCTCAGTTCAATTATGCAGGAGAGACGGGGCAGGCATCTCAGGGTGGTGATGGAGAAACCAGTGCTGGTTTGATTTACGAAAGTGGTTTTCGCACAAGACACATTATGAAAAACAACATGTTTTACTTTCTTATCAGTCCCTATGACTGGATACCTCATTTTCAATCAGATATTAAGAGCCAGTTTGATTTCAAAAGAAAACAGAAATCAAACGTCTTTGCCACTGCAGAGCATGCATTTAAAACATTTCCTCAGAAATCAAAACATAAGATCACAGCCTGAATTGCCAGCAACCTATGGTCACATCCACAAACATCTGAGCTCCAAGAACCAACCCGAGGGAGAGAGAATCCTTTTAACCCAAGTCAGAAGCTGCCTCTCCGGCAGCGGAAGGACTGTGCCTGGGAGCCTCTCAGTCTGCCTCTTCTCTTTATTATCTCGTTTTCAGCTTTATCCGGTGTAATTGACAAAGGAAACTGCAAGATATTTGATTAGTACTAGTTGAAAGTTTAAATTCCTCTAGGAAAAACCTAGAAAAGGCAGGAAAAAAAGATCAGCAAATTTCAAACCTAAGAAAAAATTTTTCTATAAAAAAAAAAAGCGTGGGGCAGGAGACAGAGAATGGGGGGAGATGATACCATTTGTTCCTTCTTTTAATTTAGGAGACAATGAACCTTTTGGATCGCCTTCATGCCTCAAGGAGATGTGATTCGCATTATCTAAGCTCAGAGAAATCAGATGAGGACAAATAGAAGGGAAAACTCGGAAAAATCAAGACATCCTAGAGATCTCACCCTCTTCAAAATACCCTGAAGAAGAGCTGAACGGTGTTCCTCTTGCAGACGAGGAGAGGACAAGAGGGCTAATTCTGTGAACTGCTTTCCTGACAGATTCATTACTTAAGTCACCATGGATCTGTTGAGAAGACCACCGTGTGCTGGGCAATGGGGGCCCAGGACAAGGCCGGGGGGGAACCGTAATGGAGGCCCTCCGAAGTTGGAAAGGCAGACAGAAGTCACCTGTTGAAAGAAACCGCACAGCTGGAGGTGCGGCGGGTCTCTAAATTTCAGTTATAATGACACTCCAATGACACAGTGGCACAGTTAAAGTCACACTTACACAGGAGGGACAGTTGCTCTAAGGAGGTGGAAGTGGCTTTCAAAATATTTTCTTCAAGGGAACCAGAAGAGAGAGAATGCGAGAGAAGGCGACAGGAAAGAAGCGTGTGTAGGTAACAGCTCCTGCCCCTCCCGGGTCTCCCTGCGGTCTCCATCCTTGTGCGTTTATCGGACGGAAGGAAGGAACTCTGGGACTCACCCCGTCACTCACTCCGTCGACTGTCAAATGAAAGAGTCTGCTTGAGTCTCCTCCACTCCTCCTCCAAGTAACCCAGCAGTAACTTCTAAGCTGATGGAGGCAATCCAGGTTCTCTTCCACTCTTCCAGTCAGTGGAGATCTACTGGAGATCTATGAATGTGCCTGGGGAGTTCTCTATCCTCTGTAAACGCCTGTCCTCAGGTCGGCCTGGGGCAGAGGTGGCATGGGGCCTAAGCCTAACCGAAGAGGAGGGAGGGCACGTGTGCTGCAGGGTTTCTAGAAAAGCCCTCTTCACTCTGCGATGCAGGGAAAGACAGGGCCTCCTCTGCTGGACACCATCCACAGCCGCACATTAGCAGGGCCGTAGCTGTCCCAAGGCCATGAGACAGGTAGAGCCCAGGTCTTCACATGTCACCGAGCTGCTCAATCAGCCAACCCTGAACCACTCTCTCTCAGAACCTCTCATGGATGCAAAAAAGCAAACGTTTTATTTATTCTTTAAGCCACTTTGAAAGAGGTCTCCTATTATTTGTGGGCAAAAGCATACCGACTATTATAGACCTTATGGGGAAAGTCAAGGGTCTGTCATCTGGACTCTGTTCCAAAAGAACCACAGGGCCCCCTCCTGTCAGAGCGGACCAGTCCTCGCACACAGAGAGCATACGTGAACTTGATCACACTCAAGAGACATATGGAGACCACCAAATGCAGGCTTATGCTTCAATGTTTAGGGCAACTTTTACTAGGTCAAGGAGAAATGCAAGTGAATCTGCCAAAACAGAGCCATTCTGGGAATGCCATCCACTGTGGGCACTTCCCCAAAGCTGCCTCTGGAGAAGGCAGACACTGGGCTCCGTTCCTCCCATTCATTCCAACACTTAATTCGAGAATTTGTGCCAAGGGTGGGGAGAGTGGAAGACAAGGTGGCGAGACTGGAATGGGAAGAGGCGTGCCCATCCCACTCGGAGAACCATCCACCCAGCGGAACGGCTCCCACAGAGGCTGGCGTCTGAATGCCAGCTGGGGGAGGGGGCCAGTCACATGCCTGGGGGACCCTGTCCCAGGGGGGTGGCCAGGTCCCCATCCCTATCAACTCCATGCCACCCCCTGATTCAAAAAAACAAAAAAAATTCAAGGACGGCACTCTTTAATGTGGAAACTTATGGTTTTACTGATCTGATGTAGAGTAACTGGCTCTTTAGAGAACAAGGCAGACAATAGTAGGCTCGCTCAGTACACGTGGCTGCGAGACAGTCCCTCTAAGCATAGCTTCCCTGACACCCTAACACTTCCTGCACAGAAGGCTGAAGGTCTCTGTCCTTTTTGTGGGCGAAGGGTCTGATCACCAGAGGAGAGAAGGCACAGCCTCCTCCCTGTGGACGCGGAGTCCAAGCACCCCAGACACAGGCCGGCTGAGGCCCTGAGGCTGCACTCCTGGGAGAAAAAAGAGCCAGAGATTGGCAGAGAGCAGGAGAAACAGAGAGAGACAGGAGACAGAGAGCAGGCACCTCACGATGGGCCTAGCGCGAGACCAGACCAGGCTCTGCTGAGTCCGGGACCGTGCAGGGCGGGCCCTGACCCCAGGCCGGCAGCAGCGGCTGAGGGTGGTCCAGGAGCGACTGGCCGGCCTTGGGATCAGCCGCAAACCAAGCAGGACTCTGCGGGTCCTCCCTGCATTGCGTGTTATCACACAGTCAGGGGAGCCAGGGAGAGCATGAAAACAAACAGCCTTTATCTTTCTAAAAGGGAAAACAAAAGCCCAGTCCCACCATGAGACTGAGCCAGTTATGGACATTGAAGATGACAGGTCTCCACGAGGGAAGAGAGGAGAACTCAGCAGAAATCATGTGAAATGTCACATCCGACAGATGCAATCCCCACCGTTCAGGGCTTTGGGGACCTTAAGAAAAGAACCACAGCCCCAGTGCCTGCTGGAGTCCCCCAGCAGGACAGGCTATAAAATCGCAGCTACGGAGGGCTGAGTCTGGGAATCCCTAAACTTTCAGTACGGCTCTTAGAATTAGCAAAGCCTAATTAAAAAAAAAAAAGCAGAAAAGAAACCTTCGAAGAAAAGGCAAGAATTAACACCCAGCCAAGGAAAACTGGAGGCTGGAAGAACAGACACATCTCAGGACTGATTAGTTTTTTGCACACATACTGTGTTCTCATTGACTGATGTAAAAAAAAAAAAAAGATGGTGGGGGACAAATGAGATAAGAAACAGGAAGAGAGGGTACAGACCAACAGTGGTCCTGGCATCAAATGATGGCTGGGAAGCAAGCCACTGACCTACACAGGACACAGCAGGCAGGGCTGAGGGGGTGACAGTGACCACCAGCTGAACAGTCACCTACTCACCTTCCCTCAGGGCTCAGGCAGCCGCCGGCCTTGTGTTGGTAGCAAACCCGAGATGCAGTTTACCGTCTACACTGGGCTATATTCTTAGGCCACCTTTGTTAAGACCAGGTTCCAGAGCTCAGGCAGACCACCACTGTGTAGAAAATGCTCAACGCCCCAAGTGGCCACTTAAGCTGCGCGGCAGCACAGCGCCCTTGAAAGAAAGGATGAGCTCCGTGAAGTCCAAGCTGTCCCTAAACCTAACATCTTGAGATGTTGTGTGCTGGGGTGTGCATGCGTGCTAAGTCGCTTCAGTCGTGTCTGACTCTTTGTGACCCTTTGGACTGCGGCCCACTAGGCTCCTCTGTCCATGGGGATTCTACAGGCAGGAATACTGATGTGGGTTGCTATGACCTCCTCCAGGGGATCTTCCCGACCCAGGGATCAAATCTGAGTCTCCTATGTCTCCTGCACTGGCAGGCAGGTTCTTTATCACTAATGCCATCTGCGAAGCCCTTGTGTGTTGAAATCAGGAGGAAAAAGAAAGTAAGACAAATAACTTGAAAAGCTGTTCAACACTGGGGATGCTTCCTAGAAAGTAAATGTCATAGCTGGGCCAATTCCCCTTCATTCCATGACCTCTCTGTATCTCGAACATCTTCTCTTCAGGCTGCAATCACTGTGTATTATAAGAACTTTCACCACCAAGGAAAGGCCAAATTATGTTTGGTCATTATCTGTGTAAGGTATGCAGGTGCTGTGGACGGAAGGTTTGTATCCCCCAAATCCACATGTTGAAATTCTACCCCTGAAGGTGAAGACGGTTGGACTGCCTGGATCCTACAGGGCCAAAGCACAGAGCTACTTGACTGTGAACATTTGCTATCCTTTAGACGTAGGAAGAAGGACCCCAGGGTGGCTCAGAGATCATCCGTCCACTTCCATGACAGGGCCATGGCGGGGACAGGAGCAGGACAGTCTCCGCCTTGGTTTCAAAGGGCAAGACTGATGCCCAGCAGAGCCGGGGAGAAAAGTCTGCTGGAGTCTCGTGGTTTCAACCCCGACTGGGCTAGCTGTGGGGGCAGACCACTGCCCCAGGGGGTCTAGATGGCAGAGCATCAAGTCCAGGAGGATTATTCTCAAACCCTGAGATCTCACAGTTTGCCTTCCTAAGTTTTGGCCTAGAATTTGCAACCCTTTCCTTCTTTCCAGTCTCTTCTTTGGTGAATAGCAATGTCTGCTCTGCGCCTGGCCAGTTCTTGTATTCTGCAAGCACAAAGTTTGCTTGGTTTCACAGGTTCACAGCTGCCACAGGATGAAATCTTCTGTGTAAGCCGCTCAGTCCATGGTATTCTATCACAGCAGCCTACACTAAGACACAGGTTTTCATATCTTGAGAGGTTTTCACTAAAAACATAAAAATAAAAATCTAAAAGCCTGAGAGGTTGAAGAACTAAACTCAGCTGCCAAATAACTTGGTCATCTAGAGTAATCCACTCCCCGAAGGATTCAGAATCATGGTTTTATTGTTGGATTATTACGCTACCAGCAGAACCCACAAAATTACAGAACAGCGAATTCCTTGGTGGTGAGGGGCTAAGATTCCGCAGTTCCAATGCCGAGGGCCCAGGTTCAGTCTCTGGTCGGGGAACTAGATTCCCACAAGTCAAAACTAAGAGTTTGAAAGGTGCAACTAAAAATGCTGCAAGCCACAACTAAGACCCAGTACAGACAAATAAATATTAAAAACAAAAAAGAAAGAAAAATGCTCATTAAAAAAAACAATAATACAGAACAAAATTCCACTGCCAACATTTTGGAAAACCTGAAAGACTTGCCATGTATAACACAGCAAGTCCCCTACATACGGACCTTCAAGCTGTAAGCATTCAAGGATGTGAACGTGCATTTGCGCGTCTAATCACATAAGTCAGTTCACGTGTCTGGTGTACCCCCTCATGCGCACGCATCCTCTACAAGCAGCTGTGCTGTCGTGTACTTCACAGTATAGTACTCTATAGAGTGGGCTTCCCTCATAGCTCAGTTGGTAAAGAATCCGCCTGCAATGCAGAAGACCCCGGTTCAATTCCTGAGTGGGGAAGATCCGCTGCAGAAGGGATAGGCTACCCACTCCAGTATCCTTGGGCTACCCTTGTGGCTCAGGTGGTAAAGAATCACCGCAACATGGGAGACCCCAGTTCGATCCCTGGGTTGGGAAGATCCCCTGGAGAAGGGAAAGGCTACCCACTCCAGTCTTCTGGCCTGGAGAATGCCATGGACTGTATAGTCCATGGGGTCACAAAGAGTCAGACACGACTGAGCAATTTTCACTTTCACTTTTCTTTCACTCTCACTGTATAGAGTACAGTGGTACAGTATCTTTATTTCAAGCCCGAGGTGTCGAGAAGCAAGTGTGAAAGCAGCCATGATATAGCTGGTGTGACTGTACTTTTCAGGCTTTCTGGGTGGCTCAGATGGTAAAGAATTTGCCTATAATGCAGGAAAACCAGGTTCAATACCTGGGTCAGGAAGATCCCCTGGAAAAGGGCGTGGCAGCCCACTCCAGAATTCCTGCCTGGAGAATTCCATGGACAGAGGAGCCTGGAGAGCTATAGTCCATGGGATCGCAAAGGGTTGGACACAATTGAGCAACTAACACACTGTACTTTTCAAAGTACTATATACTCTGAGACTAACAATGCTTTATCATCTGGGTTTGTTTGTTTGTTTTAATGTTATTTGTGTGAAAAGTATTATAAATCTATTATAGTACTGTACTATATAACCGAATGTATTAGTTGGGTACCTAATGTTGAATTTATGAACAAACTGGACTTACGAATGCACTCTGGAACAGAACTCATTAGTATGCAGGGGACTTTCCTGAGTACTGTGATCTATAAGAAGGAAGTATTTGATCTTTGTCCCCTTTCTGGAACTGAGTTCTAAACTCCTGGAATTTCCTAAGTGGTAAGAGTCTTTTGTTACATTAATGAAGCAGCTCAGGAAGGAGGCCAGTGGAGCCAACAAGGTGATTAGAGATAGGAATCCTCAGTTACCTGCCCTGATCTCTGGGGATGAAGGAGAGGCTGGCGGGCAAATCAATTGCCAATGGCAAAGATTTAATCAGTCATTACAAAAGTAATTAAACTTCCATAGAAACCTAAAAGGATAGAGCTCAGAAAGCTTCTGGGTTGGTGAGCAAGTGGAGATTTGGTGGGAGAAAGCATGGAAGGGGCTCCTCCCTTCCCAGCAAGCATCCCTGCATCTGGCTGTTAATATTCTCAGTTATCTAGTGAGTAAACTGGTCTCCTGAGCTGTTCTAGCAAATTAATCAAACCCAAAAAGGAGGTCATGGGAACCTCTGATCTACAGTCATTTGGTCAGAAGCACAGGGGACACCCTGGACTTGTGACTGGCATCTCAGTGGAGGCAGGAGCAGCCTGGGGGGACTTAACCTGCGGAATCCAATCTATCCCCAGGCAGACAGTGTCAAATTGAGTAGAATGGCAATGGCAACCCAATCCAGTGTTCTTGCCTGGGGACTCCCAGGGACGGCGGAGCCTGGTGGGCTGCCGTCTGTGGGGTCGCACAGAGTCGGACACGACTGAAGCGACTTAGCAGCAGCAGCAGGACACCCAGCTGATGTTCAGCAATGCTCGGTGGTGGAGGGATACCACCCCTCCACACCCACACACACAACGGAATTATGTAGCTCCAGGTAGCATGGGTAACATCCATAATGAACTCCGTATATTACAGGTTATACTCTACTGAATAGATGGGAGGATGGAGAAGCAGCACATCTTAAATCATCCTATTTAAAACCTGAGCAGGGCCCATGGAGCACAACTCACAAAAAAAGACTGCAACAGTTACAAAATACCCTAAATGTTAAAGAAACAGGATACAAAAAGTGAATATTTAGAAAATCACCTGCAGAGAATAAGTAAAGAATATTCCAGGGAGGAAGTGCTGAAGCAGAATAAGAAAAAATAATGTAACTTGTTAGGGACCATTCAGGGGAAAGGGGTGGATCTTAAGTGTGGCAGAATACCAAATTAGTTTTTAAAAAAAGGCTTTTGCCTCGCTCCATAACACTGAAAGAGGAAAATTTCATAGTAATCATTTTTTTTTAACCTGATAATGAAAATTCATATCCCAGCAAAGTTTCCAGTTAAAGACAGCAAGTTATTTAAGTAATATCCATTAGAACACTGACCCCATCGTTAGCAAAAAGGAGTAGATGAGCAGTAACTGGGTATTTTACAACTTGGCTGATAATACCAAAAACAGTAACAAGAACAACGGTTGACATTCACTGAGGGCTTACATTTGTCAGTCACTGTTCAGAGTACTTTACGGTATTAATTCAGTTAACTCTTACTGCTGTACTTCTCTCCATTTCAGACAGAGATGTCTTCAAGAGGGACAGAGGAGACAGCGCTAGGAATGGTGGAATGAGCAGTCTGCCTCCAGAGCCTGTTCCCCTAGTCACCACGCAATATTCAGATTCTTTTTCTTATTCCACCTTCCAGTTTCATCTTCTAGATGACATGCATCTCAAAAATACCAACAAGGACACAATGCACAGGAGAAATGTGATAAAGCATTACATCACTTACCATTGGGGAAAGCTAACACACTGATGATAAGAAAGAAGAAAATTACAGAGAGGATGCCCCTCCAGATGTTGTCTTCTGGGACAGAGTCATCCCTGAAAACAGAAAAGGAACACTAAGTATTATTTTTGAATCTACAATCAGTCTAGAAGGAGTACAAGTTCCATGTTCTAAAAAACTGGGGATTGCTAACTTTATTTTGCTGAGCTAAGTCATTACATTCACTATTTACTATTCACTGTGGTATTTCCTAAAATAATACAGCTCTTATAGTAAAGTCCAGTTCTTATGATAAAGGCACTGTCAACCTTACATCCCAACACACATTCTACTCAGACAAGCATTTGAGAATCATCATTTGAGCTTCCCAAGTGGCTGAGTGGTAAAGAAACCACCTGCCAACGCAGGAGACACAGGAGACCCGTGTTCAATCCTTGGATCGGGAAGATCCCCTCGAGAAGGAAATGGCAACTTGCACCAGTATTCTTGCCTGGGAAATCCCATGGACAGAGAAGCCTGGTGGGCTACAGTCCACGGGGTCTCAGAGGGTCGGACACAACTGAGCAGACACACACACAAAGATGGCCTTCACTACAGAGGCTGTGGCGGAAAACTGTTCAGGAATCAGAAAGGAAGCATACGATTATGAAAGCTGCTCGTCCTGGAGCCCATGCTCCACAACAGGAGAAGCCACTGCAACGGGGAAACCCAAGCACCACTAGAGAGTGACCCTCGTTTGTCGCAGCTAGAGAAAAGCCCAGCAATGGAGACCCAGCACGGCCAAAAATAAATAAAACTCATTTCAAAAAATAAGGAGCAAGGACATGAGGCCATGAGATTATGCAGTCACTTGTCAAATATGGGCGGTTGGCTATCCAAGCGATGAACAAAAACGAGGCAGTGTAACGCCATCAGAAAGCACTAGTGAAAAACGTAAAGGAAAAATGAAGAGAAAACAAAAGACAAAATTTAAACTTGTATTTAAATTCCAAACATAAGAATTGGAAAGAAGGAGACAAGCTTCTCCGCCTGGTCATTTCTCATGTGTTAGGGTGCTGAGCTCCTCCATAACCCCAGTAAACTGAAATGATTACGTCTGTTGGTTTATATGTTACCTGTCTTCTCTGCAGAAAGTAAACTCCTAAAGGCAGGGAATTATTCACACCTGTATCCACAGAGCCTGGGGACACAGTAGGCCCTCAATACATTTCTGGACTGATTATTATGGAAGAAAATTTACTGTTTTACGATGAAGTAAAATTCCCCAAGGGCTTCCCTGGTGGTTCAGTTGTAAAGAATCCACCTGCCAACATAGGAGATACGGGTTCGATCCCTGGGCTGGAAAGCTCCCTGGAGAAGGAAATGACAACCCACTCCAGTATTCCTGCCTGGGAAATCCCACAGACAGAGGAGCCTGGTGGGCTACGGTACAGGGTTGCAAAAGAGTCCGACATGATTTAGCGACTAAACAACAAAAATCCCCGAAATGGAAATTTTCTTACCACTGAAAGAAAATTTAGGGTGTAACAGTTTACATTAATAAAGAAGATTCTGATAACATATCTAGGGCTCAGAGAAGCAAACAAAAGTAGGAAAACAGAAAAACAGCTGGAAGATTTTCTGAAGTATTGATAATTATCGAGAAGCTTGGGAGAGGGAAGTTCAGTGTTCCAGTTTAGAAAGAAGTAGGATAAGTAAGAGAAAATATAAGCAGAAACACAATGGAATGACATAGTTTAGAGATGTTGAAACTGGTAGCAATACATTTAAAAACGACAAAAGAACCTGGGTTTATCTGGAGGAGGACTGTTTATAGTGAAAGTTTTCAAAAGACAAATGTTAAGTTAAGATTGACTATTACTAAATGAAAAGGTCAAAAAAAGAGTCTTAGAAGAAAAGCAAGTTTGCATAGAAAAAAGATCTTGAGTATCAGCATACACACATGAAAAGGTATGGAATGAAGCAATTATTACCTCATTAAGGACTGAGTCCTGGGTGGTGGTTTAAAAGTGTTAACTTAGATTCCAACTCCTGTTTAGGCCATTAAGCTTCTGCACCCAATGAAATTATTTCCAGACTTATGACAAGACTGAACATAAGGTTCTGAAATAAGATGTCATTCAGGTCTTAAATGTTTCCTAGATCATCACACAGCTAAACAGCACTGAACTAATCCTGAACAAACAACACCTGGTGGCTAAACTCAGAAATCTGATTACAAAACCATTCTTTACAGTCGGATGGACTTCTTCCTGTAGCAAAGTGCAATCTTATTTTAATGGTCATCCTAACAATTACACATTTGTCCAGAGGTTATAAACACAACTTTAAAATGCCAGGCTGATCATCCTAGGGCACTTGCCATGCCCTTTGGTTTATGTAGGGAAGCCCCGTATCCAGCTCCCAGGAACATGAGCTTTTACTGCAGAATGGCTACACACAGCGGGGGTGGGGACACGTCCTCATTCAGACCAAGTCACACTACCGATACTGCTAGTGATCAACAGCCAGGGTAACAGGTCCTGTCTCTCAAGGATCTACTGTGTGTCAGGCACTGAACAGGCAGTTTCTAGACATTCTAATTGTCACAACCCATCTGCAAAATGGGCTGTTATCAACCACATCTTCAGATGAGGTAACAAAGGTCACAGAGGTTTAGTAACTTTCTCAAGATTGTGGAGTTAAGAAGTTGCAGAGCTAGCTTCAAAACCAGGCCTGCTAGACTCTGAAGATAATGATCTTTCCCCTTTGCCAAACTGCCTTATGACAACCTGTCATCCTAAATCCATCTGACTCATGGGAGATTCACAGGGATGGTATAAGAGAGGTGAACTGGGCATGCGATTGGTAAGTCACAAAATAAAAGCAAGGCTAAAATGAATACCTGTGGCCGAGGAAAACAAGATAGAGTCTCATAACTCATGCCTTATACCAAAATACATTCTAGATGATTCAAACTAAAACTAAAAACAAAATAAAATTCTAGAAAAAAAAAAATGATGGGAGAACTAAAAAAAAAAAAAAAACAACAACTATACACCCCCCAAAAAGACACCACAACCTCAGAGTAGGGAAGGCCTTTCTAAAGCATGATACAAATTCCAGAGGTCACAAAGGAGAAAGCTGACAAATGTGCATGACAAAGAAATCAGCAACAAAGTCCAAGGAAAAGTGAGATAAACTTGGAAAAAATATTTGCAACTCATATGAGGACAAAGGGTTAACTCACCTAATTACAAAGCTCTTCCCACCACATCAGTTAACATAAAGAATGACAAATGGACAGAGAACACCAAATGGAAAAGTGGACAAAGGATATGAAGAGGCAGTTCACTGAGTAGAAAAATCCAGCAGCTCTCAGGCAAGCAAAAAAAACGATGCTCAATCTCGTTCATGGTAAGATACAGGCATACTGGAACAACACAAAGAGACCACTTTTATCTACTTTATCCCTGATGGCTCAGATGGTAAAGAATCTTCCTGCAATTCAGGAGACCCCAGTTCAATCCCTGAGTCACAGAGATCCCCTAAAGAAGGGAATGGCAACCCACTCCAGTATTCCTGCCTGGAGAATCCCATGGACAGAGGAGCCTGGCGGGCTTTCAGTCCACGGGGACGCAAAGAGTCGAACACGACTGAGCGATTAACGTGACTCTTCCTTACCTTATGGAAAAAGGCAAAAATTTAATGACTGAGCTGGTGAGGAAATGCAGAAATAGATAAACAGGTATTTTCACACACTACCTTTATGGGGGGCCATTTGACAACACATTAATTTATAAATGCATATACTCTGTGACTCAGAAATTCCATGTATGAGAATATATCTCACAGATATACCCTCATTTATGCAAAAATGACATATGTACAAGGCTGCTCACCATAGCATTGTATGTTTTAGCAAAACAAGGAAACAACTAAATGCCCACCCAAAAGAGACGTTAAAAAATTATGGCTCTGGCTCACAAGCAAGTACTTGTTGCTGTTCAGATGCTCAGTAGTGTCTGACTCTTTGCGACCCCATGGACTGCACGTCAGGCTTCCCTGTCCATCACCAACTCCCGGAGCTTGCTCAAACTCATGTCCATAGAGTTGGTGATGCCATCCAACCATCTCACCCTCTGTCATCCCCTTCTCCTCCTGCCTTCAATCTTTCCCAGCATCAGGGTCTTTTCCAATGAGTCTGCTCTTTGTATCTAGTAGCCAAAGTATTGGAGCTTCAGCATCAGTCCTTCCAATGAATATTCAGGGATGATCTGCTTTTGGATGGACTGGCTGGATCTCCTTGCAGTCCAAGGAACTTGCAAGAGTCTTCTCCAACACCACAGTTCAAAAGCATCAATTCTTTGGTGCTCAAGCTTTCTTTATAGTCCAACTCTCACATCCATACATGACTACTGGAAAAACCATAGCTCTGACTAGACGGACCTTTGTCAGCAAAGTAGGTACCCATAAAAACAATGAAGATACTTTTAATTAACTGGTACAGAGTAATTTAAGAGATCATGAAGTAAACAAAGCAATTTGCAGAATGGGAGTATAGTAAGCAACTTTTTGTGCAGAAAGAAGAGCACGCATAGGTATTCGTAACTTGTAACTTGTGCTCTGAGCTCCACAGGGTGTCTGGGAATCCACCCAAGAAATGGTCACTCTGTTTTATCCAAAGAGAATAAATGAAGAGTTGGGGGAAGACTTCTCACCATACACCCAGTAGAATATCTTGGATTTTAAGCAATATAGATATATTACTTTCCAAAAAGTGGATTATACATCAACATTAAATTTGTAAGAACTTGAGATTGGCGATAAACAATGAAGCTGCAATTTTGTAAATTCTGAGCAATCTTACTAGAAAGATGGGGTCAAAGAATGGCCTAGTTTTGGGAGTTAAAAAAAGAAAAGAAAAAAAAAGGCCTATTAAATCTGAATGTAATAGCAGCGAGTCTGAAAAGTTGGCCATTTTATATTTGCCTAATTAGAAAAAAAAAAGTATCAAAGACAGACAGCAAGGTCTTTGGTAAAACTGAAAACATACAGGACAGGAAGATCACACTCCTGTGATCAAAGACCAAAGGGTAGGCCAGTGAGCTAAAGAAGAAATCTGAGTCAGATCAGACCAGGGGTCCCCACGAGGCCTTCCGAGTTTTCTGAGAGCAGAGAGGGCACCCGCATAGTGCCTATAAAAGCTGGGCGCGCAGAAAGAATGGAACAGGTGACTGAGGAGGCTGCCCACTGCCCACCGGCCTCCCCACTAGCTGACCGGGGCCACTCTGTGAGACCCTCAGCTCCCCGTCATCCAGAGACTTAACCACACGCCGAGGGATAAGGACATTTTCCATAGTTAATCATGAAAAGTGACTTGGTGGCAAAGCCTACAAAGATCACACTATGGATCCCAGAGGCCTTCCGTCAGAGGACGAGAAGCGTTTATCTTCTGACATCCATGGGGTCTGTGCCTCGCTCAGGCTAGTTAGTTAGCTCTCTTTATCTTCCTAACGCCCTTGAAGGGGGAAATGATCACAATTGGCATTTTACTGACCCCAAAAGCTAAGTGTTTTCCCCTTTAGGAGGCAGTCTGGTGCAGTGACAAGGAGGACAGGTTTGTGGCCAGACAGCCTGGGCCAGAATTCTGAATTCACGCTATCAGCCTGTGTGACCCCGGGCAAATTATCCAGCCTCTCTGTGCCTTGGTTTCCTGCCCATTAATATCAAAGGAGAGTAACAGTTCCATCTCACTGGGTTGCTTTGAGGATAAAATAACACACATGAGGGACTTAGAACCGTGTCTGGCACAGATGGCCTGTCAGTTATTAATTTGTAATTTCTGCCCACTCATTCCCTCGGCTAGCTGACACCTACCGTTGTGGACAAAGATGAACAGACATAGTCCTGACTCTTTGAGAGAATCACGATGAAAAGCATGGTAAGACACAAAAATTGAATAATTATCTCAGTATAACTTTGGCCTGAGAGAAAAGTTTTTAATTTGCTGGAACAGCCTCTGATTAACCCAACAAGACCCCCCCAAACCCAAAAAAACCACCTCAATCGTTCACACAAGATTGACCCCTGTTTGTGGAGTCGGTACCATCTCATCAGGCTTTGCCAGGGGGCAGTATGGTTCCCACTTCCCAGGGAAGCTTGTAATCTGCAGTCAGGGCTGCCAGAGCCCCATCTTGACTTTTCCTCGTCTCAGGATTCTTGCTCAAATAAGACATTTTGCTTTACGGCAACAAAAAATAAGAGGCCTTCAGACTTAGAACTGAGAGGCCGTAGCAGCGCCCTGACCTCTCTGCTAGGTCTTCTGAGGCTCCTAACAACAGGCACCTCGGTCTTGGAGCCGCTGAACTTTCCAAAGGCCTTTCCCAGCTGCCATTGGGTTGAACCGCTCCACAGTTCTCCGGGGGAGTATTATCATTACTTGGAGGATGAGGAAAATAAAGCTCTTGCTTTATCTTGCCCACAGTTACAACAAACAGAGGCAGAATGAAGTAGGTGCCAGGGCTTCTGGAATGCTGGCTGGAGGTCAAGATTGCTACACTGACCTGTATGATACAGAGGAGCTCAGGGAGGCAAAGTTCTTTTCCCCTTGCTCTGCTAAATTTAGGAGGTGTTCCAGCAGCACGCTAGGGTAGCCCTGACCATACGAAAACACCAAATGGACAGATGACAGGAAAATTGTCATTTAAGATCCCTTCTCACTCACCCGCAGCAGCTCCAGCGCCCAGCACAAGGCCTGGCACAGAGCAGGCCTTCTCAACGTGGTGGGTGCCAGAGAGTTCGAGGCCAGGGCGGAGCAGGTGCCTGACCCTGGGAACGTGAGGAGGAACCACGGCCCAGGCACAGAGGTCCCCTGCAGGTGACTCTCCTGCCTCAGTGCCAAGCTGCCAGGGGCTGAAACACCTCATGTCACCCTGTTTTAGTGCAGGTAACTACCCAGGAGAGAGGCTCCCCCAGTGACTCAGTCGTAAAAATCTGTCTGCGATGAAGGAGACATGGATTGAATCCCTGGGTCAGGAAGATCCCCTGGAGAAGGAAATGGCAACCCACTCCAGCATTCTTGCCTGGGAAATCCCATGGACAGAGGAGCCTGGCGGGCTACAGTTCATGAGGTCACAAAAGAGTCGGGCACGACTTAGTGATTAAACAGCAACTACCCAAGACAGAACCCGAAACGCAGGACAAGTGAAAGGATAGCCCTAACAACAAAGGTTTGAAAACAAAAAGTTTTGCCTTCGGATTTTTAAACTTGAACAGGTTACAGGCAGTGAGCAAAAAGACCAGGGAAAACAAGCAAACTTTCCACTCGTAGACAATCTTTAACCATGGCTGTCTCCCTGGGGCCAAGAAGGTAAGGAATCTTTAACCCTGACTCCTAAATGCAGAGCTGGTTGTCCCCTTTTCCCCTGCTATCTTCTCCTTTCCATCTCTTTAACAAGAATCTCTGAAACTGAGACACAAAGATAGGGTCATGTTCAGGAGGCGACGCTCTGCTAAGGATCTTCTCTCCCAATGGAAAACTCAGTCTCGAGTTACAAAGTGGACCAGTGTTAACTAACTTTGATATTAGCTTTGACGACCACATTCATTTCACTTCATAAAATGTTAAAGATTCTTTTCGAGAATTAGAGCTGAAATATCAACTGACAGAGAAGAGTGATAATTTTTGAAAGTTCATATTGTATAAATGATTTTTTATATTTGACTCATTTAGCATTTTACTGGGTGTGTATTCTGCGATGATTAAGATATCTGCCCTCAATAAATTAATATAAAAACAAATATTACAATAGGAGAGAGAGATACTAATAAAAGAAATTGGAAGTATAGTAATTCCCCTACCTACGAACCTTCAAGTTGTGAACGTCCAGAGATGTGAAATGTGCATTCCATCAACATCAGGCCTGAGTGAAACTGCAGCCTGACCTCCAATTGTGTTAGGTGGGTATCTTGGCGAATTCTGGACTTTCGAACAAACTGGACTTAGGAATGCATCCTTGGAGGAACCCATTAATATGTAGGAGACTTAACTGTACATAAACACGTCTTCCTCTGAGCTTCCAGGACCACCAAGAAAGGTGTCTGGGAGGGGACCATCGGGAGGGTTGCCAGGGATGCCATGGGCTTGTGGGTAGGCAAAAGGCCCTCTCAAGTCAGAAGGAGGTACCAGCCTGGCACCAGGTATGGGGCTGCCTGGGCCGGCAGCGTGTGCCATGTATGGTGGAGGCAGGTGTAAGGCTCTATAATGAAGGCCCTTAGGGGCCAGCCAGCAGGCACTCCCGACAGGTGATGGAGATCTAGGGAAAGACTGTAAGTGGGACGGACAGGATCATGATCTTGACTTTAAAAGGTCATGAGGAAAGCAGTGTGGAGGATGGTCTGAAGGGAAGGGCGGTCAAGGCCTGGGCATGTCTTATGCCAAAGAGCTGGGGTTTGAGAGCTAAAGCCTGGGCATGGGCAAAGGAGGACAGTTCTGAACGCTACTGAGGCCTGGCTGGACCTGGTGAAGATAAACTAGACGAACTCCAGGATGCCGGAGACCTGGGCTGGGCGGAATACAACCGCTGATCTACACTGAGTACAACCGAGAGCTAAGGAAGCAGTCCTTGCTGCCTGAACGAGTCCTGGGCTTTCAAGTTTGTTGACCCTAAAAAACCTGTGAACATCCCTATAGAAATCTGGGGCGAGAGGGATTCTATCACAAGACAAACTGTATTGTCATTGGTAACAGAACTATATACAAAGTGCTGAACACTAGGCAGCAGTACTACGCATGCAACGCTTCAAGGGAAGCATCGTCTAAACCAAACAGTTCTTTGTGTCACCCAGGTGTTTATTTACCCCAAAGAAATATACATTATATACATCACCTCGCTATATACATTACCCCAAAGAAATATGACACAAACAAATATATATATATATATATATATATATATCTATCTTTGGGGTATACACAAAGACCCCAAAGAAATATGACACATTTTCCCTTTTGAGAAATGAATAATCTTATTAAGGACATGCATGCATGCTAAGTCACTTCAGTCGTGTCCGACTCTGTGTGACCCCATAGACGGCAGCCCACCAGGCTCCCCCTTCCCTGGGATTCTCCAGGCAAGAACACTGGAGTGGGTTGCCATTTCCTTCTCCAATGTGTGAAAGTGGAAAGGGAAAAGTGAAAGTGAAGTCGCTCAGTCGTGTCTGACCCTTAGCGACCCCACGGACTGCAGCCTACCAGGCTCCTCCATCCATGGGATTTTCTAGGCAAGAGTACTGGAGTGGCTTGCCATTGCCTTCTCCGGATTAAGGACATAAAACACCAGAAATAAGGACAAGAAAGGATATAAAGAGGTGCTTATTTTAATCCAATTAAAAAAAACATGATTTACATAGGAAGTGAGGAAGAGAAATGTCAGGAGGGTTAACTGGGCCTCTTCAGAGGGGCCTAACACAGGGCACTCGTCCACCTCCAGGGCTGGCGTCACCCCAGCCACAGCTGCCGTGGACAATCACTTAACGTTGCTGGTGTCTGGCAACAAGGACAGCCAAGGCCTTCTCTTATTGGGGAAGAAAGAACACGCTGTACCTAAAGGAAATAGGCTCGAGACAACTGAATCAGCAGTATCAGGAGACAGTTTCTAATGGGAATTGATATGGCCTAAAGGGAAAAAACAGGGAAGGCTGGCAGGTCTCCAGGAGGGAAGAGACACAGAAGTTGGAACTAGGCCTCCCCAGTAAGATCGAGAAAAGCTGGCGCTCCAGAGCCACTAAGGGAAATGAAGTGAAAACCACTATCACAAAGAGTAGAAATCAATCCGTCAAAAGTCCGGCCACGTGCCTGCCCTCATCCGCCGCCTCAGGCCCACGTTAAGGGGGAAACTCAGCCCAGGTGAGTGGATGAGCCCTTCTGTACAGGAAGCTGCAGGAAGGCAATCTCTTCTGGGCAAGTGATGACTTTTGCTGGACAAGCGTCACTGGAGAGACTGATTTCACTATTTTACTGCCAGGCGCCTCTTGAGGAGAGAGCGACCTGTTACCAACGGGATCTAGTAAATTTTGGCATTTTCAAATCTAAAGCCCGAGCATCTGAAACTAGGGCTATTCAACCTGTCCAAGTTTACCAACCTATGAAAGGCGAGCTCAGAGCTTGAGACAAAGGTTCTCCTCGCCCCACGTTGGCTGAGTACACTTTTATAAGACGTATGCTGAGGCATTTGATTTCTAAAACTGGTTACCCTAAAATGTGGCAAAGTGAGCTTTTTCCAGTCTTAGGCGGCAGGATTCAATAGCATCTGGCTTTACTGTGAATGACAGTGATAGGGACTGGAGACTGACACACTATGATTCAACAGTGAGTTGGCCTAGTTGCCATCTAACAAAAGCACTACTGGACGAATACAAACTTGTCTTGGACTTCTGTGCAAGGCACCTAATCCTTGCAATCCTAAATTCTTGCTGTGTCTCTGCACCATGTGTCATGGCCCAGGTACTGTTTCATGCATACTGGTAATTTGACACCAGGAAAGTATTCTACCCCTGGCTGTCTTCAAATACTGGTTTTTGAAAAACAAACTTTAAGACATATTTTTAAAGTTTTACTGAAAGAACTGCACTGGACAGTCACCAACTCAAACCCTGTTATAAAATAAGGTTCTTACTGCAAAAGAGCACAAAATGATTAATCTTCATTTAAGAAATCATTACTTTCAATCTTTATGGAAGAAGACAGAGCGATCACTGTAACGTCTCAGTTTAAAGGGTCACAAATCACTACAAAAAATGAGTAAGACAGTAAGTACTAATTGCACTAATGGTGCTTATGATTTTATATAACATGAAACTTGTTCTGAAGTAGTTCTTTAATGTATGATTTCTGTCTCTGTGAAATTAGTGGGAAAAGTAAAATCATAATCAATTTTGGAAAAGACCATAGCCAATAGTTCAGATTATGCCTTTTCTATTACTTTTGACAAGCTGTTAAAATTCATACTCATTTGTTATACTTTCACTGCTCTAATTTATTGAATGCTTTGGCAGGACATGCTGTAAAAGGGAACTTCCAGAAGAATGTGACTTTCTATATTAGAAAAGAGGAAGAGAAATCTGTCCTGAAAGGGCCTAGAATAATAAAAGGTTGAAACCCACTGTTCATTCTTACTTCTTATTATTTAAAGTAAAATAGCATAATTACTTTTCTAATTTCCAAAGAAACTCCTGTAGTAACTCCACCCTTGCCAACCCACATGAGACAAAGTAAAACTGAAGTCAATGTGAAACAGGCATATATATGTTCTCCAGGCAAAGCACTGTCCGTTTTTCCAAAGCCTTTATTCTTTTTCTTAATTATAGAGCACACCACACCCTCACTCAATGAAAAATCTAATTTAGGAGGCAGCAGCACACAATGAAATGATGTAATAATAATAGTTAACATTTATTGAACACTTACCACTCATTACGCATTGAGTAAAGAACCTGCCTGACAATGCAGGAGACCTGAGTCATGGGTTCTATCCCTGAGTCGGGAAGATCCCCTGGAGCAGGCAATAGCAACCCACTCCAGTACTCTTGCCTGGAGAATCCCACGGACAGAGAAGACTGGCGGGCTACAGTCCATAGAGTCACCAAGAGCCAGACACAACAGAAGTGCCTTAGCACCCACAAGCTAAATACAGATTATCTAAAAAGATGAATTGAACACTTAAAACGAAATCCTATCAGGTATTACTAAATATTTTCACTTCATGTACTGATAAGCAATCAGGGGCTAAGCAATGTTAAGTGGCCACACAGACACAGATACTAGGTGGTAAAATCAAATGACATGACAAGTATTTGAGGATAACCATAACTGGGACAAGACTTCTCTCCAAAGCTTATTCTTGGTTGGATACTCTGAAAATATCTGTCCTTACTCCACAGCAGAGAATTAGCAGAATATTTTACCATAAAAGTAGCTGCTTCCCTCAATCATTAACAGTAATTGTTTCACATACTTTATGCCTTTAGATAGATTCACACAAATAGATCAACACTTACAAAATAAGAACCAAGAGTTAAATGGGCTGTGGAGAAAAGGAACAATGTGACGTAGGAGGACATTATCAGTTTTATGAAAATCTGAAAAAGTTGCATTGATTCTCAAGGGAGATACCATTGGCACTTGCATGGATACAGGTGTGTAGGTGCACAAGTGTGCCTGTGAGTCAGGGACAATGCTTTGTCTTAAATGCTATCCCTGGCGTTTACACATTTAGCATCTTTAACCCCCACCTGCTAAATATCAGAAGTTCCCCCAATGCTGAGGTCACCAAATACACTCCTGTACAGTTTCTGTGGATGGCTGAGATGAGAACCATTGATTGCTGGATAAATACATTAGGAGATAAGAAAGGTCCGTCTAGTCAAAGCTTTGGTTTTTCCAGTAGTCATGTATGGATGTGAGAGTTGGACTATAAAGAAAGCTAAGTGCTGAAGAATTGATGCTTTTGAACTGTGATGTTGGAGAAGACTCTTGAGAGTCCCTTGAACTGCAAGGAGATCCAACCAGTCCATCCTAAAGGAGATCAGTCCTGATTATTCATTGGAAGGACTGATGTTGAAGCTGAAATTCCAATATTTTGGCCACCTGATGCAAAGAATTGACATCAGGAAAAGACCCTGATGCTGGGAATGATTGAAGGCAGGAAGAGAAGGGGATGACAGAGGATGAGATGGTTGGATGGCATCACTGACTCAATGGGCATGAGTTTGAGTAAACTCCGGGAGTGGACAGGGAGGCCTGGCGTGCTGCAGTCCATGGGGTCACAAAGAGTCAGACACGACTGAACTGAACTGCACTGACATTAATTATGCATCATGTGCCAGGTACTCTGTTAAATACATTCACACACGTTCATTTAATCCTTATAACTCCATATTAGGTAAGGACCTATTTTATCCCTATTATACAGAGGAGAATCCTGAGGCTCAGAGAAAGGCTAAACAACTTAACCAAGGTCACACATGTAGTCTTGCGACCAGTAGTCTGGCTCCAAAACTCCACATCTCTAGGTTAGTGCTTAAGCATGGTTGGTATAAACACACATTTTTTTTGTTAAAGAGGTTCATTCAGAAAATACAAACCCTTATAAGTAGGACCCAAGGTGTACCTGTCCTTTAGGCATGAATCAGTTCCTTGGCTTGGGGCTGAGGGACCTCATGTTCAGTGAGGTAGCTATAAGCTGTGGGCCAAGAAGAGTTGGACGGAGTAGCTCCTAGGTACAAGTGTGTATTAGAAGTGCTTTGAGTGAGTGTGCATGTATGTTTTCAGGCGGTAAGAGAGTTGTGCTATAGTGTGTGTGGTGTGCGTGTTTTATTGAACCCTTTCCGCAGCATCTACAAAGCACCGGGCATCGCTACAGAGCCCTGACAATCTCTCATTTCAGCATGTATGCCGGGATAAGAACAGAACAGAGCGGGCACCGTGCGACGTGTGACGGGCTGGTGTCTGTGTGGCAGTGCTGGAATGTTGGCTGTGATGTGTGTGCGCATGGCTGGCAGTTTGTGTTGTGGTACAGGCTGTGGGAAGGGTTATGCGAGACGACTGGCGTACGACGCACCGTGGAGTGCATTTTTGTGGGCAGGTAGTGCTGAACCCTGGAGGAGTTCGGCGGGGAAGGGGTCTGGGTTGCGTCCCGGGCCTGGGCATGGCGCGTGAAAGACGCCCGAAGGCTGGGGGGTGTTTGCAGCGGGGACGTGTGTGCTACGCGTGGTGCATACCAGATGATTCATGCGGTGTGATAGGCGGGGACGGAGGCCGGCGAGGAGGGGGCCGGTGTCGTGATGCGCGGAGAGGGGAGCGATGCTGGGAGCCGGGGAGGGGGCAGGGAGGGCGATCGCGCCGGCGGAGCCACGCGTGTTCCCGGGGTGGCCCGGGGCGCTGCATGGGGAGAGCCGGTGTGGGCACAGGCGCGAGGGCGGGTGGAGGATGGCGGTGGGTCGCAGGGAAAGGACGAGCGCCGGTCCCCGAGGGGCGGTAGGGGGGCGAAGCTGGGTGTACTCGGGGACAGCCCGCGCGCGGAGCAGAAGGAGCCCGCTTCCTCCCCCGGCCATGGCTCGCCCCGCCGCCCCGCCCCGCCGCGTCCCCAGCCAGCCCCTTCCCCTTCGCCCTCGGGCGCGCCCGGCCCGCCCCGCACCTGGTGAAGGCGAAGTACATGAGGCTGACGATGGTGAAGCTGAGCAGAGTGATGGTGTGCGGCCGGTAGAAGAAGTCGATGGTGATGTCCTCCACTTGCTGCTCGTTGATCATCCGGAAATGCATCTTGTAGTTCACATCATCTTTACTCAGGGTCCGGCTCCCCACGCAGGACGCCATGGCCCGCCTCCCGGTCCCGCGGCGCGGCCCCGGCCCGCGGAGGCTGGGAGCCTGCGGAGGGGGAGCGGGGGGCGGACGAGCCGCAGCGGGCGGGCGGGCGGCCGGGCGGACGCCGGGGCCGGGTTGGGCGAGCGGCGCGGGCGGGGCCGGCGCGGGAGGGCGGGGCCGGCGCGGTCCACGCGGCCTCGGGCGGCGGGGGGACGGGGTCGGCGGGCCCGGGCCCCCGAGCGGGGCGTCCGCGGGGACGCGCGGCGGCTTCCCACGCCCGTCGGAAGGGTCCGCGGTGCCCGCGGGGGCCGGAGACCGCGTGCGCCCGGCGGCCGGCCCCGCCCCCGCGCCGCGCGCCGCCCGCTCCCCCCCGCGCAGCCGCGCCGATGGTCTGGTCCGCTCCGGCCGCAGCCCACGTGGGCCGGCGCGCGAGCGAGCGCCGGCGGGCAGAGCCGCGCCGAGGGGCGGCCTGGCGGCGAGGGCCTGGCCACAGGTAAAGGGGGCGCGCTCCCTGCCCGGGGGCTCCCGGTCCGGCCCCCGCCACCCGCGTCCTCCTCGGCTCTAGCCCGCGCCCCGGAACCGCGTGGCTCTGTAGGCCTTGGCGGCCCCGCGGAGGGTCGGCGCTGTTGTTTTGCTTCCTTGGCGGGTGAGAAGGACGCGCCGCGGCGCTGGTGCGTTCAGCGCGCTTTGCCCGGGCGGTGGGGGCGCGGGGTGATGCGGGGGACACGCGGAAGGAGGTCTAGATGGCGAGGGGGGCTTCCTCCGGAAGTTGGGTTTGGGGGAACCTACAACGGACTTTGTAGAATGACCGCGGGGCGGGGGGTGGTCAGGCCGTGTTCCCGAGGCCCCTGATTCCGACACCGTCCTCCTCTCCATCTTTCAGCCTCCTGATCTAAGCCTCCCAGAGATCGAAATCTTGCACCCTCGTCGAATGTATTTAAGCGCCAATGAAACTACTAAGGCGCCCAGTGGAGAACTAGTCTATTTGTGTTCAGTTCAGCTCAGTTCAGTCCAGTCGCTCAGTCGTGTCCGACTCTCTGCGACCCCATGAATCGCAGCACGCCAGGCCTTCCTGTCCATCACCAACTCCCGGAGTTCACCCAAACTCATGTCCATCGAGTCGGTGATGCCATCCAGTCATCTCATTCTCTGTCGTCCCCTCCTCCTCCCGCCCCCAATCCCTCCCAGCATCAGAGTCTTTGCCAGTGAGTCAGCTCGTCGCATGAGGTGGCCAAAGTACTGGAGTTTCAGCTTTAGCATCAGTCCTTCCAATGAACACCCAGGACTGATCTCCTTTAGGATGGACTGGTTGGATCCCCTTGCAGTCCAAGGGACTCTCAAGAGTCTTCTCCAACACCACAGTTCAAAAGCATTAGTGGGTTTCAAATTTTACTTAAGACCTTTTTGTCTTTAGACGCAGATGCCTTTACCGGATTTTAAGTATTTTGTAAGCAAATCAGTTCACCATACTTGCAAACCGATTCATTTCTGTACAGAAAACATGGGAGCAGTGCAGGCTCTGGGCCAGGGGGGATACAGAGATTGGGACGGTGCATGCAGGGATAAAGACAGAGCCCTGCTCTCGTGAACGAACAATAATCAATTGTTAGAAGTATACACGGCAATGAAATGATGATGTAGCAAAGACTGCGCTTGTAAAGAAAAACAGAAGGATAAACATTAGTTGTATAAAGACCGTTTAATGAATATGGATAGAATGCAAAAGCTGATCGTTCTGATGTGGGAGAGTTTTTTTTTTCTTTTTTGAAGGATAATTGCTTTACAGAATTCTGTTTTCTCTCAAACCTCAACATGAATCAGCCATAAGTATACATGTATTTCCTCCCTCCTGAACCTCCCTCCCATCTCCCGCCCCATCCCACCCCTCTAGATTGATACAGAGCCCCTGTTTGAGTTTCCTGAGCCATACAGCAAATTCCTGTTGGCTATCTATTTTACAAATGGTAATGTAAGTCGCCATGTTGCTCTTTCCATACATCTCACCCTCTCCTCCCCTCTGGTGGGTAGAGTTTTGATTTGAGCCTGGCTCTAGAGGCTTTGAAGTGATTCGGGGATTTCAGAAGTTTGAAGGAGGACAGAATGCTGGACAAACTGAGAAGTCAGAACATTTTAGAGCTCAAGAATCGTCTTATTGTACCCATCACCTTTTAAAAACTTGTCTTTTAAAGAATAGTTATTGAATCCCCCATCATGGGCCAGTCGTGCTGAACCAACTTGAGAAACTTTTATCTTCAAGTAGCAGAATTGTGGTCTTCTGGCTTCCAACTGAATGGCCTTATGACACTGCTGTGCAGAGAATGAATGTTGTAGCTTTGAGGAAAAACACGATAGATTTGGAGGCTCATTTCCCACCAGAGTTTAACAAAAATCACTCATAAGACTGCTGTAATTACGTTTTTCCTTTCTAAAATCATTTCAGAATAACAGGGAGATGTTTCACTTTTATATATTACTTTCAGGAGACTTCCCTAAACCACAGATCTCCAAGAAGAACTTAGACCCTGAAGCATTCATTTGATCTAATTCCAAGCATAAAACAAGCTGAAATTCGGTATGGAGAGAAACAAATCAAAAAGTTGTATGCAACAATTAAGTCTGAACTCATTTATGTTTGGTTGTGTAATCAGTGAATATAATGATTATTTTATGGCTAAAATGTGTTGGGCATTTTCCACATGCTGCACTCTATGCTATATTTTAATGGATTGCCTTATTTAATATAAAAAATGCATCATTTGCCCTTTAATTAAGCTGGCTAAATATAAAAGTCATTCCCTGATAAAAAATCTCTTTATAAACAACCACTTTTGCAGTCAAAATATACATATATCCGTTGCTGGTTGCTTGTAATACTCCTCTGTCTGTTCATTTTGCTTATTAGTTTTGAACCCCACCCCACCCCTCCATTTTGAAAGTCTTTTTCTTTGTTCCCGCTGTCAAACAGAATTTGGTTTTGTTCAATTCTGCTTTGAGGAACAGCTTTACCTGTGAAATAATCAATAGTGTTCAATCAACCCTGAGAATAAAGCAAGAAATGACCTGCTGCTGCTAAGTCGCGTCAGTCATGTCCGACTCCGTGCGACCCCATAGACGGCAGCCCACCAGGCTCCCCCGTCCCCCGTCCACTGGAGTGGGTTGCCATTTCCGTCTCCAATGCATGAGAGTGAAAAGAGAAAGTGAAGTCGCTCAATCGTGCCTCTTAGTGACCCCATGGACTGCAGCCTACCAGGCTCCTCTGTCCATGGGATTTTCCAGGCAAGAGTACTGGAGTGGGTTGCCATTGCCTTCTCCTAATGACCTTCTACAGTGGTAATATTTTGATGATTCATTTAAGACTAAGGAGAATTCTTCTTGTTTTTGTGACTAATGTATATACATAAAATGCATCTGAATAATTCAGTGTTATTTTGATCAGCAATCTGCTTCTCAAATATCCTTCAAATCAAATTTCAAGAGCACTTAATTGCATCACCTTGTTTTCTTTAAATATTAACAGGTTCAGCCGTAATTTTAATATTTACGGGTGTTTGTTTTAAATGTTTTTCTCATGCCACTGATTTTGCTTTCTGTCTTTAAATTGTAAAGCATATATTTATCTTTCCATTTCAGAAGTTCCTGTCTTTTGGTTTGTAACTGAAACTGCCTTGTTTTTTGCTTTTCCTATGCTTAAAAACATCTGACTGCTTTAGTCATCTAAAGTAATAAACACCTTTTAAGCAACAAAAATAACTTCCAGTTTATCTTTTTGTGGTTTGAATACTGTTTTAAATGTTTAAGTGAAATAAGTTTCTCTTTTTTGATGATTGTGTATTTCTTTTGTAGGCAACTTTAAGAAAAATGGCCCTCTCAGCCCAACAGATACCCAGATGGCTCAACTCAATTAAGTTGAGTAGCTTCATGACCGCTCTGCAACTCAGAAAAGGTTTTCAGAGACCAGGAAAAACATTGTTCTGTGGCGTTTTTGCTCAGCCCCATGCGTCCTCTGACGATTGCTTTCTCCAGTGGGGTTTTAGGACTTACAGGACTTCCTCCCTGTGGAATAGTTCCCAGTCCACCAACTCAAGTAGGCGAGAGATTAATTGTGCCCAAAGCACTTTGCTTCCTTCCGTGAATGAGCTGTCACAGAAGACACAAAGTATACCCAGCCTTGATTCTGAGCTGTCTCTAGAAGGTAATTTTTCCACTTTGAGGAAACTCCCCTTTGCCTCACCTTGGTGGTTTGAACAAGCTACCTGTTTATATTTTGTTAGCCAATTTCAAGTCATACTTTGTGTGAAAGAAAAAGAGCAATCCACTTCTATTCATTTGCTTCTGTTACGTAATAATCTGCTTGCTTTTATTAGGCCTCTGACTTACTAAGAAAAAAGTTTTTAGATTAATATGTTTAAGATTGTTCTATAGCTATGCCAATAGCCCTTGCTTTCTATGTTCTTTATTTAGATATTTTTAAAAGGTTTATTAGGATCTAATTTACCCTATTCTATATACCTAATTAGGGTATAATTTTACTCAAGTAAAAGTCATCTTTTTTGAGTATGCGGTTTTATTAATCTTGACATCATGCTTTTAGTTCTGTAGCAGCCACCACAGTCAACAAATAGAACAAAAAAAACTAGAACACCCCAAAAAGCTCCCTTGTGTAAATTTTTTTAGTCACTCTTCTCCTGCCTGTTCTTCCCATTCTAGGAATATTCCTATGCAAGGAATACTTCACTACAGATGAGATAATGTCAGGTTAAATAGATTATAAACACAAGCGAGCTGGGGGTGAGGCCCGCGAGGGGAGACTGGCTGTGTGAAATGAGAAAGGGTAGTGATTAGAGACAGAAAAATAGAACATGAAGTCAAGGCTCTGATTCCTTAGCCTCAGGTGGATTACAGTTCCCAGGGTCTTTTATACTGCATTTGACTTGGGTGCCTACATGCTAAGTCACTTCAGCGTGTCCAGCCTGCCAGGCTCCTCTGTCCATAGGATTCTCCGGCAAAAATACTGGGGTGTGCTGCCATGCCCTCAAGGGGATTTTCCCGACCCAGGGATCGAACCCGTGTCTCTTATGTCTTCTGCATTGGCAGGTGGGTTCTTTACCACTAGGGCCATAACAAAACCTCAGACTCAAGGCTGTACTAGAGAGGGTCAGTTCGTGGCAAGAGATTGCAGGTGATGAAAACAGAATCGTAGAAATCCTCTTACAGACATATTTGAGAATAATTTGGAGGAGAAAAGATCAGATCAAAATGACATTTCAGGATATGATGACTTTAACCCATACAATTCAGGCTGGTAGAGTATGTTGTACTTTTGGCCAAGTTAACAAGCTATGGTAGTAGACTCAGGTCTTTCTCAGAATGTACTATAGGTCATTAAGTATTCATACCCATTGATTACAAGTGAAGGAAAGGAAAGGAATTTTGTACAGGACTTCACCAACAAATTTCTTACTTTAGAGGAATAGTAGTTGTTATCTAAATAGTCTTAACCTTAGCTCTTGGAAGGTAGAAAATACATGGAATTCTTAGATGTTTAATTCAGAAATGATGCCAAGATTTAAAAAGAAGCAAACTAGGCAAAAGACTGCCTTTGTGGAAAGAACGTTTAAGTATACAGATTAGAAAGCTAACTTGCTTCTTTTCCACATCCCGGCCGCAAAGGACTGGACGATGTGCCTCCGTTGTCCCCATTGCAGCCGATTTCTGACGAGGAGGCTGTTCAGATTATCGCAGGCCCTCCATTGCCCGCATCTTCAGTCACACTTCAAGACTATGTGGATCATTCCGAGACTCTGAGGAAGTTAGTGCTTCTAGGTAAGTCTCAGTAACCCACGTTTTTTTTTTCCTTACTTTTAAAAGTAGCATTTCTATCTTTATCAAAGTACATGCACATGCCTAAAAGTCAAATAGTGTGAAAAGGCTTCCAGTGAAAAACCGTACTCCCAGCTTCATCCCTCCTGACCTGCCTCCTGCACTGTCTGCTTTTACAGCTCTTTCTGTTGGTATTTAATCTCTAAATGCCATGTAATCACTTGTAGTGCTATTGCTTGTTTCATCAGTTTTAGATCTCGGTTAATCTCTTGCACACACGTACTCTTCCCGTTCATTCTCTTCAATTCTCCCAATAGGCTATATTAACAATTTTTTAAATAAATCATTAGTCACTGATCCCATTATAATTTTAAATATTGCCCACTGCTCTCTAGGAAGTGTGCTATGATTATTTTTCTTCCTGTATAACCTTTCATTTTCTTGGAGTTAGTAACTGCTTTGTTTTTTGTTTGATTCTCTTCGTTGAAGTCTTTAGTTTTCTTTGAACTTTTGCACACCTTCCATTGGCCGCTCAGGACAGTTTTTCCTAACCCTCTCAGATGATTTTCCTTCCGTTTTCCTACTCCCCTGACCTTTCTCTGGAGCCCACTGTTCTGCTTTGGATGGCATCTCCAAGCGTGCTCTATAACTATCTTAGCTTGTTGACTAGTAGGATGCACCTAGGATTGAAGGCAGCCAAGAGATCTCCCTGCAAACTTTGATGAGTCCTCTTTTATTTTTCAATCTAGCACGTTATTGCAACTTTCTGCTTTTCCCATTATCTCTGCATCTGGTGTTTTCTCTTATTCTACATTCCCAGATAAAGAATTGAGGGATTGAGAGGAACAGGATAGGCCTGGGATTATCTCAGACCCATTTGTTTCTCTCATGTCTTGGTCACTGCCTTAGTTTTCAGGAAACAGTTGGGGGCTTCCTAACTTGTAGTCCTCCTTTGAGCAGTGTTCCCTGGTAATCTCTCTAACATTAGCGCTCTTTCTAAAATGCGGATCTGACTGTGTCAGTGACCTACTTGAAATCCTTCTGAGCTCTTCCTGGTCTGGCCCTTGTTCACCCCTTCAGCTCCACTTGCCTGCCACTCCCCTCCTTTTTGTTTGGCCAGGTCCGACAACTGGAGAGCTTAACTCAAGTTCAAGTGACTTCCCAAACGTCTCCTCTGACCCTCAGACAGAGTGACTCTCCTCTAGGCGTCCCCCACTGCTGACCTCAGTCTGGAAGCTAAGAACACCTTTATAATTGTTTACACATCTGTCCCTGTACAAGTTACTCAGACGTATAGGGAATGGCCTTGGTTCTCAAGAAGCTTCAGGTCTTAAGAAGCATCTAAATAATAATGGAAATCCAAAAACGAAAGGTACAGTGATAAATTCCACCTAAGAGAGACAAATAAAGTGTTCTGTGGGTTCAAAGGAGAGAGAAAGATGACATCTGCTGCAAGCAGGGAAGCCCAGGACGTCCTTGGCCCTGGGAGAGGTCCCATGGGAAGGGCATGTGGGAATTACCTTTGAATAATTTTCAGTATAGTTGGAGTTTTGAAATACGTTTCAGCCATTCCTTCATCTGTAGTTTGATCCTTCAATAGCACGTCCTGGCAATAACTTAAATGACAGTGCCCTCTCAGAACCATGATCCCATTGTTAAATAGTATTTTTTTTTTTTTTAATTGAAGTGGGTTGCCATTTCCTTTCCCGGGGGATCTTCCCGACTCAGGGATCCAACCCACGTCTCCTGCCTTGGCAGATGGATTCTTTACCACTGAGCCACCCAGGAAACCCCTGTACAGTGTTTTTGAGGACCCAAGTGTCCTGGTTCTTCTCTGCTTCTCAGATCTGTTTCCTGGCTTTCACTGCTTGTTCCGTATCCCAGGAGGCTCACCTCTGTGCTCGGGCTTCTTTGCCAGCTGGCTTCTGAGCAGCTTTGGCCGTGGGAGGCACATGCAGGAGGAGGGGGATGGCAGGTGGGAGTATTTTTTCCCCTGTCCCCTCCCTGTCTTGGGTCACGTAACTGCCTTGCTCCATAGCAACGGCTCCTACCAAGAGCAGCTCTTGCTTAATAGCTTGCAGCTCCCTAAGGGTTCACAGGACACTTCCTCCTCCCTGTCTCTTTACGCTAGGGGTGCCCTTGTTTATTCCCATAACTCTGCTCACACCACTGTACAGAATCCCTTCATTAAAGTTTTTTCATTTGAACTTGCTCGGGCAACTTCTGTTGCCTGCCAGACGCTGGCTGATACACAGAGTGTGTGTAACCAAACTGAATTGATGGGTCAAAACCAACTCAGGGCTGTGGTCACCTAGAAGTTAGCATCAGGTATTATTCATTCTTTATATCTGCAGAATTTGCCTGGTCCATAAGAGGCATCAGTGACTTTTTTTTTTTCAAGTTAATGAAATCGTTGAGTCAGCCCACGTGATTTGTGCTGACAGCAGCGTACCCTCCTGGTGAGACTCTGCCCTTCTTTTGCTGTTAAGAAGCAGCTTTTGAGGAATTCGGTTTCGGCACAGTCAGGGCGTGACAGCTCATGCTGAGCGAGGCACTTGAGCACCCGTCAGCTGCAATACTGAGTTAAACTGAAGTCTGAACCCTTGATGTGATTTTTAAAGCGTCCCTTCCCACATTTATCACAAATTTTTGGAACTTTGTTTAAACAAGATAGTTTAGCAAGTAAATAAATAAGATAGTAGTTTCTATCTTATTTATCCACCCACCCAGTAATTTAAAATCTTTTTCTGTTAGTACGATTTTGAAAATTATACTGTAGAAGAATTACATCTAGTTATTAAAACTGCAGCTGTTAAGGAGAAAGAACCCTAATCTCCTCTCCATCTCCAGTTCCACCTACGAAGGTAACCACCATCACCAGTTTGTTGAGTAGTTTCTTCACCTTTTTCTCAGCAAATGCATATATTACAGAAAGCCATGCAGTGGGTCTTTTATGTCCTCATGTAGTCAAACTTACTATTATTTTTTTTAAGTCCGTGTTTTCTTCTAGTAATTTTAGAGTTAGTATATATTTAGAGTCTTAATCTATCTGAAATTAATTTTTGTATCAGCTATAGAAGGAATTAGTAATTATTTTTCAAATATATAGCTAGATGTCACATTGTGTTTTAATGAATAGTCCATCTTTTCCCCCACTGGTTTTAAATGTTATTATCCAACCCACTCCAGTACTCATGCCTGGAGAACCCCATGGATGGAGGAGCCTGGTGGGCTGCAGTCCCTGGTGCTGCAGAGTTGGACACGACTGAGCGGCTTCACTCACTCAGTCATTTCAACACTAGATTTTTAGTTCATCTTGGATCTGTTTTTAGTCTTCTGTGTGTATGTGTGTTTGTGTAATCTATTTTTCTGTTAATTATCATCTTATATCAATGCCTGTTTAATGTCAAGAAGTTTGGGTTTAGAATTATATTTGTATCTAATACATGGAATTATAGACACCATTTTTAAAAGTGCTTTTATTTCATTGCATTTATATTTAAGACTATAAAGTTACATCTAGAAAACAGTTTGAGAGTTACTTTTTAACCTGAAGAAATATTTTTAAGAATATAAAATTTAAAAAAGAAAAGAATATAAAATTTAAGTCTAAACAAAATTATACCTTATTATCTTATGTTTAGGATAAGGAATAGGCCTTTCCTATTCACGTTTGATTTTTTTTCTTAATCAGATAAAAAGGAAAAACGGAGAATAAAATGCTCAGTTTTAATGAGAATTTTGAATCAAAAGTTACTTTGATTCCCTGCTTAATTGAGGTGGACATCTAATTATATCCATCACCAAAGTCCAATAACTTGCTTTCTCCCCCTTCTGACTTCCTCTCCTGTCGCTTGTCTCATTTGCTTAGACTACCTCAGATTCTGAGACCTTGTGAAGGTGGAAGGTGGTGTACTTTCTGCTTCCCTGTTACTTGAGAACTGTGTATGTTTCATGAGCTCCTTCGAGGCTCTTGTCTTTATGCTAAAGGCATGTGACATATGAATACAGTGAGTAGGACATAGGGTTCGCTTTTGTTCCTCCTATGGAGGGATTCATAAGCCAAGTTTTAAAATAATGCTTATAACTAAAATGATAAACTTCAAAGAAAGTAGCAGTTCACGGGGCGTCTTACCCTGCAGAATGATCAGTGAAGCAGCCACCATGGAGACCAGTAAGGGCTCAGAAGCACCCTGCAAACAGTATCCAGGAGCCCTTAGATAAAGATGACAGTGACCATGGATGCAAATTCAGCCCCAAATGCACTGTTTTCCTTTATACGTGGACTTTGAAAGAAATACTAGCTTTTAATGTATTTTTATTTCTGCAACCAAATTAGAAGTTTCTGTTGGCCGGACTCAGGTCTCCTTTGGATAGGTCATTTACCTTCATCAGTAATTTCTTGTGTTTCTATACATGACATTTAATGACTCAGCCAGATAGGTATCTTCACACAGGGTTTGTCATTTACTCCAGGAGTGGATTTATCCAAGATTGAAAAACATCCCGATGCAGCCAACCTCCTCCTGCGACTGGATTTTGAAAAAGACATTAAGCAAATGCTCCTGTTTCTTAAAGATTTGGGCATAGAGGATACCCAACTGGGACCATTCCTGACAAAAAACTATGCTATTTTCTCTGAAGACCTTGAAAATCTGAAGACCAGGTAGGGCTGTTAGATTGATTTCACATAACCCAAGAAGGGGTTATGAAGAAATAACATGCATGAGTTATTTTTTTTTAAGTCTCAGCACCATAAGGATCTGCCGACATAATGAATGTGAATGTGACTTTTTGTTATGGACCTTCTTTGATCAGAATTAAGTATCTAGGGACTTCCCTGTGGTCCAGAGGTTGAGACTCTGTGCTCCCCATGCAGGGGACCTGGATTCAATCCCTGGTCAGGTAACTGGACCCCAAGTGATGCAACTAAAGATCCCACATGCTGCAGTGAAGGTCAGAGGTCACATGTGCCTCAGTTAAGTCCTGGCGCAGCCAAGTAAATAAATACTTTAAGAAAAATTAAGAATCTAAGTTACTTCTTTTGTTCAACTACCCATTATTATTTTTATGCTTTCAATTTATTGCTAAGCCACTACTTTACTGTTTCTGTTTGGAAACTGGGATAAGTTTTTTTCTAATCCATTAACAAATAGCTGAATTATCTGAGGGCACACTTTAAGGTATGAAAGCCTGATCTTTTCTATTGTTCTTTCTGACCAATGTTGGATGGTAGATATTTAACCTTCTTTTGGCAAATACTGTATAATTTGCTTAGTTGCTTCTGTCAGTTGGCTATTTTGGTTCTTCCTTTTTTTAAAAAAAAATAGCACTCTTATAAATATCTGTGTACTTCACTCAACATTCAAGGAATTTATTGAATTTGTGAGAGTTGAAACAGTCAGGTACTGTTGACCTGTGAGGTAAGAATCCCGCTGGGCATTGGCAACATCACAGAGAGGAAGACAGAGGCTGGGTCTTTTAAGTTCACATCTTGGATTTATCGTCACTCCGACCTCTTACCTAAATCAGGTTTTCCCAGACTCACTGCATGAGAGCACTATTCACTCCGCTGCCCAAATCGGAAATACTGGTATTAACTTGGACTTCTAGTCTTTTATCTTCCACATCTAAGAATAACCAAGGTCTGTTGGTTCTGTTTGTATCGCTTTCAAATCTTAACCTTCCCTTTGAACACTTGACCTCGGGTCTCCATTGTCTCCCATAAAGAATGCCGCAGCCTTCTCCTAACTAATGTGCCGCTCAGCTTCTCACCCAGGCTGTTCTCACACCGGTTTCAGAGAGCTGTATAGTTCCTTGAAGGTCTCCGAGTTAGGGGGAAAAAAACAAAATAGCAACAACAAAAAAAAAACACATATGTCTTACATAATTATTCTTGAATCATTTGAGCCCTTACTATATAAGCAAGGCACTTAGATGTACTCCCTCCCTTCATGTGACCTACAGTCTGGTGTAATACATGCAGGCTGTTACAGTTCAGAGGTTGGAAAGAGTGGAAATGGTCCTAGGGGACTCAGTCTGACGTGGCCGGCTCTGCTCCTGACTGTCTGGAACATTCTTCTCTCCCCATGTAAAAACCAGCTTGCCCTTTTGCTGAGGATGTAGTCCAAAGCAGAGTGCATACCACGAGGTGGAGATCACTGGGAACCATCGCAGAGGCCGCCCGATGCACCTTTATTATTCATATCCTTGGGAGAGGCAGAGAGAGGTTAAATAATTTGCCCTAGATGCTCCAGCCAGTCTAAGGGGCAAAGCTGAGATTCAGATGCTCTTAGCCTAACTTCACAGTCCTTGCTACTATACTGTACTGCCTCCCTACTTTTAATGCTATGAGGGAAGCATACATTTAAAAGGAGGTTAAGTTAATTTGCTCAAGATCATACATACACATATGAGAATAACAAAGATTATTTTCATGTACGGAGTGTAGTCTAATGGATCCTAAACCTGGCTGCCAAATTAAATTGGAACATTCTTTAAAGAATTATTTGGAATTTTTTAATAGATAATTTACCACATAAACTTAAAAGGCGATACAATGAAAAGTAAGCTTCTCCTGGAAGAGGCGAAGGTATAATCTTTTTTTGAACTTAGCTTCTGGCTCTGGTATGTACAGATTTATTTTCTAGAATTTCTGTGATTGCACTGACTGCATACACTTGTTTGCTTTTCAGTGAAGAGAATTTGAAACATATTAAAGAGTTGGTTGATTATTTTTAAGAATTTTCAAATGGTGTGCATTTAAGTTATTAGAATTTTTTTTTGGCTGGGTCTTGTATCTTAATTTTTTATTGGAAAAGTTATCACAGTAGATAACAGTTTCAATAGTGTTTTAATCAGATACTGGTCTCTCCTGTGACCAAAAAAAAGAAAAAAAATCATACTTGTCCTTTCCAGTTTACTTATTCCTATTCCTCATCAGCCTTGTAAGACCTGTCTAGATAGGCAGGTACTGTTGTCAGGTTTTTTGTTCAACTAGCTAAGGATGTTGTGTCATACACCAGCATGTATGTGTGTCTATACGCACTCATATACAAGAGCGTGCGTACACAGAGTTGGTAGCATTTATACAACTGTGCTGCACCTCACATTCGTAACTCTGTTTTGGAGATGGTTTTTTATTGGCTCTTCCTATTCTTTTTAACCCTTTTTCGGTTCATGTTAAGATCTGTCTAGTCCCCTCTTGGTAAACACAGTGGTTATTTTCTGCTTTTTTCTGTCACAGAGAAGCTGCAGTGACTCCCCTTTTATAGCAATCATTTCACACATATTGGTATATATCTGTAGAACACATTTCTAGAAGTAGAACTGCTAGGTCAAAGGGCATATGCATTTATAATTTTAATAGATAGATTGCCCTTCATGTCGGCTTTCCAGTTGACACTCCCACTGACAGTGTGCACATGTGCCATTTCAGTTCATTGTGTTGATGAAAACATTACCTTGTGGTTTTGGAAATGATGTTTAGACCATCAGATGTTTGAAGGATCTTTTCATATGTTGAATGTCTGTTTACATTTCCTTTTCTATAAATTATGTGTGTCCTTTACCATTTTTAATTGGGCCTTTTTCTTTTTTTTTTTGGTAAGTATTTTTTAATGCGTTAACAAAATTAGTTCTTTCTCTATGACCTGTTGTAAGTATTTTTCCTAGACTGTCACTTGTCTGACTTGGTGATTTTTTTTTTTTTGCCTTGCATTTAAATTTTTGTGTAGTTTTATCAATTTTTTTTCTCTCATCTCCTCTAAGGGACTGGTTTAAAGGAATAATAGTCATTTAGTGTAAAATATAAGTTCTGATACATGGTATAAAAATAGCATAGTCATTAGGGTTAGGCATGCCTGAGTTCAACTTTCAGCTCTGTCATTAATTAGCTAGTGGCCTAAGACAAGTTATTTAACTTCTCCTAATCTGTGTTTCTTCAAGTGCAATGTGGGAAATTTACCCGGCTTACAGGGGTTTGTTTGTTTTTCCGATGAGAATCTAACAAGATAATGTCCTAGAATATTTTGGGCATTTAAACTGGCTTTCACTATGTTTATAGATTTAAAAAATCAATAATGTTACTTTACAGTCATACTTTCTGGACTTTACTGCCTTATTTTGGTTCCCAGAAACAGCAGGGAATTTCTGAGTTGTTAACAAAATACATACTGAAAGACTATAGTGAAAATTATTTATGAAAATACATTCTAAGAATTCTCTGGCAGTTTAGGACTCTGTGCTTCCACTTCTTGGCTCCCTTCAGGGAACCAAGACCCTAAAGCCATGAGACAAGGAGACAGCCAAAAAAAAAAATTCCTCTTTCCACTCTTAACCACATGCTTGATGATCTTTCTTTGTAAAAACAGTTCTGAATCCCCTCTTACTTTCTGTTTTCTATTCTTAGCAAAATAATTCTAAAGCAGAGGCTATCTCATTATTTTTTTTTAACCAACCAATAAAACAAGTCAGATTAACTGAAAAGCGAATCTGTTTGTTAGTGGATTTCAGAAATCTTTTCTAATTATAAATGGAAAAGCTGTATGGGTACTTGTTTTGTTTTAACCACGCGTGTGTGCTTGCTCAGTCATGTCCTACTCTTTGCAACCCCATGGACAATAGCCCGCCAGACTCCTCTGTCCATGGAATTCTCCAGGCAAGAATACTGGACTGGGTTGCCATCTCCTTCTCCGGAGGATCTTTCCGACCCAGGGATTGAACCTGCCTTTCTAACATCTCCTGCATTGGCAGGCAGATTTTTTTTTTACCAGTGTGCCACCTGGAAAGCCATTTATCTTAATCATATTTGGGTCATTATTATAGGATGCTTTTGCTTAAACTTTTTTTTTTTTTTTTTTTGGTTTGTGAATGTTTTAAAAACAGTTACTTTTGAAGGTAGCAAGACACTAGTGATATTTACGGTGTGTGCATGTATTTTGTTTCTCTAGGGTGGCTTATCTACAGTCAAAAAATTTCAGTAAGGCGGATATTGCACAGATGGTCAGAAATGCACCATTTCTTCTGAGTTTTTCAGTGGAGAGACTGGATAACAGACTGGGATTTTTTCAGAAAGAACTTGAACTTAGTGTGAAGAAGGTAAAAGAGAACTGGGGAATTAGTATGTTTTCACGTCAGCTGCATTTAGTAACTGTTAAAGCTCATGTTTCTAACTGATGCCTGGCCCATATGAATACTATCAATGCCTGGTGTTTTCTGTATAAGAATGGATTACCTTACTAGGTTAATGATGTTGCTGTATCATTTTATGATAATTCCATCAAGTTGCTTCCTTAACTATTATTCTGAGCATTTGTTTTTCTCCTCAAACAGTAATAAGTATTTGTATTTCTGGGCTCCTTAGCATCTCTCTCCTGGGTCATATTTTAAATTTTACTTTTATATCTTAGTTATGCCTTGTTTTTTCTAAACTAGTTGAATATGCATGTATATTAATAATAGATTATTTTATAACTGTAGACTAGAGATATGGTAATTCGTCTCCCAAGGCTACTAACTGGAAGTCTGGAGCCTGTGAAGGAAAACATGAAGGTAGGACAACAATAAGTTTTGGAGACACCTGCTTCTGAAGTGTTTAAGTCCTCTGAAGGGAATGGGTTTTGCTCTCATCATCTTAAAGAAAACCAGATTGTAAAAGAAGGTATTTCTAAGAAGGTGGACCTAGGAAATAGTATGATAAATATACTGCAGGCGGTTTATTTTAGTTTATAATTTTTTCCATATTGACCAGGTATTACATGAGTAACTTGCCTTGCAGACATTGGTACTGTAATCCTAGAGGAGCAGGTTAGGTATCTGGGTGGGACCTGGAAGCCACTTCCTTTGCCCAGGATGAGGGTCTGTGTTGTTTTCACCTGGGTGGGAGACCAGCGGCGGCATCTGGAGCTTCTTTGCAGAGGGTAGGGCCAGCACGTGGCTCTCTTAGAACCTGTGCCAGGTGCCAGCTCTAGTTCCATCGTAGAACACACCAGACACTCTACTGCTATATAGAACCAGGGGCAGCTGACTTGTTAGTATCCCACAACGGTCATGGGATTTGAAATTATTATATAAATTATGCCTGTTTACTGAGGTGCCTAAAGTGTTCGATACTCAGCTGTTGAAGAAATTTGTATTGAGCATCTACCCACGTTCTTTTCCGGGTAGACAGTCCCTGCCGTTGTGGAGTTTACAGTCCAGTGGAGGGGATTGCCTGCAAGTGATGAGAGCGATGGACAGTGGGGAAGCGTATGATACTCTGAACGCACAGAAAGGACCTATCCCACATTGGAGTGTTTTTGTTTTTTTTTTAATCATCTCTGTTTTGGAATTTTGACATGTAGCATTTCCAGATGACATGATTAGGAGTGTGCTTGGGAGCAGAGTCTCAGAAAGCACTTTGATAATCCGCCTGCCAGTCTGTGGTGTAGGGTCCATGCAGATAACCTGACCAGGCTTCCTGTGGCCACTGTTCCTCTATCTTGTAATTACGATAGCTCCTTTGGTGAGCTTCATGATGGTCATCAGGCTGTGAGTAGCTCATCCTCAAGAGAGAGGTTTAAAATTTAGGTTACCCCAGAAGCAAGCAGTCATGAGCCCTTAAGGGCACTGGCATAGCCATCTCCAGATTTTACTGTCCCTAAATTTTGAAAGAATTATTGTGTCCTCTGGCATGTTATCAAAATAACTATTTGTGTTGGTGATTCATGGGCTTCCCTGGTAGCTCAATGGTAAAAAATCCACCTGCCAATGCAGGAGACACAGGTTTGATCCCTGGGTCGGAAAGATCTCCAGTATTCTTGCCTGGGAAATCATATGGACAGAGGAGCCTGGCAGGCTACAGTCCATGGGGTCTCTAAAGAGTTGGACTCAACTTAGGGACCGAACAACAACAGTGACTTTCGTGATTCATCGCAACTCTACTTTCTTTTAGGTTTTTCGGCTTGAACTAGGTTTTCAGCAGAATGAAATTCAACACATGATTACCAAGATCCCGAAGATGCTGACGGCAAATAAAAGGAAACTTACCGAGACTTTTGACTACGTGCACAACGTGATGCGTGTGCCCCACCACATCATTGTCAGGTTCCCACAGGTGAGGCGCTCACAGCTCTCTGTCCTGAAGAGCTGCCATCACCCCTCGTCCAGAACCTCCGCAAGCGCACCGTACTCTCCGCTTGTGAAAATCCCGTGCTGTTTGTGAAGGAATCAGACCAAACACAGTCCAGTTCTGAGAGCTGTATTAAGGCAATATTTCTTTTTTTTTTATTATTTTAATTGGAGGCTAATTACTATATTGTAGTGGTTTTTGCTATACATTGACATGAATCAGCCATGGGTGTACATATGTTCCCCATCCTGAAACTCCCTCCCACCTCCCACCCCATCCCATCCCTCAGGGGCATCCCAGCGCACCAGCCCTGAGCAGCCTGTCTCATGCATGGAACCTGGACTGGTGATCTATTTCACATATGGTAATTCTCTCAAATCATCCCACCCTGTTCTTCTCCCACAGAGTCCAACAGTCTGTTCTTTACATCTGTCTCTTTTGCTGTTTTGCATATAGGGTCATTGTTACCATCTTCCTAAATTCCATATATATGTGTTAATATGCTGTATTGGTGTTTTTCTTTCTGACTTACTTCTCTCTGTATAATAGGCCCAAGTTTCATCCACCTCATTAGAACTGATTCAAATGCATTCTTTTTAATGGCTGAGTAATATTCAATTTTGTATATGTACCACAGCTTTCTTATCCATTCGTCTGCTGATGGGCATCTAGGTTACTTCCATGTCCTGGCTATTGTAAACAGTGCTGCGATGAACATTGGGGTACACGTGTCTCTTTCAGTTCTGATTTCCTCAGTGTGTATGCCCAACAGTGGGATTGCTGGGTCGTATAAGGCCATATTTCTTTTTGCCCATCTTTGTATCAAGACCACAGTCTAGCAAATGTGATAGCGGGATTACTTGTGCGAGAGAAGGGCACACATATACATCTCTGGAGGAAAGGTAAGTGATGAATCTGTTTCCCTGTGGTTTGTACCTAGTCCTCATTCGGCTTTTTGGAATCTAACGTGTTCTCTCCTGTGCGCTTCTCTATTCACATGGAAACAGAGCACTTCCCTTAAAGACTTTTTTCCATTCTAAATGTATTTTATTCACAGTCTGCCTAAATCCATTAGTTAACAAGCCATGTTGTAATGATCTCCTATCAAAGCATGTAGTTCTTAGCTCCAGTTAGTCATCATGCCAAAGCCATAATTATGTTTTCTAAGCTGATCAGACTTTACTGTTCTTTAGCTGGTGAGCGACATTATCTGCTTGTTCAGAAGAATGTTTCTTTGAAAGCAGGTCTTGTCTGATTTATACACTGCTAAATTCCCTGCACCTGGAATTAGAAGGGACAATTAGTAGGTACTGGATAGATATCTGTTGAACAAATGAATGAATCTCATGAAAGTCATCCTTCTTTCCTATTTGGCATGTGAATAGACATTCAGTATTCATTGGATAAATGAAAGATTGAATCGCATTAAAGTGATTCCTCCATTTGCTACATGTGTTCTCAGTGAAAAGGTGGGCAATGAAACATGACTTTAATACAACTCTCAGAACTAGCCTGCATTAGGTAGTTTCCTCACAAACAACAACATTTATTTACCTATCATATTTCACTGTGAATGGGCCCTTAATAGAGAATTTTTGTTTCATCAAATGCATGAGTATTCATTATAAAAAGTGTTAGAAGCCTGCAGGGGTGCAAATTTGGCTTTATGGAACCATCATAAAGTAAGTAATCTTCAACTAAAAAGCAGTAACAGTTTTCCGCTTGGTTGACAGATAATTCCATGACAGTAGAGCATAATAAGAGAATGTGATTAGAGGATGTAAAAATCAATGAGTCATGGTCTGTATTCTCATGGAACTTGTAATCTAGTGTGGAAGACAGGTTTTTAGAATGTAAATTGCTTTACATTATGTTAGAGTCTTAGCCAGATACCATATATAGCTGCTGCTGCTAAGTCACTTCAGTCGTGTCCGACTCTGTGCGACCCATAGACGGCAGCCCACCAGGCTCCCCCGTCCCTGGGATTCTCTAGGCAAGAACACTGGAGTGGGTTGCCATTTCCTTCTCCAGTATGTGCAAGTGAAAAGTGAAAGTGAAGTCACTCAGTCGTGTCCGACTCATAGCGACCCCATGGATTGCAGCTTACCAGGCTCCTCCATCCATGGGATTTTCCAGGCAAGAGTACCGGAGTGGCTTGCCATTGCCTTCTCCAACCATATATAGCTATTGATTCAATTTAGGAGAGGCAGGAAGATCTTAGAAATAATAACAGCTATTAATTGCTTATTTACTATGTGCCAGCTCTGTCTCTGCTGCTTTACTTGTATTAATTCATTTACTCTTTACAGCAACCCATATGAGGTAGGTAGTATTATTGTCCCTACTTCCCAAGTGAAGAAATTAAGCATAAAGAGATTCAGTAGCTTGTCCAAGGTTACCCAGGTAACAGGTGCCAGAGCTCGGATTAGAACTCTGGCAGTCAGTTTGAAAACGCATGCTCTCACCTGAGATCTACTGCTACCCTAAGGAGTGACATTTGAGTTGTCTGTAGAATGAGTTGGGCTTAACAATGGACAGAAACTTTGAAAGTAGAGAAAAATGTTAGCTTGACTAGATACATCAAAATCAGTTGTTTAAAAACACAGACTTTTTTTTTAGGTACCCCAGATCCTAGCTTCTGAGAAGCCCCGTTATAGATGTGTGGCTTCCACATTGGGAGGATTCTCAGACTCCCACGTAGGATTGTTTTTCGTTTTTTTTTCTTTTTTAAAAAAAAAGCTTCATTAATGGAAACATAGGCTAACTGACAGCCAGGACTGTGAGGGAACTGATGTAGACTTAAAATTTTTGGCTGGGGCTTTAAAAACTTAGTGGTATGAAACAATTTTCTCATGCAAATAACAGTTCTGGTTGGTACATAATTTTTTGATTAATTAAAAGTGGAGAAGCAGTTCTAACTTTAAAACTACAGTTAATTTAGTCATCTCAGAGCAGTGAGCATGGATGGTAAAAGGTAACAAAAGCAGTGAGGTAATAACAAGGAAGAAATCACTGTCAGGAACGAGGCTTATCCCTTGTTTCTCCTCTTTCCTTATGGGTTTCTGTGAAGGCAGAGCTGAAGTCCACGTTAGGGCAGAAGGGGATCGAGGGAGAGAAAAAAACTTCAGCAGTGACTTTTGGACTTGAAAGATCATACAAATCTAAATCGATCATAATGAATTCACTTTGAACCACTGGGAAACTAATATAGTTAACTAGTCATAAGCTGTATAATTGCCTCAAAGCATTATTATATTTAGGAAATGAATAATAGTTTGGGAGCTTCATAGTCATGTGTGGCCTTGTCTGTATGTTGTGTAAGCTGAGAGTGACTGGAAGAGTCATATTTAAGAAACACCTAAACGCTTCTTATGTCTTTTGAGCAAATAATAATACGATAATCGGAATGCAGTTACCACAATGAAGGCAGAGGAGCACATAATTTGTTTCTGCAGAGAGAGAAAAAGATGTTCCAAAAGCAAGCCAATCTCATGTTGAGTTAGCACACTATCCTTTTTTGGCCACTGTTCTCAAAGTTCTTTAGTTTTCAACAATCGTTTTTCACAGTGTCCTTGCCAAGTGATCTATTATTATTTTGTTTCCACTTGAACATAAAGACAGACTCTTGGAGGTTATGTGCTATGTGGAGTGTCCCCAGTGTATCTGAAGTACAGTCATGGGAAGGACCTGAGACCTCGTAGTAAATGCAGTTCATTGGGCCTTGCCAGGGAGCCTCACAGATGCCTCTTTAGCTCAGGGCTCCATTCAGGTCTGGCCAGATCTTGCAGTTCTCCCATCTTCCTTACAGCTGGCTTTACAGATTTAGCCTGCTTCTGACTCCTTTTTACAATTACTGTATTTACCCCATTCCTCAGGAGTTTTAACTCCAAAGCAGTTAAGTTGCTCCCCTGAAGTCCAGGTTCCTTTCATTTTAATACCAGTCAGAGGGAGCAACAGGAATTTAAAAAGAAAGAAAGAAAGGGAAATAGGGAAGCTTCACAGATTGTGAAATCTTACACAATTTTTCATGCCATAAAGCACCATCTCTTACTTTGGTTCTCCAGCTTGGCAAGCATCAGAATCACTTGGAGGACTTGTGGGCCCCGTTCTCAACGTTTCTGATTTAGTAGATTTGGGGTGGGACCTTCAGGTTTGCTTTTTAAACAGCTCCTCGGGTCTCCAAATAAGTCTGGTCTTTGCCTTCAGTGCAGCACTTTATTATCTTAGAATTGTTCTGAATATTAGTTTTGAGTTCCTAATTTTTAATCATAATTTCTTAGTAGAAGCCAAAGGGTTTAAACCCTCTAGCATTTACCATATTTATTGAACATGTGATTAATTATTTATATTTGTTAATCTATTAAACTGTTCAGCCAGATAAACATTTTAATAGTTCATATTTCAGTGTACAGTGTTTTTTTTTTAACTCTTTTTTTCTTTTCCAGGTGTTTAATACAAGGTTGTTTAAAGTCAAAGAAAGACATTTGTTTCTTGCCTATTTAGGAAGAGCACAGTATGACCCGACAAAACCGAACTACATCTCTTTAGACAAATTGGTATCTGTGCCTGATGGAATATTTTGTGAAGGGATGGCCAAGGCATCAGTACAAGACTTCGAGAAATTCTTAAAAACTCTTTAGTTTTTGATGAATGTTAAAATGTAATAATGTAAAGTGAATGTATATATGAATAAATACATTTTTAAATAAATGCTTCAAACCTCATTATAAATTGGGGACACTTCTGATAGATGCTTCTTCCAAGTTTCTTGTGACTTAACTCACATTTTACTCAACCATTTCCTTCCTTCTTGGGAAAGAGAACTAAAATACAGCAAGTTTAGAGAAAGGGAGGCTGTCTGCCAGGCTGGTGTGCTGTCCTGGTGAAGACGGGAACAGTGGAGGATTTTTCTTCTTGTTTTCAAGGTCTTTTAAAATTATTTCATCACAAGACAGCTCTATTTTCTTTGACATGTTAGGAGTTCAGAGCATGCCATATTATCCATCTAGTATCTACTACTCCCTTAGATTTTGCTACAGAACGGATTCGATTTTGGTTTATCTACACTGTTATGTTCCTGAGCAAAGAAAGATATTGAAAGTTGCCCACAGTTGGCTACTGAATCTGGAAAGGAAAAGGGATGGGAAAGTCGTTGGAAGGATGGCAATGAGACGTAGGAAAAGGCCACATAACAAACCTTTGTCTTATGGCCAGGGTATACAGATTTAGCATGAAATACTTTTTTTTCCCCCGTTTCCCATTTAGACGTGATCCTGGGCACAGGATCTGATTATTTGTGAGTTAAGGCATCATGGCTTCAGGTGTCTGCCTTAGGATCACGAGACCGACTGGACTGTTGGCACTGGTGGCCCCAGGAAGCCACGCTGGCATCTGCACTCCCATTGTAGTCTGCTCCCACACTGACTCAGGCGGTGCGTCCTGGTCACTCTGGTTCATGGAACACGTGTACATCTGTGCTTGTCCACCTGGAACCCTGAGCCAGGATGGAAAAAGTCTGATGATTCTAGTGGAGAAATGAGGTGGCATAAGATCCCTGACCACACCTCAGTTGTCCCAGCTCTGCCCGCTGAGCACCACAGAAGGGGGTGAAGAGACCATTTTGGGTATTGCGGCCTCAGCAGGGTCCACGTGGAGCAGAACTACTCAGCCGAATTCAGAACTAGGAGCAACAGTGTTTTAAAACGACTAACTTTAGGGATAGTTGGTTGTGCATTGGGGTTCTGTGTGCTGGATGTCCTGAAACTGAGAAACTAAACTCGTGATTGGTCGGGGTCTTCCTATTAATGTATTTCACTCATTCCCTCAACAGATTAGAATACAGTGGTGAGTGTGGCATAGATACATGTCTTCATGGAGTTCTCTAACAGATGAGCTCAATAAACAGGGAACACGGACTTCCCTGGTGGTACAGTGGATGAGTCTGCTTGCTAAAGCTAATGCAGGGGACGACACAGGTTCAATCCCTGGTCTGGGAAGATACATGTGGTAGAGCAATTAAGTCATGTGCCACAACTGCTAAGCCCACGGTCTATAGCCCAGGAGCTGTAGAACCTGTGCTCTGCAACAAGAGAAGCCCAGGCTCTCCATAACTAGAGCATTGCTGCCCACTCACAGAAATGAAGACCCAGTGCAACCAACAATACATTATAAAAAAAATAAATAGGGAACATGGAAGAAGATTCAGCCAGGAGGCTAGCATGGACGCAAACTGCCTTGTCTTTCTAAGACTCAGAACTTAATTTTGCCTTAATTAACTACCCATTCAGAACAGGCTAGCTATGCTGCCATAATGAACAACCCTAAAACCACATATGATTTAGGACCAGAGATGTTTTTAATCTCATATATGTCCAACTTGGGGCCAAAATAGTTTCTGTTCCACATTATCTGAGTGACGGAGGCTGGTGGAGCTTCAACCATGTCTGGAATGTAGCCCATATATGGAAGGGGAAAAGAATGTGAAAAATTGCTCTTAAAAGTTTCTCACATTTTTGTCAAAGCATCACATAGGCATGCCTATCTTTAGGGACGGAAAAGTGCAATCCTACCATATGCCAGAAGTAAAAAATGATTTTTTAAATCAAGTCTAATGGCTATCAGCAAATGTACAGGCTCTCTAGGCTTAATACCTATTGTTCAGTCACTAAGGCGTGTCTGACCTGGCAACCCCATGGACTGCAGTGCACCAGGCTCCTCTGTCCTCCAATGTCTCCCAGAGTTTGCTCAAATTCTGTCCATTGAGTTGCTGATGCTATCTAACCAGAGTCCTCTGCTGCCCCCTTTTCCTTTTGCCTTCAATCTTTCCCAGTATCAGAGCCTTTTCCAGTGAGTCGGCTCTTCCCATCAGGTGGTCAAAGTATTGGAGCTTCAGCTTCAGCAACAATTCTTCCAATGAATATTCAGGATTGATTTCCTTTAGGATTTTATCTCCTTGCTGCCCAAAGGACTCTCGAGTCTTCCAGCACCACAGTTTGAAAGCATCAGGTTTTCAGCACTCAGCCTTCTTTATGGTCCAGCTCTTGTATCCGCGCATGACTACTGGAAAAACCAAAACTTTGACTATATGGACCTTTATCAGCACAGGGATACTTTTAAATATGCTGTCTAGATTTGTCATAACTTTCCTGACAAGGAGCAGGCATCCTTTAATTTCATGGCTGCAATCACCATCCGCAGTGATTTTGGAGCCCAAGAAAATAAAATCTGCCACTGCTTCCACTTTTCCCACTTCTATTTGCCATGAAGTATGGGACCAGATGCCATGATCTTAGTTTTTTGAATGTTGAGTTTTAAGCCAACTTTTTCACTCTTTTCTTTGACCCCCATCAAGAGATTCTTTACTTCCTCTTCATTTTCTGTCATTATAGTATCATCTGCATATCTGGGATTGTTGACATTTCTCCAGGAAATCTTGATTCCAGCTTGTGATTCATCCTAATACCTTTAGGGGCTGGATATTGTGACAGTCCTGGGTATAATCCCTTGAAAAGCTTTTCCTTCTCTTGCCACCTTCACCCTGTAACCAGCAAACAAACCTGAAGGGTAGGGAAGAAGGGAGAACAACTTACTGAGTTCTTGTAAGGCAATTTGCCAGTTTAAAACGTACTGCATTTCTTCCTATCTTCCAACTTCACTTTGGCTAATCTAGTCTGGGAGCAGGCATTCATTACCTTTTAAGTACAGCATATAGTGCTGAGTAATATAAGAATCTGTGGTATCAGAGAGGGGAAAAAAAAAAGGTAGAAGCCTACAAAATTTTAGATCTGAATTGTGACTAAGACCATTACACCTTTCAAATTTACAATTAGATGACATTCTATACTGCCCCAAACCTCAGCTTAGGACAGAAGAAAACAAGTGGTTTCTGGTGGGTAGCTGCTATAATTGTGTCCTCCCACTACCACTCCCCCGACCCGAACTGCAAAACTTTGAGAGATAATGTATGTTTAGATGAAGCTATAAACACGGGACCTTCATGATGGTATCAGTGTCCTTGTAAGGGATACAAAAGAGCTTGCTCTCTCTGACATGTGAGGGCACAGTGAGAAGGGCACCCTACGCAAGCCCCAGGAAAAGAGCTCTCAACTGAAACTGACCATGCCGGCGTCTTGATCTGAAGCTTCTAGCTGGAGAGAACTGTGAGAAAGCCCAAGACAGCAGTGGTGCAGAAGTTCATCAGGAACTCAGCAAGCGTCAAACATCCTAACCAAACCCGACTGTTTTGTCTCTAGAGTATTTTGTTGTTGTTTTTTAAAAAATACTTTTAAGTCTCTTCAATACACCTGGATTTATTTTGATAAAAGGTATAAAGAGACAGTCTGACTCGTCCCCTCGGCCTGCCTCACCCACAAATTAACCAATTATTCTGTTCTGCAACCTTTAGTAAAATTCTTCTACCTCAACAATTTTGTGATCCTGCTGTCCCGAATTTTTTACACTTTAGACTTAAGTTGGACTGAAACCTTTAAAATGTACTTTTACTTTAAAATTGCATTGAAATTCTGCTACAGCTCAAATTTAGTATTCAATTGTTTTTCTCAACAAGACTATCACTGAAATGGCTTGATGTAGAACTTCACCTGGAGAAACCGAAGGTGAGAGAGGGTTAGTTCCCCCTGGATCGGTGGTGTAGCATATGGCCCTAGAATTAAGGAGTGCCAAAGTCGTATCTTTGGGGTTTCCCTGGTGGCTCAGTGGTAGAGAATCTAGCTGCCAATGCAGGAGACACAGGTTCGATCCCTGGGTCAAGAAAATCCTGTGGAGAAGGAAATGGCAACCCACTCCAGTATTCTTGCCTGAGAACTTCCAGGCACAGAGGAGACTGACTGGGCTTTTAGCCCATGCGGTTGCAAAAGAGTCAGTCAGGATTTAGCAACTGAACAACAACATTTTATCTAGAGTCTCAGATTCTGGAAGGTGAATCTGGATTCCTCCTAGTTTAAGTGCCCTTGGACAATTTATGCAACCTTTCAGAGCTTCAGTTACCTCTTCTCTAAAATGGGTACAATCATAGTATTTATCTTACAGGTTTAGAATGAAATGAAAATAAGTCCATAAAACGCTTAGCGTGTTGCTTGACACAAAGGGCGCAGTTACTACTGCCCAACCTCTCAGAGCTCGTCAGTAACAGAAGCCAGGCTAAAGATCTGGTGTTCTGATTCCTTGCCTGCGTGCGTGCTAAGTCTTCAGTCGTGTCCGACTCTTTGCGACCCTATGGACCGTCGGCTCCTCGGTCCATGGGATTCTCCAGGCGACAGTACTGGAGCGGGTTGCCATTTCCTTCTCCAGTTCTAACCCCTCGCCTGGTGTTTTTTCCCACCTTGTTGCAGGAAAACTGTAGCGGTTCCACGCCTACGAGATTAGCATAATCATGACCGACAGGTGCAGGACCTCAGAGCCCAGAGGCTGGCCGCCAGAACTGCGCCTGCGCGAGCGTCTCCCCGCCCCCTACGCGCCTCGCGGCGTGACGCAGCGCGCCTGCGCCCTGCTCGACCTCTAGGACTTACCCAGGAGGCAACGCTTCTGTGTCAGGTCAACATGGCGGGCCGGCCAGCTGGTGAGTGAGGGGCAGCCTGCCTGGCGGGCATCGCCGCGCTGAACCTTTTATACTCGCAGCAACGTGCTCCTCTCCCTGTGCTCGGTCTGAAAGGCCAGGTTTATGGCGGGAGGGAAGGAGGCGGCTCCAGCCCACCGCAGAGACGCCTTGGGCCCAGCCCCTTTCAGTCTCCAGGGCCGGCTGTTGGTGAAGGTGCCCGCGGTGGCCCCCATCGCTCTGGCGCTCCGGATGCTCGAGCTCTGAGCCCTTCTCTCGACCTTAGAAGAAGTTCAAGGGCACCAGGAGATTATTAGTGGCTCTCAACCCAAGTGAGCCGAGCGTTTACTGTGAGCCAGGCGCTGTCGTGTGCACTGGCTAGGTCCGTTCTGTCAGCGCGAGGAGGACAGCGTGTTTTCCTTCTAGGCTGGTGAAATAACTGGGGCGAAGTGGCCGGAGGAAACGGGGTTGGAAGCCTCGCTGCACCTCTCTCGCGCTGCTCAAACAAGGAATTTAGAGGCAGCTGAGTGAGTGAGGGTTACGGCGAAGCTTCAGTTTAATAACCTTGGCTTATCTGGAACATCCACTTGGTCTTTGGATTTGGAGACATTTGCATCTATTCTGGGTATTGGAACAGATGTGTTTATTATGGAATAGGACGCAGATATTGCTGGAATATTTAAACACCGTGAAAAAATACAGTCTCCTCCCCACTTCTTTTTTTTTTCCTCCCCTTTTTGTCAGTCCCTAACCCGCCGGCTAGTGCAGGAGACGCGGGTTGGAACCCCGGGTGGGGAAGATCCTGTAGAGTAGGAAATGGCAACCTGCTCCAGTATTGCCTGAAAAATTCCATAGACAGTGGAGCCTGGTGGGCTCCAGTCCGTGGGGTCGCAAAGAGTCGCAGGCGACTGAACACACACGCACCTCCTAGCTTTTTAAAAAAAATGTTGGTCCCTATTTCTGTACCCCCAGCAGTTGTGAAGCTATTAGGAAACACCAGATTGCCAGAAAAACTCGTTAACCTAAGTGACATTGAGCTTTTGGGGTGTGGTGGAGACATTTAAGAATTCATTATTTCCTTAACTAGACAACTACTGAAGACATTGTGCTTCAGTGGTGTGTTTGGAAACTAGTAGACCTGGCCTCAGCTCCATCACTGGCTGCCTCTGATCTTGGATGGGATAGTTTATGTAATACTTACTGCTCTTTTGCAAGGACGGGCGGGTTGTAAGTAACTCACGCAGGGGAGTAAAACAAATAGAATAGTGCCTGGCACAGGGTAAGTGTTCAGTGAATATTAAACATTATTACCATCACTGGTAAATATGTTTTCAAGTAATTGTCTCCTACAAGTGTGTCTGAAGGTTGTTGATGCTTTGTTAATTGTTACTTTAGAAGCAACGTTATACACCTGGTGCTTAATTTCCAAAGAGTTACCGAAGCTGTGATGTCTAAGAGGTTGAATCAGAAGAGAGTTTGTTTTCCTTCCTTGGCTAGGGACTATACCTAAGACAAAATTTTAAAAGAAAATTTAAATTTTCGGTACCGCCCCTTCTGTACCACATCTTTCCTGTAAACATCAGGTACCGTCATGTTGCCTTTAGCTCCTACTGGGTAACCCATCAGGCTCAGTTCTGTTCCGAAAGAGTTTTAACATTACCTGTTTCTCCTCATACACTTTCAAATATTCATTCCCTCCATGGAAAGTTAGCTGCTGGGGAAGAGGGAAATGTGCTTCTTTTACTAGTCCATATGGGATCAAAACCCTCCTAGAAATACATATATTTTTAAAGAGAGTAGCCAAGTGAAATAAAAATAATGTAAAATAAAAGTTTTGGAAGATGGGGGTCATTTAGATCTAGTGTATCCTGAAATCTCATCTTTTCATACAACTCCAACTCCCTTGAAAAGTTTAGAGTTATTTCCTGTAACCTATTTCTGAAATTGCAAATGATGGAGAAGTTCCCAGTTTCTCTTCCATCCCCTACTCCTTTAATTCTAACGGCAGCAAGGGGCCATAAAGGATGCTTGACTTTGAAAAGCTGGAGTGGCAGTACAGTTGGCCCTCCGTATCCACTGGTTCCACACTGGAGGATTCAGCCAACCTCTTGATGGAAAATATTTTGAAGAAAAAACTTCACAAAGTTCAAAAAAACAAAACTTGAACTTGCTGCTCTCAGCCATCTATTTACATAGCATTTATTTTGTATTTACACCTGTTTACATTGCTCTTACATTGTATTAAGGTGGCAGTGGTAGTAAAGAATACCTCAGGAGACTCAAGAGATGCGGGTTGGGAAGTTTGCCTGGAGGAGGAAATGGCAACCCCCTCCAGTATTCTTTCCTGGAAAATCTGAGGGACAGAGGAACAGTCCATATAGGGTTGCAAAGAGTCATACATGACTGAGTGACTAAGCACTGCCCAGAGAAGATTTAAAGTAGGAAGACATGCTTGAATTATATGCAAACACTGTACCATTTTATATAGGGGACTTGAGCCTCTTGGAGTTTAATATCTGAGGGGGGTCCTGGAATCAATCTTTTGTAGATAGTGAGGGACTGTAATCATACCTATAGGTCTTTCAGGTGTTTGAGTTTATTCTTTTTCCTTACTGTCCAATTTTTGCCTGCAATCACTTTTGCTGATAGACAAAGTAAGCAGTTTTTCAGTTCAGTCGCTCAGTCATGTCCGACTCTCCGCGACCCCATGAATCACAGCACGCCAGGCCTCCCTGTCCATCACCAGCAGTTTTTAGCCTGCAATATATAGAGTATATGTTATTAAAAGAAATTCCTTCCTGTGTTTGCATTCTCTTAAGTGGGATTATTAGCAATTAATAGTGTGACAATATCAGTTTCAGCATCAAGCAGGTGGCTGGAGGGTATTCGAAAATGGTATTACAACGCTGCCGGGTTCAATAAACTGGGTGAGTATTTGTGCTTTCTTATTTTGTTTTCGTCTTTTTCTGAGTATAGTGCTTTTGTAGGAGTTATTATGGATCCTCAGAATACATGAACTGTTTGTTCCTGTGTACCTTAAATTTAAAAATTTTTTAATTAAGTCACATTTTATCGTTAAATCCATTTCCTTTTTATTATTGAGAAGAGAGGGATGGAATTGTCTGAAATGTATGAGGTGGACATGTTTTATGTTCTTGAAATATGAGAGCAGAACATTTTCTTTATTATATGTTCCCTCTCTCAGCTTCTCTCCTTAGCATTTTAAAATTTAAGTTATGTGAACTTTGAAAGTAGAGATTTTTCAAATGTTAAGATTGTCTGCTGTCTTTACAGTTAGTTGATTTTTGAACTTTTTTTAGAACTTTATACTTTATGGTGAAGTTCATCTTTTGTAACTGAAGCCTGATGGAAAGCATCATTAAATGTTTATGGTTCCTTAGTACACTGTCATTTTAAGTTTCTTTAATTCCTTGAGCTCAGAATTACAAACTATAATAAGGTAGAGATGTGGTTTATTGATATGTGTTTAAAAACACAGTAGGTATTTTAAATGTTTTTAAAATTACTGTAGATAAAATGTGAACTTTGTGGAAATATATTTTAAAAGACTCATTGTTTGCACAGTACCATTTAAGAAATAATCCATTAAATAACCCATTATTGTATGTGAAATGGCATTGAGTTTCCATCATAATTATTTCTGGATATATCACCCAAGTTAATGACTTAAGTTATAAGTCAAAATTTTACTTATTTTTTAAAAAGTTATTTTCAAGATGCATATTCATTCTAATTTTGTTTTTTACCATAGGCTTAATGCGAGATGACACAATATATGAGAACGACGATGTAAAAGAAGCCATAAGAAGGCTTCCTGAGAACCTTTATAATGACAGAGTGTTTCGCATTAAAAGAGCACTGGACCTCAGCATGAGGCAGCAGATCCTGCCTAAAGAGCAGTGGACAAAATACGAGGAGGTAGGACAGTTTCCGTGTATTTAATAGTGTTGGCCATTAAGGGTTGAATATTAGAAACAACACATTCATTTGTATAGTGCTTTAGAGTTCTTAAAGTTGTGTCAGGTCAATATCCTTATAATAGTCTCGTGAGATTAGTAGAGCAAATGTTAACTCTTTAGAGATAAACACATTGAGATCTAGAGATAAAGTGACTTTCCAAATCACTGAACACATCCCTGAGATAGAGATCCAGGAGTAGAATCCAGGTCTTCTTCCCAGGCCGTGTTCTCCCTCTGCACTCTGCTCGAATGAAGAAAGGGTGGTGTTTATGTGATAGGCTCATTTAGTGGCTTTCTGGCTCCTAGAGAGGACTCTGAAGCAATCCCTCACCCCTTGGACTGCATTGACACTAGGCGAAACCTTGTAGACTCTCATTCATTTCTCTTTGACAGACCCTCTGATAACCTATCAGAACGGCTTATTACAATATTTTTGTGGCATTTTACATAAATGAAAAGCAGACAGTTTTTAGTCTGCTTGAGAATATATTTTCTTAAGTTGGAAATAAGTTTTGTAGATTACTTTTGTTGTTTAAGACCTGTTGAATATTTGGGATATATTACTATGTGATGGCATATAATATTTTTCTTTTGTTCATTCTTTAGGATAAATTCTACCTTGAACCGTATTTGAAAGAGGTTATTCGGGAAAGAAAAGAGAGAGAAGAATGGGCAAAGAAATAATTTAGTCGTCTAAATCTGTGGATACAGCTGTTCTCAAGTATTTTTATGAAGTTGATTAAACCTGAAATGTACAGTGTAGAACTATTTGGGCTGTAAATGTATTACTTTAAATAAATATTATAATTATTGTTGGAATTTTGGAATTCTAAACCGTATTCTGAATAACTACTGAATTTATGTTGCTACTGTAGATTAGCAAGATATCTCGAAGCCCCAGCAGGGCCTTCCTTGCAAGGATGGAATGGAGCAAGAAACAAATACCAGGGACTTTATTTTATCTGAAGTAAATAGCACGGGGCTTCCCACGTGGCGCTAGTTGTAAAGAATCCTCTGGCCAGTGCAGGAGACAGAGATGTGGGTTCAGTCCTGGGTTGAGAAGGTCCCCTGGAGAAGGAAATGGCAACCCACTCCATCCAGTAGTCTTGCCTGGAGAATCCCCGTGGACAGAGGATCCTGGCAGGCTACAGTCCATGAGATCACAGAGTCAGACACGACTGAAGCGACTTAGCATGACATCGATACAGAGCACAGCAGACCGGCTCTCAGACTTGGAAAGTTACTGAGTGAAAGGAGAGAGGATGCACCCCCTAGTTTGCCAGGATTGGGAAAGGGCCCTCGTCAACCACTTGGCCAAATAAGTTTGCAGCCTCTCTTTAAAAAAAACTATGTATTTAGTCCCAATATGGGTCTGTGTAAGTTATATATATGTGTGCTCCTGTGCTAATACGTATATCAGAAAATAAAAAGTAGACAGTAGGCAAGACACTTTTTCCAGCTCCCAGTGACTTTTCCACGTAGGAAATGATCATACAAGTCTATTGTGGGACTCCCCTGGCAGTCTGGTGGTTAAGATGCCATGCTTCCATTGCAGGGGGCACAGGTTCAGTCCTCGGTCAGAGAACCTAAAATTCTACATGCTTAGGGGTGCAGCCAAAAAAAAAGATCTTTTGTAAGGATTGGATAGTTATGGTATTTAAAAGTAAAGCTATAGTCCAGTCACAAATTAGAACCATTCTATAATGTCATCATTCCCACCCCTAAATTCTGAAATGTTTATTTTGGTGAAAGTGAGGACACAGAACCACAGCAAGCGGGGAAAGGGATTGTGGAACCTGCAGTCTGCAGCGTTCCACAAGCTAGTGCTGTGTGTGGCAGACCCTCTCTAATTGGGATTTTACCTTGAACAAAACAGCAGTGTGAAAAAGTACTTTTGTATTACAGGGCATGCCCCAGAGATAATAGTTCAAGTCCAGACCACCACAATAAAGCAAATACTGTAATAAAGTGAGTCACACAGTTTTTGGTTTCCCAGTGCATGTAAAAATTAAGTGTGTAGCAGCACTGTGCTTTAAAAAACCAACCTATGTACCTTAACTAAAAGATACTTTCTTGCTAAAAAACCCGAACCATCATCTAAGACTTCAGCAAGTTATACTAATAACATCAGAAATCACTGGTCACCATAACAAATACAATAAGTTTGAAATGTTTCAGGAATTGCCAAAATGTCACAAAGACCTGAGTTCCAAATGCTATTGGGAATTGGCGCCAATAAACATGCTGGACACAGGGTTGCCACAAACCTCCCGTCTGTAAAAAAAAAAAAAAAAATCAGTATATGTGAAACCTAATAAAGGAGGTATGCCTGTAGTAAAAATTCCTGAAACAATCAAAAGTGGGTGTGTACATTCAGCATATATTTTTATCACAGAAAATTTCGACAAACGTTTCACTAAACGGGCAAAAGATTCCTTTATAGAGTGAGGTACTAGATTCAGCCACTAGGTGGCGATGCACCACAACTTGACTACTTAGAAGGGACCCGGTACCACCACTAAAGATTTATCCATTCTGTACCCCCAACTCCCTCCCCTTCATTTTTCAGGATGACAACACCTCATGAGGTTTATGGCCATCAGGAGAATTTACTACTAAGCTATATACTGATGTAATGAAATCTAATATATGAGAGTAATGAATTACGAGATGTTATTTAGTTTCAGGATTTTATTACTTCAATCAGTTTTGACCATATTTCCTTTTATATGATTGCTCACTCTTTAAACATACCAGATGACTGTATGAGGAACACCTAATAAAGTCTAAAGATGTTAAAATACATATATTTTAATTTATTTGCCATAATTTGTTTAAATTCTGGTTATACTGGTGTTCATATTAAAAGCCACAACATGTTATAAGCTGAGATCTCAGGTCAGATGGTGCCTCTAAACTATATTTTGCTAAGAAATTTCTTTGTATGTGTTAACAATTGAGCAAGGAGAAAGAACTGAATTGTTAAAAGGTTGTTAATTTTTAGCATAGATTACAGAAACCTTGTTAGTATTTGAGTGCGTTAGGTATTATGACAAACTAAAGTGTTATTCTGGATTCTGACTATATCTCTCCTACAGTCAAAAAAATGTATTATTTGCTTAACTTTGTATTTTAATACTTTTGCCTATTTTGGCATAAATGCCAAAAATGTAATTTCAAAATAAATCCCTGTAAAATTTCTGCTAACATTATTCAATTGAATCATTGTTCTATTAGTATTCTAACTATTTTGAAGAACGTTTTTATACATGCCTATGAAATTGTATCTATAAGTCAAAAAAGGTAATTATTTGTTTTATAAGACTCAGCTTCTAATTCCTTATGCATACATTTAAAACATGGTGTCCCAGTAAACTAGAAACTAGAGGCCAACTATTTAGGCAATCATTATCCTTTAAAGATGGACATCTCAGCTATAAAATGAAGCAGTTTATGAAATGAGTATTTTAGGAACAAAACATCCTGGGTCTGTATTTTTAATTTATGCACTTATTGTTAGGATGAACTAATATTGATTGATGGGGTATCATTCTTGCAGCAGACACTGTTTATATGTTGTCTCTTAATCCTCCCTGCAACGTTCTGACATAGATATGATTACAACCATTGTATGGAAGAAGAAATTGGGCTTGTTCTTTATATATACACACATACACATATACATTAAAAATAAATAAAGAAGCAACAATTAGAACCCTGTACGAAACAACTGATTGGAATTGAAAGGAGTACAACAGGGCTGTCTGCTGTCACCCTGTTTATTTAACCTATACACTGAGCACATGATGAGAAATGCCAGGCTGGATGAGTTGCAAGCTGGAATCAAGACAGGCAGGAGGAGCATCAATTAGCTCAGACTGCTGCTAAGTCACTTCAGTCGTGTCCGACTCTGTGTGACCCCATAGACGGAAGCCTACCAGGCTCCCCCGTCCCTGGGATTCTCCAGGCAAGAACACGAGTGAATTGCCATTTCCTTCTCCAATGTGTGAAAGTGAAAAGTGAAGGTGAAGTCGCTCAGTTGTGTCTGACCCTTAGCGACCCCACGGACTGCAGCCTACCAGGCTCCTCCATCCATGGGATTTTCTAGGCAAGAGTACTGGAGTGGCTTGCCATTGCCTTCTCCGTACCTCAGACTAGCAGATGATAACCACTCTAATGGCAGAAAGTGAAGAGCTAAAGAGCCTCTTGATGAGGGTGAAGGAAGAGAGTGAAAGAGCCTGCTTAGAACGAAATATTAAAATAAGATCATGGCATCCGGCCCCATTCTTGGCAAATAGAAGGGGAAACAGTGGAAGTAGTGACAGATTTCCTCTTGGGTTCTAAAGTCACTGCAGATGGTAACTGCAGCCATGAAGTCAGAAGATGATTACTTCTCGGCAGGAAGGCTATGACAAACCTAAACAGTGTGCTGAAAAGCAGACATCACTCTGCCAACTAAGGTCTGTACAGTAAGGCCATGGTCTTCCTGGTGGTCTCGTATAGTTGTGAGAGCTGGACCGTAAAGAAGGCAGAGCACAAGAGAATTGATGCTTCCAAACTGTGGAGCTGGAGAAGACTCTTGAGAGTCCCTTGGACTGCAAGGAGATCAAACCAGTCAGTCCTAAGGGAAATCAACCCTGAATATTCATTGGAAGGACTGACAGAGAAGCTGAAGCTCCAGTATTTTGGTCACATGATGCAAACAGCTGACTCATTTGAAAAGTCCCTGATGCTGGTAAAGATTGAGGGCAGAAGGAGAAGAGGGCGTCAGAGGTTGAGATGATGAAGGCATCACTGATGCAGTGGACGTGAACTTGGGCAAACTTTGGAAGACGGTGAGGGACAGAGAAACCTGGCGTGCTGCGGTCCATGGGGTCGCAGAGAGTCGGACACGAACAGCATATGTATATATATATTTGGTGTGTGCTTTCTGTCTCTCATACTAGCCAGAAGCTAGGTGTAGGATGGACTTTCTGAACGTTGGCGCTGTTGACATTTTGGGCTGGATAATTCTTTGTTGTGGGATGTCCTTGTACATTGTAGGGTGTTCAGTAGCATCATCATTTCCCTCCAGTTCTGGCCACCCAAAATGTCTCTAGGCATTTGCTAAATGTTCCTCTGGGTGACAGAATTGCCTCTATTTGAAAATCACCAGTACAGGGGATACAAAGGAAGAAACCAAGATGGTGAAGATTGACGTGTAAATAGATGCATAAATATGTAATATATGTAAACAAGTGTGTAAATTATTTGTAAAACTATATACACTGGGTGTTAGGGATATGTGGAAAAGGGGAACACTACCTCAATTTGGCAGGTGATCAGAGAACACCCACTGACAACTTAGCTAATTCCAAAAGAGTAAGCAGAGCCAGCCAAGCTAAGCAGAGGAAGGTAAACAGGAAAGTGCAAAGCAGGGCATATACCGAGGAAAGAGACTTCATGCTGATGGAGTGGCAAATGTCTGGGAGGTAAGGGTGATGGAACCTGGAAGGTGCACGCCTTTGTGGCAGGAGAGTGAGTAGCTTCTAGCAAGTAAAAATCCCCGGAATTTTCAAGCGAGGTTAAGGGGGATGAATGCTAAAGGTTTCTCAATACTGAACTGCCAATTTGCTTTTTAAGACTGTAATAATTTGTACTTTCTCTGGTGGCTCAGTGGCAAAGAATCAGCCTGGCAATGCAGGAGTTGTGGGTTCAATACCTGGGTTGGGAAGATCCCCTGAAGAAGGAAATGGCAACCCACTCCGGTATTCTTGCCTGGGAAATCCCAAGGACAGAGGCTACAGTCCATGGGGTCACAAAAGTCTGACACGACTTATCGACTAAACAACAACAACAAACAAGCCATCATGACAGTTCTTTTCAATGCACCCCTGCCTGCACCAAGTATTTCATCAGGAACAATCTTGGTGAATTTGGTTGGAGAAAGGGTTTCTTGTTTAAATGTGTGTTTCTTGGATTGAGTAGTTCAACATGTTTCCATATGCTATTATCAAGTTGTTTTTCCTCCTTTATCATGTTCATGTCCTTTGCCTATGGATCTGTTTTTATTTCCACAGCGTTTTCTTTATTTAGTTTTCTTCTTAACTCCCCTGCTCTCCCCACCCCCAGTTTGGGTCAGTTCTTATCTATTTATTTGAGACCTTTATATATTTAGACAGTACTCCTTTTATTCAAATTTGCTAAAAAGATACTTTCTTATTCTGTTGTTTGAATGTTGTTCTGGTTATTTTTTGGATGCAATTTCCACTTCGTTTATTGGGTTTTGTCGAATGGAAGTTTCTAATTTTTATGTAGTACAGTCTGTCAGTCTTCTCCTCTGTGGTTTTGCCTTTAAGGTCATGTTTAAGAAGTCCTCTCTTTACTCCATGGTTACATAAATATCCAGTGAGGTTTTTCATCAGTACTATTAGCTGTAAGAAGTAAAACCATAAATCTTTAATCCCTGTGGAATTAGGTATACGGTGTGAGCTGAGTGTATTTTTGAGAGATACTAGGCGGTCCAGTCGGTAAGGCTGGATGATCAATTTCATGTGCAGGGGTGGAGGTGGGAGGCAGAGAGACAGGAAGAGGACCCACTAAGGGGGATCCCTTGAGGACTGTTCTTGTTCAGTCGCTCAGTCGTCCCCACTCTCTGCGACCCCCATGGACTGCAGCACGCCAGGCTTCCCTGTCCTTCAGCATCTCTCGGAGCTTGCTCAAATTCACATCCATTGAGTCAGTGATGCTGTAACCATGTCATCCCCTGCCCTCCCTTCCGTGCCTTCAATCTTCTCCAGCATCGGATGCGGGCCGGTAATCAGCCCCTTCTGTGGGCTTGTTTTCTGTAAGACTGTTCCCCCTGCTGGATATTCCAGATCCATTCTCTGCACATCTCCATCCCACTCTGCACCCCGGAGACCGACGTGTCTGGACTGCATCCACGGACACCTTGTCCTCTGGCTCCTCACTTGGGCGTGGCCAGTGGGAAGTTGCCTGCAGAAGAGGACAGGCAAGCAAGGGGCTGGGGTGTCTGTTCCCCCGCTCACTCCTGCTGGGCTGCGGGCTGGCCGTCCCCCTGAGGACTCCCGCAGCTCTCTTCCTCCCCACATCCGTCTCTTGGTGGTCCCTTAACCTTGCCTGTCCTTTTTTAGTAGATCCTTCGTTGAATATCCCTTGGTTGCAGGAGCCTGACCTGCACCTGAGAACCCTGACTCACGCAGAGCTGGTCTCCCACCACTGAGGGTAGTTGAGGTTTCCCTTGGGAGCATCATGGGCAGCAGAACTAGTTTGTGGTCTGTCCCTGGGAAAACTTACAAGCCTGCTTCCTTGAGGTTGGCCAATTCATGGCCCAGAGTCAGCCTCCAAGAGATCACACAAGCTCCTGTTGAAGGCAATGTCTCCTACAACCCCCTCCCTCTGCCTCTATGCCTGATGGATCTGCTTCCAATCAGAGACTTACTCTTCCACACAATTTAATTCAGGGAAATGCCAGTGCTAAAAAGACGCTGTATGACAGAAAACAGAAGGTTCGCCCACCCTGACATGGGGCTGCACTGTCTTTCTGGGCAAGCTCTTTCTTCTTGTTTAACTCCCTCTTCGCCAAATGCACTCTGCAAAATTCTGCTTCTAACCTTTGTTGCTCCCGGGGGTACCACTTGAAACTCCCACCATTCTCTCTGCTTGCCAAATTCTAGCTTTACTTTAAGACAAAAGTAAAATTCTACTTACTTGGAGAAGCCCTTTCTGATCCCCAGACATTTGACATTTTCTACATTTTTAAGTTCTGAAACATTACTGCTTCAACAAACCATTTGTTACTTAATCATGGCTAATACTATTTACCTAGTGTTTATTATGTGCCAGGTGTGGTCTTGTTATTCCTTAAAAAAAACTCTTCAAGGTGGGTATGATTATCTGCTTTTCATACAGGCTCAGAAAGAGCCAGTAACAGCTACAGGATCACAGTTAGCCAGCGGGCAAACTGAAATTTAAATTCCACCTGCTTTTATATTGCTCTGCTGTCTTTTCGGTGTATGCCATCTCCTACTTACCGTCTTTGTGTTTACAAATTTGATGTCATTTTGTACTTGTCTTTTGCTTTTATTTTTCCTTTAAACTCTACCAGTTATCTAGCTTTAAAAGTAGTGCAATCATCTTTTCTCCGAGGAAGTGACATTTAAACTGTGCCCTGAATGTTGAAGAGGAGCCACCAGGGGAAGCCACCCTGGTTCTCTGTGCAGGAGACCACCTGGGAAGCTTAAAAACAAATAAGCAACCCAAACCAAAACCACTTTGTTGCCTGGGTACCACTCCCGAGAATCTGAATTGATCGGTTTGAGATGTGGCCTGGAATGCAGATGGTTTTACTATGTAACTAAAGCTGAGAGACATAGGTCAAGTGCAAAACATTCCTAGATGAGAAAACATCAAGTGCAAAGGACCTGTGGTGGCAGGGAGCCAGGGAGCAGTAAGGGAACGCTGCTGGAGAAGGCCATCACACTGAATCCCAATGGAGAAGGGAGAGAAAACTCCAGGTCAGAGAGGCAGGCACAGCGCCCACGTGGGGTGCTTTATCCCTGGGTGCGCGCTAAGTCACTTCAGTCGTGTCCGACTCCGTGCGACCCCATGGACTGTCACCCTCCAGGCTGCTCTGTCTGTGGGATTCTCCAGGCAAGAATCCTGGAACAGATCACCATACCCTTCTCCAGGAGATGTTCCTGACCCAGGCATCAAACCCACATCTCACGTCTCCTGCATTGAGAGGCAGGTTTGTTACCACTAGTGCCTTCCCAGGGAAGAGGTTTGGATTTTATGTAAATACAACCGGAAGGCCCAGAGGGTTTTGAGCAGAGCAGTGAACTATGATTTTAAAGCAGGTGCTCTGTGTATAAAACTACCTCATTCTTTTTAAGGAATGCATAGCCCTCCAGATTATGAATGTACCGTAATTTATTCACCCACTTTCCAGGTGATTGACATTTGGGTTGCTTCCAAGGGAATGCTATTACAAATAGAGCTTCAGCGAATATCTGTGTGCACTTGTGCTTTTGCATTTTTGTAGGATAGAGTCCAAGGGCTTAAAAAATTTAGGGAACACAGTGGGGGTGGGGAGGGGAGAAAATCCTTTAAAACTCCCTGTCATGCGAGGGAGAGAGCTCTCTTAAGCACAAGTGTCTTAAATGTGTGTTCCACACCAGCCTGGATAAAGCCAGGTTTAGCAGACCATCAAGATTTTGTAAACAGCCGCTGGAGTGTCCTACAATAATGCTGAAGTGTGAGAAACATGGACACGCCTGGTGTTCCTGAAACGGACATTTCATTTCCCCTTAGGTTTTAATAGTATCATAAACTGCTTACATTTGCTCTGCTTTCAGTTCTATCCAAGAGATTTCGCTAACATGTTATATGTTTAGTATTTCATGATCACATGAAAGCCAGCTTTTTAAAACTCCTGTCATAAATCAGAGCAGAATTTCACTTTGAGATAAGTATACCATTTTTAAATAGTTTCCATTGTCTATAGAAAAGGAGGGCTTCCCAGGTGGCACAGTGGTAAAGAATCTGCCTACCAATGCAGGAGACATGATATACGGGTTCAATCCCTGGGTCGGGAAGATCCCCTGGAGGAGGAAATGACAACCTGCTCCAGTATTCCTGCCTAAAGAATCCCATGGACAGAGGAGCCTGGAAGGATACAGACCATGGGATCACACACAGCTGGACACGACCGAGCACACACACGTAGAAAAGGAACTTAATATAAAATGTTTCTCCATCTATTCAAATGATTTTTTTTTAACTTCTCATTGCTTCCCTGGTGGCTCAGTGGTAAAGAATCCACCTGCCAATGCAGGAGACACAGTTTCCATCACTGGGTGGCTCAGCCCCTGGAGAAGGAAATGGCAGCCCACTGCAGTATTCTTGCCTCGGATAACCCCATGGATAGAAGAGCCTGGCAGGCTACAGTCCATGGGGTCACAAAAGAGTTGGACACAACTAAGTGACTAAACAACAACAAGGATCTTTCAGCTTTTTGGCACATGTTTACATACAAATAAGTTCTGATCTGTTCATTTTACTAACATTTATTCACAGGTTGTCCCAGATGCTGGGGTCCAAAGATGGAGCACACTCAACTTTCCTGCTTGTTGAGTTTGCAGTCAGGAGAGGGAGGTAGCCCAGCTGATAGAGTGAGCAGGGCTTCTTCAAGGAAAGCAGGGGATGATGTGGGAACACAGAGGATGATGGATCCAACCCCATGCTGAGGGCTGGAGGTGGCTGATAAGCAAGTGGAATGGATTGTGGCTGAATTAAGAAGACATCTCATCTGGAGAATATCATGAAATCAGTGGAAGGTATATAAGTTTCCTACTGCTGCTGTAACTAATCAGGGCAAACTTGGCTTAAAACAAATCAAATCTATAGTCTTACCATTCTGGAGGTCAGAATCCCATAAGTCTGAGGGGGCTAAAATCAAGGCGTCAGCAAGGCTGATTCCTTCTGCAGATTCTGTGGGAGAATCTGTTCCTTTATTCTTGCAGCTTGTCAAGGCTGCCAGCATTGCCTGGTTCGTGGCTACATCACTCCAATCTCTGTTGCTGTCAGCTCATGGCCTTCTCCCATCACGAATGCCGTCCCCTTCACCTCTTCTTATAGAGAATCTTTGTTGATTACACTGGGCCCATCCAGATAGTCCAGGATAATCTCCTCATCTCAAGATTCAAGATTCTTAACTGAGTCACATCTTCAAAATCCCTTTTGTCATGGAAAGTAGCATATTCACAGGTGTTAAGGATTTACAGAATATTTCTAGGGAGGTAGGCTGTTATTCAGCCTACCACAGAAGGCAAGAGAGAAGCCTCCAGAAAGGGATGGAGGGACTCAAGGACACACAGCCCCCCGTCCTGCCCTAGGACGAAGCTGAAACCCTTCACTGGCCTCTGCAGCTGCTGGACCCCGCTGCCAGCCTGGCTAATTTCTAGCTGTGTGCCTGTGTTGTCCCCAAAAGACAAAATCTTCCTGGATCAGACACCCCAGGCCAACTGCTAGAAGAGTGTGCATTGTTCCTGAAGCTCTGGTGACAAGAGGCAGGGCTTTGCCTTCCACCAGGACTCACACTTGAGGATTCCCTCCAGAGACTCGCCAAGAGCATGTTCAGATGCTGGGGGTCCTGATGTGGACACACCAAAAATGTAGAGATTTATATACATGGATGTTAATTCCAGCCTTGTTTATAGCAGCAAATATGGATAACATCACTGTCCAACAATGCAGGGAATGGCTGTTGGAATTTTATTGACTCAGTGATATTCTCAAAGGTCACTTAAGTACATGGGGTATTAAGAATATGCCAAGACTTCCCTGGTGGTGCAGTGGGTAAGAATCCTCCTGCCTATGCAAGGGACACAGATTTGATCCCTGGGCCTGGAAGATTCCTGGACGGTGGAGCAACTAAGCCTGTGAGCCACAACCACAGGCCTAGAGCCTGCGCTCCGCAACGAGAGAGGCCACCACAATGAGGAGCCTGAGCACTGCAGTGAAGCCAGAAAAGAATACGTCTTACTGACCGAAAAAAGCAGTTTCAAAACAAAATATGCTACCAATATTTTAAAAGCCATATATATGTTTGGGGTGGGGGGAAAAAGCACAGTGATTTTCCATACATTTTCAGAGGTGTAGGCCATGGACCCACTGAAATTTAGCCACAGGTTCTACATAGATTCCCTGGGCTGAAAAGGATTATCTCTGGCTAAAAGGTTTAGAGGAGATTTTAGCCTTTTTATGTGCACTTTTCCATGTTTTCAAAATTTTCAATGAATTGCTTTTATAATCTGAGGTTTTTTTTTTTTTTTTAATATAATGGCACTGGAAAAATTAAGCTGTGGTTTAGGAAAAAAGTAAGAAAAATATGTATGCAGCACAAATTTTCTTAACAAGAAGTGTACGTCAAAACTACCTGAACTGCTTTTTCCACAATTCATATCTAACCCCTACCCCATCACTGCTGCAGAGATTCTGATTTAGTATGTCAAAAAAAACCCACAAAATCCTCAGAAACATCTGGGCACCTCTGCTTAAGGATCACCAATTTCAAACATGTATGTATTTCCCATACAGAAAAGCAAAATGCCAAACCTCCCCTGACAGTAATGCCTTCTCTCTCATTTCTTCATAAGTAAGATATTTATGATTCTCCAATCCTTAACTTCATTTCTTCACCTCTCTTTTAGTTCTTAATAGCATGCATCTCACCAGAAAGCACTATTCTAACTTAAATCTTGGAACTCTCTCACCCTTCAATATGTCTTGTGTCACTGTTATCATCTATAAAGTATTTTGGATCTCACTTGCTGGCAGAGCTCTCAGAATATAAGCCATTGTTTTTTTTTTTTTTTTTGCCCCTATTTGAATGATGTTCAATACCCAACTAGGAAAAAGTTGCTTTTGTAGTACCTCCTTGGGAGTTTGCCGACGACAGAAAGAATAAGTCCTAAAGTGCCCTCCAAAGCAAGGGTCAAATCTTAACACCCTTAACTGGAAAATTGCAAGACTCAGTGACTTAACTTGGTTAGCACAACTTGGCATAAAAGCAACACAATCAGATGCCTTTTCTCAGAGGGAGAGCTTCCTACTGGAAATTGATTGAGAAGACAAAGAACATGCTGACTCACTGGCTGGAACTGGTCTCCAGGGTTAGAGAGAGGACCTTATGTCTTTACCTTACTCAAATATTTACAGCACAAATGGGTGAGCCAAAAGAAGGAACAGACATTTTTGGGCAATGGTTCATTGTGCTTTTTTTTCCTCCCAGTTGCTTTTTTTTCCAATTCACATTGAAGTTTTGGTATAAGATTTTGTGAGTTAACGAACTCAAGCATTGAGACCTAAAAACATAGCTTAGCTCACTGACCCCCATTTTAAACTTTTAATTGTTGAGACTGTTATCTGATGATCAGGAAAAAAGTAAGAAAATTGATTTGTCGATGAACAACTGTTTCAAATTATGACTTGGTTGACTTAAAAAGCAAAATATCAACATTAGACCTTAACACTTCAACTTGGAACTTGGTCCTGGAGCTTGACTGAATTTATAACCTTAATTCCATAGCTTCATCATTCCTAGGAGGAAAGGATCTATGGACTTTGGTCCAGAGATTTAAGATAGGGGCTTGAGAGTAGAGAGATGGATGAAGGCAGCTGTTTAAATATTTGAAGAGATCCTTTCACTGGACACATTTGTTTTTTAAATGGAGGAGTTGTGACTGAGTTAAACATAAATAGAGATATTAGTATTTTTAGATTTCTCTCTGATAGTCTGGAAAATCTTTACATTCTTCCTGACCCAGTATGATCTTTACTCTGGAACTTTTGCTTCCTTTCAATTAAGAGAATACTGGCAATAACTGCAAGTTGTAGCCATCTCTGCTGTGAGTCAATAGAGGTGGTTTAGTGTGGTCAGAATCTAGAGACCACTGTGTGAGGTATGAACACACTGGAAGTTTTGGGAAGAAGGTATCAGTTCAGTTCAGTTCAGTCGCTCAGTCGTGTCCGACTCTCCGCGACCCCATGAATCACAGCATGCCAGGCCTCCCTGTCCATCACCAACTCCCGGAGTTCACTCAAACTCATGTCCACAGAGTCGGTGATGCCATCCAGCCATCTCATTCTCGGTCGTCCCCTTCTCCTCCCGCCCCCAACCTTTCAGGTATAGATGGACCTTAATTACATGGAGAAGCAGGACAGTCTGAGTAACTGAATTTAACAGTTCTAGCGGAGTGAAAAAAACTGGTTTAAAACTAAATATGAAAAAACTAAGATCATGGCATCCGGCCCCATTACTTCATGGCAAACAGAAGGGGAAAAGGTGGAAGTAGTGACAGATTTCCTCTTCTTGGGCTCTAAAATCACTGCAGATGGTGACTGCAGCCATGAAATCGGAAGAAGATTGCTTCTTGGCAGGAAAGCCATGACAAACCCAGACAGTGTGTTGAGAAGCAGAGACATTACTCTGCCGACAAAGGTCCGCAAGTCAAGGCTGTGATCTTCCTGGTGGTCATGAACAGTTGTGAGATCTGGACCATAAAGAAGGCAGAGCGCCAAAGAATTGATGCTTCCAAACTGTGGTGCTGGAGAAGACTCCTGAGAGTCCCTTGGACAGTGAGGAGATCGAACCAGTCAATCTTAAAGGAAATCAACCCTGAATACTCATTGGCAAGACTGATGCAGAAGCTGAAGCTCCAGCATTTTGGTCACCTGATGTCAAGAGCCAACACATTGGAAAAGACCCTGATACTGGGAAAGACTGAGGGGAGAAGAGGGCATCAGAGGACGAGATGGCTAGATGGTATCACTGATGCAATGGACCTGAATTTGGGCAAACTCCGGGAGAATATGAGGGACAGGGAGGCCTGGTGCTGCAGACCATGGGGTCACAAAGAGTCGGACACGACCGGGTGACTGAACAACAGCAACAAGTTGAGTACTTCTATATTCCAGGCCATGGAATAGTGGGGAGGCAGTAGAGTGACACACTGAATACAATGAGACAATTAATTAAAATTTTTGGCTGCATGAGGTTTGGGTAGAGGTGCTCATCGGTGAGCCAGAGCTCTCTCTGAATCAATTCAAGACTGTGCATTGTGTGTGTGCTTGTAATTTTTAACGATGCTGATGTAGACTTATAGAATGGCATCTGTTAGGGACCATGTGTTCGTGTCCCCCCTCCCCCCAAATCCATATGTTGAAACACTAATCCACAATGTGATGGTATTTGGATGGAGCCTTTGGAAGGTAATTAGGTCATGAGGGTGGAGCCACCATGATGCAATTAGTGCCTTTATAGAAAACATACAAGAGAGCTTCCTCTTTTTTCGGCTCTCTGCCATGTGAGGATATGAGAAAACAGCTGTCTACAAACCAGGAAGCAATTTCTCACCAGACGCTGTGCTGCTGGTACCTTGATCTTGGACATCCTGTCTGTGAGGGCTAAATGCTTGTTGCCTAGGCCTCTCTGTCTGTACCAGGGTATTCTATTAGAGCAGCCCGAACTGACAAAGACAGCAACCAGGAGACCTTTGGCTGTATTATGACCATCAAGATGTTTATTTTCTGGTCCACAGACTGAATCCAAGCTACATATCTTTGGTGGGTCACTGGATGACATGCAACATATCTACTTCATATATACATAAATGCCAGTATTAGCACAACAGTCTCCTTCACAGTAGAGGGCAGTTTACTGGTTTTGCCTTTCCTCCCACTGGGGTGAGCACCCACTACCAGCAACACTCGTGAGGCCCTGCTCAGCCCTTTCTGAGTGCTTGGTTGGCATCCTGGCATGGAGGGGCGTGCGCCTGGCCCAGCACAGTGAGACCTGTAATCTTGGCTGGTCCAAGGAATCAGTGCGGCTGCTACCCTCTCCTACTCTGATTATCTTTGTCTTTCTGGACAACCCTAATTTGCTACCCTTTATCCATGGAAATAAGTGAGTGTGTGTGTGTGTGTGGTGGGAGGTGTGGGGGGGGGAGTGTTGTCTAGGTCACTTGCCACTAGTCACATACTGGAGACAGGCCAGGTCTGTGCGGGGGGAGGTGAAAGAGCATAGGCTCTGAAGTCAGACTGCCTGGGTTCAGATTCCAGATGTGTGACCTCAGACCAGTTGCTAAGCCTCTCTGAGCCTGTCTCCCCTCCTACATAATATGGGATGATGATAATATTACCCATCTCATAAGACTGTGTGATAAGTAGGTAAGCACGCAGAATGGTGCTTGGCACTTCAGTTCAGTCACTCAGTTGTGTCCGACTCTTGGCGACCCCATGGACTACAGCACGCCAAGCTTTGCTGTCCATCACCAACTCCCAGAGCTTACTCAAACTCATGTCCATCGAGTCAGTGATGCCATCCAATCATCTCATCCTCCGTCATCCCCTTCTCCTGCCTTTAATCTTCCTGAGCATCAGGGTCTTTTCCAATGAGTTGTGCTGAGCACTTAGGAAGCACTTAAAGCATAGCTGCTGTTGCTGCTGCTAAGTCGCTTCAATCATGTCCGACTCTGTGTGACCCCATAGATGGCAGCCGACCAGGCTCTGCCATCCCTGGGATTCTCCAGGCAAGAACACTGGAGTGGGTTGCCATTTCCTTCTCCAATGCGTGAAAGTGAAAAGTGAAAGTGAAGTCGCTCAGTCGTATCCAACTCTTTTCGATGCCATGGGCTGCAGCCTACCAGGCTCCTCCATCCATGGGATTTTCCAGGAAAGAGAACTGGAGTGGGGTGCCATTGCCTTCACCGTAAAGCATGGCACTCATTATGATTTCACAGGTGTTGACACAAAATTATTTACCTTGGCCTTTCAATTGCATTGAAACAGATTCCTCTTCACATTTAGACTCTTGTTTTTATGCAAGAGCAGTTGACAATACTAGGAAGAGAAAAATGGCTAATTTTATTGACCTGGAGTAAAGTGGCTGCAAGGAGATCCAACCAGTCCATTCTAAAGGAGATCAACCCTGGGTGTTCATTGGAAGGACTGATGCTAAAGCTGAAACTCCAATACTTTGGCCACCTCATGCGAAGAGTTGACTCACTGGCAAAGACTCTGATGCTGGGAAGGATTAGGGGCGGGAGGAGAAGGGGACGACCGAGAATGAGATGGCTGGATGGCATCACTGACTCAATGGACATGAGTTTGAGTGAACTCCGGGAGTTGGTGATGGACAGGGAGGCCTGGCGTGCTGTGATTCATGGGGTCGCAAAGAGTCGGACACGACTGAGCGACTGAACTGAACTGAACTGAACTGAAAGTGGCTGCAGTGGCCCAGGGGAGGGGCGGAAGGGGGCACAACACCAGGGAAACAAGTCTGGATCCCAAGAAGCCGCCATTGACTCTCCCAAACTGACCACCTGCCCTGCAGATACACAGGCCCTTGCCCTCTCCCACTTCCCTCACCGTCTTGCCTTTTTATGGGGCAAGACATGACTGCCTATGAGTAGCTGAGGATAAGAAAATCAGGGGGAAGAGGCAGGGATCGGTTTGGGCGTTTATTCACTAAAAAAACACATCTTGACCTATATCTATGGATTCCACCCTGTTCACTCTACCTGCACATCCGCCCTGCCTTGCCCTCCCCAACCCGGGTGCTGGTACCAAACTTTCAACAAAGGATCGTTTGTATGTTGGGTCTGTAAATGCCGGGGGGGTGGGGGGGGGGCTCGGGGGCTCGGGGTAGGGTGCGGGTTAAAAAAAAAGTCCTAGATTCACACATTTGTAAAGAAAAAATTATCTGGCCCATATCTTTGCCTCCCGCTGTCAACAGCAGCTCAGTGGCTTCCAGAGTCTCCCCGACCACAGAAAGCTGACCTTCTTTCCCGCTCCCCTCTTTTCCAAGTAAGGTGAGACTGACCTCAGAGTTTTGTACTTATCAGTGGATTTTGCCAAACAAACCAGCTTAACGAAAAACATGGAATTGAGACCGTCTTCCCGGGGCCAAAACCTGAACAGTAACAAGAACAGAAACTTGGCGTTCAGGGCTCCATTTGTTTCTGAAATCCTTCCCTTGTCCTCTCTCCCTTCCCCCAGGAGTGTTGAAGCGGTGGAACTGAATAAAGATTTCATTCAAAGGGAACTGATTGGCTCTGCCACAAAGCGGGTGGGAGGTGCGTCATCGGGCGTCAGCAGCCTCGCTGAGGGGAGGAAGGTGGTATATTGCTGGCACCCTTCACGTCGGGGGATCAGCTTTCTCTTTTGGCTGACAGTGTCTTGTTATTACAGTTTGTTTAAAACTGGAGTCCTCTGGGTCCCTTTCTGAATAGCACTATCAGCATCTTTCTCAGCAGCGGAGATGTTTCTTTCCCCACTTCAGATCTGGCCTTAAAAAACCAGACCGTATCTGTTGGCTTGTTTTGGTCTTTTAGACAAAAGAGTTTTCAGACTTTTTGAGGTTTTAGACATTTCACCTTAAAAATCAGGAGAACGTTGATTAAAAAGATCTTTTAAAGAGAGATAGCCAATATGCATAAAGCAGAAAGTACAACACTTTGTAGAAAATAATATATACTTAAAAGGGACCTTAAGAGTGATAACTTAAAACATTAGAGTAGTAAGCTTGGAGATGGAGGTTAAGGGGCTGTAACAAAGTCGCTCATTTATTGCGAGTATATTGCTATGCTGTTGACTCAGTGGGACTCGTGAGGATGGCGAAGAGAGGAAAGAGATATGACTCTGGAGCTGTAAGGTTTAGCAGGTAGTGGGATGGTGATGTCTTTAGTTGGAAAGGAAGAATCAATTTGGGGATAGAAGATGGTAAAAATATATTGTACCTGGACGACACCCCCTACCCGAATGTAGACTCCATGGAGACAGCAAGATGCCTCAGGTATGTGTGTATCTGGAACACTTATTACCCATTACATGTCTGATAAATGGTTGGATTAATTAATCAATGATGTCATGTGGAAATGTTCATCACACAGGCAGGAAAGTAAATTTGATGCTCCAGAGTAGACCAGGCTCTAGTGCTCCTGAGAAAATCCAGAGAGCTTATACTTGGAGCCTTAGGGACAGACACATGGGAGAGTGAGTGTGGGTGAGGGAAGAAGCGTGCTGAGAATGGATGTGAAGGGGTTGCTTGCGTTTCCCTAGGGTCAGCCCCCTGGGCATTTGCAAGCCTTCTAGACCGCTAGGGCCACAGTTGACCTTTCACAATTTGAACAGAAGTCTGAAGACGAGAGTTACATGAGAAGTGTTACAGTCTCTCCCACAAACTGTCATCCTCAGGAGGTATGGTACAATGGAAACAGCAATTCTCAGAAGATGCCACACGCGTTGATTAGCCAGTGCAGAAAAAGTCATACATTCAACCTTTTCTTTCAAGTTTGGTGGCGTCCTAGATGTCCAACAATACTTTGCATGTCATGTTCGCCTCAGGGAGACATGACAGTGGTGGTGGGACCAGCTTTAGGCTAAAGGGATGAGTCCTCCTTGAAGAAGGAACATGCGGGACCAAGGAGAGCCCTGGCTCGGGGGAGCCCTGCTGTCTAAAATCAAGGCCCCGTATTTTGTGCTGCTTTGACAGCTCTTATAAAATCAGGAGGGCTTTGAATGGCCTAACTGTAGGTTCCCCTTCCCATATGACTCCTGGAGGTAAGATCCACTGGCCAAAGAAACCTCCTCATCATAGGAACCAGCACAGTCCCTGCTCACCCCTGAACAGAAGGCTCCAGTCCCCTGCAAGCCCACAGAATTATTCAAATAGGCCAGCTGCGTCTCCGGAGGAAGCCAGGGGCCGCCCCCCCATACGGCAAAGCCTGCCTCCCACAGTCCCTGGTTATTCACTCAGGTCCTGAGTACGGTGCCCGCGTGACTTCACGTGGCAGTCAGGGCCCTCCTCCCAGGCTGGGAGTGTGCGTGACTAACAAACTGCTGTCCATCTTACCTGTCCAGTGCCAAGTGTCACCTGTTTGGCCATCTCTATGACCAGTGGGGTCAGTAGGGGGTGATTGAAACAGGCCCTTCCAAGGATCTGCTGGATCCCACATCTGACATCCACTCAATACAAGGTGCCTGTACAGCATTTCAAGCCAATTCCTGTATCTTTAGCATCACTCACGTCTGTAGTGAGATATTTTTTCCCATACGTTTTATTTTTTAAAAATGTATTTTTTAACTGAAGGACAATTGCTTTACAGAATTTTGTGTTTTCTGTCAAACATCATCATCAATCAGCCATAGATATGCACATGTCCCCTCCCTCTTGAACCTCCCTCCTATCTCCCTCCCCTTCCCACCCCTCTAGATGGTCACAGAGCCCCTGTTTGAATTCCCTGAGCCACACAGCAAATTCCCATTGGCTATCTATTTTACATATGGTAATGTAAGTTTCCATGTTATGCTCTCCATAGTTTATCACATCCGGAATGCTAGTTTACAAACCTGATGGTGGCATTGAAACGTCTGCAGTAGCTCTTTCTACGAATGTGGATGTAGCACTGTTTAGAGACAGTTCTGTAGCGTGTGGATACCTGCCAGATCTTTCACAGGATCTTCCAAAGGCTGACTGTATTCCTGGTGGGGTATTCCCAGAGTGCTTTGTTGTCATTCAGTCGCCAAAGTCATGTTGGGTACATATATATCACTCTGTCTTGGCTGCAGTATTCTAAATTATGTTACAGATGATGTGAATGATTGCTTTCTTTCATATTGAAATCAACTGGCTTGAACTTCTTTTTCATAAGGTAGGTACCTTGGCACATCTTTTTTCCAGATCTCTGGGAATTTGCTGGGTGGGCTTACCTCTCTCCTAGTCAGCTGTTCTCTCTGAACTTACAAGCTCTTGTGTGTGTTCTTCCTTCCTCAAATCTTTGCCCATTTTGGGCACCACCTTGCTATCCTCACTCCCCAAATCACCACTGTGACTAATAGACGTTGCTGAAGGTGCAAAGTCAGGAGAGGCCATTCACCTAAATTCAATATTTCTGGAACTGCCGTATAACAAACAAATTTGAGTTTCAGATAAACAATGAGCAGTTTTTTAGTACAAATGTGTTCCCAGTATGGCATGGTAACCTATACTTAGGGTTAGTCCTAAATGGTCGTGCTCAGTCCTGTCCGACTCTTTATGGCCCCATGGACTACAGCCCATCAGGCTCCTCTGTCCATGCGATTCTCCAGGCAAGAATACTGGAGTGGGTTGCCATTCTCTTCTCCAGGGGTTCTTCCTGACCCAGGAATAGAACCCAGGTCTCCTGAATTGTAGATGGTTTCTTTACCATCTGAGCTATCAGGGAAGCCCTAGTTCTAAATAGTAACCCTAAATACTAAACCCTGAAAACATCACCTCTTATTCCAACAATCAGTAATTACCCCCGGGTTGCTTTTCCCTTTTGCAGTTGAGGAGAATCCTCTTGTCAGAGACTAGCACATGGTGTGAGCTGAGAGCCAGCGGCCATGGGGCGCTGTGCAAAGCTGGGTGAAGGGGTAGGAAGCTTGAAAGAAGCCGCTGGCCTGAGCTTTGTGACTTCAGCAAAAGCAATACCAGTGGTGTTGAGAGGAGAATGATTTTAAGTGATGAAAAAAGAGAAGTTTTTGAAATTTGGCAGTGGAGAGTGGAAGGGGATGGAAAACGAACTTGAAGGGGATGGAAAACCTCAGGATTTTTAAAAAATTAAATGGATTTATATGTTCTTCTGGGTGAAACAGAAGGAGCCACTAAAGATCAGAAGATTAAAGATGTCAGAGAGAAATGAAATATGGATCAAAGATTTAAGAATAGGGGAGCCCTTTCTTTTGTGACTGTCTGATGGAGAAGTGGTGTTATGGGCTGAATTGTATGCCCCAAATTCACACATTGCAGTCTTCATCCCAAGCACCTCAGGATGAAACTTTATTTGCAGACAGGGTCTCTAAAATGAGGTCCTAAGAAAGTGCCTTAGTCCAATTTGACTGTTGTTCAGTTACTCAGTCGTGTCCAACTCTCTTTGCAACCCCATGGACTGCAGCATGCCAGCCTCCTCTGTCCTCCACTATTTCCCAGAGTTTGCTCAGATTCATGCCCACTGCATCAGTGATGCTATCTAACCATCTCATCCTCTGCCACCCCCTTCTCCTTTGCCTTCAATCTTTCCCAGCATCAGGGTCTTTTCCAGTGAGTTGGCTCTTTGCATCAGGTGGCCAAAGTATTGGAGCTTCATTTTCAGCATCAGTCTTTCTAATGAATATTCAGGGTTGATTTCCTTTAGGATTAACTGGTTTGATCTCTTGATGTCCAAGGGACTCTCAAGAGTTTTCTTCAGCACCACAATTTGAAAGCATCAATTCTTCAGCGCTCAGCCTTCTTTATGTTCCAGCTCTTACATGCGTACATGACTACTGGAAAAACCATAGCTTTGACATCTGTGGGCAAAGTGACATCTCTGCTTTTTAATATGCTGTCTAGGTTGGTCATATCTTTTCTTCCAAGGAGCAAGTATCTTTTAATTTCACAGCTGCAGTCACAATCTGCAGTTATTTTGGAGCCCAAGACAATAAAATCTGTCACTGTTTCCACTTTTTCCCCAATCTGTTCCCCATGAAGTGATGGACCAGATGCCATGTAAATCTTAGTTTTTTGAAAGTCGAGTTTTAAGCCAGCTTTCTCACTCTCCTCCTTCACCCTCATCAAGAGGCTCTTTAGTTCCTCTTCTTCATTTTCTGCCATTAGAGTGGTGTCATCTATCATTTGACTGAGTGTCCCTATAAGAAACGGAAATCAGGACACAGACATGCAGGAAGATTCTATGAAGACACAGCAAGGGGAGAGCCATCTACATGCCAAGGAGAGCGATCTCAGAAGAAACCAACACCACCGATATCTTGATTTCAGACTTCTAGCCTCCAGAACTGTGAGAGAATACGTTTCTGTGTCTTAAGCCACACGGTCTGTAGTGCTTGGTTATGGCCGCCCTAGCCAACTAGTTCAGTGGTATTTGTAGGCACTGTGCGCACAGGCTTAGGGTCAGACAGGCAGGTTTGAATCCAGGCTAGGTTTCGAACAGCCGTGTGGTCTTGGGTGACTTATTAAATTTGGAAGCTTCAGTTTCTCCCTCTGCAAATGGGAATAACAGTTTGTATCTCGTATCGTTGTGAGGATTAGAATGGGGTAATGACCCTTTGCACAGTGTGTAGCAAGCAGTGAGGTGCTCAGTCGTTTTTTCCTTTAACAGATATTCACTGAAAGACTATAAGCTGGGCACTGTTCTAGGTGCTGGGGACGTGTCAGTGAATGAGGCAGACGGAAACCCCTGCCCTCGGGTAGTTTTCAACCTGATGGGGGTAGACAGACAATAAACAATTATGTGAAACTGATAGTAAGTTAGATAAAATGGTAAAATCTGCAATATAAGTGCTAAGGAGAAAAAGTAAAGCAGGGAAGGGGTAAGTGAAATGCTAGGAGGTATTTGAATTTTACATAGGTCCAGGGAAGACCTTACTGAGAAGATAAATGTTGAGTTAAAACCTGAAGTGGGAGAGCCAGCATTCCAGCAGAGAAAACAGCAAATGCAAAGGGACGGTGCGGAAATTAACATGAGCTTCCCTGGTGACTCAGTGGTAAAGAATCCGCCTGCCAATATAAGAGATGTGGGATCTATCCCTGAGTCAGGAAGATTCCCCTGGAGAAGTAAATGGCAACCCACTCCAATATTCCTGCCTGGGAAATCCCATGGACAGAGGAGCCTGGCGGGCTACAGTCCATGGGGTTGCAAAAGAATCAGACACGACTTAGTGACTAAACAACAGCAAAGCATAAGGCACAGCACGGAGGCCAGTAGTATGGAGAAGCAGGAGATGAGGCCAGGGAGGAGTCAAGAGCAGGTTATGCAGGACCCATAGTGATTGAATGATGGCCCCCAGAATATATGTCTATGTCCTATCCCCTGGGTCCTGTGAATATTCTCTTATTGTCAAAAGAGTGAATAGTGCTTTGTATGACAAAAATATGATTAAGGATCTTGACTTGTTCAGTCGCTCATTTGTGTCCGGCTCTTCGTGGCCCCAGGGACTGGAGCATGTCTACCTCCTCTGTCCTCCACTGTCTCCCAGAAATCGTTCAGATTCATGTCCATTGAGTCAGTGATGCTATCTAACCATCTCATCCTCTGCCACCCATTTCTTCTTTTACCTTCAATCTTTTTCAGCATCAGGGTCTTTTCCAGTGAGTTGACTCTTCACATCAGGTGGCCAAAGTATTGGAGCTTCATCTTCAGCATCAGTCCTTCCAATGAATATTCAGGGTTGATTTCCTTTAGGATGGACTGGTTTGATCTCCTTGCTGTCCAAGGGAATCTCAAGATTCTTCTCCAGCATCACAGTTCAAAGCATCAATTTTGGTGCTCAACTTCTTTATGGTCCAACTCTCACATCCACACATGACTACTGGAAAAACCATAGCTTTGACTATGTGGACCTTTTGTCAGCAAAGTGATTCCTCTGCTTTTTAATATGCTGTCTCGGTTTGTCATAGCTTTTCTTCCAAGGAGTGAGCATCTTTTAATTTCATGGCTGCAGTCACCATCCACAGTGATTTTGGAGCCACAGTGTTATCTTGGACTGTCCACATGAGCTTTGTATGCAATCACATGTATCCTTATAAGATAGATATACCAAGGACAAGGTGTTGGAAAGTCACAGCACTGACAGATGAGTCACAAACCAAGGCCCACTGGCAGGCACTGAAAGTTGGATGAGGCAAGGAGTGTATTGTCCCCTAGAGCTTCCAGATGCAGCCCGGCCCTGCCATCACCTTGACTTCAACATATGGCCTCTCGAACTGTAAGGACAAATTTCTGTTGTTTTTTAAGTGATCAGTTTGTGGCACTTAGTTACAGAAGACCTAGGAAAGTAATAAAGGCCCCAGAGGTCATATTAGGATTTGACTTATCTTCTGAGTGATGGGGGACCATTGGAGAGTTTTGAGTAGTAGAACAACATGATCTGACATTTGTTTAAGAAATCACTTTGGAGACTATGCTGGGGTGTGAGGTACAAGGGGCAGAGACCGGAGCATCAGTTAGGAGACGACTGTTGAGGTTTAAGTGAACTATGATGAAGGGTAGGACCAGCGTGGCAGAGTGAAGGTGGTGAGAAGGGGCCAGACTGGGTATATTTCAAAGGTAAAGTCAGTAGGCTGTCTGGTAGACCAGATGCCTTGTGTGAGAGAAGGGCGAGGTCAAGGATGACTCTAGGATTTTTGTTTTGAGCCATTGGGAACATAGAGTTGCCCCTGCTGAGATGAGGCAGACAGCGGTAGTAGCTGGTTTTGATGGGTGAGATGAAGGGCCAGTTAAGTGCAGAGATGTGTGATTTCTGAGATGCCTATTAGACATCTAAATGGAGATTCTGACACATGGATCTGGAGTCCACGTGAGGGTTTGGGGCTGGCAATGTAACTCACAAGTCAACAGTACACAGGTTGTATTTAACGTCAAGACAAGTTAGCTGTTAAGCAAAAGGGGCAACCTTTGTTACATTTGGTGCTGTTTCATTTTAATTGACAGGATGACCACGCTGCAAAACCTTTATTGAGTCAAAGCAGTGCAAGCAAGTGCCTCTAGATGTTTAGTCAGATTGGTTGGTGCCTGACATGTCCTTAACTGACTCTGAGCACACGGACGACAACCGCCCTGATAACGGCGTCATCTGGCAATGGTACTGACTTCAGACTTAGGAAAATGCAAAACATTTAAAAATCAGCAATTTTATAAAATCAGTCCAAGCTTCACTCCTCTTGCAAAATACGCCCCCAGTCTCCAAACGGTCCTCCCTGAACAGAGTTCAAGCAAGAGTTCTGTCTGGTATTGTATTCTTGCTCACACCCCAGGAAGGCACGGCCCAAACACCCCAAGCTCACCTATAAGAAAAGGAAGTCGTCCACTGAGCCCTGGGGAGTGGAATGTATTTGAAAATCCCTTGGGGTTTTTTTTTTTTTCTGGAGCAATAAATTTATGTTGAGTTTGAGGGAGAAGACCCACAAGGGCAAGTTAATTAATGTTTCTGAGAAAGATGTGGCTAATCTGAAGGCAATAACAACTTATGCCTCACAATTGCTATGCTTTATCCAGCACTTTATATTCACAATCGGTTTCAATGACCGTTGTGTTTATTGTCATAATCACTTACATTCTATTTCCTCTTGAAAGGAAAGCTGAAAATGTCACTGACCTATGGGAAAAATAAATTTCAAAGTCAGAGACGGTAAAATAACTTCCTTAGAAAAAAGTTTTCTGAATTTTCCACTTTGATTTACTTCATTAATTACAGGACTCTATATGAATCAAATGTCCATTTGTTTGAATGTAGCCAGGATCTCAGGAGAGGCAAGGCGAAGGAAGAAACAGAGGCACTGGTGTGAGAGCTGGGTTCAAATCCCAGCTCTGCTCCTCACTGGCTGTGACTTGGGGACACATGGCCTCTGCTCTGTGACACTGAGTCTCCTGCCCATCAAGTGGAGGCGCAGCCACTGCCTCAGGAAGTTGTGAGCATGAAACAAAGCCCTGCACCCAAGGCACATGGCAGAGACCTGTCACGGGGCACTCAGGAAAGGCCCGGTGCTTTTTGGCACCACGTACCTCTAATCTACATCATAAATCAAGTAACGGGTTCATGGTCTGTCCTAGGCCCACCATAACTAGTGCTGGAGGTTAAAGAGTGAGTAAGACACACAGCTGGCTCTTGAGGCTCTCACAGGCCCTTAGGGAAGTCATTCATTCATTCAACGATATTCATTAAGTGCTTATTGTGTGTCAGGCACTGTTCTGAGAGGGGAGAGACAAAATTCCCGTCCTCAAGGAACTTATGTTTTACTGGAGGTGACAGCAATCACACAGATGAAGAAGTAAGTGATGATTTGGTAGGTAGGGGTCAGTGCTGTGATGAAACTGGGACCGGACAATGCTGGTCGGGGTTGCGATTTTGGTAGGGTGCCTGGGGGCAGCCTCTCTGAGGAGGGGACCCTTGAGACGTGGCCTGAAGAAAGTGGGGGAAGAGACTCTCCAGAGTGTCCCAAGTGCTGAGGTGGGAATGGGCTTGCTTTGGAAAAGCGGTGGGAGGCCGGTGAGGCTGGAGTGGATCAAACCAGGAGGTGTGGCTGGGAGGATAGCCAGGGGTCAGATAGCAGGGGACAGAGAGGCACTCAGTCATCTGTAACACGAATGCTCTGCTGGTGGCACAAGCCCGGTGCTTTGGGGACACAGACGGGGGGCTTTGTTCACTCTGCTTTGGGCTGAGGTACGGCCGGTGGGCTGGTGCAAGGGAAGGCCGCTCAGAGAGCTGAGGATGGTGCTAAACCCTTCACCACATGGTCGGACTCCATAGACAACAGAACACTGTGTGGGTCCTCAAGGGGTTTAATGGCCGCCAGGATTATGAAACAAAATCTTCGACCTGACAGAACCCGAGTGGGGTGCTGTGAACCCCACAGAGGAAGAGGTCACGGCCTGTGGTGTGGGGTTGCCATGTATGGGAACCTATGGGGGCCAGAGGAGCCCTTTGAGCGGTAATGTGACCAGATCCCACAGCGAGTGGCACTGCAGAAGGGGCGATAGTGGGGGAAGAAAATTAGACCTTTGCGGAAATGAACTCGAGGACACACAGGACACCTCCTCTACGTTGCCCGAAGGATGTGTCTGCCGGCATGACACCGCGCGTCTATGCCGCCCTGTTTGTCTCGGGTTGGTGGACGAGTGTAGCTGCCGGTGTCTCCCAGAACCACTGCAGTTCTGTCCCTCAGGACTCTGGCCTTCAGCTTGCAAGCTGGTCTGCAGGCCTTTGTCTAGGTCAAGAACTGTAAGGAAAGGGACACGGTTTCAGGGGATGCCCACGTGTCCTCTTGCCCTGGGCTACCCTGCTAAGACGGGGTGAGGAGGAAGGGGTGCACTGTTAGTCAGTCCTCCAAGAGGCAGCAGGCAGGGAAGGCTTGAGGCCAAACAGTCAGGTCTAGGTCTGACTTCCAATTCTGCCCCGAGAGAGCTGACTGTAGGCCAGTAACTACCCCTCTTCGGGCTTTATTTTGCTCATCTGTAAGCTGGGCTAATAGCTCTATAAATTTCACACTCTTGTTATGGGGACAAAATGAGTTAAGCATTTAGCACAATGTCAGCGCATATGAGGCTGTCAGTAAAGGTTAGCTATGGTTTCTCACTGTAATATAATTCATTAAAGAGGTAGAAATGACCTGAATTCATATGAACAGTTTGAATTGTTTGCACTTGACATGGTGGATCCACAGGAGCCCCCCACCAAAAAAAAACAACGCTCTCTGAGCCCTAAAGTAATATGATTAGATCTCACGGCGAGTAGCATTGAAGATGAGCTGAAGAAGGGACAGAATGGGATAACAACCAAAGCAGTAAACGCTGGCTTCTGTTTCAAGACAATTGGTTGCCTAAATGATTACTTGAGAGGAATTCTTAGGACAGACTGTAAAGGAAGTGTCCAAATCTAGGCTCAGCAGCTGTGCCATCCCTACCATGGACACCATTTGTGTCCAAAGAGGTGGCTTTTGTCTTTTACTCTGGCCAAGGGATTAGTCAAGAAAAAGGATAAGATCATGGCCATCCAGAGCTGGTACCATAAGAGTGGAACCAGGATGGAGTCCTTGCTCAGACATTACCCACTGGGCTCCAGTAAGCAGCATTCTTGTCAACACCCATTGTCATGGGAACCGCTTTACCCATCACTCTAAGAGACTTTTACTTTTTGGTTAGCTCATTCTCACCAATTAGGGAAAATATAACCAACCAATACCTTTACCACCCTTCACCATGCCTGGCACATCACACGTACCCAACAACTGTTTTCTGGCTGCATAAATCAATCCATTTTTTCTGATCAAAAACGAAATTATAACCTATTATTGGATGACATTCACATTCATCCTGATGGCTAAATCTGATGAGGAGATTATTTGGCCAATGAGTAATCAGTTCAATTCATGGTCATAAACTAGAAATACCTTGCAAAAAAAGTACTACAGAGTTTCCAGGTCATGTGCAGTTTATTAGCCCATGTTTGCCAGAGAAGTGTCACAGGTGGGACAGTAATTGAAGTCAGCCTTTTAAATTTGGCTGTTGAAAGTCATTACTCACTCTGGGCAAAGAAATGGTAGGGAGGCTATGTAGCATTTGAGAAACTTGAGGCATTAAGACTTATCAACTGAACTTTACAGCTGGAAATATGATGGTGCAGGGAGGTTAAGTGGCTTGGTCATTGTGCCAAAGGTAGGAACATACATTAGGGATTATTAGTGATAGCTTTGCTATGAAATTCATCAACAGGCCCCCAAGCCAATATTATTCCATTGTTCCAGCACAGAACTCAGCTAGAAGGGAGAGGCGGCAAGAGGAAGATGATTAAGCAGTAAAACTCTTTCTAGAGGAAAGTGAAAATGTGTCCAAAGTATATAGACAAGGAGCAATATTAGAGTCAGCCAGAAGAGACCCAAGGAGCTACAACTGTTTAAATAAAATTGCCATTTTATATTCACAATGGGCAAGATTTTATCCCGGTATAGCTCCTCAGGAATTCTCTGGAAAGGTTCCTAACTCTAGAATTACTTGGTGTGAGTGAATTGGGGCCCTATGAAAATGATACTCAGTGATGATTTTATGCAACCACTTTTTAACCACCTAACAGACATAGAATCACTTTTCTCCTAGTCCCATGTTGGCACAGTCCTGGGATGAAGGTTCAGCAAATCCCATTATACATGGATTTGACTTTTGTTTCACTTTGATAGCTTTGGGGCAAGAAACTCCAATGGTTGTGTATTTGTCCAACTCACTCAGCATAAATATTCATTTCTACAGAATATGTGCACTATGCAAAGTTGGCTCAGCCATTTAAACTTATAAAAAGTCCAGCACATGCCATAAGAATCACTTAAGTAACGAAAATAAAGACCCCAGCAATGTCTATACCTAGAGAATCAGATCGCTTCTGCTATTGTCTGTTCCCTTGCTATAGGCAGCAAATACCAAGAAAGTTCGTTCTGTTCCCTCCTGTGTCTGTCCCGCTGTTGGTCCTATGGTAATTACATTCTTTCCTCTGATAGTTTGAAATGTTCCAGCCGGTTTAGTCTTTCCTTAAGTTGTCTTCTACTTTTGGAAACTGCTACCCTCTTTCCGTACGTTTCACTTTCCCAAATTCATCACCTATGGAAAACCTCTCTCTCCCTCTCTTTTTTTTTTTCTTTTTCTTTTCTAAGCTCTCATTGATATGGTGAGATAAAGATGAGTAAGTCACTGTTTTTGCCCCTGAGAAACCCATAGCCTAGTGGAAGGCAGAAATGTGGTGATCAGGAGAACACATGGGGACACCAAGGAGAGCTGTATTTGCCAGCCTGGAAAGAAATCAGCCTCTGAAAAGAGGTAGCATCTAAACTGAGTCATAAGGATTGAAAGGAGTTGGGGGTGGGCTGCAGTCCGTGGGGTCGCTAAGAGTAGGACACGACTGAGTGACTTCACTTTCCCTTTTCCCTTTCACGCATTGGAGAAGGAAATGGCAACCCACTCCAGTGTTCTTGCCTGGAGAATCCCAGGGACGGGGGAGCCTGGTGGACTGCCGTCTCTGGGGTCGCAGAGAGTCGGACACAACTGAAGCGACTTAGCAGCAGCAGCAGCAGCAGCCAACAAAGGTCCATCTATTCAAGGCTATGGTTTTTCCAGTGGTCATGTATGGATATGAGAGTTGGACTGTGAAGAAAGCTGATCACTGAAGAATTGATGCTTTTGAACTGTGGTGTTGGAGAAGACTCTTGAGAGTCCCTTGTACCGCAAGGAGATCCAACCAGTCCATTCTAAAGGAGATCAGTCCTGGGTGTTCATTGGAAGGACTGATGCTAGAGCTGAAACTGCAATACTTTGGCCACCTCATGCGAAGAGTTGACTCACTGGAAAAGACTCTGATGCTGGGAGGGGTTGGGGGCAGGAGGAGAAGGGGACGACAGAGAATGAGATGGCTGGATGGCATCACCGACTCTATGGAGGTGAGTTTGAGTGAACTCCGGAAGTTGGTGATGGACAGGGAGGCCTGGAGTGCTGTGGTTCATGGGGTCGCAAAGAGTCGGACACGACTGAGCAACTGAACTGAACTGACTGAACTGAGGCAGAGGATGGAGCAGGAAAAAAGAATCCAGCGCAAAGGAGTCCATGTGAACAAAGACAAAAAGGCCAGAGATTGGATAATGCTGATGTGGGGTCAGGGGTGGAGGACCACAGGTCCTCTGGGACACCTGCAATGGCAAAATAGGTGGCAGATGGTTGGAGAGAGGAAACTGGAGAGGTTGACAAGACCCCATCACCAGACCTAGTCATACTTGGAGGTCTCCTTCGAGAATTCTTTTGTGCTAAAGCTTTGAGAGTTCTGTTCCCAAAAGAGCCTGTTTCTTTCCAGTCATGTCTCCACAACAATACATGGTCAAAGGAATGGAAGAAGTAATCACTGAGAAATTGTTTTCACGGTGAGACTCACAGAGTCATTAAATAATATGTATGAAATTTCTGAATGCAGATCATATCCAGAGTTTTGTTCCTGTGTAGATTAGTTTAGACTCAGTCAATTTGCTTATTGATTTACTCAAGTTTTTATTACTTACATTATGTTTTAATTTTACTTATTTTTATGTGTCTATTTATTTTTTAATTTTAAATTTGTTTTTTAATTGCAGGATAATTGCTTTACTTAATTTTGTTGGTTTCTGCCAAACATCAACATGAATCAACCATAGGTATACATATGTCCCCTCCCTCTTGAATCTTCCCTCCCACCTCCCACCTACTTATATAATTATCTACAACAGGCCAAGACTTGAGCCAGACACTAAGGATACAAAGGTAAATAAGACAGCAGCCCCAGGGTACAGTGTTCTCCTTTAAAGGTACCACCTAAGAAAAGTTCCTGCCTTCATGAAATTCATGTTCTGGGGGCAAAGACACTCAGACAAACTCAGTTTAAATGGTGTGGTCAAGGCTTGCCTTGAGCAGGGTTTAGTAAAATTGCTAATTTACAAGAATGATCAGGAGAGGAGGAGTCAAGACTTGATATTTACAGATTGTACTCTACCAGTTGTGCCTGACCTCGGAAAAGTGATTGAACCTCTCTGAGCTTGCTTTCCTATCTATAAAACGGGGGTGATAACATCCATCTGATAGAGTAGTTTCCAGGATCATATGAGACAATATATGTACCTGCAGCATTGTAGGTATAACACATTTAATTCCAACCAAAATTCCTCCAACATGCAATTTGCATTCAAGTCATATACTAGTTCTGAATCCTGAAAACACCTCAAAGATAAATCAGATATAGTTTGCATCTTTAAGGAACTCTCCGTCAGGTGTTGGCTTTCTTCTGAGTAATACAGATATTAACTTCTATTTTTCGCGTCAGTTTCTCACCCGGGAACTGAGGTTACTCTTCCTACCTCCCTCCCCTCCTTCACAGAAAGCCTCAGGGCCTAAAAGAGCTTAAACCTGCACACGCGTACACACACATGCGCACACACACACACGCACACACACACACACACACATGCGCGCACACACACACACGCGCGCGCACACACGCGCGCGCACACACACGCACACACACACATGCATGCACGTGCACAGCGTGGCATTAAGCACACATTCTGAAAATAACTCACCAAACAGGGCTTCTTCATGCCAGGATTTGTTTGGGGCCGGGGCTGCTAGTGCTTTGGCTCACAGAGCTGTAGGTTGCAGTGTGGTTAGTTCTAGGACATAGAGCTGTGTCGGCGAGTTTTCTGGTTCATGTCCAGAATCCCTTTATGACTCCTTGGTGAGGAAAAGGCAGACAGTCACAGGAACCTTGGGTTCTAATACCTCTCCCAAACTGCTGGTGCTGTCACTGGGCAGGAAAGCAAGAATTCCACATGCCAGATGCCTTTGGATGACATGATGCACTTGGGGACTTCCTTTAGGATTTTGTTTCTGTCTTGGGATGTGCTACACTTGTTTGTCTCCTCCATGTGTTCTGTCGGGCAGCAGCTGTTGCTAAGTTATCTGGGCCAGCCCACAGGGACACTTAAGCATCTAGAGAACGTGAGTGATAATACACCAGATAAATCCATTTCTGTTCACGGTTTTCCTGCAGAGAAACAGGGAAAAGACCAGCATTTTGTATGTTATTCCAGCTTGTGAGGCACATCCGCCACACATTAAGCAACCACTTTAGGGATTCGTTTCTGAGAATGTTCTCTTTTCATTTTGGAAGGACAGCTACAGCTATATCTCCCTGCAGGTTTTATTCTATCAAAGGCAGCCCAAACAGAGGGGTTGTTGAAAATTTCAGTCCCATTCAATGATGTGCCAGTGAGTCTCAGTGAAGTAAAATCTGTCAAATGACATCATTGTGTATATTTTTTCATTTATTCATTCTTTTTTTTAATGATTTTTTTCTAGGTGATTCGGTTGAATCCATAGAAACCAGTATGAGCTGACTGGAAACTTTTTGTGGTTCCTTTGCAAAAAAGGATGATATTTAGGGATTTAAGACAAAGATCAAAGTTTAAAAGTAGAATTTAAAAAGCACAATGTGGTTGACCTGCGTGTGTCAAGCATAGTCTGTATCCACCATGGTTACAGTATGTAATAAAGGAGATTTCAAGTATCTTAAAACTCTCAAAGTTCAGGGTATTTTGTAACGCTCAAAGTTCAGGGTAATTCTAGGGCAACCGGGTCCAGTCTACTGTTAAAAATAGATAAATGAGAATGTGTTCAGGCTCCTCCTCTTCTTGTCTACCCCAGGACCCAACCTCATCTCATCTCTTCTGCTAGCTCTAGTCAGCATAATTCAGGGGAGATAAAATAGAAAGTCAATTTTATTTTATTTTTTTTAGTGGAAAATGGGAGGAGGTCCTGGTGAACTCGTTATGGCTTTATGGTTGCAAGGAATGGAAACTCAGCACAGCTGCAGAGATGGGGATTCCTACATAAAGACTGAACATCGTGGGAATCACGAAACACTGTGATAGGATCCCGGAAGCTGCATTTCTGAATCTTCACTGCTGTCATCACATTTGGTGGCCTCAGCATCCATCGAGGTAATCCACTCACCACTCTGGCCTCAGTCCCGTGACCTCATCACTTCCCATGCCTTTTCCTTGCAGCCCCTGTTAACCACCTACTCCCGTGGTCTTATCCTAAATCGTGCCATTTGCAGTAACTGCACTGCCTTCAAAATTATGATTTCCACCATCCCACACTCATCCCTCTGATTAGTACTCCCACACGAACATTTCTTTATGCTTATCAGCATCTCAAACCCACTGACTTTACCACTTTTTCACTGTCCCTCACCACTGCCTCTTTACCCCCAAGCTCCTCTTAACCCAGCATGGATTCTGTGGTCCCTGATGGCAGTCACTCTCTTACTTGTGTGCTAAGTCGCTTCAGGTGTGTTTGACTCTTTGCAGCCCCATGGACTGTAGCCCGCCAGGCTCCTCTGTCCATGGGATTCTCCAGGCAAGAATACTGGAGTGGGTTGCCATGCTCTCCTCCAGGGGAATCTTCCCGGCCCAGGGATCGAACCCAAGTCTCTTCTGTCTCCTGCATTGGCAGGCGGGTTCTTTACCTCTAGCACCACGAGGGAAGCCCCACTCTCTTACACGTGCCCTCAAATTCTTAGTCTTTCAGTTATTCCATGACACTGGAAACAGCTCTAATTGAATCCAGCTCTCTGACAACTCTGCCATGCCTGCACCCCAGTAATTAACTGGGGGAAGAGGCACAAGCTTATTTTTCCTTCTTTAAACTCAGGACACATAAATCTCAAGTAGGCCCTCTGCACCAGCTGGTGATCTTACCTTCTTTCTCTCGTCAATTTATTCTTTTTTCCCCAAGAAGACTATTTCATTCTTTCCTTAAACAACTGTCCCCCTTTCCCTTCCTCACTCTTCATGAGGACCTGTACTCTCACAGCGCCGAGAAGTGAAAATAGAGGCAGTCAGACGAGAACTACTTCATCTGTCTGCCACTGGAACAACAACCTGTCTGTACATCGACCCACATGTCCTGCCTTCCCTCTCTTTATGAAAGATAAATTTTGTTGGTTTTTTTGTTTATTTCTAATCTCACTTTTTTTTTTTTTAAGATTTTTATTTTATTTTATTTTTTTTTTATTTTTTATTGGAGGCAAATTATTTTACAATATTATATTGGTTGGTTTTGCCATACACTGATATGAATTTGCCCCGGGTTTACATAAGTTCCCCCTCCTGAACCCCCCTCCCACCTCCCTCCTCCCCTTATCCTCCCTCTGGGTCATCCCCGCATGCCAGCCCCGAGCATCCTATAACATGCATCGACCCTGAACTGGTGATTCGTTTCACATATGACAACATACGTGTTTCAATGCCATTCTCCCAAATCATCCCACTCTCACCCTCTCCCATAGAGTCCCAAAGACTGTTCTATACATCTGTGTCTCTTTTGCTGTCTCGTATACAGGGTTATCATTTGCATCTTTCTAAATTCCATATATATGTGTTAGTATACTGTATTGGTGTTTTTCTTTCTGGCTTACTTCACTCTGTATAATAGGCTCCAGTTTCATCCACCTCATTAGAACTGATTCAAATGTATTCTTTTTAATGGCTGAGTAATACTCCATTGTGTATATGTACCAAAGCTTTCTTATCCATTCGTCTGCAGATGGACATCTAGGTTGCTTCCATGTCCTGGCTATTATAAACAGTGCTGCAATGAACATTGGAGTACACGTGTCTCTTTCAATTCTGGTTTCCTCGGTGTGTATGCCCAGGAGTGCGATTGCTGGATCTGGAACCCCTCCCCTCATGCTGCTTCTCCCCTGTTTCCTGCTTCATCAACCTTTCTCTGGTTCACAATTCCCTTCTGCATATCAACATTCTGTAACATCTTCCACGTTTTAAAAAACTCTCCGTTCACCCAATCTCCCCTTCTGGATAGAGCCCCTTTTCCCTCCCTGGCAACAATTTGCCAAGGAATGTTTACACTCACTGCTTCTTGCTTATCTCACACGTTCCTCAATTCTCTCTAATTGTAGGGGGTCTATTACCATCACTGGGCTTCCCCGGTAGCTCAGCTAGTAAAGAATCCACCTGCAATGCAGGAGACCCCGGTTCGATTCCTGGGCTGGGAAGATTGCCCTGGAGGAGGGCATGGCAACCCACTCCAGTATTCTTCCCCGGAGAATCCCATGGACAGAGGAGCCTGGTGGGCTGCAGTCCATGGGGTCGCAAATAATCAGACATGACTGAGCGACTGAGCACAGCACGGTACTTCCGCCACTCCTCTAGGTCCCTCTCGACCAAGTTGCCGTCACCTCCACGCCGCCACCGAGGCCCGCCTTCGTCTTCATTTTCTCCCTCTCTGTGGCAGCTGTCCCAGCTGGTGACCCCTTCCTCCTCAGAACACTCGACTCCATTGCTTACCAGAGCACCACGTGCTTCCGCTTGTTCCCTCTCCCCAACCTCGACACATGGCATTCTCCTAAAATCACTCTTCTTTCCCTCTCTACCCATAACTCCTTTGGTATTCTCAGTAGCATGGTTTTAAAGAAAGAAACACAACATTTATGCTGATGAGTCCCCACATTGCAGCTCCAACTCTAACCTCCCTTTCGGGCTTCACATGGAAGATTCCAACGTCCTACTCTCCTCTATCTGAATGTCTCCCAGCCATGTCTGACTCAGCATGTCCACACCAAGTTTTAAACTTGTGCCACTACCTCTTCATGCCAAGTGTTTCCAGTTTTAGTAAGGAGCGATATTATTCTTCTGGTGATAAAGCAAAAACCTAGGAATCGTTCATCGTTCCTTCCTTTCCCCTGGCAGCCCTTGCTCAATCCGTCAACAATTCTATCAGCTTCAGTAGTCTAACAGCTTTAATATTCCTGAGCCTTCACATTCTCAGCTGCAAAATGGCAATATCAGGATATACTTTACGGATTGGCCCTGGAGATTACATAAGAGATACGTGCTTAACACAGAGCAGCCACTCAACAAACATCAGTCTCCTTGCTCTTTCCAGTAACCTGTAACAGTGGCGCTCCCCTGGAGTCCAATCTGCATCTCCACGTGGCATTTGACGCTTGTCATAGTCTGGTCCCTCCATATCTCTCCCACATCAGGCTCCATAAATACATTTTATACTTATTTTTACTTTGCAGAGCTTTTGACGTCTTATTTGCTTCTGATCGTTTCTATAAGAAATATGTTTATCATCACCATTTTAAAAGCTGGAAAACTGAGATAGAGGCTACTAAATTGCTTAAAATCTTAGCCAATCAATGTTAGATTTGGAAGTGAAGCAAAGAGCTTTCATTTTGAGATGCTTGCTTTTCTTGCCAGGCCACGCTTCCTCTCCAACACAGAACTTTATCACCCTCAGGTCCAGATCTCTTCACACTTACTTGAAAACCACTCCATGCCCCTCCTTCCCTGCTTCTCCTTCCAAGAATGTCCTCTCTTTCCTTCTTTTCCTTCATCATTCTTCCACTGAGGGCTCCAGTGTACAAGTCTCTCAGATTAACAATATTTATTGTTTCACTAGGCTTCCCAGGTGGCATAGTGGTAAAGAATCCCCTGCCAATGCAGGAGATGGGGGTTTGACCCCTGGGTTGGAAGATCCCCTGGAGAAGGAAATGACAACTCACTCCAGTATTCTTGCCTGGAGAATCCGTGATCAGAGGAGCCTAATGGGCTACAGTTAGTGGGGTTGCAAACAGTTGGATATGACTGAGCATCTGAGCACAGGTTGTTTCACTCACTTGGTCATTACCTTCCTCTCTCCTTCTCTCACTCATCAAATATTTAAAGAGTATCAACTCTTTGAAATTCTCTCTGCTGAGGATGGAATAGAGGGATGGAAAGGACCCAGACCTTACGATTGAGGAACTCACAATTTAGGGCACATGTTCTTAGCAGGGCAATGGGGCACCTCAGAGGGTGAACACTGGTTCTTGGGTGTCAAAAAAAAAAAATAGTACAATCCTTTGTGGCCCTCCAAAGGTCAACTCTATTTGACAAGATCTTAATCCTGTTTAATTTCTCTCCATGGGTTTTCTTGGATACCAGCACCTCTGACATTGACTTCATGGAAAATGCACAGAATGTATGGAAGATCAGTGTTGCAAAACAATGGTGATGAGATGGCTGTAACTAAACTGGAGGTCTTCCTCTCAGTTCACTGCACCATCTTGGAACTGCATTTGGAGAGGTGGCCTATATGTGCTTGTTGGCTGAGATTAGCTGCCTTGTGAATATTGTTTGTGTTTGCCCCTTAGAGCCTTTGTCTTTGAGAATTAAATACAAAGAGTTAACTGAATAAAAATCTGTTTATTGTTTATAAATGTCTTTAAAAAAATTATTCCACCAGTAATTAGGTCAAGTGCTGGAAAAAAAATTCTCTTAATGCAATATCAAATGAATATCTAGCAGCTAAAGCTACTTTCTCAAATTGAGTTAGAAAGTTAAATTCACAACAAATAATTTTAAGAAATTACTTTACTTTCCAATTGTTATATTTTTGTTGGAAAAATAACTGCGTGAGTGATGTTTTGAAAAATTTGATCACATTGATATTATTAAATATTTATATCAGTTGATTTTCATTGGTAATTTAATATAATACAATTTATGTAAAAGTCATTAAAAGTCACTCAGCAAGAGGAGTTACAGATATTATAAATTATAAAGATATTAATATCTTTAAAATTTTAATCAAAAAATTCAACATTAGATTTAATCTTAATATTGCATTGAATAAAAAGTGAGCCTCATACTTTTAAATTGTACACACAGCATTAGACACTGTATATACTGTATGCATTTTTCTACATACCTGCATGCATGGTAAGTCGCTTTAGTTGTATCTGACTCTTTGCAACCCCATGGACTGTAGCCCATCAGGCTCCTCTGTCCATGGGGTTCTCCAGGCAAGAATACTGGAGTGACTTGCCATGTCCTCCTCCATGGGGGTCTTCTCGACCCAGTGATTGAACCCAGGTCTCCTACATTGGTAGGTGAGTTCTTTACCACTACCACCAACTGGGAAGCCCACACACAGCACAAACATGTACAAATATTTGCTCTGTACAAACATATGTACAACATATCTGAAACGTCCCCTCCACTTCCTTTCCCAGAATGTTACAACGGGAAACAGTGGTGGTGGCTGAGCATAGAGATCCTTATAGGACCTGCCTTGGGCTCTTGGGAAAGGCTGTGGCAGTTTATAATTATGCAAAAGAAAAGGAAGACGAGCTGTCCTTTCAGGAAAAAGCCAATGTGTTATCAAGAGGAATGAAGATGGTATGAGGGAGCTCTGAATGGCATTGTCGGGCTGTTTCCCAGGAATCACGTTGCTTTCCAGGTGACACTAGTGGTAAAGAACCCGCCTGACAGTTCAGGAGACACAGGAGATGTGGGTTCGATCCCTGGGTCGGGAAGATCCCCTGGAGGAGAACATCGCAACCCACTCCAGTATTCTTGCCTGGAGAATCTCACAGACAGAAGAGCCTGGCGGGCTACAGTCCATGGGGTCCCAAAGAGTTGGATATGACTGAGTAACTAATACTTTGACTTTTGTGTTGGGTTTACCGGGCATTATTCTGAGCTAAGCTCAGCAGGAGACAGGCAGGTCCACCAGATCATTACATGGCCCTGGGGGTTCCCCTCCAGTGAAATGAAGGAGAGATACAAATGATAAAAACTATGTATTTTTTGTTATCCCCTAGTGTCAAGACAAAAAACAAGCCTGAACAAATGGATCTTTCTGTCATCGTTAGTACTATACTGAGATGTCTGGAGTAAAATAAAGTGACCATTTCCCAGTATGTTAAAAATCTATGGCATATTTCTTGGAAAATATACCACAAAAATAAGGCACATTTACAAATATATGTGCAGCTTATAAATACACGTTAATCTGTGGTGTTACTCTATCATGTGATGATGGGGCCGGTCCACAGGTTGGTCAGCACTACCTAGCTGCAAGGCAGTCGTGTCTTCGGGACATCAAGTCATCATTATGTGCAGCGATGTATGGACACTGCAGGAAGAACTCAGAGAAGCCCGGGTTTTAGATACAGGTGGCCCACTTCCCTGAGCTGGTCCAACAGGTCTGGACTGTGATGACTTGCTTCCAGTGAGCCAAGGCTTTCACGCCTCCCAGCCTTTGCCCTCACGGTTCCTTCTGCCTGAAAAGCTGTCTCTGGCAGAGCAGAGCTACTCACCAGCTCAGGGCTCTGCTCAAAATTCACGTCCTCAGATCACCCTGCTGGCCGTCCCCCCATGCTCTATTGTGTTCTATTATTTTAAAACTTATGATACCTATCATAAACTTATGATAAACTTATGATACCTGGTGCAAAGAGCTGACTCATTGGAAAAGACTCTCATGCTGGGAAAGATTGAAGGCAGGAGAAGAAGGGGACGACAGAGGATGAGATGGTTGGATGGTATCACCAACTCAATAGACGTGAGTTTGAGTAAACTCCAGGAGTTGGTGATGGACAGGGAGGCCTGGTGTACTGTGGTTCAAGGGGTCGCAAAGAGTCGTACAGGACTGAGCAACTGAACTGGACTGACTGATGATGATTACAGTCTAATGGGGGAGATGAACAATAAACAAAATAACCAAATAGACACATGCTATGATGTCAGGTGATGATAGGAATCATAAATTCAGTTGCTCAGTCGTGTCCGACTCTTTGCGACACCATGAACCGCAGTACGCCAGGCCTCCCTGTCCATCACCAACTCCCGGAGTTCACCCAAACCCATGTCCATCGAGTCGGTGATGCCATCCAACCATCTCATCCTCTGTCGTCCCCTTCTCCTGCCCTCAATCTTTCCCAGCATCAGGGTCTTTTCAAATGAGTCATAGGATGGGGCTTTTGTTTGCTACTGTACCTCCAACTCGGGGGCTCAGTATTGGTTGAATGTGTCAACGAACCCATGAATAAATAGCGAGACCAATCTGATTTTTGACTTAAACGGAGTACAGATTGAATGTTTCATTTTCATTACTTTAGGCCACGTGTCCCCAACCTTTTTGGCACCAGGGACTGGTTTCATGGAAGATGGGAATGGGGATGGTTTCAGGATGATTCAAGCACATTACATTTATTGAGTTCACAGAGCGGGAGGCAGAGCCCAGGCAGTATTGCGAGCTGTGGGGAGCGGCTATAAATACAGATGAAGCTTTGCTTTCTTGCCCGCTGCTCACCTCCTGCTGCATGGTCCACACTCTTGGGGCTGGGGACCCCTAGTTTTGGCAGCCTCTCCTGATTGTGGAAGTGAAACTCCTGAACGAAACAGACATCTTTTTCTCTCTCTAGTTCTTTTTCTCTCTTGTTCATCCCTCCTTTTTAAAAAAAACCTCTCTCTATCACTTTTCACATTACAGATGGCCGATATGGTCTGAGACCTGCAGGAATAAACTTCCAGTGGACTCTCTCCTACCTCCTCCCCCTCTCTCTGCCCTGCTTAGAATAAGTCTGCAAGGAAATGTCCTGGGCGAGCAGGTTTTGAAAGCGCTTTCTTCACCTGGTTGCAAAGGGAGAGACACCCATCCCTCGGTCACATACGACTGGGATGACCGTGGGCCTCTCGCCCAGTCCTACCTACCAGGTCCTGTTGTCAGGTGTGAATTACTGTGACCTCACAGGTCTCACCCAAGAGTGATGACAGTCTCCTCCAGGAAGGCCGTACAAAACATGTCCCTGGAATATATTGCTCTAATCAATTTCAGACCTTGCCTTAGAGGTCCTCAAAGCTTCCCAGGAACCATCTGAATGTACATTCCCATGAAATTCTGACCCAGGACACCAAAACATCTTGAAATTAAACTGCCTGATGAGTTTAGACATTTCTATGTACCTATTTCTGGGGAGATCTGAAAATACAACCTAATTTCTACTACGGGACAGGGGTTGTGTTTGTCTATCACGTGAAATTTTTGCAAATGTATATACCCTTTTTATAGCCTCTAAAGAAATGAAAGAAATCAGAGGCTTGGTCTGCTATTGCCATATGGAATATAGTGTGAGAAAAATTTACCAGCCTGCAAACCTACAATTTCTGGTCTTAAATCTTACCTATGACGTGTGTTTTTCTTCTTATATATGGAAATCCCTGAACATTTAGATGGAGATTCACTTGCTTGTCCCCTGAATTGTAGTTCAGTGCAGAGACCCTTTTCACTGGATTAAATCATTTACCTCTCTCTAGCCATGAAAATGTTTTTCCTTTTCATCCATATTTCTTTCAGGAAAGAGAGCAGGTCAGGAAGAGAGATACCAACCTGAATTAACTTTTGTGTCAATGACACGAGTAGTACAGAGTCCTAGGTAAAGGGTGAGCTTTGCAGTTGAGCAGACGTGGAAGGGAATCTTGTATTCTCAACTTCACCAGCTCTGTAATCAGGGCAAGTTATTGAGGGAGGTGGTATTAAACAGCAGTTAAGAATGTGAGCTTCTAGGTATGACAGCTTGAATTTGAATCTTGGTTCTGCTACTCATTCTATGTGGTGGTTTAGTCACTAAGTCGTGTCCAACTCTTGTGATCCCATGGACTATACAGGCTCCTCTCTCCATGGGGTTTCCTAGGCAAGAATACTGGAGGGGGCTGCCATTTCCTTCTCCAAGGGACCTTCCCAACCCAGGGATCAAACCCAAGTCTCCTGCATTCTATGACCTTGGGCAACTGATTTTACCTCTCTGAGCCTCAGTTTCTTCTTCTGTAAACTAATACTTACTTTCTTGGGTGAGGGTTAAGTGAACTAAAGCACATAAAGTTCTTAGCACAGTTTCTAGCACGCAGTAGGGACTCAATCCATGTAAGCTGTTATCATCAGCAGCATCCATACCATTAGTAACTGTGGTGTTAGTTAAGATTACACAGCTAATTAATGATGGAATCGAAAAAATCCTTAGATGCATTATTCTTGGCCAAGTGATTTTTCTATTCAAAATATGTAGACTTGGGAGGAGATGTGTCTGCTTGTGTGCATGTTCAGTTGAGTTCAGTCATATCTGACGCATCATGACCCCATGGACCACTTGCCAGGCTCCTCTGTCCATGGGGATTCTTTAGGCAAGAAGAGTGGAGTGGGGTGCCATGCCCTCCTCCAGGTGACCTTGCTGACCCAGGGATTGAACCTGCGGCTCCTGCGTTGCAGGTGGGTTCTTTACCGCTGAGTCACCAGGGAAGATGTGGCAAGAAGTTAAATAAGTGAGGATGGAGATGATGTTAGTAATGACGATGATAACCTGAAACACAGTTTTCTTTGACAGCAGTGGTCCTCATCCTTGATCACCTGCTGGAGTCATCTGGGTGGTTTCCAAATACTGATGACTGAATTTCATCACTGAAGATTCTGATATTAATGATTTGGAGTGCAGCCTGGGTGATGGGATTTTTAATATATCCCCCAGTAATTCTAAGCCAAGATCAGGCTCCGATGCCCCCTGTCGAGGAAGACCAACAGAGGAGTTTTATTCCCTGGTTCCCACTTCCCAGCTGCTACAAGACAGAGAGGACAGAGCTCAGTGCTGGGAGTCAAGACAAGGAACCCACAGCAGCTTACTGCCTCCCCACCTGGGAGCAGCAACCCTGCATTCTCTGCGGGCGTCTCTCCCCGCACCCGGCTGTCAAAGGCTAAATCAGAAGACAATGCATCCACATGAGGGCCCACACATGTTTAAAGCATATTATCTTAGAGATTGCCATGAAAATCTCAAAATGCCTGTGTGTAGGTGTATGTGGGGGCATGTACGCGTGCGTGGGTGTGTAAATAAAATCACCTCAATCAGTCACTTCAGATTCCCCTATATTCAACCAGAGTCAACATAAAACAGCCAAATTATTTGTACTTATTTGTGCAACAGGGCCCCTGATCTTGAAAGGATCTTGAGGCTGCTCTGAGTCACCGGATGGCACATGTTGCCGGTCTAGCTTATTGCCTTCTGTTTCAGAGGGTTGGTCAAGTCCACTTCAGGATTCGTGGTCGTCATCTGTCAGGACGTGCTCCTGCTTTGCCCAGGGGTGAGTGATGGGAGCTGGGGCCTGCCTGGCTTGAGCAGATCTTGCAAAGCTGAGCCAATGTCGAAACTGGGACGTGTCCAGTTGGAGAAAAGAGACTCAGAGTTACATCTTTGCGGAGCCAGAAGGGAAAGCTGGGGTAGCAAATCCAAGAGCCAGGGTTCTGGAGCAGGAACCAAGCTGTGGAGTCCAAAAGAGATGTTGTGATATCAGCAAGGCAGTGGGGTGAGGATCAGAGGAGCCGGAGAGACAGAAGGGGTCTTGGAGCAACTCTGGGAAATGTACAGAGGCACCTTCTTTTTTAGGGAAGCAGGGACCAGAGTGCATGCACGATTATAATTGTCGACATACCTATTATAAAGTATTTGTCTTTGGAAGCCCCAGATACTTCAAATGGCTGAAGCTGGTGAGTTCATCAGTCCACCAATCTCTTCTAAGCCACTGTGGAGTCTCGTCCATGGACACTGGGTGCTTCTGGAATCCTCGCTTTAGTTATCATTTCTCAAGCCAACCTGCTTTTCTCCCTTCCGGATGTTCCTTCCAGTTAGGAGCCACTCCTGCCCTTGCCCCCATGACACGGGACTGTTGTCTCTGCTCTGTGCCCTGGTAATTAGGCAGCTGTGTCCAGCACAAAATTCCCCTTGTGACCAGCTTGGAAAAGCTTAGTCTGTTACCCTTTCCTGCAGGGTATTGGCCTTCATATAGGGAAAGGCATCGGAGAAGGCAATGGCAAGCCACTCCAGTACTCCTGCCTAGAAAATCCCATGGATGGAGGAGCCTGGGAGGCTGCAGTCCGTGGGGTCACTAAGGGTCAGACACGACTGAGTGACTTCACTTTCACTTTTCACTTTCCACTTTCACACATTGGAGGAGGAAATGGCAACCCACTCCAGTGTTCTTGCCTGGAGAATCCCAGGGACGGGGGAGCCTGGTGGGCTCCCATCTATGGGGTCACACAGAGTCGGACACGACTGAAGTGACTTAGCAGCAGCAGCAGCAGGGAAAGGCATTAAGGTGGAGATGTTTTAAATAGAATTGCAGGGGCCCGTCATTACACCAGTGACAGATGATGGATACTTTTGGAAGAAAGGAGAATTTTTTGAGAATTAATAAAAAAAATTCTCATGGCCACATTCTCTGCCTCAGAGACAAGGACCGTCTGAATGTAGCTGCCACATGCATGTCTGCAGAGAGGTCTGGGCAGGTGAGGCAGTGACCCAGCAAGGAGGACCCACCACTGAGAATCAGAAATCTGAACCTGAGCGCCACTTGGCACCGCAGTGTGACCGGCAACGGACCCAGCCTTCCAGAGTCCTGTGTCTTCATTTGACCAATGAGCTGGGCCAGCAATCGTTGAATGACCATTAAGTTCCAGTTAAGCTTGGGGGTCAAAGCGAGCAGCAGTTACGGAGGGAGAGAGTGCCCCCAGGACAACGCTTTTCTAGACGTGCATGTAAGGGAAGTGGAGGAAATGTGTTAACTCTGCAGGGGTGCTGGGTACGTTGTCACAGAGGAAAATCTTGGAGCGCTTTGTGCTGGAAGCAGCCTCAGGGACTGTGTGACAAGGGGGTTAGGAGCTACGACACTGGCATCCTAGAGCAAAAGCTCGAATCCAGGCTCTGCCACTATTGTTGGGAATGTTATCTGAAAAATGGGGATGATACTCATATACAGCCTATGTGTGAGAAGTAAGATGACACAAATCAGAATGATGCTCAGTGGGCTTGCCAGGTGGTCCAGTGGCTCAGACTCTGGGCTCCCGATGCAGGGGACCGAGGTTCGATCCCTAGTCAGGGAACTAGATCCCACATGCTAAGATGTGGTGCAACCAACCAAATAAATATTAAATAAAAATACTTAAAAACCCCTGAAAAGTGGTGCCTGGTGCCTACGCAATGCCTTTATCATTTATCACTGTTATACACACACACACACACACACACACACATGCTCAGTCATTTCAGTCATGTCCAACTCTTTGCAACCCTGTGGACTGCAGACTGCCAGGCTCCTCTGTCCATGGGATTCTCTAGGCAAGAATACTGGAGTGGATTGCCATGCCCTCCTCTAGGGCATCTTCCCAACTCAGGGATCAAACCCGCATCTCCTGCATTGCAGGCGGATTCTTTACTGCTGAGCCACCAGGGAAGCCCATATATATGGGCTTCACTGGTGTATGTATGTATATATATATACACCCACATATATCAACCCACTCCAGTATTCTTGTCTGAGAAATCCCATGGACAGAGCAGCCAGAAGGGCTACAGTCCATAGGGTCACAAGAGTTGGACATGACTTAGCAACCAAACCACCACCACCACCACACATAAGCACACAGGTATAGGCCGCTTCACCCGGCTTGTGGGGACTGAATGCAGGCCCTGGGTAGTGAAAGCGTGAAGTCTTAACCACTGAACCACCTGGGGATTCTTTGTCATTTACTATTGAATCTTCCTTGGTGGCTCAGACAGTAAAGCATCCGCCTACAATGCCTACCATATGGGAGACCCGGGTTCAATCCCTGGGTTGGGAAGATCTCCTGGAGAAGGAAATTGCAACCCACTCCAGTATTCTTCCTTGGAAAATCCCATGGATGGTGGAACCTGGTAGGCTACAGTCCATGGGGTCACAAAGAGTCGGACACGACTGAACTACTTCACTTTCTAAACAATATAGAAGGGAGAAAAGAGACTGGGGCCAAGCATGCTATATGTAAGAAAAGGAAAGGCAGAAATACAAAAGGGAACGAAGTACTTGGGCACAAGTTACTTAACCTCATCCTAATTGCCTTTAGCCTCAGTTTTCACATCCATAAAATGGAGTTAGTAACCTACTATATGAGAGCACAGTGAGGATTAAGTGAATTAATTAGCATGTGGAAAGGACTACAGTGGTACCTGACGCAGAGTAAGAGCTAAGTAAGACTTTGCTCATTAAAATATGTAGAATGATAATAACTGGACCTGCTTCAAAATTTATCATGAAGTATTTGGGGCCAAAGTCTGACATATCATAAGCCCTCAGTTAAGTTAGCTACTACTATTACAATTCCAATAAAGTCCACCTTAAAGGAAATCAGTACTGAATATTCATTGGAAGGACTGATGCTGAAGCTGAAACTCCAGTACTCTGGCCACCTGATGCGAAGAACTGACTCATTGGAAAAGACGCTGATGCTGGGAAAGATTGAAGGTGGGAGGCAAAGGGGACGACAGAGGATGAGATGGTTGGATGGCATCACTGACTCCAAAGGTCATGAGTTTGAGTAAGCTCTGGGGGTTGGTGATGCACAGGTAAGCCTGGCGTGCTGCAGTCCTTGAAGTCACAGAGTCAGAGACTCAACTGAGTGACTGAACTGATTACTATTCCAAGGGATTCCCCAAGCTCAGGGGAAAAACCAGAGGGCAAGTTAAAAGTGTGCAGGGGAGGATATTTTCCATTTCAGTCAATACACTTGAACACAGGATTGGCTTTGCTGTATTTCTGCTTGAAATTTAGTTGGGTGTATTTATTTGTCAATCATTTTTTTGCATTTACAGATTTTCCCCTACACAATCAGCAAGTTCCATCTGTGAAGAGATATTTAGCCCCCGCTCCTTACAATAGGACCAGGTCTTTATCTGCCTGAAGCTGTTTGAGTCCCCCACCCCCCACCTGCTCTGTGGCAGAAGGATGGACTAAATGACCTCCTCTCACCCTAAAGTTTCTTTTCCTGAAAGGGATGCGACAGGTCAGATTTCCTCTTCTGTCTCACATGTGGCTCTGTACCTCTCAGCCCATTCAGCTCAGTGGTTTTGAAAATCATCTCAGTGGTTTTGAAAAATGAATGCAGGATCCCTTCTCAGTTTCCTGGAGCTGCCCCTGAGTTGGGAGAGAGAAGAGCCATAGGGAAGTAGCCTCAAGGAGAAGAGAAGGTGAACATTTCACAAAAAACAGCAAGGTCACCAGGCATATGGGAAGCTGGGGGAATTGGGACATCACTGCTACCCAAGGGCTTTAGCCCCTGGCCCTCTCCCATGAAGAACAACATGCCTACCCTTAAGAGGGCTGGTCTCCTGGGGGGAAGCCCAACTGGGGTCCCAGCTCCATCTCTTGAGCTACAGGGTCTGGGGCTACTTACCTCTCTAGCTTTTTCTCATCTGCAAAATGAGAACAACAACAAAACAACAATATGTCATGAGCAGTTAGAAGGATTCTGCCTTTCTGTTTCCCAGACATGCCAAACTACTTCCCACCTCCGGACCTTTGCACGTGCTGTTTCCTTGGCCCAGAGGGCTCTCCCATCAGATTTGTGTGGCTAGTTTCTTTTCCTCATTTAGGCCTCAGAGAAAATATCCTCTCCACAAAGAGCTAATTTCTGACCACCCCATCAAAAATGGCCATTCCTGAACACCTTTATCACACTACTTTTCATTATTATTTACTTAACTCTTATCACGATTTGAAATGGCCTTTCCTTATGTACTTGGTTATTGCCTGCCTTCCCTGACTAGCATGTAAGTTTCACAAAGACATGTCCACTGTTGTATATCCCATGCTTAGCACATTCAATGAATGAATAATGTATTAAAAGCACTTATATTTTCACTCAAAATTCAGTGATATTATTATTATCATCATTAATTTCATTTCCAGAAAAGGATGGTCAGGTTGACTATTGTTTTGTTTCTAACAATCCAGAATTCTCTAGGCTTTGATCATAGACAACTTCAGCCTATGTCCCATTCAAGTTTCATAAAAATCCATCTTTGGTGAAAAATGCCTAGAGAGTCACATGATTCCTTCATTTTTCTAAGCATTCCAGAAGCTACACGATCAGAAGAAAAACTACTTCCTCATCCCTTGGACCATTAGAGCCCATTGTCACGATTTCTGGAACAATTGGATGGGCAGGATCCATCCTCTGGTGTTTGCCATGGAGATGCCCACTGCCAGAATGGGGGCCCATTCTAAAGGGCACCCACTTCCTCTGGGGCAAGTTCACTGGCTGCATTTGCTGCTGGCTGGGCCACCCTGAGGAGAAGGTGGGAGGATCGTAGGTACCTTTGGATGGGTTGGATCACTGCTGATTGGGAGAAGTCAGGCTGGGCACTGGATTCCCCATTGTGCAGACGCATGGAGGCCAGAGCACAGGCTTCGGCCTCTCTGTGGTTCTTCCCTCCCCAATCCTTCCCCACCGCAGGCTCAGCGCTTGCCTCTTTAATCACTTTATATCCAACACCCAGTACATCTAAGCTACACATTCTCCTTAGCCTCATCTCAGCCAGGATATGAGGGACATGCTGAGTGTGGGTCCGCGGGGCATTGTTCTCTCCAGCGCAGGAGAGGAGAGTGACATTCTATATTAATGTAACTAAGAGTTGACTCACTGGAAAAGACTCTGATGCTGGGAGGGATTGGGGGGCGGGAGGAGAAGGGGACGACAGAGAATGAGATGGCTGGATGGCGTCACCGACTCGGTGGACATGAGTTTGAGTGAACTCCGGGAGTTGGTGATGGACAGGGAGGCCTGGCGTGCTGTGATTCATGAGGTCGCAAAGAGTCGGACACGACTGAGCGACTGAACTGAACTGAAATGTAACAGGAGGCTGGGTTTGACCTCCCGGCCAGCAAACCCCCAAGATGATGCTGGGCTACCAGGCCACGTTTCCAGGGCAGTGGTGCTGGACTCCCCATCTCAGACAAGAACAGGACTGTCAGGGTGTATCGAAAACTGTTCCTCTCCTGGGGGCATTAATTAATTTCCTCCCCCTGTCCCAGCTTCCAGAATTTCAAAGGCTCATGTAGCTGTTTGAACACCAGAGGGCGCCATCAGCCTGGTTTCTCGAGTCGCTGCAGCTCTGATCGGAGAGAACAGGTACGACCCCGTGAAATAAAACTAAGTATTTTAGATCCATTTTAGAGTTGATAATTGGCTCACTGCTTTGAAGTAAGGCCACTAACAGTTAAATAAGGCAGGATTTCCTTGATTACTTCCTGCCTGATCTCAAGATGAACAAGAAACCAGGAGGCTGGTTTAAATGGTTTTCAGGGAACTAACTAGGTAGCTCAGTGGTAAAGGATCTACCTGCCAATGCAAGAAAGGTGGATCAGGAAGATCCCCGCCGACGTCCCCCCATCCCCCTGAGAAGGAAATGGCAACCCACTCCAGTGTTATTGCCTGGAGAATCCCATGGACAGAGGAGCCTGGCGGGCTACACAGTCCATGGGGTCACAAAGAGTCAGACAAGACTTAGGGACTAAAAAACAAGAAGGCACTGATAATTCCAGGCATAAGGACGAATTGTGATTCTGGGCATGAGAAGCACGTGGCTTCTATGGAAGTTGAGGAAGGCTTTGAAATAATTTCAGGAAGAAGCACTTCTGAGATCTGCCTCTTCAGTCATCTCGAAAGATTCATCCCTTCCCTGGCCCTGAAGAGCCAGCATTCCATCAGGCCGCTGGTGTCCAGCACTGTCCCCAGAGCCTCTCTCTCCAGGTGAGTCCCCACCAGGATCAACACAGCCATCAGAACTCTTCCGTTGGGCGTATTTTTGAATCTACCTGACCCACAGTAGGTTTATGAAGAAGGCACTTGTTAAGCAAACGAACACTACAAAGATTGCTAGGGTGTGTGATCCAAAGCTTTTGGTCCACAACTTTTCACTGTGTGTAAACACAATGGAATTTATAAATGAGTCTCAACAGGGCCATAAAATTGGTCTCATCAGGGCCTTCACTTGGGAATGCTGGTAGCTGTTATGGTTTAGAAAATAATAAAAATACATTTAGAAAATCCGTAACTCAGACTCTCTTTTCTTTCACCCACCATTCAATTAATTACCCTTGAAACACTACTTTCCACTGTGTCCCATAGGCGCCCCTGTGCCCTGGGCTCTTCATTGTCTTATGGGGGATAAATATATATGAAAGGGAACTGCTGTGCAGTAGGGTGAGGACTGGACTGTAAACAGTGCTCCTGGAGGAGAGGAAGAGAACAGCGCGGTCTGGAGGGCGAAAGGCGCCTTTCTCCTTCCATCATTCTCTACCTGATCGTGCTTTCATTCATTCCACACATATTCGTTGCATGGCATCCAGGTAGCAGCGAGGGGGGTACACAGGCATCCATGACAAGGTCTGCATAAATCGGGGCCTTATAAGCTCTCCTTGCAAGAAAAACCATGACAAATGCAGACAGCATATTAAAAAGCAGAGACGTCACTCTGCAAAGATCCGTCTAGTCAAAGCTATGGTTTTTTCCTGTAGTCATGTACAGACATGAAAGTTGGCTGAGCACCAAAAAAAAAAAAAGGATACTTTCGAACTGTTGGAGAAGGCTCTTGAGAGTCCCTTGCACTGCAAGGAGATCAAACCAGTTCATCCTAAAGAAAATCAACCCTGAATACTCATTGGAAGGACTGATGCTGAAGCTGAAGCTCCAATACTGTGGCCACCTGATGTGAAGAGCTGACTCATTGGAAAAGACCCTGATGCTGGGAAAGCCTGAAGGCAGGAGGAGGGGACGACAGAGGATGAGATGGTTGGATGGCATCACTGACTAAATGGACATGAGTTTGAGCCGACTCTGGGAGATGGCGAAGGACAGGGAGGCCTGGCGTGCTTAAGTCCATGGATCATAAAGAGTCAGACACGACTTAGTGATTAAACAACAACAAGCTCTCAAAACAAACCAGCTGATGCTCGTGTGTAGGACAAGTCCCTCCCTGAGAAGGAACCTCTGGCAGACTCTTCCTGTCCACACGGAGCTGACACTCCTGTCTTTCCTTTTGACCTGAGAGGTGTTTCTTTTTCTCTTTTTGATCATATCCATAGAAGGAAATGGGTTGTACTTCTCTAGAGGAGGAGCGGAAACAGTATTTCTCCTGAGGGTCATCGACTCATGGAGAAATTGAGGAAATCAAAATGAATCCAGAAAAGTCAAATATAAGTGTCAGAAACCCAGCCTGAGCAAGTGTACACTGCAATTAGGATCCATCAGAATTCACTCTTGCTATGACTCATGGAAGCGAATGAACATCTGACCATGCTAGCCTTGGGCTTGCGTCTGGGGACCTCAGTAGCTGGAAGCAACTTTCCAGTTACTCAAAACTCTTTTGATTGCAAGTGACAGACACCTGACTGAAACCAGCTTCAGCTGAAGACGGCAGGGGTGAACTACAGATGGGTGGCTCTAGAGACTCTTTCCCTCAGGGCTCTCCACTCACCCTCACCTCTCTGGGATGTGGGCTCTATTCTCTCCTCCAGAGAGCTAGTTTTCTCTGGAGGACGAGAACCAAAGTTTCTGGCAGTTCTTTGCTGACATCTTTTCAGCTTTGCCTGTGTAGCGTAAAGCAGTCCTCTTTCCTAACTTTTCTTAGAGAAATCTGGTGTAGATCCCGATTGGCTCAGCACTCATCTTTCTTCAACCACAGACCAATCACAGAGGTGAGCGGGGACGGGTCGAGTACCAAGGCTGACCCAACCTCGGTCCTACACCCCTCCCTATGTCTGGGTGAGCGTGCTTGGGAGCAGAGGCTCAGAAAGCACTTTGAAAATTTTATTGCCATTCTGTGTGGTGTGTGTGTGTGGGTGCTTTCCAGGTGGTGCTAGTGGTAAAGAACCCACCTGCCAAAGCAGGAGATGTACGAGACATGGGTTCGATCCCTGGGTTGGGAAGATCCCCTGGAGGAGGGCATGGCAACCCACTCCAGAATTCTTGCCTGGAGAATCCCATGGACAGAGGAGCCTGGCGGGCTATAGTCCATGGAGTCACACAGAGTCGGACACGACTGAAGTGACTTTGCACGCACGTGGTGCAGGGTCCATACTGATAACCTGACCAGGCCTCGTGTGGGCACGGTTCCTCTATCTTGTAATTATAATAGCTGCTTTTGGTGATCTCCATGATAGTCATCAGACTGTGAGCAGCTTATCCTCAAGAGAGGGGTTTAAAATTCAAGTTACCCCAGAAGCAGGAAGCTATGATTCCTTAAGGGCATTAGCACAGACATCTCCAGATTTTAATGTCCTTGTCTTAAATTTTGAAAGAATCGATGTGTCCTCTGGCATATTACCAAAATAGCTATGTTGACTCATGATTCATACCAACTCTACTTTCTTTAAGGTTTATCACTTGAACTAGGTTTTAAACATAGTGAGATTCAGCATATGATCACCAAAATTCCAAAGATGTTAACTGCAACTAAAGGAATGGTTTGGGAAGGCAATACACAACATTTACAGAGTTTTATTAAGTGTCAGACCATGCATTATATCTCACAGATGTCAACACTGGTATTGGAACCTCAAATTACTTTTATTGGGAATTTCTCCCCAAAACGCTCATGTGAGCTATATCCAGCCCTATAGGAAGAACAACAGTAAAGACTTCAATGGGGAGACCTGTTTACAAATACGTGGTTTTTAAAACATAGTGTGATGAGAGAGAATTTAAATTATACCTTTTATTATGACTGGTTTGTCCAGCAAGAGAGCTTGTTTATTACTTCTTGAGTCTGTCACTTTGGAGCATATCTTATTTTTTGGAGGAAAGTCACATGGACAGTCCTCAGATATGTGAGTGCTCACTGGCCTTGGGCAGAGGGGCAAGTGTAATCAGATTTTTTGTGGCCAAGCAGAGATGCTTTTCTCAATGCTCCTTAGTAGATCTGGTGATTTGGGAGAAAGATGGGGAAATATGCAAGAGTTACAGTAGGAGGAGAAAAATTCAAGACTTCAGAGCACGTCCTTTCTGATTAGAACCTTTCTGATGGACTGAGGTGGTCTCAACTAAAGTCCCTGACAGAAAGGGTCCCAAAGACCCCTGAAGAGAAGGCACAGGAAAGAGAGGAGGAGGCTCAGCGTGTATTTGAATCTGGGAGTCACTCCTGACTTTGACGTCTTGTTAGAAAGGCAGAGTTGAGAGCGGAGCTGGAGCACAAACATCAGAGCTTTAGCCAGAGAACCCAAACGTTTAAGAGCTAAATCTTGGAGAAAGAGGGAAAGGCTGGCTCTTTCGGACTCAGTTTAGTCTCTGAGGTTCTCAAACCATTCAACTGGAGGTGGCAAGGAAGTAGGAGGAGAGAACAGGAGAAATTGGGGCTCTGTTAACAGCAAATGATTCAGTTCAGTTCAGTCGCTCAGTCGTGTCCGACTCTCTGCGACCCCATGAATCACAGCACGCCAGGCCTCCCTGTCCATCACCAACTCCTGGAGTTCACTCAAACTCCTGTCCATTGAGTCGGTGATGCCATCCAGCCATCTCATTCTCGGTCGTCCCCTTCTCCTCCCTCCCCCAATCCCTCCCAACATCAGAGTCTTTTCCAGTGAGTCAACTCGTCGCATGAGGTGGCCAAAGTATTGGAGTTTCAGCTTCAGCATCAGTCCTTCCAATGAACACCCAGGATTGATCTCTTAGAATGGACTGGTTGAATCTCCTTGCGGTACAAGGGACTCTCAAGAGTCTTCTCCAGCACCACAGTTCAAAAGCATCAATTCTTCGGCGATCAGCTTTCTTCACAGTCCAACTCTCACATCCATACATGACCACGGGAAAAACCATAGCCTTGACTAGACGGACCTTTGTTGGCAAAGTAATGTCTCTGCTTTTTAATATGCTATCTAGGTTGGTCATAACTTTCCTTCCAAGGAGTAAGTGTCTTTTAATTTCCTGGCTGCAATCAGCATCTGCAGTGATTACTTGAATATTAAAAGAGATGAGACCTTATTGGGACATCAGGCAGGTCATGCTAGAAATAGTAAAAATATTAAAACATAGCAAAATAGAGATTTATCATCCACCTCAGGTTTATAGGCCTTCCCTGATAGCTCAGTTGCCGGAGACCCAGGTTCAACTTCTGGGTCGGGAAGACTGTCACAGGTTTTAAAAATCAGTTTCTGAGTCAAGGAAGTTTTTGAAATATTTCTAATAGTGAGAAAAGGGAAAATGCTATTAAATATTAGAAACAAATTTTTTACAAAATGGGTACCACTTGTGCATTTAAAGATTACATATTTCAAGCCAAGGTAAGGTTGCCTTCCCTAAGAATGTAGCCCGATTCAAAACAAAAAGCCAGAAAACAAAAAAAATGAAGCTGTAAATTGCAACCTGTTTGCAGGCTCTGATATGTAACGGGTGGAGGCAGGCTCTCCTGGTTGCCTGTTGCTTTGCAAGGCATTTTCATGGGCCTTGTTTCTTTTGAGCAGCAGTGAGGGAGGAGACAGGAGCTGATCTGATCTATATAATAAAGAAGTGGGATTTTGAGATTCCCAGGACAATCTACAGGAGAAAGGGGTGGTGTTGGTGGTGGTGGTGAGGAAACAGGGAAGAAGCTAGGAGGATGGAGAAGGGAGAGGACGAGTGAAAAGGTCCCAGAGGTGGGCTCCAAGGGGGACCGCTCAAGGACAGAGACCTCGAAAGTCACTTTATCAGTCGCCTGCTGGGCCTTGTGGCCGTGTAACTTCTCTACGCCTGCAGTGCAGCGTGCCTAGCGTACGTGGCGTCCTGAGTGCTGTGGGGAGCCAGGGATCAAGGGATGATAATCACACTGAAGACAAGAGGGCAAGAAGAAACAGAGAAGGATAGGGCAAGTGAGTATTCCGCCTGAAAAGGATCCCGGAACAAGAGGGAACTGGGGAAACCTACTCCTCCATGATTCCCCAGAAATATCAGGAGCAGGAAAACGCTGGTTTTCTCAGCATTAATCTGAGATGCAGGTTTTGGATGTTTTAAAGTGAATTGTTAACGAAAGGATGCTCCCACAAGGACTGCAAGGTTCGCAGGCACCCAGACGGTTGGCCCTTCCATCAGGTGACCATCCCTCAGGCTCTCTGCCAGGGATTTCTCATGGGTTTCTTCATTAATTTCCTTAGAGACATTTGGTTTTCTGGGTCTAAAGCACGTTAGTACACCCTGACGATATCTGGCATGGGTTGAGTTCTAAATGAATGAATTTTAGAAACACGGATTTGATGGGAGCCAGAGAGAGAGCTCAGAGAAAGCAATGGCACCCCACTCCAGTACTCTTGCCTGGAAAATCCCAGGGATGGAAGAAAATCCCAGGCTGCAGTCCGTGGGGTCGCTAAGAGTCGGACACGACTGAAGTGACTTAGCAGCAGCAGCAGCAGCAGCAGAGAGAGAGCTGGGTTTCCCAGGTGGTGCTAATGGTAAAGAACCTGCCTGCCAGTGCAAGAGATGTAAGAGATGTAAGACCCAGGGTTTGATCCCTGGGTCGGGAAGATCCCGTGGAGGAGGGCATGGCAACCCACTCCAGTGTTCTTGCCTGGAGAATCCCACAGACAGAGGAGCCTGGTAGGTTACAGTCCATGGGGTCACAAAGGGTTGGACATGACTAAGCGACTAAGCAAGCACTTAGCACACATACATTCAGGGAAACAGCCAGGAACAACCAGGTTAAGTTCGCTGCCTGTGTATTTGAGCTTTATAAGAGAGTCTCGAATGAAATAATCACTTTGGACAGTTGCTGTGAAGATCACTTCCAGTTTTTTTGTGTGTGGGGGGGGGGTGCAGAGAATGGCAGCTTGAATAAATTGGCCTCAGTTATTGGTTTGCTTTCATCTGCAGCCACGTAAGAAAGATAACCCCAGGACTGTGCTAATTGTAGAGTCATTGGAACAATTTGTTAAAAGGTAAGCCTAGCTGGTAGAGTCCTAGGGATTCTGTAAACATTTTGTCAGCTTGCACATTTTGCAGACAACCTTTAAGGAAACATCTGCTTGTTTAATGGGCTTCCTTGGGTGAGCTCTGTCCTGGGAGACACTGACTCCAGCTTTTAATCCTCCTTGCATTCGAACTGATGGCCTCTAATGTTTTTTTTCGGCCATTAATCACATGGTCAATGCAACCCGTCTTGCTGGAAACTTGGAGGCTATGGTCAGGGCTGGTCCCAGATGGTTTTCTGGAGAATGGCCACCGTAAGCAGCTCCTCCCCTTCCCTGGAAACTGCCCCCTGCAGCACCCCCAATACGTGACTCCTCTGTTCTCCTATTCTTTTGCCTGGAATGAATGACACTGTTGAAGTAGGTGAGCACTCAAGCAAAGAAATTAGTAGAATAGTACATTTATTCCAAAGGAATAGCTGTATGCCTTGCTAAAAAGTATTACGGAACCCTTTCTGAAAAAAGTACTTTTAAGAATGTTGGACTTCCCTGGTGGGGCAGTAGATAAGGATTGGCCTGCCAGTGCAGGGGACATGGGTTAGGTCCCTGGACCAGGAAGATTCCACATGCTGCGGAGCAACTAAGCCCGTGGGCCACAACTCCTGAAGCCTGTGCACTCTAAGGCCCTCGAGCCAAAAGTCCTGAGCCTGTGTGCTGCGTGTGCTCCATGAGAGAAGCCACTTCAGTGAGAAGTCCAGCCACATGACGAAGAGTAGCACCCACACCCTGTCGTCCACCGCCTGCGGCAACTAGGTAAAGCCCTTGCACAGCAACAAAGACCCAGCAGCTCCCCCAAATTTTCACAGGGGCAGCCCACAACAGACACACACACACAGATGCACTCCACACCCTTTGAACACAGTTTTCCAAGAGAATATTTGTACTATGCAGCACAAGACATGCTGGTATTTCCTATCCTATTGTGTTTGATTCTATCCCATTCCATTCTGTTCTTTCAGTGAAAAAAAGCTGCGGGCCACGACTCATTACTCTGATGTGATAACCCACTAATGTGTTACAACCCACAGTTTGTAAAACATTGTAATCTGGAGCATTTGGAATTGGGTCACAATATTAAAATCCCATTTGTTTTTAATCCAGCATGCCTGGAAAGTGATTAGAAGGCATTAATAAGGCTCTCTGCACTCCGATCAGTCCTCTTTCTGATCTAAAAAAATCAGCCTTTCGAATCATATTGAATTTGACGAAGGGACAGCCCTCTTTCTCTTACCTGGCTGAATAGGAGTTGGGAGGACCTGTTTCTGCAACCCAGCTCTTGTTCCAGTTCTGCCAGCAACCGTGAGACCCTGTTCAGGATACACCTCAGCCTCTCTTTCTAGTCTGTAAAATAATAATATTGTTAACAGTTAAGATGTTTCTGTGTGCTGGTCTCCATCCCAAGTATTTTACGCGCACATTTCACTGCAGATCTGCCAGTGAGATGCTATGTTGGCCCCCATGTCATAGCTGTGGAAGGCAAGCCTAGGAGAGGTTTTGCTAAGGTCCACATGCTAAGGCTGTAGACCTGCAATAGGAGAGCCAGGATCTGTGCCTGGGCAACCTGTCCTGTTATTATACACCACCTATTTGCATGCACGCTAAGTTGCTTCAGTCGTGTTTGACTCTTTGCGACCCTATGGACCATAGCCTGCCAGGCTCCTCTGTCCATGGGATTCTCCAGGCAAGAATACTGGAGTGGATTGCCATGCCCTCCTCCAGGGGATCTTCCCAACCCAGGGATGGAACCCGTGTCTCTTATGTCTTCTGCATTGGCAAGCCGGTTCTTTACCATTAGCACCACCTGGGAAGCCCGCACCTATTTAAATAAAATAAGTGATTAAAATAAGTGATCTCTGAGGTCTTCCTTGAATCTGACTTTCTGTTTCTCCTTGTCATGTGCTTGGGAGTTTCTCAAAGACTCAGACTATCCTCCTTGTGGTTTTTTTGGAAAAGGTCTGTGATATATGGCCCTAGAATATTATAAGATGAACCCCAACCAATGTTTCTTTCTCTCGGAGAGGTGTGAGTGTGTGTGCACATGTGTAGGTGGTCAAGACGCACGGAAGGCAGGGAAGCTGATAAAATCATCCCAGCACATTTCTTCCTTTGCCCTTCACAACCACAGGCCACATCAGGCCACACCAGGTGCTGGGTGGCCGTGGGTACCGTGGAACTGCAACTGTTACTGCTAAGAGCAGATGAGAGGATGCAGACAGGCCGGCCTTCCAGGTGAGGCCCATGCCTGGGCAGGAAGCCAGCGGTGAGGATACACAGGCGGGGCCAAAGGTTCCAGGACACCAGGTGTCAATAGAACTGCCAGGAGTACCAGGAGAGCGGTTAGGGCTAGCCTGCAGTAGGAGGCTTGAATGCACGGAGAATCGAGGATGCTTATGAAAGCAACCTTCAGCAATGAGAATCATAATTTCAGGTATTACTGTGTTACACTTCTACGCTGATATTCTCGGCCAGTCGGTCACTGGCTAATGTTGCTAAAATATGAACTGACTTTTGACAGAGTGTCAGACAATCCTCAACAGCCTTTGAATCTTGAACAAAAAAATGCAGCAAGGGAATCATCATGTTGGTTCCACCCAATTGTAACAATGTACTTCACAAGGAAGCAGTCCCTATTTATCTGACGTTCTGTTTTAACAAATATCAAATAATAAAATCCTCATGGAGGAGATAGGGTCCTCCCCAACCCTTTCAGGACCACTGTGGGAAAAGAAGTCTCTTAAGGGACACACGTGTAAATAAACGGGAAAGTAGACAGGTTAGTCTCAAGGGGTAAGTTTTTTTTGGTTTTTCTTAAAGAGGAAAATAAAAATTTCCTCTATAAGAGGAAAATGTAAGCACCAAATATCCTAATTGGTGCTTTAATTAGGATCAATGTGAAAGGAAAGATTTTAAGTGGGCTGCAGTTCCCAATGGCAGCTAGTTGAAGGAGACTAGAAACAGACAAGGCAGGGAGAAAGTGGAGGTGGGGGGGTTGGGGTGTAAAGAGAGACTCAGGACCCAGGAGTGGGGACAGGTGACAGTGGGGTGCTGAGCTGAGTAGCAAGAGCTCAGGGTGAAAGGGGCGGTGGCCCAAAGTCTGAAGGAGGCGGGAGTGGAAATAACTGAAGGCAAAGTGAAATGGTCTTATTTAAGGGAAAAGATAATCATATGAATAAAAGGGATTTGGCGCAGTTGCCATGTATTTTGGAGAGGTGAAGAAGGGATGGATTTTAATCCTAAAAGGACTAATGGTGTTTGGTTGCTGAGTCATGCCTGACTCTTTTGCAACCCCATGGACTGTAGCTTACCAGGCTCCTCTGTCTTTGGAATTCTCCAGGCAAGAATGCTGGAGTGGTTTGCCATGCCCTTCCCGACCCAGGGATGGATCCCGCATCTTGTCATGTCTCTTGCATTGGTGGGCGGGTTCTTTACCACTAGTGCCACCTAGGCAGCCCGAGAAGACTAATGCAATTTTCCATTGACATTTGTGGAGTTAGGCATAGATCCACTACTGGTTATGCATATTGATAGGTTCTGTGTAAAGGTGTTAAAAGACAAAATTGTCTGCAAAGCTGTCTAGAAAGTTCTGCCCTTAAGCATACTGTTTTACAAATGGGCATTTCTTGAATTGTGTTTTATTAAATCTTTGTATTTGTGTGTGTGTGGTAGCCTACGCTTTAAAAGGGACCATTTTTAAGTGTACAATTCAGTGGCATTCAGTACATTCTTGGTGTTGTGCAACCGCTATGATTATCCAACTCCAGAAATTGTTCATCTTCTCAAATTGAAACTTTGTACCCATTAAGCACTAACTCCCCACTCCCGCCTCCCCCCAGCCTCTGGCAACCACCATTCTACTTTCTGACTGTTTTTAAAGATCAATTCATTATAAGTTGTAGCTGTGGCATTTCATCATCTTCACATTTGAGAAGCAAAGTCATGGAGGGAAAGCTTTTCAAGGAAAAAGTAGGGCTTATGGTGACATTTCAAACTCTTGAATCTCATATTTATCAATTTCCTAATAACGTTTCAACCGTTTTTCACATTTAAAGTGTTCATTTAATTAATTCTAAAGAGTAGACAACTCTTGCCTAGAAAATCCCATGGATGGAGCAGCCTGGTAGGCTGCAGTCCGTGGGGTCGCTAAGGGTCGGACACGACTGAGTGACTTCACTTTCACTTTTCACTTTCACACATTGGAGAAAGAAAGGCAACCCACTCCAGTGTTTTTGCCTGGAGAATCTCAGGGATGGGGGAGCCTGGTGGGCTTCCGTCTGCGGGGTCACACAGAATCGGACACGACTGAAGTGACTTAGCAGCAGCAGCAGCAGCAGACAACAAATTTGTCTTTGTTTTTAGTGATTCCTGGGAATGGATACATTGAAGCATCTTCAAAGAGACAGGAAATCAAATTGCTGTTCCACCAATCCTTTCTATTTGACTAGAATCTACTGAAACCAGTCAGTACAGGTTCCTGCCCTAAATTCTAACAAAATATATGGAATTGTTTCTATAATGATTGAGAAAACATTCACCAAATTAGTTGTTCTTTGCCATTTCTTTTACATGTAAAGCCTGGGATATTAACAGACAAGAGAGCGATAAACAATAGATACTGTGATCATTTAGCTAATTCCACTTAGAGTTCTGAAGCAAGAATAGATTATGATACATCGATAGTAAACATGATATTCTCAGCACATGTAAATAAACCCTGAATCTGAGAACCTCTGTTTTCCCAGAGCCCTAGTAAATACACTTTTAACAGAGATCTCATGTAAAGTAGCCATATGCTCATAATTATCCAAATATTGTAGATCCCCTGTGTGAAATTTCACATCTTGATTGCTTCTATTTTAATGTTGACAAAGTTGGTAGTGATTTTTAAAACCAAGTCTGATCCTAAATAGGAAAGACAATTTCCTATGTAATTGTAATTTTCTATGCAAGATTTGGCAAAGATCAAATCATTTCTAGAGTTTAATCATCTTTACTCTCATAACCATACTAGATGCTCATTTGAGAAGGCATTTTGTCTGCTCAATTTAAGTATCCCAATACTTATTAGCGAACTGCAATGTGTTTTTAATCTAGACGATTTGGACCAACATAAAACATGTCGAATCATTAGAGAAGAAAAGTGTTGCCACAAATTCACAGTGAAATACAGTAAAAGATCACTATGTCAAACAAATTAAGCTTTTTTAGAGAAGCAACTTAACAATAAAAATTCTTAAGAGAATATGAGAGTTGGTTAGATTGAAGTTTTAAAATGTAATTCCAGAGCAAAAGTATAAAAATTGAGAAATAATAAAATTACCAGAGTATTATTTTACATTTAGAAAATCCAAATGGTCACCATATTTACATATGGGTTTCCCCAATGGCTCAGCAGGTAAAAGAACTTACCTTCAATGCAAGAGACTCAGGAGACTCGGGTTCGATCCCTGGGTCAGGAAGATCCCCTGGAGAAGAGAATGGCAACCCACTCCAGGATTCTTGCCTGGCAAATCCCATGAACAGAGGAGCCTGGTGGGCTATGGTCCACGGGGTTGCAAAGAATCGGACACAATTGTAGTGACTGAGCACAGCATACACATACCCGCATCTGTAATAAGAATTTGCATAATTTGCTGTATGCAATCTACACAAAACCCCCAGAGGGATGTAGCTTTACCTCCATCTGAAGTGACAGACGTTGCCAAAGCAGACAGACCTAGTGGCACAATAGGTCTGCATATCACACTGGGGAAAGCAGGGGGAAAGCTGGTACCTCTGAGGCCAAATTGTGCAAGAGCAGTTTTATCTTCCTGTGCACCATTTCCTAAGGGTTTTTTTTTTTTTTTTTCCTCTTTTGCCTTCTCCACCACTTTTCGTCTTTCTTCCTGTTGGTCAGGACTCTGTTGACTTTTCACCCTCCTTTGAGGAAGATTGCTCAGTACTCTAAGTATTTTCTTTTTTCTTTTCTGAGGGACTGTTGCCTGAAGATGAAGTCGGGAAAGGTCAGAAACACAGAGCAGGGATGCTCAGCTTGTGGGAATGCGGGAAACGCGGGGCCTCAGTGGTAGGCTTCTCCTCACGCCTCTTGTTGAAAGCTCTAGGAGCTCAAAGGAAGAGCGTTTTAAACCCACTGCCCCGGTTCTTTTCGTCCTTAGCCTTCTTTCAATCAAAAACCTGCCAGTCTCAAGTCTTGTTTCTCTTGGACCATACAGGTATCAAGCAGTTACCGTTGTCAACCAGTTTGTCAGTTTATTCGGAATAGTATCATAGCAGGATTAAAGTATGAATGGGGGGAGTACCTGATCCCCATTTGTTTAACTGGGACATTGTGAAAACAGCACCGCAAACTAAAGAAATTACTTAATTTCTGCAAATTTCAGGTGCTAGACTATCCTTCCAGAATATAATTCAGGAGACTTTACAGAATGGCTACTTCCCTTGTGGGTAGGGCCCTCTTCCCCGATGGCTCAAACGGGTAAAGAATCCACTTGCAATGCAACAGACACAGAAGATGCGCGTCTGATCCCCTGAAGGCGGAGCTGCTAACCCACTCCAGTATTCCAGCCTGGAGAATCCCCATGGACAGAGGAACCTGGTGGCTGCAGTCCCTAGGGTCGCAGAGTTGGACATGACTGGGAGACTAAGCATGCAGGGCCCATACTAAAAAGTTAGTCTCCTCTGTCACTTCTGTCATAAAAGCTGCTTTTCAAGTGACAGTCTAATGAAAAAATGGCATAATGCAAGAGATAAGCTCTTTTAAAATTAATGTATTCTTTATTTTAATTGAATATAGTTGATTTGCAATGTTGCGTTAATCCCCGCTGTACAGTAAAGTGATTCAGTTATACACATTCCTTTTTATATTCTTTTCCCTTATGCTTTACCATAGGATATTGAATGTAGTCCCCTGTGCTGTGCAGTGGGACCTTGTTGTTTACCCATTCTCTCTCTCTATGTCCCTAGCTTGCATCTGCTAACTCCAAATTCCCACCCCATCCTTCCCCTACCCCAAGATAAACTGTTTACTTAAGAGAATCTTCTCTCCCTGGGTTAGTATGAAATAATGCTTTAGAGACAACGATGACACAGATTTCAGATAGTAACAGGGCAATTCTGTTTGCTTTGATTCTGTATCTCTGGGCAGGTAGATCTTTATGGATGTTTTGTTGCCAAATGCTTCACACACCTAATAGAGGACCCTCTAATTTCTCAAACTAGTGTTAATGTAGATGTCACTATCCCTTGCTTATCTTGCAAGCCCCTGAAAACTTCACCAGGTCCAGCACTGTTTTGATTCACCACCGGTAACTCCCTCAGTGTCCACAGGGGGGCAGGACACACCATACTGCGCAGCTGTCGGTATTCCCTTCTCTTTGCGCGGGAAAAAAATCGAACCATGAAGAGAATACCTATTAAGCTGCAAAAGGTGCCTGTACCAGACCTTCTCATTTCAGCTCAAGAACCTCTCCTTTTTGCTGTTCCTCACAGAAGAAACAGCTGAAGAAATTACAAGAGAATCTAAGACTGGACTGAAAATTCTACAACATTGTTTCAAATTCTCAAAGTGTTCTGAGAAGGTCTAGAGGCAGATCTTTGTAGTTTATTCTCATATCTTTATTTTTTACAACACATAAACACACACACACACACGGAGCAAAGGCCTCGGTGTGGCCTTGTTAATATTGAGATTCTTATTTGAAACATATCCATGAGGGAGGAAGAGGGACAGCTTCATCCTTTACTGAGGAGCATTGGCATAATACTTGAGATGTGAAATGTTTTTTAGTATAGGGAAAGCGCTGGATTAAGAGTCAGAAAGACTTGCCTCCCTCCTAGTTGTCAGTAGATCCCCGACTGGCTTGTGACCTTGCGCCCCATTCACTGAGTTTGTCCGTCTGCTCACCAGTGTCATTAGAAGTGCTTTCAGGCAAAGGAGAGCCAACACCTCCTTTGCTTGGACCTGAGTCTGGTAGCAACGCAGGAGGATAATATCTGCACCAGCGGAATCCTGCCAGGAGAACAGACCACATCCTCTGTGGCCCCTGTCCTACTGTCATATCCTCTTACCCATGACTCCATCCAGTGCTCCGAAGGTACAATAGGCTGATGACTTTGGTTCCTGTTTACTGATAACTTGTGGCAGATAATAATTGCCACGAGCAAAAAGAAGAGAGAACATACAGGACAGCAGTTGCAGGCAGGAAGCCTTCTTATTGACTGGGGGGATCTGAAACCATGAATCACCACTAATCAGACTCCATACTGATAGAAATTAAAATACTGATAACCCAAACCACAAGTGTTTGTTTCCCCGAGGGGAGGGATGGAGAGAGACCGCAAGGAGGAGGCCTCTCTGGGTTGACACGGGAGAATACAAGCGGCAGGCGGAAGGGGAAATGCTTCCGCTTCAAGTGGGAAACCAGGGGTTTTAGTCTGTGGTTTGGGAGAGGCAGCATGTTCAGGGAGGGGGAGAGCTGGTGAAGGCCTGCAAAGGGGACAGAAAGGACACAGAAGAGAGAGGTCAAGGAAATGGCTTTGGCAATGAAACAAAATCAAACCAAAAACGGAAAGAAGGACCAGCAGACATGCTTTGGACATAACGTTAAGTGACAAGGGGCGGATACGACATAACATCTATCTCTGGATGGCAACTGTAAGTACATAAAAGACAGAGACAGATTACAAGGGGACCCATAGTGGCAAGCACATTTTGAAAGTCTGTTGTAGTGGCAAAAATCTGAAAAACAATGTTTTGTTCAGTTCCACTTCCTTTTATGTTATTAAGTTTATAAAAAAATAAACTATTTGGAAGCACAGAGAAAGGAAGGAAGAAAAGGTTATGGTAAGGCATCTTTGAGTCTAAAGTCTCAGAACTTGATAATCTTGAAATAAAAACTGGGACATAAGTAGGCCTGGGATAGAGCCAGAAGGGATACCCATGACAGAGATCAGGAGGAGACTGGCCAGTTCCATAGCCCAGTGGTTAAGAGCTCAGGTTCTGGAGCAGTGTGAACTTGGCCCTCAGTTCCATTAGCTGTAAAATGGGGATAATACAACCCTGACCTCATAAGACTGTGTTGAAGATGAAAGGAAACAGGTTCTCTTGGGTGTTTGCCATTACCTAGGGAGGCCAGTGTCCAGACCTTCAGGAAGTTTGGGAAGGAAAGGAGCAAGGAAGCAAGACTCCCTCTTTATGCGGTCAGGTGACTGGACTCTTCGGGGACAGAAGAAGGAATGAAATAGCAAAAGGGAGAAGGGGAAGAAAGTGAGAGGGTGGGGAGAGTGAAGACTGGGAACACGTGCGCCGGCGCGAGCGCGCGCGCGCGCACACACACACACACACACACACACGCACCATGCGGTGTAGGCGAGGACCTCATCTGACAGCAAGTAAAGCCATAAAGAAAAAGGAAAAGCAAGAATGAAGTAGAGACATTGGCCCAGGAATGGGACGAGCACTGGGGCTGGAGCCTGCGCCCTCAGATTCTGCTTCTGGCCGCACGTCCTGTTGGCAGAGCGTCCTTGGAAAAGTCGTTTATCCCCTCCCAGCCTCGTTGTTTAAATCTGTCAAGGTGGAAAACCGGAAGGCCTACCTCCCATAGAGGCTGGGGCGATTTAAGAGCATTTTATGGCTGGCGCCGGGAGCACCCAGTAAACGCACGGGGAAACTCGACGTCCACAGCGCTCTAGGGGCACGGAGACCACGAGAGAGAGGCAGCCCCTCCGCCTCGACTTCAGCCGTCAGGCCCGGGAATGAGAGAGGCAGTGGGTGGAGAAGCCAGGCTCGGGGAATCTGGGGACAGATGAAGGAAACTCGTGACGGGGCGAGGCTGAGCTGAAGAGAAACAGATTGGGGAAGAGCTGCAAAGGGAGGGGTCCGCCGAAAGGGAAGGGGGGTGTCCGAGCAGGGAGAGGGTGGGAAGGCAGAGAGAGACGGGAGGGCGGTGTGGGAAGAAAAGCAGGCTGGGGAAAGAGGGATTGGAATGCAGAAGGAACTTGGGGAAGGAGGAAGTATGGAAGGCGGGAGGGAAGGAAGAGAGGGGAAATGGGGACGCGCTGGAGGCGGGCGCCAGGCCGGGGGGACAGCTGGAGGAGAAAAGAGTCGCCTGAACCCGGCGTCCGAAGAGGCTGGGGACAGCGAGGAGAGAGGCTGGGGCCTGCACGAGAGCGCTGCAGCTTTCAGCATCCATCCAGACTCTAAAGACTCGTGGCCTTTGCGTGACCTCGAGGGTCGGGAACAGACGCCGGGTCTTGGCGGAAAGCGGTAACCCCGGCGAGAGAACCGGGCTGCTCTGGGCTGAGCCCTACGCCTGGCGTGCGCCGCGAGAGGCTTCCCTGGCCCCTGGGCTGGCCCTTGAGGGGCAGCGATCGACTGGCCCGGGAGGCCGGGGCCGGGAGACGAAGGTACCGCCGCCCGGAGTCGACGCGCAGTCGACTGCAGGGGCGCCTGCTCGGAGCTGTCTCTGGGGGGCGCCGCCGCCGCCGCCGCCAGCCTCCTCCCGGGGCTGCACGCTCCCCGCCGAGGGGCGGCGACCGAGGTGGCCCGGGAGCGGGGGAGGACGGCCGGGAGCCCGCGCAGCGCGGCGCGGCGGTGGCACCGAGCTTCGAGCAGAGCTGGCGGCGCGCTGGCGCTGCGGAGCACCCTGGCTTCCTAGCCGCCGAGCGGCCTCGCGCGCCTACTCCCGCCCGCCGCGCCGGGCCCCGCGCCGCGCGCGCCGCCCGGCAACCCCGCGCGCGTCCCGCGGGGGCGCTGCGGGCCCCTCCAGGCCACCCCGGCCCGCGGCGGCCCCTCTCCCCCACACCTCCTGCCCGCACCACCCGGCCTCTCCTCCCACCCTCCCCTCCTCCCCTCCGTCCGCTCCCCTCCCCTCCCGGCGAGGGGCGGGAGGGGGCGTGGCGGGGCCGGGATTTGTGTGGCTGGGACCCGGCTCCTCGCACTCCGAGTCCGCCGGAGGAGCCGGGCCCCGGCCGCTGTCCAGCCGCTCCGTGCCGCCCCTCGCGCCCGGTGCCGCCGCCTCTCGGGGAGACGCTCGCCATGGATACCTCCAGGGTCCTGCTCTCGGCCGTCTTCCTCATCAGTTTCCTGTGGGATCTGCCGGGTTTCCAGCAAGCTTCCATCTCTTCCTCCTCGTCGTCCGCCGAGCTGGGCTCCGCCAAGGGAATGCGAAGCCGCAAGGAAGGAAAGATGCCGCGGGCTCCGAGAGAGAATGCCACGGCCCGGGAGCCCCTGGATCGCCAGGAGCCCCAGCCGAGGCCGCAGGGGGAGCCCCAGCGGCGGCCGCCACAGCAGCTTGAGGTTCGGGAGCCTCCCGGCAGGGGCCCGCGCGTGGTGCCCCACGAGTACATGCTGTCAATCTACAGGACTTACTCCATCGCCGAGAAGCTGGGCATCAATGCCAGCTTTTTCCAGTCTTCCAAGTCGGCTAATACGATCACTAGCTTTGTAGACAGGGGACTAGGTAAGTGGCAAAGAGGACGCCCAAACTCCTTTCTCCCTGGAGGTCAGCCGCCAGGGCTCAGCTCCGGCGCTGGCAGGAGGCTGCATCTGTGAATTCGCCTTTCCGCTCTGGATACCTCCTCCTTTTCTTTTCTTAAATTGCTTTTTCTCAAGCCCAAGTACGTTTCCGAACGCGGCTGCAGATTTTATTCCAGTGTGCAATTCTCCCTGCCTCTCTTTCGTCTCTTTCTTTCTCCATTCCTTCCCTCTTCCCCTCGCCTTTTGCAGAAAGCAGCCTGGGGGCCGCACGTCTGGTGTCTGCTGGGGGAAGCGTGGAAGGCGGGAGGTGGCGGGTAGATGACCCGGGCTGGAGAGGGGTCGCGGCGGGCACTGATGAAATGAAACCCGCGGCGAGGGATCCCAGATGGTACCGGGTGCGCGGTCCAAGGCCCGGAGCTGCGCGGTGGCGGACTGAGCGGCCCTGGGACCCGAGAGAGCGCTGGGAAGCCCCGAGCTCCCATCGGCTCCGGGAAAAGCCGGCAGAAGCGAGTGCCGCGGTCCGGAGCAGCGAGTCCGCGAGCAGCGGGTGGCAGTGCCCGGCCCAGCCGCTCCGCCGGTACCCGGCGCTGGGTGTGGGCATGGTCAGCCGCATAGGCGCCCCGCGCGCTCGGGGCCGCAACCCAGTCATTTCTGCAGAGGCAGCGGCAACAACTGGCTGAGAGAGCCGGGAGCAGAGGCAAGTGGGCTCAGTTTGGGTGTCTTTTTGGTACTTAGTCCACGTGGGTGCCTGGCTGTGCTCACCCACCTTTCTAGCCAACTCGCCTCTCTCTGCGCATCGACCCGGGGGCCCCGTCTTTGGGCCCTTCCGTGGGCTCGAGTGCATGTGTGGGTGTCTGCAGAAACTCCTGCGCCCCCTCCCTGCCACCCGCGCGTGTCTGCAGCGTGGCGAGTGCCTTGGAGAGAACCTCACGCTCCCCTGGTCCCAGAAATTGGGGAGGGGTCCGCAGGCGTCGGGCACTCAGCTCCTAAAGAGACAATAACGTGGAAGGAGATGGGATGAAGGGGGAAAAAGCAAAGGGAGGGCAAAGGGGAGGTAGGCGGCGAGGAGAAAGGAAGGACGCATCGGTCCACTCTGCCACCCGCCCAGACGTCGCTCCTCGGCTTCGATATACCTTCCCCGCCTCCCACTTCCAGGTCAGTGCAAGTGGGGTCGCCCAGGAACTGGCCAGCGCCGGGGTTCGGACCAAGAGGACCACCCGGCTGACCTGGGGACTCGCACGCCCTTGAAATTTACAGAGCAGGCCCCGAGCCCCCGGATCTTTCCAGGCTTCAGGCCCCAAGCCCCCTTCCTTGCCGCCGCCTTCCTGACTCGCATGGGTCCAGCCCACGAGGCGTTAGCGTCTGCAGCCGGAGGTCAGCGAGGTTCACGAGCTGCCGAAAGGTCTGGGCGGCAAATTAACGCCAGGTATTTTATGGTGATTTCAGGACTAGTAAAGCCACCTTGGCAAATACAAGTGGCTTCGTCGCAGCGTTGCATCAGGTCCCCGGCCTCCCTGCTGCCAGCGCAGCTCGCCCTGACCCCACTTCCAACCCTCGCCCTACCTCTGTTGTTTCTCTGCCTCCAGATCCTCTGTGTATCCTTCATCCTCTCTGACTCTCTAATCGATGACTTACCCCAGACTTCCCCAGTCTAGAGACTAAGGAAGAACAGAGGGGATTCCTCTAAAGGCCTTTCCCCAGGGGAAGTCCCGGAGTCCCAGGGTGGCCGGCGGTTGGGCGCGCCTTTTCTTCTCCCCCCGGGGAAGTGGCCAGAACCTCCGCCTTTTCTTCTCCCCCCGGGGAAGTGGCCAGAACAGACGCCCCCTAACTCGCAACCTGCGCCCCAAAAGTTTGGCACAGGACCAGGGGACCCTGAGGGCTGCTGGGTGGCGTCCACCGAAGCCTGCGGCGTCGGGGCAAGTGTGGGAGGTCTCTGGGGACTCCAGGTCGGGCGCAGACGCGGGCTCGCTTCACCCTGGCTTGCGCGGTTGCCTCTCCCCGGGCATCGCGCTGGGCGCCCCTGGGCGCCCGAGGTAGGAGGGGACTGGCTGCGCGCCCAGCCTGGGGGAGGCAGGGGGAGGCAGGGGGAGGGGGCTCTGTTCCCTAGCCAAGCTCTGCAGGCTAGCCGGACCGAGATCCAGACGTCCGGCTTCCACTCCCGAACGCGGTCCCCAGCCGGTGGAGACGCCGCGTGACCACCTGGCCCGCCGCGTCCAAGGCGCGGTCTCCCCCGAGCCCTCAGGTTCCCAGAAAACGGGAAGAAAGGCAGTTCGTTGAGCTGGAAGGCTGTGCGGCGGGGAGCACGCCGCGCGGGGGCGAAGGAGTGCGAAGCCGCGGGCTGGAGGGGGCGCACGGAGGAGGGGCCGCGCAGGGGAGGGGGTGCGTTGCAGGCCACAGCCCCAGCTTGATAAAGGGAAAGCCTCACTTTCCCTCTCACTGATTTTGATTTGATGTGTCACCGGCGGTGACCTCGGTCTGGACCTTCCGGGGCTTGCTTAGCATCGGGCCCCTGATTGGAGTGTTTCAACTCAGCGATCTAATTGAGGGTTCATGTCATAACACATCAAACGGTGTCTAGTCTCCCGTGATGGAAGGGACCCGCCAGCCGCGCATCCCGGGTTCCTGGCGAGGACTTCCGCCCCTCTCACGTGGGGACTCTCAAGCCGCGCCAAACCCGCGGGCCTCCCCTCCCCCAGCTGGGGATGGCAGGGCAAGGAGCAAAGAGAAGCGGCCAACTGAGAGCCGCGCCGGCCGCGCTGAATTGGCGCCTTGCCTCGGGGATGTTTAAATCGCCGTCGAGTGTGGCAGGCTTGGCTTTGAGAAGCAGGGGTCCCTCAGGGGCAGAAGCAAAGACCACGTAAGGAATCCTGAAGCCCGCTGTTGAGGCCTAAACTACTTAACGTACAGTATTTCTAAAAATAATCTTCCTCACCTGGGGGCCCCGGAACCCCAAAAGTTACTACACCTAAAGCTTGCGTTTTAAGAATGGGAGCATGCGGATGAACTCTGCCCAGCGTGGGTGGATCCAGAGCGCTTTAGATCTGTGACCACTGCATGTTCCGTACCGACTCACTCCCTGCCCTCCTTCTCTCAACCCCCCATGAGGAGACTTGATTGTCCACCCTTTAAGTTTGCTCTCCGATATAACTGGGATATATTGACATGTTAAGTATTTACTGTGCACCGAATGCTGGGCTAACATCTGTTACATGAATTATTTCATTTAATTCTAACAACACCTCCCTCCCCCAGGAAGAAAGTGCTACAATCCCTGTTATACAGATGATTTTAAAGAAGGCAGAGAGATTAAGCACGTTGTTCAAGGTCACACAGCTAATGAGAGCTGAAGCATATAGCCAGTTCTGCATGCTTACCTCTGGCGCTATATGGATAGAGTAAGGCAAGAGGAGATTTCTAAAGGATGGTGGCAGGAAACAGAAGTAGGAAAAATTGACAGACTCCTTATCTCTGTAATCTCTCAAGATTCAGTTAGGAGTTGGAGTGAAACTTTGAATTCACAGGTCTAAAACTGAGATGCACCTTGCTTCCTCTTTGATCTCCCTGTAAAAGGCACAAACCACTTTATCCCTGACCTTTAATTTTTAAAGGTAATTTTCACATACCTGTATGTGAGTGAAAGTCACTCAGTCGTGTCCAACTCTTTGTGATCCCATGGACTATACAGTCCACGGACTTCTCCAGCCTGGAATACTGGAGTGGGTAGCCATTCCCTTCTCCAAGGAATCTTTCCAATCCAGGGATCGAACCCAGGTCTCCTGCGCTGTGGGTGGATTCTTTTCCAGCTGAGCCACCAGGGAAGCCTTGACCTTTAAGAATGCCTCCAAATTGTGCTTTCAAGATGATATTGGGTCCACAGAGATGGGAAAGTGTGTGCATGTGTGTGTTGGCACAGTGATAGGATCAGGATGGACCAGGTTGGATATACAGACATTGCAGTTAGCTCATGATAGAACTCATTAAAAGACCACAAGTACAGGAGGCTTGGATCCCTAACCCCGGGGCCTGGGAAAGGCAGACTGTGAGAACTGTGAATTCAATATGGCTGCAAGATAGAGGGTGAGGGAGAGCGAGGCAAAACTCGGGCTTTAATTTACGCAGTGAGAAGCACCACTGTTAATTCCAACAAGGGACCAAAAAAAAAAAAAAAAAGCCTCTTAAGGATGAAGAAAACAAAATGAACCTAAGAACCCTGCTGTGAGTTAGGTTTCTAGATAATTTTGAAATAAGAATACTCTTTAAGTTTTTTTTTTTTTGGTTGTTGTTACAATGGCACTCTCAGAAAGGAGGCAGTAGGGAACAGATAAAAACCAACCAACCAAACAAACCAAAAAAAAAAAAAACACCGCGATCTGAACATCCTTGAAGAACTTGACACCCTGGAAATGAACCTCGGGAGAGTTTGCCCGGGATCGCTGGCTTCTAGGTTTACCTTCTGGGTCGCGATTGCCAGGGGGCAGGGCAGGACAGTTGTGGGGATAGTCTGGCGGCGGGAAGCACTTGTAAGAGCGGCATCGTTCCCTCCTGATTGAAGTGAGTCTGGCGCGGTATGTTTATGCAAAACAGCGAGTTTCTGGGCGGACCTGAGCCGCAGAGTGGTGCAATCAACGCAGCCGGGCTTTTGCCCGAACCCTGTTGTCGTTGGCAAACGGAAAATGAAATATAAGCAGGGAAGTATTTTAATGGGGATGGAGGGAATTCACAACTGTTAATTATTTGGTGACCTTGTATTCGATTTGTTTGAGTCCCTTATAAAAACACTAATGCAGACCAGACGGCCAAGTGAGGAAGCCGGCAGAAGGTTCCAATCTAGGCTTTATTTCCCCGGAAAGAGGGAACAGCCTTGGGAAAGGACTGCTGAGCGTTCAAGTGCGTGCGGGTGAGGACGCGCCCCCGTGAGCCCCGCGCAGCGTTTGCGAAGCCCAGGTTCAGGATCCCGCTCAAGTCCAGTGAAGGGGCAGGTCCTGGAACTAACCCCGGGGGTAAGGGAAGGAAGCCTGAAACCAGAAGTTTGTTCTGCCCGTCTGGATAGGATGACTAAAACCTTTTTCAGGCCATAAACCTAACCCTTGGCCACGAGCTCGCTGTTAAACAGCAGTTATTGTCACTCCCATCCCTAAGGCCTTAAGGGCCTCCTTACAAATGCCGCTTTAGCAAGAGGCTAAGAACGCCTAGTGTCTTCTACAGAGAGAGGGCAAGCATCGCCAGAATTCTGGGCCGGGCTTCCTCAGCAGGAGAGACTAATCAGAGAAGGACACTGTGCTTTTTCCTGGCGAGGGAGGTTCTGGGGCTCCGGGAGCTGGCGAGTTGCGGGGGGAGGGGGGAGGCAGGGCGGGGAGGGGATCGAAAAACGTGCACCAACGTCCCTGTCGTTTCTGCACATTAAAAAAAAAAAAAAAAATTCCCTAAGCTACAACCCACGACAGGCCTTGGGAATCCCTTCCCGCGCAAACTGAATCAAGACATGAAAGCTTCCCTTTCCGACCAGAGTGAACGTGGGGACCGCAGAGCGCTGGACTGATGAGCGCTCTATTACAGGCCGCTTTTTTCTCCCAGCTGGAGCTCTGGGGTTCTGGCCGCACACCTCGGGGAAACTGGTGACTTCTTCCTGGGGGCGGCGTGGTCGGACAAGGAGAAGGCCACTGAGCAGACAGGTGGGGGAAAGATGTAGTAGGGCGGAAAGAAAATTTTTGTTTCCTGCCAGGACTTCTGCTTGCATCCAACGACCCAGAGCATATCAACAATAATCCCTGGGAGCCTTTAAATGCAGAGGAGGACTCTAGTTTTAGAACTCTGCAGGTATGGAATACCCCTGGTTAAACAATGCTCTCTGGATCTGGGAAGGGGTCCGAGTCGAGGCCGCGAGGGGTGGCGAGCAGGAATGCGGATTCACAGCGCCATTTCCTTGCTTGGTACCTACCACCTCCCTCAACCCCATTGCCATCACCCCCACCCCACCCCCGCGCCCTTAAAGCCTGGCTGTTTATTTTTAAGCTCAGTGTCGGTTTAACGGTGTCTCTTGTTTGGTGGTGGTGGTGGTGGTGGTTCAGTAGCTAAGTCGTGTCCGACTCTTGCGACTCTATGGGCTAGAAAGCCTGCCAGGCTCCTCTGTCCATGGGATTCTCCAAGCAAGAATACTGCAGTGGGTGCCATGTCCTTCTCCAGTCTCTTGTTTACAGGGATCAGATAGGTCCTCGTCGGCATCATGGGTTCCAGGGAGGCTGCTGCCTGCCCTCCAGGACAGTCCATTAGCGCTGATGGGGCCCCAGGGTTGGGTCCGCTGGGGATGAGCTGCTGCAGGCTCTGGGAACCGGCGGGCGGCGCCGACCGGTGTTCGCGGGGAGGCGCGCGCTGCGCGGCCCATGGCTGGGGCGCCTTGGGGCCTGGCAGGGTTTAGGGACCCGGTAGTGGGCGTGCGTGCAGGGGAGGAGAGGACGGTCTGACGGCTGGAGCAGAGCGGAAAGCAGGAGCGGTGGCAGCGCGGAGAATTAATTTTGGGGTCGATCGGGGATGGTTTACTCATACCCCTTCTCCCCCTAAATAACCTCTGACCCGAAGAGAATCCGTGCGCCTGTTTTGCAAATCTGGCTTCCTGGCAACTTGGTCCAGTCGCGATCCCACTTTTCAGCCGACCGCTGCTCCCATGCCCAGTAGCAGTGGGGGCGGTGGTTGGGGGAAGCGGGGGCGGGGGGCAGTGGGGGACGAAGGATGCTAGACTATGGGTCATAGCTGCCACCAGAAATCTCATTTATGCTAGCGCGTTATTTCGGGACTCAGCCCGAGGTGAACGCAGTGGAGCTAAGTTGCCACGATGCCGGCCTCAGGAGGAGTGTCCGGGCCAGCACTTGAAGGAACACTCATCACTGAAGTTTCTCCTGCTTAGGAACTCCCCCATCCCGCCCCCACCCCGGCGTTGACCGTCCAATATCCTGCACATAATCATAGGCCAGTTTGAGCCTGTCTTTCCACCTGCAACTTCAGGACTGGTCATGGCGGGGAAACAACGCAAAATGGGAACCTTTTCTTCTGCTTTGAATCTCCAAGCCCTCAAATCCAAAGGCCGCGATCATGTTCCAGCCCAAAGGGCAGTTTCAGGGCTGAAATGCAGCTCCCCTGGGCTCTCAGGTGACCCTATACAGGTCGACATATCAGGTGGGGCGACCTTGGGCAAAGCAACCAGGTATGGACCCTGCTCCGAGGGTACAGGAGACAGCAGTGACTGCAGGTGATGCTGCAGCTGAGGACAGCGAGCACAGGCTGCTTAGCGGCAGAGGGAAGGTACAGAGAAGGTCGACGTGTGGGGTGCTTCCGAGCTCCTGTTTGGATTTCAGCTGTGGTGCTGTCAAATTAAGATCTGAGCCACTGTGGTCAAGAGCCCAGGATAGGATGTCAGTGAAGAGAGAAGGCTGGTGAAGTGTTCTTCATCTGGGCTTTGCATCTCTGGCTCATGAGTCCCTGAGGCCAGGAGAGTTTGCACCATGTGCATGGAAACTGCTTTATAAATGAATCTGTTTCATCCTGAGAGACAAAGGAGTCTCTTCGAAGTACCTCCGGACTCCTGCTTCGAAGTACCTCCTTTACCTCAGGTAAAGGGCTGGCATGTCTCCTTCCAGAAACCTGCTGAAAGCTCCCTGGGAGAGTGAAGTTGTTCCCAGCTGGGTGGAAATCGGGGTTCCCCTTTGCTCCCCCCCACCCAACCTCACTGGTTTGCCACAGGCTGAGTGAAAACTTGCTGTGGGAACATTGAGGTTTCTCTTCCGGATAGAGGCTGGCCACCAGACTCATTCTTTGTGGTTCCCAAGGCCCTGGCTAGACCCAGGGAGAGGGGGCAGGGACGTGCTGAGGCTTTGGGAAGAGGGTGGAAAAGTTCTCTGTGGAGGATTTCCTGGAGCCTTTCTGGTCTTTAAAAGGCAGAAAGAAGCTAAGAAATTCAGGGCAAGCTATTGGGGAAAACACTGGGGAAGCCAACAGACCCAAAGCGAAGGCTCGTTGAGTGAGTGTGTGGTGAGGAGGCGCTGGCCCAGGGGAGCTTCTGTGGGACTGTAATGCCACGGCCTCCTCGCACTGAAGCCCAAGGTGTCATTCATGGCTATGACCCCTTCTCCTCCAAGCTGCCTGATGAAGCTAGGGAACACCTCTCCTGTACCCTAGATTGGCTCTGTGGACAGTCTGTGCCCACAAAGGTGCCAGTGGGAGAGTGGGAGGTGAGGGGCAAGGAGGCCAGCCAGTAAGGCTCTCAGGGGTGTGGTAGATTTGTATCCTGCTACCTGCTACCTGCAGAGGAGGGCCCTGTCCTTGATGAGGTTCTGGCTGGAGGCTGGTCATTCACTTGGCATTGTGGGAGGACCCAGAGCAGTGGATAAAGCCTAGGGACTGAGATGGAGCAAGGTGATGGGGGTGAAGCTGAAGCCCTTATGGGCCTGACCCTTCGCTGGAAGCCCTTGTTTCTTTCTTGACCCCTCTGCCCAGCATCTCCCCTCCACTCACTTCTGAAAATCTTGTGGAGAGAACTGGACTGCATCTCAAAGAAGGCCAAGAGGAGTCCAGGTGAGTCTTCCCCCCAGGACCCCTTACCTGGCCATAGGTAGTTATAGTAATATTGGCTGCATTCGTTGGGTGCTTCTGTCTGTCATGCACAGCCAGCTCTGGTTGCCTCCACTCTGACCTTTACAATGACTCTGCAAAGTTGAGGGGGGGTGTCATTTTCCTGCTTTACAGATGAGGCGTATGATGCTGGGAGAGCTTATGTGATTCAGTCCATCCAAGATCATCCAACCAATAAGTTACAGGTCAGGATTCCAATCGTGGCTCAGACTAGACTCCTATGCTCTTTCCATGTCGTCAGTAGTAACTAACGGGTACACATATCCTCGGACGTCTTTCTTACTCTATCTCATTTGCCAGCCTTCCACCAGTGACTGTTCTCATTTTGAGAAAGTTGTTTCCATCTAAGTTCTATTTCAAAAGTCCAGTTGTTGGCATCCCTTCAGTTCTGTTGATTAGGAAGTGATTGACACTTGGAGATCGGGGATGGATGTCCTCCCCACAGTCACCAGCAGTGCAAAAGAGCTGGAGCATTCTCAGGGTCTCTACCAGACACACAGGTCAGCGGCTGGGAAGTCCAGAGTGGTGGCACTGATATTGGAGCCAGACTGCCTCATCGACCTCTATCTTGGACAAGTGACACTTGAGCCCTCTGTGTTTTAGTTTTCTGAATCATGACATAATAATGATATTTTTTCTTTTTTTGAAGAAAATGACTTAGGCCGTTTTGAAACTTAAATGACTTATTATAAGTCTAGAATTTAGATCATGCCCAGCACATAGTGGGCTTCCCAGATGGCGCTAGTAGTAAAGAACCTGTCTGCCAATGCAGGAGACATGAGACATGTGTTCGATCCCTGGGTCATGAAGATAGATCCCTTGGAGAAGGGAATGGTAACCTACTCCAGTATTCTTGTCTGGAGAATCCCATGGACAGAGGGGCCTGGTGGGCTACAGTTTGTAGGGTCGCAAAGAGTCAGACATGACTGAAGTGACTTAGTATGCACACAGTGAGTGCAAACAGCAGACTTCACTGTTAGGATTATGCTGGAGGTGAGCAAAAGCATCCCGGGTGAATTGTGCGGGTGGCCTCATGAATCAGTGGGACTGCTCAGCAAGGTCAGCAGTTTGCAAGGCTCAGATCTTAGTGGAGGTGGGACTCAGGACAAGAGTGTGATTGTGTGTGGGGCGGGGGATGACCAGGAGATCACTGTCCCAGGAGAGGGTAATAGTTGGAGCAGAAATTACTCAGAGACCTTCATAGCCCAGCGGAGAGAGGACCGAAGGCTCCCTTTTACTCACCCAGTACACTTGGCTCTATTTCCAACTTGTGGACTTGGGCAACCTCAGGGCATCGTCAGGGCTGAGTGACCTGGGAAGAAGAGGCTCCAAGCCAGCTTTGAGTTCCCTGCTTGAAGGTCTTCTCATTTCTAGTAAAGGGGGAGGGGGGGAAGGAATTCCTGGCGGACGGACCCCAGCGCCCTTTGTGTTGGCGTCTCTGTGATGGATGCGGGTCTCACGGCCTCCCTGTCTGCCCGGCGGCCCAATCAGAACCCTGGGAGAGGGGCGTGGCTCCGGTCCCAGGGCTTCGGTCCGCATCAGGACGTTCTGATCGTGTCCCCCTTCCGAGTTGCAAGACCCTGGGCGAGGGATGACTCCTCGTGGAGACCGCTCTCTCACCTATCAAAGAGTGAGTGCGTAGCAGTTAGAAAGGGCCTGGCACGCTGTCGCTGAGGATTCACGCACGGCACCGAGGCCACCAAACCCCGAGCACGTGCCCGGCACAGAGGCGCTCCCGGGAGCGTTCAGGGATGCTTTTGAAGGGGTGTGTTGGGGGAGGGAAGGCTGAGCAGCTAAGACCCCCGGAGTCTCCTTGGTGAAGACAGGCGATTATCCTCCCCGCTCCGTCCCCACCTAGCGGACTAGGGGTGGGAGACCCCGCTGTCATCGCGGCTTTCTGGGCCGCAGCCCATCGCCGGAGGACAGGCGGCCGGCCGAGCGGTGGGCGGCCGGCGGAGGCGGTTGGGGCCCGCTGGTGGCCGCTTAGGTCACTGCGGATTTAGAGGACGCGAGCGGGACGCGCTAGTTGGCAGCGTCCTGGAGCCCAGGGGCTGGGCGCGAAGGGCCCTGGGGGGCGAGCTGGAGCTGCGGGGCGCCCTCGGGGCCCCGCAGACTGACTCACGATGCAACCAGGACTCTCACGAGGGACCTCAAGTTGCGGACATGAGGCAAGACGTCCTGGGGAAACGCAGTGCGGGCCGGGCCCTTTCCGCCCCAAACCAAAGGATGTTTGGGGTTTTCGGAGGCGGTCTGCAGGCTGGCGCGCGCTAGAGCCGTCCGCAGCTCAATTAGTGCGGGAGGGCGGGGAAGGCTGCCCTACGCCGCTCTCCTGGGTATCCTGACTTAAGGCGCCCTCGGGTATCCTTTTTCTGATATTTGCTTCTTGGGCATCCCTGGTGGCTCAGATGGTAAAGAATCTTTCTGCAATGCAGGAGACCCGAGTTCTATCCCTGGGTCAAGAAGATCCCCTGGAGAAGGAAAGGGCGACCCACTCCGGTGTTCTTGCCTGGAGAATCCCATGGACAGAGGAGCCTGGCCAGGCGACAGTCCATGGGGTCGCAAAGAGCTGGACACGACTGAGCAACTACACTCCAGTGGCGGGAGAGGAGGCTTGTGGGCGGGAGTGTGAAGGGCTGGCTTTCTACCCATAGATAGCCAGGACAGCAGGAGCCAGGCCCTGTGACGCCAGCATCGTCAGGCAAAGTGTCTGCAGGGTCACAGTGGATGGTGTGTGCACTCCCCAAGCTGGAAGCCTCCTCTGGGGCTCTTTCTGTGATGCATGCCTCCAGAGCAGGTCCAGACAGGTGGAGAATGTGGTCTGCAGGGGAGCTTCACAGAGCAGCCACGGATGGTGGATTAGAAGTTCTGGACACATGTGGCTGTAAGAGTTAAAAAAAATGGGGGTGTCTGTGGGGGCAGGAGGAGCAGGGAGCAATAGGAACTTGGTTCTGGGGAGTGCTGCCTTAGCTCCTGCCCCGGCCCTGCGTTTTATCCCCATGCGGCCCTCCCCACCTGGTGGGGCATCTGAAGAGCCCAGGGGGTGGGCTCATCTAGATGTGTGGTTCCTACAGTAGGGACCCAACCAGCATCACATGGGAACTGAGGAAAATGCAAATTCTGGGTCCCATCTCAAACCTCTGGGGCCCAAGAGAGTGTGCTTTTCTAACAGGCTCCAGGGGAAAGCTGATGATGTGTTTTTAGGGACCACTGCAGGTTCAGTGGCTGGGAGAGCTATTCACACTGCTCTGCTCTGGTACCTGAGCCACCGCATTTCGCTCACATGGCCCTGAGCCCTCTTCCAGGCCCTGGTCAGCTTCTCCTCTGGGTCTGTCCTCCTGGGGGTGTCGACTGCCCAGTGTGTGCACCTGTAGCTGGGGAAGTGTGCACCTGTGGCAAGTGTGTCCATGCAGGCGAGGCCCCCAAACTGGGACGGAGCTGGTATGGGAAGAAAAGAGAGCAGGATACAGGTGGGAGCCCCCATTTGTATTCTTTCTCCTAGTTCTGGAAAGGGTGGGGAAGCAGGCTGATCTCGCTAGAAAAATCATGTGAATCCCAAGGCTGCAGAATCAGTGGAAACCTCTTTTTACAGAGTTTTTCTCTGTTTTGACCCCTCTTGAGGATTAGAAAAACATGACTCAGCTGTGTAGACTAAGCATTTATTAGTTCACACTTTTACTTTCTTTAACTTAAAAAACATTTTTTTTTTACAATATTGTGTTGATTTCTGCCATACACCAATGCAGGCAGGGAGGGGATTAAGTATAATTATGACTGATTTGCATTGTTGTATGGCAGTCCATGCTTTTGAAAAAGGAATGAAAACAAAAGCAGGCTGATTTCTCTGTGTTGCATGAGAGAAAACTAAATAAATAATCTTTTACACCTGCCTCTTCTTCCCTTATACCTCTCCAACCAGCGACAAATTGTCTCAAAAGCAGAGATGGAAATGTAAGAGATGGAAATGATTTCCTATAGGATCCCAGGTTTGATTCCTACCAAGCCCTGAAAATACAGTTTGGACTGTATGCTTCATCACTTATACCCTGGCCACTCCCAGTTGCCTTGGCTCCAGGACCTGGACTCTAATGGATAGGCAATGGGAGCCATGGGCTGCTGCTGCTACTGCTAAGTTGCTTCAGTCGTGTCCTACTGTGAGACCCCAAAGACATCAGCCCACCAGACTCCTCTGTCCCTGGGATTCTCCAGGCAAGAATACTGGAGTGGGATGCTATTTTCTTCTCCAATGCATGCATGCATGCATGATAAGTCGTTTCAGTCGTGTCCAACTCTGTGCGACCCTATGGACAGCAGCCCACCAGGCTCCTCCACCAACAGGATTCTCTAGGCAAGAATACTGGAGTGGGTTGCCATTTCCTTCTCCAGGGAGCCATGGGGCTTACCGGCTAAATGCTCCAACTCTGGAATTAAAGGGACCTAGGTTTGAGTCTGAATACCACCACTTATTAGTTGTCAGACTTGGATAATTTTTCCAAGCCTTGGTTTTCCCATCTGTAAAATGGGAACAATATGAGTACTTACCTTGCAGGACTGATCTGTGTTTGTGGATAAAGTAAGGATGAAAAATATGTCAGCCCTCAAGACATCGAGCTGGTGCAGCAAGAACCTTAGGTTTGTCCCTCTTATCACCTCCTTAGTTTGGGGAGAGAGAAATTTGAGAGACAGGAAGGGGAAGCCTCAGGCAATAATAGGTCCAGAGATCTGGGTGGCGGTTGAATGTTGTCAGACACAGGTTTCTTTAAAGGAGAAGAAAGTGTGCTGAATTCCCACTGATTTTAATGTGACCCTGGTCGGTTTGAAGGTCTTGGCTCCCATAAATCAAGTGCCTCCAGCGGCTTTTCCCTTTTCACCTCTCTAACCCTTCCCACAGCTCCATCTCAGGTCCGGACTTGCAGGACAGAGTGAGGCGGCCGGCCGCCCAGCGGTCAGCCTGGAGTGGGGACTGGGTGTGGCAGAGGCTCCAGATCCAGTGCCCTGGGGCTCCATCTGGACAGGCATCGAGGGCCGGACCCCAGGACCCGGTGACACTTTTACTATTGAAGTCTACCCCAACTTTACTAGCTTCTGGGGCAAGCTGGGGGCTTTGGGGATTTTTGTATTTGCTGGGTTGTAAATATTTTATGAGAAGGCAGCCCAGGAAAATCTGGTTAGCTTTCCGCCTTGCACACTGAAGTGGGATTGGCTTCATGCACAGATGTGTCAAAAAAGAAGTCCAGTTTTGCCTGGGTCCCAGGAATTCACCCTGAATTTTAAAACCCTGTTACTGTTCCTCCTCCAGGTGCCCCCGTTTTTTTCTCTCAGTGGTAACCACAAATTTTATCTTCAGGATTAGTTGCAAAGCAAGACGATCTCAGATTGGATAGGTGGAGGAGGGGGAAATGTCATTCTCTGTGTGTATGCATTGCTTAGGTTCTTCTCCTTGCTGATGTATTTATTTCTCATTGGCTGCAGGATCCTCTCAATGGATAGATGCCTGGAGTTAGTGTTCATTCATTTGCACCCTTGCAGACTTTGGAAACCCTTCTTGCTCTTTTGTTTCTTAAGTGACTGATGAATTTAAAAAAGAAAGAAATTGCCTTGCAGCTTTGCATTCTGTGAACTTCCTACTGGGCCTAAAGGTTTCAGCAAACCTGTCTGCTGGGCAGCACCTTCCACCGTTCCACCAGACCCCTACGTTTCAACTTGGGCTGTCCCTTCAAATCAACTTGGAGCTTTTTTTTTTTTTAAAGCAAAGCTAAGAAAGCCCAACAAAACTCCAATACCCAGGCCCTGTCCTCAGATATTGATCCAGTTGGCTGAAGCATGCTCTGTTGCTGTCATTTTAAAACTCTCTAGGTAGTTATAAAGGGCAGCCAAGAAGTTGCCCACTTACTGACTGGCGTGTACCCTAGGTCAGACAGGCCTGTAGACACTGCGGTGAGCAAGACTGGCCAGCACAGGGGGCTCGCTCCTATGGGCTGTTGGAGGTGGGGCATGGCTGTTGCTGGGAAAGGCAGACCACTAAGGAGACGAATACAAACGAGGTCCGTGTAGATCGTGCTAAGTGCCGGGAAGGTAATACACCAGGGTCCCCTGATAGTGACCGAGGGAGTCTGCTTTAGATCAGGGTGGTCGAAGATGGCCCTTTCGGAAGAAGTGACGTTTGGACTGAGACGGGAATGATGAGAACGAGCCAGCCGAGCGGAGGTGCAGAGGTATCGCGGCCACAAAGGGCGCATTAGTGGTTACGCAGGCTCCTGGGGGTGTGTGGAGGGGGGAAACCCGGGAGGCCGCTGCGGCCGCCTCCTCCACCGACTTCAGCGCAGGGTGTCCCGCGCTCATGGGGACGAGGGGGCCACCCTGGTGCGCCTTCCTTTTTGCCGCGCTCCGCCGGGGCGGGGAGCCGGGGTGGTCAACCCTCCGGGCGGGCGCCCCGGGACCCCTACCGACCTGCCCCGGCTCCCTCCCAGGGGCGGCCGCAGAGCTCTGGGCTGATGTCCCTCTTAAGTGAAACTGACTGTAATTATTATTATTATTATCTCGCAGACGATCTCTCGCACACTCCTCTCCGGAGACAGAAGTATTTGTTTGATGTGTCCACGCTCTCAGACAAAGAAGAGCTGGTGGGCGCGGAGCTGCGGCTGTTTCGCCAGGCGCCCGCTGCGCCCTGGGGGCCGCCGGCCGGCCCGCTCCGCTTGCAGCTCTTCGCCTGCCAGTCGCCCCTGCTGCTGGAAGCGCGGAGCCTGGACCCGCAGGGGGCGCCCCGGCCCGGCTGGGAAGTCTTCGACGTGTGGCGGGGCCTGCGCCCCCAGCCCTGGAAGCAGCTGTGCTTGGAGCTTCGGGCCGCGTGGGGCGGCGAGCCGGGTGCCGGGGAGGCCGAGGCGCGCGCGCCGGGGCCCCAGCAGCCGCCGCCCCCGGACCTGCGGAGTCTGGGCTTCGGCCGGAGGGTGCGGACCCCCCAGGAGCGCGCCTTGCTCGTCGTGTTCTCCAGGTCCCAGCGCAAGACCCTGTTCGCCGAGATGCGCGAGCAGCTGGGCTCGGCCACCGAGGTGGTCGGCCCCGGCGCGGGCGCCGAGGGGTCGGGGCCGCCGCCGCCGCCGTCGGGCACCCCGGACGCCGGGCCCTGGCCGCCCTCGGCCGGCCGGCGGCGGCGGCGCACGGCCTTCGCCAGCCGCCACGGCAAGCGGCACGGCAAGAAGTCGAGGCTGCGCTGCAGCAAGAAGCCCCTCCACGTGAACTTCAAGGAGCTGGGCTGGGACGACTGGATTATCGCGCCCCTGGAGTACGAGGCCTACCACTGCGAGGGCGTGTGCGACTTCCCGCTGCGCTCGCACCTGGAGCCCACCAACCACGCCATCATCCAGACGCTGATGAACTCCATGGACCCCGGCTCCACCCCGCCCAGCTGCTGCGTGCCCACCAAATTGACTCCCATCAGCATCTTGTACATCGACGCGGGCAATAACGTGGTCTACAAGCAGTACGAGGACATGGTGGTGGAGTCGTGCGGCTGCAGGTAGCGGCGCCTTCCTGCCGCCTCGGCCCGGGATGGCCCGGGGGGAGGTCCGACCGCGGAGAGGCGGAGGGGAGCTGGCCCCCGACGAGGCGGAGAGCGGGGCCGCAGCCTGGACTTTTTTCTGCCGGTGGGAGACCAGGGAGTTCTGCCTTCCCAGAACCTTCCACCTGCCTGCCCAGAGGGAGAGACGGAATTTCACACCTTGCCCGGGGGGACCATCCTGGAAAAACCAGCCAAGGAGGATTTCTTCAGTTGTGTGTGTGTGTGTGTGTGGTTTTTTTTTTTTTTTTTTTTGGTTGTTATTAGTGTGGGTTTGGGTTTCCTCGTGTGTCTCAACAGATGGAAATCTGGGAGGTGGGGGTAGGGGAGACGCGTACCTATTTCTCAACTGCTCCAAGGATGGGGCGGGAGGAATTAACAGTTTAAGAAGGGAACCTGTGGGAGGAAGACTCACCTTCGACCACATCTCGGTCAGATTGTTTTCTACTTGTGTAAAGGAGGTGGGTCTTTCTGGCCCCGTTCCGTGACCCCCGACCCCGCGCCCCTGCAGAAAGTGTTAAGATAGAGATATTACAAAGTCAGAAGGGGTCCTGCCTTTGGAAGAGCTTTGCAAGACAAGAGGCGGATCCAAGCGGGCCTTTGCCTCTTGCTTGTATACCCAGCTCTGCCCCGGCCTCATCGGGTCTAGAGAAGTGGCAACCTGCATCTCACTCCAGGGGGCTCAGGTCACCGCCTTCACTGGCTTTTTCTGGGGGAAAGGGGAGCTGGTATGGATGGAATGACAAGAATGAGTCCAAATGGAACCCCCTGAAGGATAATGAGAAACCACAAGACCAGCCTCTGACACACCGAGGTGCCTTCGCCCAGGCTGGAGGTAACCTATGGAAAAGCCCTTCACCATGTCTCTTTCTCAGTGGTTTCTTTAGGCAGAATTTGCCAAAATTCAGGCATCCCCTTTGAAGGGGAAGGTGATTTCCCATTTAAACAAACAACAACAAAAACAATGGGCAGAACTGGGGAACTTAGAACTAAAGTAAGAGATGCAGAGGTTAGAAAAGTGACCCAAGAAGAAGAGTGAAGTCCGGAGGGGAGGTGATTGCCCCCTCCCTCCCCAAGGATGCGGATGGAGGGGCAGGCGCAGGAGCTGGGAGGAGAGGGATGAAATGAGGCACAAGTCCTTGTCTTCGAAGTTTCTTTGGAATCTCTCTTCCCTCCCCTCTCTCTGACATTCCTGAAAGATTACCAGCCAGCAATAGCCCAGGGCTCCCCAAAAAGAATTGTTTCAGATTGTAATTACCAGTTAGGCAATGTTTTTAAAACTTAGTAATGAGAAACTGTGAAAAGAGCAAAGTGTTACATTGAGCTTGGGGTGGGAGATGGGGAATGGTGTGGTGAGGAAGAAGGCAAGGGTGGAATTCATCTTCTGGAAGCAAGAGCGAGCCCGGTGCAAGTTAAATACCCATCCTCAGGTTGCCAAAAGCATGAACTTTCCCCAGCCTGCACCAGTGTTATTTTCAAACATTGCCCATAAGTAGGCCCTTTGAAGAGTTAGCTTCCTTCTTGTCTTTGACCATGAAATGGTTTAAACAGGGAAACTTGTACCAACCATTACAAGACCTTTTTGTTCTTCCTAAGTGGTGTTGCTCTCTCTGGATCTAAACCTGTTGCTTGTTTGGTTCAGAGAACTACAAACTATCCAAGAAAGGGTGAGACTGATAATAAATGCTAATATAAAATGCTAAGTAAAAAAGAAAAAAAAAAGACTTGGCCAGGAGAAATAATTTAAAATGCACATTTGCTTTGGATGCACTGTTGTTCTGTTAAGGCTGTATATATTTGTTTATTTAAGGTGACTGAAAGTGCAAAGAGGAAATGGACAGCATGCAATTCATCTTAATGTACAAAATGTTATATGCACTCAAATGTTATAATTTCTAATATTTTTAAAGTTTATATTCGAGTTGTACAAAGTTAAGCATTCATCAGATATTTCATTCTTTCTTAATGCTATCATTTTCTTAAATATTATTACAAAATTTTAAGTCTGTCTAATGGAGAGTTTTTTTAAAACTGTCTACCTCACTATAATACAAGTATTTACGACACAAAAGTTACCAGAGGTCAATTAATATTCAAAACAGTTTTTACAGTACACTTTTCCTGGATGATACTCATTCTAATACTGTATTATTAAACTCATTTTTTCCCCTTAATAAATCTGCCTGGTTTATATGGATCTATTTAGAAAAATCATGTTCTCAAGGAATTACTGTCAATGGTATTTTGGTCCAGTATGGGACTGAATGTCTGAAAAGGTGTTGATGATTTTGAAATCCATCATTCAGAGCATTGCAGTTTCTCCTCACAACTCTTCCATAACTCTATTTTCATGAAGTTTTCATTCACTAGATTAAAGCCAAATCCTTGTCAACTGTTAGAACAATGTTCATGAGCCTGTAACTCATTCCAACATCTCCAAAGCCCAGATAGGAACTGGATTGTTTCTTAGTTTCTTTAATGTTGAAAAAAATTGTAAGCCAGCCAAGATGTCCATAATTACCACAAATATTATGGCATAGGGGTAGCAGAAGATATGAAATGCTCCTTGCTATAAATTAGGGAGCCTGTGTATAAGTGTAACTCTGCATGTTCACTTTGTGTCAGGCATGATACTGTCCATGGATTATCTCATTTAAACCCCTCAGAAACTCCATGAAGTAGGTGTTATTATAACCCCCATTTTGCAGATGAGGAAACTGAGGTGTGGCAAGTTTAAGTAACCTGGCTGTGGTAGTTAGGATTTAAACTTAGTTCTTTCAGATTCTAGAACCTGAAGAATTAACCGCTATACACTGAGATATCTATCTGCTCTCTAATTGGTCCTAAAAAGGGGGGATTTGCTGTTAGCCACTATTGTCGGGAATGACCAATTGGAGGAGAAGTTGCTGCTCCAGGGGCCACCAGCATTGTCTGAAGTTTTGGAATATGTGAATTATGACTGCTGAAATAAGGAACCTGAAAAATGGGTACGGATTGCAAAATCCTGGGAGTTCTCAGCTTGGGGCTCGCTTCTGCAAATGCATGGTTTAGGTCATTGCTGGGCTTCTGTAGCATCTCTGAAGTTTTCTGGAACTGCCTTGGGTGTGGTTTATGTGAATTTTGGTTATCAAAATACTGATTAATTTACAGATAGGTTATGTTTCAATAGACTGGTTTTAAGAGGGCTGTTAAGAATTGAGAAACATTTTCCTTTGGAAGCAACGTTGTTTGTGTTGCCAGGTCATCTTGCAAAAGTTTTATTTACCCTGATGGAAATTCTGCCCCCGCCACCCCATGGAAGTTTTTAACAAAGCAATTTTGACCAATGGGTTTTGGGCACCGACAATCACCTGAAAAAGCAAAAAGAAGCTCCTTCTCTTTCCTGGGTGGAGTCTCTTTTTGAAATAGTTGAAAATTCTTTGCATTTTTCCACCACTTTTTCTGTATCCCTCACCCAAGTCCCTCAACCTCCCAACTGCCTCAGGACTTCCAGCCCTGCCCCCTACTATGGTCCCAATCCAGAGATTTCCTTTCTCTGCACAGATATTTCCATTCCCAAAGTAGTTTTCCTCTCTTTCCTCTATCAGAAAATTTATTTCTCAGACTCAGATGTTAGAAGAAACAATCTGATTGAATTACATGAAGATGTTAATATGTCCAAGCTTCCTAAGCTTGGAGACATTTGCAGTTTAAGAAAAAGAATCTTGCTTAACTCAGATCTCTTGTGAGTGATGTGAAGTCAGCATAGGAGGACTCAACACAATTTTGAGCTAGGCACTAAGGACAAAAGGATGAATGAAGACACTTAGCAATGTGACATTTTTTGGTGTCCATTGGGGGACATCTTGTGCAATAAAGAGACTGTTTGCAGCCAACATTTAAAAAATTAATATCCAATGTATTAAAGCAAGCAGTTAATAACTTAGTTTTTCTAAAGCTCGTTAAGTTTAATGAATGTAGGCCCCATGAAGCTTTTTTTTTTTTGGCCTTGTTTTATTTCTATATTCTTAGCATACAGAATCGGAGAAGGCAATGGCAAGCCACTCCAGTACTCTTGCCTAGAAAATCGCATGGACAGAGGAGCCTGGTGGGCTGCAGTCCATGGGGTCGCTACTAGTCAGACACGACTGAGCGACTTCACTTTCACTTTTCACTTTCACACATTGGAGAAGGAAATGGCAACCCACTCCAGTGTTCTTGCCTGGAGAATCCCAGGGACGGCGGAGCCTGGTGGGCTGCCGTCTATGGGGTCACACAGAGTCGGACACGACTGAAGTGACTCAGCAGCAGCAGCAGCAGCATACAGAATAGTGCCCAACATATGGCATGTACTCAATAAATACATTGAATGAATATTTGCAGTACCAATTTTACTTATAAATCTATTAGTTTTAACAAGCATTTTCAAGGGAGCCTTTGATTTCTGTCTTTTCAACTGAAGTTGAGTGGACCAACTTCCCTTAATCAACCAATTCTGGTTACTAACCTAGTTAATAAACTTCTTTTAAATATCATACATTGCTTTTGTCAATTTAATATATTCATTTCCCCCTCAAGCCCTTCACATTTCCCTAACAGGCGAAAAAATCTTCCCATGTACTTAAACCACTCTGATGATCCTTAAGTTCTACTAAGTATTTCAATACCGCTTACACCATTTGATTTAACACTGGGTGGGAATCTAAAGTTAATTGCCCAGTTGACCATTTAAACTGACATCAGAAGGCTGTTGCTGCTACTGCTACTAAGTCACTTCAGTCATGTCCGACTCTGTGCGACCCCACAGATGGCAGCCCACCAGGCTCCACCATCCCTGGGATTCTCCAGGCAAGAACACTGGAGTGGGTTGCTATTTCCCTCTCCATTGTGTGAAAGTGAAAAGTGAAAGCGAAGTCGCTCAGTTGCATCTGACTAGTAGCGACCCCATGGACTGTAGCCCACCAGGCTCCCCTGTCCATGGGATTTTCTAGGCAAGAGTACTGGAGTGGCTTGCCATTGCCTTCTCCGCGGAAGGCTGTTAGATACCTTAATAAGCCACGTTTTCTTCAAACGTGCAAACATTTAAAATATCAAATAAATATAGGTTGTCTCAATGATTAAAAAACATTATTTTAGAACTTAATATAAAGTGTTAATAATTTAGATTCCAATTAATCTTTGTATTCTATTCCAAAGTTTCTCTGGGTTAAAAACACTAACCCGCTACTGACAAAGTATAGTTTCACAGGCAAGTGAAGAGACCATGTCAACAGACTGTGTGGTTTCTAATCTACCAGAGGTTCAGCTGAGGAAGGAGATGGATTCTTCTGAGAGGCCAGAATGCCAACTCCTTCTTAATAGTCACCATACCAACAGGAACTCCAAAGCCATGTCTTTTACGAATTGGTCTCTCCTGGGTTCAAGAGGGGCTGTTAACCCATCTTTTCTTCTAATTTGAGTAAACTGAATTCCATGCTCCCTATTAAGATTAAGGGTTTTTTTTTTTTTTTTTCCATTAATGAGCTGGATTTCACATTTATTCAATAACCTTAGGACATTTCCTTGTTTTCACCTTTGGCTTTAAAGTTACTGCCACTCTATTGAATTCTTCTGCTCTTCCATAATTTTTCCACCAGCTCTTCCAACTTTATCATCAAACTCTGGTAATCAGAACTCTGTCATCTTTTTCTGTATTTGTCCTGCCTGGAAAATCTACAACTCTTACAGTTATGAAAATGACATCTAATGGAAACTGCACATGCTCGTCCCTTGCCTGGTTCCATGGCTCACCATACAAAATTGCAGGAATGAGAACACATGCAGTTGAGGAGTTCACAGGAATATTATTATTGTTATGTTTACTATTATCTCCTTGGTTAATCATTACAGGAACTCTAATTACAATTGTTCTGCTTTGCAGATGAGTAAACTGAGGCTTAGAGAGTCTCAAGCAATTGCTGGGGAGAAGCGAAAATTTAATCTGATAGACTCCAGAGCATATTTGCATCTGCTCAGTCTTCCGGTGGTTATTTATTAAGTTCCCATAGTTTGGATGGCTCTGTTTGAGGCTCAGAGAAACGACAAATAGAGCTAGAGGTAAAGGAAGTTCCAAAATTGAGCTGAACTTTCCAAGACTTTGCAGACTCCTAAAGACAGACTGCTCTCTCTACCTAAGTTCTGCTTTTAATGGCTTATTTCCTTTTCAACACACACGTTCTCTGAAAGCTTTATCCTCCCTCCTCCAGGAAGAAACAGGCAGAGTAGGATCAGGAGTTGAGAAATGAGGAAAAGGGCAATATTTGCAGCCATGGGTTCTCTGTACCATTCAGATGTTCAGAATTACAAAGGGTGTAACGCTAACCCTTCCAAGAAAGTCCAAACTTATTAGTAATAAAATGTGTTTGATTTAAAAAGAAAGAATTTAATAAATACTTATTATATATTAGTGTCATCTGTGACTAGAGGCAGAATTCACCAGATGTAGCTGAGGATGATCACATGGATGGAAATTAGAACCTCTTGAGGCAACTTTGTTTTTGAAAATTCCTCTTTCAGTGATGATCCCTTTACCTCTGCTGGGAGTTCTTAAGCATGATCATTATTCAGAAGTAGGAATGTGAAAGCTAGTTAATATGTCTTTTCTTCTCAAAACAGCTAGGGAATCAACAGTACGTGCACAGGGAATTTTAAAACAAGTTTAACAGGGTTATTTACTTTTGACCTAAGCAATGACCAACTGGGATACATCCCTGATGCAGATTCGGCAGTCCACACTTCCAAGTTTGATCGCGTTTGCAACAGAGGGAATCTTCTGTCTCTCTACTGAAGGCCTAATGGTTTACTTGGGATTGCCGACTGACTTACACCAGCCAGTTTTTTTTTTTTTAATTTCTTGATTTGATTTCTACTTTGTTAGAATTCATTTGTAATTCCTAGGGAAATTATGTTCTCCAATTTGTCGGAAGGAAGGGACACTTGGATTGCCAAATATCTTTCCTCTTTGCCTTTGAAACTAATGCAATCATTTACGTGGAGGAATGCTTACCTGTCTAAGTTGCTGCTCTTAAAGTCTCAGAGTTTCTGTTTTAATCTTGAAACTTCCCTTTATCTCCAGTTTTATATCTAAAATCTCCAATAACTTGAACAAACTATGGAGATAATTAACTTCCAAGTTATATTTTTGTCCTTACTAGTGGTTAATGCTTGTTGGATACCAAGAGCATTCACGTTGTGGTAGACAATTACAATGTATTCAAGGTCCTTGGTGGAGAGCTCAGTTCGCAGTTTATTCTCATCAGAAAGAATTTTTAATGTGGCTTATTTTAAAATTTCTGTCCAGAACAAATGGACAAAATCTATCTTATCAGAATGTTTGGTTTAGGCTTAAACAATTTTGTGTGTATTCATCCCAGATTTTACCTTTTACTAAAACCTGACTACTAAAGCTTCTTGGGAATGAGCTTCCAGTGAGAGAGAACCTCTACCACTACAGTGAACAAATGGTTTTCTCCAAATAAACAGATGATTGTTTCACTAAGAAAACAATTTTCTGTTTTCTAACATTTGCTCGTACTAATTGGAAAGTGACGTCTCGGCAAGCACATTGGTAGTTGTTGCCTAGCTGGCAGTGAAAGTGTCCTGGGTTGAACAGCAGGACAACACAGTGGTTGAAGAATACCATGCTCTGAACAGCCACTGTGTCTTAGAACTCCTCCAAGTTATCCCAAATCTTTGAATTTGGGTTATTTGTCTAGAGGTGGACTGCAGGTATAGGCCGATCTAGCTTCATATTCAGTTCAGTTCAGCTGCTCAGTCATGTCCGACTCTTTGTGACCCCATGAACTGCAGCCAGGCCTCCCTGTCCATCACCAACTCCCGGAGTCTACCCCAACCCATGTCCATCGAGTTAGTGATTTCATCCAGCCATCTCATCCTCTGTCATCCCCTTCTCCTCCTGCCCTCAATCTTTCCCAGCATCATGGTCTTTTCAAATGAGTCAGCTGTTCGCATCAGGTGGCCAAAGTATTGGAGTTTCAGCTTCAACATCAGTCCTTCCATTGAACACTCAGGACTGATCTCCTTTAGGATGGACTGGTTGGATCTCCTTGCAGTCCAAGGGACTCTCAAGAGTCTTCTCCAACACCACAGTTCAAAAGCATTAATTCTTCGGCAATCAGCTTTCTTCACAGTCCAACTCTCACATCCATACATGATTACTGGAAAAACCCTAGCTTTGACTAGACAGAACATTTTTGGTAAAGTAATGTCTCTGCTTTTTAATATGCTGTCTAGGCTGGTCATAACTTTCCTTCCAAGGAGTGAGCGTCTTTTAATTTCATGGCTGCAATCGTGTCTTCCAATCTCTTGGTGTCACCTAGGCTGCAGGTGGTCACTCTATAATCAGGTTTCCTGGGTCCTTGTAGGTTCGCCCATGTTCCTTAGCAGGGAATTAGCCAGGAAAATTTGTATCTTCCCTAGAAAGTCAAGAGGGTGAAGGAGAGGTTATAAGGGCAGGAACTTTGCTCCTCCTGTTGGCATGTTGGAGGGTTTTGTGGTTGGTGGTGAGCTTCGACTCTCTGCTGCTATTTATATAATGTATAGACAATGGTGGTGGTAATGGTAGTTACAGTTTCAGTCTGTTTAACCATTAGAAATTAAAGCTAGGGACCTCCCTGGTGGTCCAGTGATTAAGACACCACATTTCCACTGCAGGTGCATGAGTTCCCTTGCCAGAGAACTAAGATCATGAATGCCATGCATGGCCAAAACATAGGATAAAAAAGAAATTATAGATAAACATATGATAATAATAGAATCAGTTAGGCCTATTCAGTTTTATTTAATAGAAAACCCTTCTGTTAAGAATAACTTAAATCAGGAAAGTTAGTTCTCACATAAAAAGGGAGAAGTTTAATGATAGTAAGTCCAGGGTTTAATGAGGATTCCACAGTGTCTTCAGAGTCTGAGACTCCTGTCTGTTTGTTCCATCATTCTAGCTCAGTTCTTTCATATTCAAGGTTACCTCATGACCCAAGATGGCAGCTGGAGTCCAGCAATCACATCCCAACTGGAAGTCAAAAGAAAGAAAGCAGCCAGAAGGGAAAAAAAAAAGATGTTCCTAGCTGGTTCAGCTCCCTTTAAGCAGCCTTCCCAGAGGTCCCAAACAACATTTGTCTTTAATTTTCATTGACCAGAACATAACAACAGCTGGCTTTGAGGGAGACTAGGGAATGTAGTCTTACTCTATATAGCATGTGGCCATCCTTTGGTTACACAGCAAGTAGCATTCTTGCCTGGAGAATCCCCATGGACAGAGGAGCCTGGCAGGCTGCAGTCCATGGGGTCACAAAGAGTCGGACACTACTGAGTGACTAAGCACAGCACAGCACAGCCTTGTGATAGGAGGGGCTTCCTTGGTGGCTCAGATGATAAAGAATCTGCCTGCAATGCAGGAGACCTGAGTTTGATCTCTGGGTTGGAAGATCTTCTGGAGAACGGAATGATATTACAACCATAGATCCAATCCCATCACTTATGCCTCCTATTCCCTGGAGGTTTCCTAGCCCTGAGTACTCCTCACGTAGAGTTAAAATCACAATGGAAACCAAGTGTCCCTAAAGTGATGGTTGAGAAGTGCAGGCTCTACAATAAAAGCCCTACTAGAGAACCAGACTGAGGCTGGGAAGACTAAAGCCCTTTATCTCTTCCTCCAGAGTTGAAAATGCACAGCAACCTGATTTACCTATTTAACTGCAGAAAAAATGACAGTTAAACTGAAAGACAAGAACAAGCACTTATTAAGGAAAATGTTCACTGGGAAGGCAAACGTTGACTTTGACAGATCAGATTAGGAATTCCTCCTCCTGTGAGAAAGTGCTGATAAGGGAAACAGCATATGTGGAGGATCCTATCTCAACATTAGCTCTCTTACCATAGGTGTTCATATTATGCTGAATGTGTGTCTAGCCATACATAGTTACAGATGCATAAATAAGCCTATTATTATATGCACATGGATATATTCTCTATCTTTATATGTTCCATGTACCATATGTATTACCATGCATAATGTTATAACTCTGAGCTTTGCAATCAATGGGCCTGAAAGGATTACAGTTGTGTTGAGATACCAGGTCTGGGGCAACCAAAGTTTTAGCAGATTACCTTGATGCAAGAGCAGACTCTCTGTGTGTTCCACAGACATTACCAGTTGCAGTGTACACTCTGACTCAAAAAAATGCTGGCAGGCACTGCTAAAAATTAGATTATTATAGACAATGTTGTGGTATATACCATGAGAATATCACTTTTAAGTGTCATTTATCCATGCTGGGAAATAAGTAAAAACTCAAGTTAGTTGTAGGTGCCAAGCCATACTTGACTGAAATGCAGTGCTAACCTGGGCTCTTGATCAGGGCTCAGTGGATAGAAGTAAGAACTAGTCAGGCTAACCATAATTAAGAACCATAAGCTCCTTAGCCTCTGGACCAAAGAACCTTAATAAGATAAATGAAAAGACCAGGTAACTCCAAGAAATTATAGTGTCACTGATAATTGTGACACCATGTATAATAAAAAACAAAACCAAAAGCAGTATTCCACTACTTGGATGTTTCCAGTAGGGTTTCTGTGAAGTTCTTCAAATAATGCATCAGCATTCAAATGGCATCCTTTGCTGCACATCTCAAACATTCTACCTTATTATTTAACACTTTGGCCTTTACAGATGGGCAAAATGATGAATTTTAATGATTGTTAACAGCTGAGTTTCATTCATGACCCAAACCTTGAGGGCTCAGTAGCTTCAAATATGTTATTTTGCTCAAATGTAGACTAGAGAGCGAATATTTCTCCCCAAAAGTATGCTCAGCGAGATGTTCAGAAGCCAGTTCAGGTGGGTGTGGCTGTGGGGATGAAGAGGAGGGACTTTCAGTGACCACGGCACCAAGCGACATGGCTTCTTTGGATGGTACCTGCCATCTGCAAGTGTGGACCGTAGGCAGAGCTATAACAGAAATGTGCACACACCTATGTTTAACTCGCTTACAGGGTTTTTTCAAGTTTAACAAATGACCTAGTATGTAGAAAATACTCAGCAGTTATTAATGATCATCACCATCATCATTATATTGCTTTTGGATATATTTTTGAAAGCTGTATTCGTTTTTGACTAGTGATAGAAATGACAATTTAAACGAGCTGGTCCTAAGGAGCAATCATTTCTTTGTGAAAGAGTTGTGAGTATTTTTTTGAGCTCTGTCTTATGCCAGATGCATAGGAATGACTTAATAGGAAGATCTCTGTAAAAGAGAAGACTTGCTAAAGTCACTGGAGCACAATGCAGTAAGCATCATTAGATAAGTCAATGCAGACAATTCATCCTAGTGCCAAAAATATGTGTCAATTAGGATCAGGTTCATCTACTTAAACAGAAAGCCCCAAGTAACAGTGACTCAAACCAGATAGGTTTGTCTCAACTTTGAAAAAAAATAAAAATTGGAATTTGACACTGCAGGGTTGATATAATGATTTCTTAGTCATTAGGAATTTTTTTTTCATCATTTATTTATTATTATTATTTTTTTTTCTGGAATAAACCACAGGTAACATTATTAAAAGACCCTTTTCAGAGTTTACCATTTGAGAATCCACTTTAAGTTCTTTATCACTCTGGACAAATTATAAAAGTGGGATTTATACTTATCAACAACGTACATTTACTTCACGTATGTATTCATAAAATACTGGCATCACATATGTACTCATTATTCATAATAGCACATTTATTTCCCTACATTGCCCATTAACTGGGAATCAGACAAATAAGTATAGCAAACCCTTAAAGCAAAATATTATGCAGCCTCAAGAAAATGTTTATATACCACTAGTTGCCTCTTGTGAGAGGAACCAGGTGATGGGGGACACAAGTTGGGAAGCAGACCTTGCACTGTGTCCTTTTATACTTTTTTTTTTTTTTAAATTTTGTTTAAAAAAGAATTTTATTAAAAAAGCACAAATGCAAAGAAATGAACAGAGGAAAATTTATGCGTCGAACCTGGACTGGTCACTTATGATAATATACATGCTACAATTCCATTCTCTCCAATCATTCCACCTTCACCCTCTCCCACAGAGTCCCAAAGACTGTTCTAAATGCCTATGTCTCTTTTGCAGTCTCTTATACAGGGTTCAGGTTACCATTTTTCTAAATTCCATATATATGCGTTAATATACGGTATTGATGTTCTTCTTTCTGGCTTACTTCACTCTGTATAATTGGCTCCAATTTCATCCACCTCATTAAAACTGATTCAAATGCATTCTTTTTGATGGCTGAGAAATACTCCATTGTGTATATGTTTTTCATCATTTAAATGTGGTTTCCATCCTCAAGTTTGCCACATAGTTCAAGGTAGCTGCTGGAGTTCCAGTCATCACATCCATGTTCTAGTAAGCAAGAAAGGGAAAGAAATGCAAAAAGAAGGCACCCCAATCCTAGCAGTGTCAGCTCCCTTTATGGAGCCTTTCTGAAGTTTCACATAACACTTTTACTTACATCTCACTGACTAGAACTTAGCTGTGTGATCTTACCTGGCTACAAAGGAGGGTGGAAAATGTAGTCTTTTACCTGGGCACATAATTGCTGGGAATAAAACAGTTCCTGTGGTCATGGAAGGAGGTAGCACGAGGATATTGGGAAGACACTGGTTTTTAAGAAGAATATCAGTGCAAGTTCTCCCCAGGAGTATGGGACTTACCATTGGAAATAGAGAAAGAGTAGCCAGGAATGTAGGGTTAGCTTTAAAAAAATTTTTTTTAAAAATTTGTTACTGCTGTACAGAAACGTGACTCAGTTACACACACACACACATTCTTTTTCTTGTTCTTTTTCCTTATGGCTTAACATAGGATACTAAATATAGTTCTCTGTGCTACTGAGTAGGACCATGTTGTTTATCCATGCTAGTATACCAGTTTGCATCTGCTAATCCAAACTCCCAATCCATCCCTCTCCCACATCCTTCCTCCTTGGTGATCACAAATCTATTCTCTATGTTCCAGATTTTTAAAAAATTGCCTATTTTCTCAATTATGAAGACGATTTATTTTTAATATTGTTCAGTGTTATTGTACAATGTACTGTCAGATACTGCTTTCTTCAATTATCTGGATAAAACTGTGACCCCATGAGGGGAGAAAGCTCATGTTACAGAAGATAAGGGTGACTGCTCATTTACTTGCCCTAGAGAGCAGAAGCAGTTGGGTTTCCTATCCTGTGAATAGCACTGGAAGGGTTAACCAGCTAGGGCTTACTGAGGACTAGAAGATGAAAACCAGTAGGCTGGGATATTACTTTTATTGTGTTGACACAGATGCATTTTTGTACGGATTTATAAGAAACTTTTAATTTTTCAAAATACTCTGCCTCTTGCTTTTCGAATTCCATTTTACTTATGTATGTGTCATCGACGCTGCAGCCTCACCGGGGGAGAACGACAACAAAAATACTTCTCTTTTCTTTGAGGTTTTACATTCGTGGGGAACATTTTTACTGAGTCAATAAATTGCTGCTTACCAGTGAGGGTTCCCCAAAGGAACGGATTTTCAGAAAATGTTCTGAAGTTTGGGCAAAGTACTAATCACTTCAGGAAGAGGGAACAAACAAATTGAACCCGTTAACTTCCAAGAGAAGCAGGAGTTTTTGTGTGATAACATCACCACCACCAATAATGATTAAAAAAAAAACAACAACAAAACAGCAACCGTTTATTGACTGCATGCAGAAGCCAAGCTAAGCGTCTCCCTCGAATCCGCCCCTCCCCCCACTTCCTGCTGTCTACTTCCACCATCCCCAATTTACAGATAAGCAAACCGAGGTTCAGAGAGGTTAAATTAAATGCCTGAGGAGACAGCGGGCGGGGTGGTGGTGGTGAGGGGGTGGGGGGGGAAGCAAAGCTGGGATCCACACCAGGCAATTTGATCCCACAGCCCACAGCAGTCTGAACCACTATGTAATATCGTCTCACAAACATCCCTAAAATCTGCTCCATCTCTTATCACCGACAAAGCCTTGGATTTGCTGGTGGAGAGAAAAATGCTTGAAATCTAACTGGGCTCCTCTAGTATCTGTTTTGACAGCCGAAATTAATTGTTCATTTTCTGAGCACTTTTTGGCAAGTCTTTCTAATGACCCGAACTGCCGTCTCCTTCCTCTGGGGCTTGGCAGGTCTCCCCGCTGCGGAGCTCGGGGGTGGGCCCGAACTCCAGCGGTCCAGCGCGCTGGCAGACTCCAGGATCTTCTGGGGAAGGACGGGGCTGTGCTCGGCTCTCTGGGGTTGCTGAGAAGGATGGTGGGCAATCGCTGCGTCTCTGATGAGACTGCAAGCCTCAGAAAGCTGATTAAACCAAATGCGATAATTGAGTTGAGCCTATCTCACATCTGTGCCGTTCCTCTTGCCAAAGTACAATGAACCGTCTTTCTCACACCCCATCTCAGCGCCCTCCGGGGAACGGGAGAGGTCGGTCCTTCCCCGGCACGTTCCCTCGCTGTTGACCAGAAGAGGGAGCAGCTTCCGCTGGAAGGTGAGGCGTAGACAGACACCCGTCGGAATGGCCACCCACCTCCCCAAAGGCTCGGACTTAAAAAAAAAATTGTGAAAAAATGCTCCCGAGGACAGAAAACTATCACTGTCTTCCGGCAGTTCTGAGCCCCTGGGTACCAATTGAGGAACTTGATTTAGAAAGATAAGAAGCTGTCCCTAAATGTGCATTAATTATTTGAGAAGACCCTCCACATCCTTGATACTGTTATTGTCAAGATACCCACGTGCTGGTGTCTGAAACAGAAGGCATGAGTCTTCTGTGCAAAGTACTTGTAAGAAAAAAATGTAAAAGAAATTATGTGGATAAATGCCTTAATTTCCACCCCTCCTTAATTTCTCTGGGTTTCTTTATTGCCAATAATATAGGATGCAAGTAAATGGGGGAGGTTAATGTTTGGCTTTAGATGAGAATGTTTTCTTCCCGGATTCTTCACAGTCATGGCAAGATTCCTGGTAAAGGTGAAGACTTCAGGCTGAGTTTTAAATTAGGAGGAGAAAAGTCCATTGAAGAAGGGGGAGTGATTCCTACAGGTGAGGATGGGATGGAAGAAGAGCTGTAAAAAAAGATCAGTCACCAGTGTCTGCTTGACAGCAGAAGGAATAAAGAATTAGGATCAGGCAGACTTGTGGCAGACTGTTGGGGGAAGAGGAGCATGAATTTGAGGATGAAAGCAGTGGGAATGACTGAGGCTTCCGTGAAGAGTAAGGAGATGCTGGCAACCTCAGATAATGGGGGAGGCATTTAAAGCAGTGGGTCCCGGTGGGGAAAAATTCAAGAAATAAAGCCAAAGATATTAGGGATGTCAGATGTACTCATTAGCCAGGGAAGGGCCCAGTTTATACCTGCTGCCAGGGGAAACTTTTAATAGCTCCTTTGTTGACTGTTCTAGAGTCCCAGTTGGTTGGTAAATGGCAAAGTCACACTAGCCTTGGTTTATACAGGGTTTATGGTCAAGGAGTAAAGCACCTACTTAGCTATGCATATGGAGAGAGAGGAATATATTCTGGAGAGATTGTCACACACACACACATGCATACACACATATGAGAAAAACCCTACCAGGTAGTGGGAACAGTGAAAAGTCACCTAACTGTTGATTCCTTGTCACAAAGGGACATAGTGTGGGGACCATGAGGGAATGGTGAGTCGCTCCCTTTGATAGCAGAATCCCCAGGGACAACTGATATTTATTAAATAAAAGAATGTTGAACAAAAATTCCACACTTGTTAGATGAATGAAATTGTGCGCAGGTGGAGGGAGCAGAGCTCAATGTGAAGAAGGGGTGAGACCAGAGCCTGAGAGCGACCGTTTGGAAGCAGGGTTGAATTTCCAGGAAGAAGCGTGGAGGGCTCTGTGGATTCTCACTCCGAGTGGGTTGGCCTCAGTGGACAGACGAGAGATACAGAGGCCATGTTTTGGGGGCATGAAGGAGATGTAGAGCAGGTGAAGCTTCGGGGCTGGAGAGGTGGTGAAGACCTCACGTCTAGCGTGTGCCAGCAACCGGGCCAGGCGTGAAACAGCAGGGAGTGGTGCACGGGGGCGGCCCTCACCGTGATCCTGGTCTGGCACTTAAAGACAATGACAAACAGCAATAAATCAGGGTGATAATGTTAGAGGAGGGCAGTCAGGAAGGTAGGGAGGGAGTCCTGCAGGGGAGGGCCTCACGCTGTGGCCAACCTTGGAGAAGGAATAGGGTTTCTCCAGAGGCAGAGGCGGAGGAGGGAGGATGAGAACATTGTGGAGAAATCAGTTTTGCAGAGAGCTGCAATGGGCATGCAGTGTCTCTAGGACTAGATAGCAAGTGGGGCACAGGGTGAATGGTCTTGAATTCAAAGCCAGGACATGTACATTTCATTCCATGGCTCACCGTAAGTTGTTAGAGCAAGGGAGTATTTCACAAATCAGTTCTGAGTGTTGGATGGAAGGACAAATTAAAGTATGGAGAGACTGGAACGAGGGAGACAGGTGAGCTGAGAAAGAGATCTTGATATAGTAGAAGAAACAGAGAGGAGGGGATGGCGCTCAGGGACTCTTACAGGGTCTACTCGAAAAGTTCCAAGGGCAGTTTGGATGTGGAAGATGAGAGAGAGAGAGGACTCAAATATTTTGACTATGAGGAAATTTGGGGAGGGTGGTGAAAGGAGACAGCCCCAGAAACAGAACTTCAGAGATGTAAGAAACAAGTTTGGTGAAAGAAAGCAGAGACAGGTTGAGAGAGCTTAAGCCTGGAGGGGTTGAGATGGGGTGAGAGTGTGATGGGGGGGAGCAGACAGAGAACAGGAAGGAGCAGGGTGGAGGCGGGCTCACTGCCAAGGCCGCGGGAAAGTGGTTTTGTCTTGTTTTCTAAGATGGATGGGAAAGCCTGGGTATATTTGGTTTTGATGGGGTTATAGAAACAGAAGGAAAAAGCTGATGAAAAATGAGGGAGATTCTGTGGTCACCCAATAAAGCAAACAATTCCAGCAGCTGTTACAGTTCTGGTAAGAAGCTTAGTACCAGCAGGTATTCTAATTCTTGAAGATGATGCTGGCGAGCTAAAATCCAGGTGAAGACTGGGCAAGGAAGGCAGAAAAAGAAATGTTGCTAAAGAGGCAGAGAGCAGCCAAGGATGAAAATGGAACTGATGTGTGTTTGATAGGGAAGGATATATCAGTAGAGAAGGAATGAGAAAGAGAGGGAAGGTGTGGAATCCTATGGGTGCTGATGACACAGGAAAAGATAAGAAAACCAGAAAGCAAGTTGACAATGACAGTGGCTGTCAGTTGTTATTGTCACCTGACATTCACACCTACTTCTTGAGGTGAGAATGCCCTGGGTTTGTTTTGGAGAAAGCAGCCTTAGTTGACGTTTAACTCACATGATTAGAGTTTGCTTGATTGCACTGAACCCCAGCATGACAATGTGAGACTGAGTCTAGCCCTAACAGTGTATTCTACTCTCTGGGCACGGTGGGTGGTACATGTGTATGACATGGCTAAGTCAGAGCGAGGGAAGATCCATTCTGGGATTCATTATGGTGCTACTGGGGGAGAGGACACTTTGTTTAACCTTGGACTTGAACCTTGAAGAATATAAACTGGAGTTGCTACAGATACATTACAACTTTGAGGGGAAAGCCCTTCAGAGACTATGGACAACCTGGTGGAATGCACAGTTCGCAGATGGAGAGAGAAACCAAGCCCCACGGTATCACCTGAGTCTCAAACTTGAAGAGAGCCCTGGCTCTGGATGGCCTTTGGACTGGGTTTTCTGACTTGCAAGAGAGAGTTACAATGGATAAAAAGATATAGAGGGAATGTTATGAAAACACAAAAAGGTGACTGAAGAAGGAAGATAGTTGAATGTGGGAGTGGGAGAGAGGCACAGGCAAAGAGATTGTTGGAGTTTATCAAGTGGATAGGGATTGAAAGGAGAGGATGACTTTACCAGACATTTAACATGCAGAGGGCACCCTTGGAATATAGTATATTTCACTGATGGACGTCAGCCTGGGAATATAAGCTGCTCTGGGGATTCAAATATATTTCTTTCATGAACACAAAGAGAACAACCTGTAGTGATGATCATCACACTCTGGAATACTGATAGAAGCCCATTCTCTCATTCATTCATTTGCTCAGTAAAAGTTTGTTAGCATCTGCAAAACACTATGCTGAGAATCAGAAGGGAGAAAAGGCATAGTCTTCTCCCTCGAAGTGCTTCCTTGAGACAGGGCAGCAGTAAGATGTCATCATAGTTCTGGGTGGTCTGCAGACTGGAGAAAAGTCCGTGAGTTTGAGCTCAGAGGGAGCCAGAGGGAGGAATCTACGTGGCCATAGGTCATGCAAGTTGTGTATCTATCAGATGCCTCAGATGACTGCTGGTTTTGGCATTGGCAGTCTAGGTGAACTTTGTTCTCTCTTGGAGTCTCGGTCCCACATTAGAAAAGAGGAATGTGGTTCTCTCTGTTTTCCTGTTCTGTTTCTCTTAATGAGAATGGACACTGACTTATTAACTGTGCTAACCTCTGGTTATTGTAGGATGCTGTTCGTTCAGGCAATCACATGTAGATTTTGAAAGTCCTCTTGACTTTCACCAACTGGTTGCACTAAGTACAGTTCTTTTTTTTTTAAAAAGTAATGATACTGTTTTGCATATCTAGGTCCAATGGCAGGCTCACTCTATTTGCTTTTCAGAACAGTGTGTCTAAGCAGCTGCAACACATATTTGATGCAATGAAAAAGCAACTTTTGTCTTGAAAAGAAACCCCAACATTTCGCCCTCTGTAAGCCTGTCCAGATGATCATAAGCCAGATAAGACCCTGAAACAAATTCCCTTTTACCATTTGTAATGAAAAAAACTCCTTTATTCCCAGTGAAGCCTCCCCTTTTCATTAATGGAAACACAGCTCTTATCTTGATGTATGTGTAGCTGGTGCTTCTTCAGTTCTGACAACAAGAAAAGTGAGCATCAGAAAATAATGGAGTCCTGAAAAATTGCTGTACTGATACCACTGAAATTTCTCCTTCTTTCAAGCCAAATCCACCCACGTGTCATGTTTGAGAAATGAAAAGCACGAGAGACATCTGTTAAGTCGACAGTTTGCAAAAGGGTTTTTCTTTTAAATAGTCAGAGATTATTTAATCATTGGCCAGCCTTGAACATGCTTCTAGGTACGGTCACAGCTAATAGAAGGGAGAAGACATCCTCTTTTTCAGAAGCTTCTAACTTAAAGTGGTCAAAAACAGGAAAATAAATGTAAAAAGCTGCAGCAGTTTCAGAATCCCTGGACTCAGATGTAGTGGCTGCAGCTTCCTGGGCCATGTGCCATTCTTACGGTGTGTGATAAGCAGAAAAAATGTGCCATTCTCTCATTCTTCACATACTTTGAGGTGAGTGAAAAATAAAAATAAATTCTACCCTTGAGGGAAGCCTTGCCTACCCAAACTGTCCTGTGTGGCAATCAGGTGGTGCCAAGGTCTGGCTGGTGTTCAGTGATGAACCCCCGGCAATTACATTGGAGCACTGATCTGTGGCTAGTTCGGAGCTCCACGTGTTGCCATAAAACTCAGGTAGTTGATATGTTCTTCTTGCCATCTAGAATGATTAAAACCAAGGCCTAGAAAATATATTTGCTCAAGTCCTTTTAATTGGATCTCCAGGCTAGACAACCTTGTCTTTAGTCAGTCTGGAGTGGGCCAGGGCCACATAAAGGAGGAAGCAAGGATGAGCGACTCCATCATGAGATGGTATCCAGGGCATTTAGAGCTGTTACAGGCTTTGGGGTTTTCTACTGACTCTGGGTGGGGGACAGGGGCTCTGGCATGGACACCTCACTCAATTGCAAGGCCTTGACTGGGACCTGACCACCTCATGGCAACCTTACCCAAAGTCTGAGATACCTTGACCAAATATCAGCTGCTCTGTCCACTGATTGGTGGTTGGCGGGGGCTCTCATTTGCTCTTGAAACTTCGAGATGTGACCTAAGTATTATAGACTGCATATTTCCATCTCCCTTAAATCCGTATGTTGAAGACCTAATTCCTAATGTGATGGTATTCAGAGATGGGGCTTTCAGGAGGTTATTAGGTCGTGAGGATGGAGCCTTCATGATGGGGTTAGTGCTCTTATAGGAAGAGAAATAAGAGAACTTCCTTTCCCTCCCTCTCTCCCTCCCTTCCTCCCTCACTGTCGCTTTAATCCCCTCTCTCCTCCGTCTCCCTCTTTCATGTAAGGATTCAGCAAGAAGGCATCTATCTGCAAGCAAGGAAGTGGACTTTCACCAAAACTTAACTGGCCAGCACGTTACATTGATCTTGGACTTTTCAGCCTCCAGAATTGTCAGGGATAAATGTTCATTGCTTAAGCCGCCCAATCTATGGCATTTTTGTTATAGCAGCTCAAACGAAGGCACGTGAGTTGGTCTTGCTGTCTCTGTTTCCCTGGGCAGTTCAGTACTAACTTCCATAGCAGGTAGTCTGCGTGGTCCCTATTTCTCAGCTCATTTCCTTATGCCAGGTTTCACCTCACCATCAGCCTAGCCAACTGGAAATATTGAGTTCTGAGTGAACCAAAGCTCACCCAGAAAACCCTCGATGCCAGTGCAGGATGGCAGCATGAGACCCATTGCCATCATATTCTGAGACCAGAATTCTATGAAGGAAGTAGATAAACAGATGCTCAACTAAAGAACAAGAGCAGCAGCTACTGTGAAGAATAGATCCCCAACAATGTCAAGACAGCTATCTACAACATTTTGCCCAAGGGTTCAAGGCAGCCATCAGCAAAATCCACTATCTAGGAGCTCTTCAAGGGAATATCCCCATCTAAGCAGCTTAGTGTCAAGTCTTGTCTGAAAGCTTTTTCTGTGAGAGGACAGGAAAAGGGATGACTGACATGGAATTCCTGGAGGAGGAGCACAGTAAGAACATGCTGTCTCAGAAAATCAAGAGAATCAGGATGTCACAAGAAAGAATAAGGGTATTTCAGCAAAGGAGCAGGATCTCAGTTCACCCAGCTTTCAACATGGGCCCATTTCCCCTCCAGAATTAGCATTTTCTGTCTTGGCTTTTCTTGGTTATACTGGGGGAATTTGAGGGAGGGGAACCTGTCTCTTTCTTCTCTTTGGAAACTGAACTGATGGGCTCTCCATTAAAATTCAATAAAATATTTCTGTCTGGGGCTTTCTGCCACCCACGGGTCTACTATCAAGTGCCCACAATTCAGAGGACCTGATCTATCCCAGGTTATGGCCAAGCGAAAAAGAGAACCAAGATGGCTGACTCTCAGCTAGTAGAGGCTCAGGGTTAACCCCGACTTTCCCCTTAATCCTGACATTCCCCTTCATGTACTATTTCCAGGTGGCGCCCTGGCTTCCTGTGTTCCCTTCTCATTCTTTCCCACTCAGCTTCAGGACTGGGTATTGATGTTATTTCCGAGTTGAGTTAGCCTCTGAGTTCTGCTCTGAGCTCTTGTTTTCCTCTGGAGGAGACTCATGCTGTCAAAGTGATCTTCCTACTTTACTTTTCCTTGGGTCCGCCAGGACTGGGGGGAAGGAGAGAAAACCGCCTTGACATCTCAGCCTCTATAAAGGAGCCCTTCCTCACGTTCCCTTGCTCATTACATCCTTTGTTCATTGCATCCCCTCATCACAATCTGATATAGGGCAGGGACTGCACTGACAGCTAGGAAGAAAGTAAAATATTCCCAGGAGGAGCTGGGTGTGGGGATCCCAAGACCCCCCACTGTCACCTCTTTGTCACTTTCTCTTTTATTCCTGGGGGCCTTTCCCTGCCTCCTGTTTTCCTGTTCTGCCCCTCAGATTCTGTTTTGTGTGAAATTTGCTGCTTTTGGGGAAGATGATATTTTGCTACTGTGCAAAACCAGACAGAAAATGGAAAAAGAAAAGAATCTGAGCTAAACCACTTAGACTCACCTCTTGCTTTCATTCATTCCCTATGCATCTAGTGTGTACCAGGCGTCTTGCAGGGAGGTATATATACCACACCTCCTGCAGAGGGAGTTGAGCCAAGTGGGAGCTAAGGAACAGGCCACCCTGTAGAAGGCAGGGATTAGGGCTGGATGAAGGTGTTAAAAGTGGCCAACCAAGACAGAATAAGAAGTGTATTGGGATTATTTTTTGTGACCTCGTGACTCTTCAAAGCCCCTCTGGCAGTTTTGAAGTTCCCAGTTTAAAGAAAACTAGCATGCACACACACACAGTGGGTCATAGCCATGGATAGGCACTCATTTATATAATTACTGATGCTCACTCTAAAGCTGTGGGGCTTCCCTGGTGGTTCAGATGGTAAAGAATCTGTCTGCAGTGCAGGAGACCTGGGTTCGATCCCTGGGTTGGGAAGATCCCCTGGAGATGGAAATGGCAACCCACTCCAGTATTCTTGCCTGAGGAATCCCATGGATGGAGGCGCCCAGCAGGCTAGAGTCCATGGGTTGCGAGTCAGACATGACTTGAAAGACTAACACATACACATTCTAAAGTAGTGGTTTTCAACCAAGGGAAGTCACCCTCTCCCTTTTCAGGCACATTTAATAATATCTGGAGTCCTTTATTTTGGTTGTCAAGACTGAGAGTTACCAACTTCTAGTAGACAGAGATCAGGGATGCAGCTGAATATCCGTCAGTACACAACCTCCCACAACAGAGAATTATCAGGCCCCAATGTCAATGGTGCTGAGGCTGAGAAACCCAGTTCTAAAGAAGACCCCTGCCCTCACTAATTGTGCAGTGATACTAATAACTAACATTTGTCAACCTGTTGCCTGGTGTCAGACACTCTTCTTAGGATTTTACACGTGGCCTCTCATTTATTTCTCATAACAGATTACAAGGTAGGTTTCACAATCATCACCATTTTTTTTTTTTTTTTGATGAGAAGAATGAATCCTGGAGAGGCTAAGTGGTGTGCTCAAAGTCCCAAGCTTAGAAAGCTGCTGGATCAGGATCTGAGCCTCAACTTCACCACTTCTTTCTTAACCACATGCTTTCCTCCCATGACAAAGCATGCTAAAGTCTTTTGTTCTCGAGAAGACAGGGTGAAGAGAAGATCTCAACAGCTTGTCTTTGTAATGGAAATCACTGAGGTTTCCAGTCTCGAAAGGCTGCCCTGGGGCGGCTGGATACTGGTGAATAAGGAGGAAGACATGGATAGGCCCAGTGTTCACGGTGGGACATGTGGTCGCCCTGCTTTGCTGGTATCCCTGCAGCATGAACCGGACCCAGAAGCCTTTGGAATACCACTTGGAAACTTCTTGGCAAAGCCTAACAATGGAAAAGCATAAGCAGATCCTAAATTACCATTGTCATTAATCGGGCTTGACATGAACAACCCCCTTCTAAGTACTGTTCAATCATTGCCCCTTTTCATGCTTTTCTCCCAGATTCCCACAGGCCTCCTTAGACTGAAGGGTACCTGAGCCCTGCCCCTGTGTGTGGTCCTCAGTGGAACAATGGAGGCAAAGGAATCCCTGACAGAACAGGCTGGGACCTTAGACATAAAGCAGATACGGGGCCCAGCCCGGGCCCTGCAGCGTGAGAGAGGGCCATAGGGCGCAGGGCAGGAAAGGGAAGAGGAAGCGGGAGAGAGGTCAGGTCTGAAGGGGTGGGGTGGGGGTGGAGAGAGCCAACGATGGAGCAGGTTTGTGTTCAGACACATCCAGAGTTGTCACTTTAATGGATTCTGCAGGAGGATGCAGGCCTGCTTTCCAGGTAGCCTGGGAAACCAGCTTCCCATGAGAGAAGAATTTTTAAAAAGCCCTTTATTCAAGAAAGCTATTTGTAAGTTATTGTTTTAGAGGGTTCTTCTTTTTGATATGTATTAATTATGCTTCAGATTTTTTTCTCAGCCCATGAAGGTTTTAGGGAAAGGCTGGACCACATCTCTGAGCTGTCTGCTCCCTTGTCCTCTTATTCTGCAAATATTTGTTAAGATCCCGCCAAGTGCTAAGCACTGTTCTCACCATTAGGGATATGACTGCAGACAGAATAGACATGGCCTTGCGGTTGTAGAGCTCATATACCAGAGGGGAGACAGGAGGAAAAAACAGTAAGTAAAATAAAACAATAAATAAATAAGTGATGTCTGTGCATCAAAGGTGGAGAAGGCAATGGCACCCCACTCCAGTACTCCTGCCTGGAAAATCCCATGGACGGAGGAGCCTGGTAGGCTGCAGTTCATGGGGTCGCTAAGAGTCGGACACGACTGAGTGACTTCACTTTCACTCATTGGAGAAGGAAATGGCAAACCACTCGAGTGTTCTTGCCTGGAGAATCCCAGGGACGGTGGAACCTGGTGGGCTGCCGCCTATGGGGTTGCACAGAGTCGGACACGAGTGAAGCAAGCAGCAGCAGCGGCAGTGCGTCAAAGGACCCAGTGAAAAGAATGAAAAGGCAACTGATGGAATGGGAGGAAAAAAATGTGCAAATCATACAGGTGGTTAATATATAGTATATGTAAAGAACTCCTACAGCTCAACGACAAAAAAACTCAGCCAGATTAAAAATGGGGAAAAGAAAATAAACAAATGGTCAGCAAGCACATGAAAAGAGGTACAGTGGCACTAGTCATTAAGGAAATGCAAATCAAAACCACAGTGAGATTTTCCTTCATACTCACTAAGAGAGCTTCTGTAAAAAGATAAAAAATATTGATGAGAATGTGTAGAAATTGGAACCCTTGTGCATTGTTGGTATGAATGTAAAATGGTGCAGTGCTTTGGAAACAGTACTATGGTTCTTCAAAAAAGTAAAAACAAAATTATCATATGATTGATAAATTCCACTTCCGGGTATGTAACATTGGGTTGGCCAAAAATCTTAGAGTTTTCTATAACAGATTATGAAGAAACTCCAACGAACTTATTGGCCAACCCAATATATTCAAAAGAATTGAAAGCAGGATCTCAGATATTTATGTCCCTATGTTCACAGCACCACTATTCATAGCAGCTAAAAGGTAGAAGCAACCCCAGTATCCATCAATGGATGAATGGATAAGCAAAATGTGATCAGTTTAGTTCAGTTCAGTTGCTCAGTCGTGTCTGACTCTTGGCGACCCCAAGGACTATAGCACACCAGGCCTCCCCGTTCACCACCAGCTCCCGGAGTTTACCCAAACTCATGTCCATTGAGTCGGTGATGCCATCCAACCATCTCATCCTCTGTCGTCCCCTTCTCTTCCTGCCTTTAATCTTTCCCAGCATCAGGGTCTTTTCAAATGAGTCAGTTCTTCGCATCAGGTGGCCAAAGTATTATATACATGATATATACATGCAATGAGGTATCATTCAGGCTTAAAAATAAAGGGAATTCTGACATATACTAGGACGTGGATAAAACTTGACGACATAATGCTAAGTGATAAAATCAAGTCACAAAAAGACAAATATTGTATGATTCCATTTATATGAGGTAACTAGAGTTATCAAATTCAGAGACGGAAAGTAGAATGGTGGGTGCTAGAGACTGAGGGAAGTTGGGGTGGAGAGTTAGTTGTTTAAGGGGTAGAGAGTTTGGGGTTTGTGAGAATTCTGGAGATTGATTGCATAACAATGTAGAATGTACTTAATACTACTGAACTATACAGTAAAAAATGATTGTGATGGTAAACTTTGTGTTATGTATATTTTACCACAATTAAGAGTATAAGTAAATGATGACAATTTTGTTAGAAGGTAACGAGTGTCATGAAGTCAAAATAAAGCCATGTGATGGGAAGGGGTGTGCAGGATGGATTCGGTGTTGCAATTTAAAAGTTGACGTCTTTAGAGTAAGTCTCACTGACAGTGACATTTGAGCAAAGACTTGTATATGGTGGGGGTTGAGCCACGTGGATCTGGATGAAGAGCGGTCCAGGCAGAGGGTGCAGCTTTTTTAGGTGGCTTGGCATGTTTGAGGGACAGGAGCTCAGGGAGCATTGGGCCAAATGAGCAAGTGGGGGAGAAGGGCAGATGGTTCTGGGCCTTGGGAGCCACTGCAAAATCTGACTTTATCCTGAGTGAGGGCAAAGCCACCAAAGAACTTGGAATGGAAAAGAGCCGTGGGCTGGCAGGCGTTTTAGTGTGGTCATTCCCTCTGCTGTGCTGAGAAAGGGATGTAGGGGGCGCGACAGGAGACCAGGAGGACATCCTCCTGAGTGAGAGACCCACGGTGGGATCCATGTGGGAGCAGTGGACATGCTGAGGGAAAATTTGAAGGGAAAGCCAGCTGAATTTTCTGATGAGTTGGAAAGTGTGTGTAAGAAAAATAAATGAATCCAGAAAGACCCCAAGACTTTTGTCCTGTACTACAGGAAGAGTGGAGGAGTCATGAGTTAACTGAAATGGGGCGAGTGCAGGTGAAGCAGGTTTTGGAGGGAGGAGTCAGTGTTAGGTTTGGATATAATGCGTTGGAGGCGATAATCACCTCTTTCCTCAAGAACCTCAGTGGATGTTCAGGCCTGGAGTTCAGAAGGGACGTCCCCTCTGGAGACTTTGCTTGGGGAACCATCAAGCTGTAAAAGGTAGAGGCTAAAAGCCATGAGTCAGGAGGAGTCGCCTTCAGAGTGAATCTAGAGAGAGAAGAAGCCCCAAAGGCACCCAGGGTGACCTGATGTCAGTAGGTCCCAACTGTAGGAGCGACCAGAACAGGAGCCTGAGAAACATGGGCAGAAATTATGCTTGGAGCCCACAGTATGCAGAGAAGCTCCGGAGTGGAGCATACCACATTTTGAAGATAAGGAAAAATCGCATCCCAGAAGGGAGAGGTGATGTACTCAAGTCTCATTGCTCATCAGTGACCATCGCAAAGGAAGTACTTCTCACAGGAACTTGCCTATTCAGGAGCCAGAAACAGAACACCTAATTATAACGGGGGCAGGGACCAAACATTCGGTAAAGGAGGAAAGTTCTTTGAAGCTCATCTGGACCCACCGTGTAATTAGACAGTACATTACAAACGCTATAAAACTGACAATAACAATAAGCAAAGCTGAAGGAAAGAAAAGTGGACTGTGGATTTTGGTGTCTTCATGGGTCTGAGCAGTTGATAGGCTAGTAGTACTGGCACAATTATAAATTTGACTTTCACATCTGCTTCTTCTTAAACATTCTCTGCTCAACCCGATGAAAAACCTCATTTTCTCCAAGCCCTTTCAAATGACCAGAGTCATCAGAATACCTGGAAGTGTTTTGGATACTCATGTCGAAATTCTCAAATTTCCACCAGGTGGAATTAACAGTGTTTTTCAACCAGATGTTATCTGTAAAATGAAGACTGAAGAGAGGGAAAATGTATATTTTGAGGCAGTCAGTGCCGTGTAAGGTTTTCTTGCAATATCATTTCAATGGCATTCTTTTTCTGTATTGCGTGTTTACCTTGGCCTACTCTGTCTTTGAAGATTCAAAAAAATAGACATTACTTTTTCAGTAGCATCTCAATTTTATTTTTTCCTGTAGTAAGTGTATCATTTTTTGTTTCCTTCTTTCCCTGATGACTGACTGTTCCATATCTTACCCCTCATGGTCTCAGACTTTCAGAAAAACTTGGTAAAGGGAAGAAATTAAAAAGCCAAATCACCCACAAAAATAAAGTTATTCTCCAGAATCAATAGCCAGTACTAATATTTTAACGTGTTTACTTCTAGTGAATTTCCTTCCTAGACTTAATTCCTTTAAAGTTATTCATGATTATATAAATATAACATTTTAGGTTATTAATACTTTCTAACCAGCTGGACTATTCTGGGTTCCCTGCTTCTGGAGAAATATGTGACTGAGTAAGGAGCAAAGGAAAAAAATCTCTCCCTGGTGTTAGAGTTTGAAATGCCCACATGCCTGGGTGTGTAGACATTACAGAGTAGAGTTTTGAGAGCATGGTTGGAGGAGTTCGGGATCTTTCCCTTCCTTCCACTTCCTACACACACACACACACACATACACACACAAGCACACTTCCTCCTGGGGAGAAAGGAAACAGGAGAGGTGTTCAGAGGATTCAGAAGGGCCTCAGGCTCTGTTCTCCAGGGAAAATGGCAACAACTCAAGACAGATAGTCATATGCGGGAGCAGAGGAGGTTGTTTCCATGTTTCCAGGTGAGAAGTAAGGAAGTGATAAAATTATAGGGAAGAAATGGCTGTAGATGTGTCCAGTCCAGAACGCTTAAACCGGCCTCACGAAATGTCTAATCCTGTGCTGGGGTCAGGAAGCAAAAGGGTGACCCAAGATTGGAAGATGACTTTGGCTGGAAATGAGGACCATATCCAGTCTGGAGGATAGATTTCTCCATAGGTGCCCAAGCACCCTGTGTACTGAGGAGCTTCCAGGAGAAAGGAATTCTGAGGTTTAGTTTCTAGCACTCTGAAGGATTTATGTCAAAAAGGAAGTTGAATTTTTATAGAAAAATACTATTTTCACCCTTGAGTTTGTGGACTACAATCTGTGCCAAATTCTACAAATTTATTTCATCACCTGATTTTTCCCAATATCTTAAATGTTTCTGTCTTACCATTATTTTTAATACTGGCTTACTATTTCATTGAGTGGATGTCAATTTTCTTAACAATTATTGTTAAACATTTTGTTATTTCCATTTTTTGCTGTTATAATTAATGTTGTATGTATCACTAGGCACAAACATTGAGCATGAATGGTTTAAAATCAGTCACAGAAGTGAATTATTGCTCAGAAGGCATGAACAATTTTAATTGTTTAATTTAATTTAATTCCCATAGTGCATATGCCAAATTCCCTTCCAAATGCTCGGCAGGAATGTGTACTTTCCTGAGTCATTGACAAGAGCTCACTGTTAGAATTAAACATTATTTTAGCATCAAATGACTTTGCTGTGTTGAAGAAAAGATTCCACTAGTTTACAAATATGTTCTTTTTTCTCTGACTGAAAAAGCAAAATATGTTCATTTTAGAACATTTCAAAAATGTAGAAAAGTACAAAAACTAACTAAAAATCACCTAAAACCCCATTATTGGAGGACAGCGTATATTCACCAGCTGACATCCATATCCCAGGCTTGCTTTCTATCAATAAATGTGTCTATTCACACATACAACCACATGTGCCTACATCTGGCTTCTTACAAAACTGGAATCATTATATAGAGCACTATGTAAATTTTTTATTTAAAAATTCCATGAACATTTTTTAAAATCATAAAATATTCTTATTAAACAGTCATTTACACAATTATTAATGTTCTAAACCTGTCTTAGATACAAAACAGCCAGTGATAGCCTGCTGTTGACATGCTGGAATGATAATAGAAGGATACGAACGTGCACACACCTATGTCACATAGATTCTGACCTTCAAAGAGTAAGATTATTTTCAGTGCAGTTCAGTGAATGAGCGCTGACATTGAAAATAAGGGCTTCATTTGGTTGTGTTGCTTACTAGTCATGAGACACAAGACTCAGTGAGCATCACCACCCTTAGCCTACCATTGCCTTAGGGGTTTGTTGCAAGTATGAATAGGAAAAGACAGGGAAATGTCATAAGACGTATCATTGGCTGGGATAGCACTTTCTCCGTTAAACTTTATATTTGAAGTACACAGAACCCAGTGAATTAGCTGAGACTTAGAGCCCAAAGCCTTACTTCTGGTTGGCATCCCAGGGCTTCTCCCTTTCCAGCAATTGTAACAAAGTGCTTGTGAGCTGTAGGATTACTGCTATAAAAGGGCCACTGGATCCTAGATCCCAATCTGTTTTCCTTTTTAAAGGACTGGACCAGAACAGAATCTTTTTTTAAAAAATCTTATCAGGCTATCTTCTGCCCAGTTGCAAGCTGGTTGTCCATGACTTTCTTCAATGGTTCGCTACACACAGGCAATTGCTAACTACTGAGTTCTTGGCCATGATCATCTCTTCCTTTCACTTTTGCATGGGGGTCATCTATTTAAAAAGCTGTCCTATTAAGTGGAACAGCTTCTACATTCAGCAAAGTGATCATGACAAAATCCAGCCAGCATTGGCCTTGCAACAAGTGAGTGCTTTTGACTGCGAAGTTTGTGCCATGCAATGTGAGCTGTCTGACCCAACGTGACATAACTTACATGGTGCATTTGCTCTCCTCATTCAAAGACATCCTCTATTATAAGGCACTGACCACTGAAGAGTATGTGAGCTATAGAGACTTAAGACTCCATCCCTCTTCAGACACATCTCAGGTCACAGTAGGGGTTTAGCCCATCGTGTTTATTGGTGGTGTTTTAGCAGCAAGATGTTGATTTTACAGGCACATTATTTTCAGGATTTGTTATTATGCTACTTATAAAACACCCGATTCATGTGGATGTTTAACAGTGACTGAATTATTACTTAGTAAATACTCTTTTGAAATCATTTAGAAAATATTATTTTGTCCCCCAATTTCTCTACAGATGAGTTAAGACGACTCTGCCACAAATTCCTTCAGCAGCCCTGAGAAAATTAATTTAATCTGCTTTACTTTAGTTTCCTGTATGCAAAGACAAAGGTCTGGGCCCTTAGATTTTCCTGAAACCTTTAGAAAAAAGGGTCTTTGAGAACATTCAGAGGAAGAAGAGGTGGGAGAGAGGAGGAAAGGGTGATAAAAATTACTTTGCTCCCTGAGGCATGGGGTATGTCCCCTCAAGAAGTTTCTTCCTCTGTCTTTAATTGTTGAAATACATTGAGTCACTGGGAGAACTGTAGTTTCCTTACACGCTCAGAGGAATTTTACTGTGGACACATCCTTGCCATCTACGTGTATAAATGCACGTGCATACACACCTTCATGAACACAATCAAAAGCTCCATGCAGGTATACGAGGATTCATGGATTTTGGAAAAAAGACTCTTGGGCGAACAATTAGAACTTGCATTTATTGACTGCTTACTATGAACTGGACACAGTTTGTGTGACCTCATTTTGTATTTCGTTTTATCATCACCAAGAAACTGTCATCTGAAGTGACTGCAACTGTTGCCCCCTTCTAAAAATGAGCAATGTGGGGCTCAGGTAGTTTGCAGAAGTTGCTCATGCCCCTACAGCTGTTCTGTGACAGAGCCTGAACTCAGGCCCAGCTTTGACTGACTCTGAAGTCAGATCCTCCTCAGAATGTCTGGGCCTGGGGCTCTAGGCTTCTTAGAGTTCTAACCACGAGGAATGGCAGAATTACTTCAGGACCTTTAGTCTCTCAGTCACTGTGGGGTCTGTGAAGACAAGAAGTGGGTACTCAAGGCCCTGGAAATGCCAAGCTGGGTTTATACCCCTGACATCAGACATCTGTGCTCATTTCTTCTTGTGAACCTGTGATGGTTAGTTTTCAGTGTCAATTTGGCTGGACTAAAAGGACACAGATATGTTTCCAAATATTATTGTGATTGCTTCTGTGAGGGTGTTGTCTGAAGGAGCTTCAGTACCATTTAAATCAGTAGACTTTGAGTAAAGCAGATTGCCCACCATAACATGGGTGGGCCTTACCCAATCAGTTGAAGTTCTGCATAGCGCTAAGACTGACTTCCCCTGAGCAAGAAGGAACTCTGGCATCTGACTACCTTTGGACTCAATTGCAACTCTTCCCTGGACCTCTAGCCTGCCGGCCTACCTGGGAATTTTGGATTCACTAAGCTTTCATCATAGCATGAGCCAATTTGTTAAAATAATCTCTCTTCACCTTCCCATTTATCTATCTACATATATTCAAATATATATCTAAATGTATATATATGTAAATATATGTGTGTATAGATACATATGTGTGTACATATATAGATGTGTGGATATATACGTGTGTGCATATGTGTCTGTATATATATGTGTGTGTGTGTGATATCTCTTGCTGTTTCTGTTTTTCTAGAGAATGCTAACTAGTACAGACCCTGTCCCATTTAGAACAGGATTTCTTTAAAATTGTTAATGGATCATCGAACTTTTCCTTTAGGATCTCCTGCAGCTTATTATTTCCTTCCTCCAGGAAAGCTCCGTCCAAGAATCCCAAAGACATGTTTCTTTTCTAACTTTTAAAAACTGTATTCCCCCACTTCCCTTTTCCACCTCAGTTGCTTTCTAAGAATGAACTGGACAGAGCCAGGAGTTTCTGCTCCATGGCGGGCACCCCTCCTCTTGCTATCAACGCTTGCTGAAGAGGCACTGACTTTGTTCTTTGATGAGGTTCCTTCTGGGCTCTGTATGTGAAGCTTGTGGTGCCTGTAACAGTAATACCCAAGATGGTCCCTTCTGTTTCCTTCTCCACATTTAGGTGCTGGCTTACGAGTTAGATCTCAAGATTCTGAACCCCTGGGACAGAGTGGCTCTCCTGTGTCTTTCTAGCACGTCACATTGTTTTATTGTCTTTCCGGATGTGTCTTGTTTCACTTGTTTAAAGTTTACTTTGTGAAAGCTTGTCTTGCTCTCTGTCCTTTCATCGCTGTGTTTCTAGTGCTTAGAACATGGCCTCGCTCAGGGCTGAATCTCAGCAGACAGTGAGCAAGCGAATGAATGAATTAATTTCTTTTATCTGTAGTACTTAGCTGGGGAGGCACGGTGCATAGTTGCGTGATATCCTACTGGTGAGAAGAGAGTTGGTCGTTCATTTCTGAAGATGCATTAAGTCTTGCAGGCCCCCAGGGTATCGTTTAGTTCCCTGGAACAGTAATTTACTAAACAGTACCTCAGGGGCCTGAAAAAGTTAATGCATCTCCAAAAGTTTCTAATTTACACCAGGGACTAGTTTATTTACCCAGCAGGGTCTGACCTAACAGGTCTTAACTTCATTTAAGACAGTCATTAGGACTTTATCACTTTTCCACCTTCACGTTTCCGACCCTTAGCATTTATCTCTGTGGAATACTGTTGCCAGTGATTGGTGTGCCCACGTGTGCACACACATACCCCACATCCATGAGTGTGCACACACACGCGTGTGCAGCATATACTTATTAATACCAGGACCCAAGAAGGACGTTGCTATGTTCTGGCACTTGTGTATGTAAATACTTCATGTGTACTTTAGTATCTGTAATAATAAAAAGAACCAAGCCTGTGTATTGCAATCCATTCAAATTTAATATTATTTCAGTGCTTTCTTGGTACATATTACAAATAATTGCTTAATTAGTTCACATTTTGTTTTTTATCCAATAATTAGATCACAAAGTTTAGAGAATGTAAAAAATTCAATGTATCTGACTTACCAAGCTTTATCTATAACATGCAGCCCATTATTTTATTTCTTTTTGTTTTTTCAAATAGCAAAGCTGCTTCCACTCCTAATCTTGGATACTTTTGTTCTGAGGTTTTCCAGATTTAGCCTAATCTTTCCTCTTTTACTAATTACTGTCAGTTCTGTACTATTGTAGCATGTCAAAAAATTTCCTTCACTCTTGAGTTTGTTTTTTTAAAATCATTCTTACTGATTCAAGCTATGGGAATATCTTTACTTACTGTTACACTGATGTTACAGGGCTTGGTAAAATGTTTTTCTCAACTTTAGGGTCAAATCAGATATGATTGTTACCAGCAATAGGTTTTGGTAAAACAGGTTGTGGGTAGAGATATCCTAGAATGGTTTAAAAAAAAAAACCATTAATTTAGAGCTCCCTAATTTAGACTTTGTAATAATTCATCCTGAACTGGGCTTAAATATAGCCTTGCTGTAAAATGAGGGGTTTGGTAAGCAAATAATGCTCTAAAGCATATTGTGGAAAGCAAACTCTTTTGAGAACATTAGCTTAGTATGATGAAATCTTGATAGGGTTATTGAATATTTTGCATCTTTTTGGTTAAACATTGTAAAAATATATCCCCCTTTACTGTTTTGGTTAATATGGTAATTTAAGTCAGTTTATGGATATTGTATTTTCTCAGGAATATTATTCTGGACAATAGTCACAAATCTGCATTTGTAATTAGCTGTTGATATTTAGAATACTGGGTCTATGGAAGTTTAAAAAGACACTTTCTTGCAGGTGTATGGGGTTGTGAGCTGATGCATTCTTTTAATAGTGGACTGCAGCAAAAAACTCAACAGGATCTAGAGAAATCAAATTTTCATTGTGATTCAATAAGATTGCAGAGATTCTCAAATTTTAAACAGATTATTTATTATAAGAAGGGGGTTCAAGAAGGGGAACACATGCACACCCGGGGCGGATTCATGTCAATGTATGGCAAAACCAACCAATATAATATTGTAAAGTAATTAGCCTCCAATAAAAAAAAAATTAAATAAAAGAAGTAGTCTATGTGTTTGAAATAGGCCAACTTCATTTTAAAATTCTATCATTTCAGACTTTTCACGAATTCAGAATTTATTCTTCCAGTTAAAGTGGTTGCCTCTAAATTATTGATGTGCTAGAAAAGTACTTTTAGTAAGTAGATTTCGAAAGTGTGCTTTTCTGCAGTATTTTGTTTGCATCTTGTTTAAAAAAAACATTAAAACTGGACTACTAATGGAAATATAGATAGTGTTGGAGAAGGGTATGGGCGAATGCTGTTGCCATGGCAACCCTCACTGGTCCTCAGGCAGGGAATTTTCTACCTCTGTGTTATCAACAGGTGGTAGCAATATTTGAAAGATCAAGGGTCTAACTTTACTAACTTGACCCTGGCATTCTGTAGAGCTACCCTTAAATTCCTAGCTCTTTAATGGAGCTCGTGCTTGCCTATCAAGTTGTAGCAGTAGCTGGTTCTATGTTCTCATTCTATTTTCATATCCTAGGTTTGATGCTGTACCTAAATTCACATTCTTTTCCCCCTGAGCTCTACCATATATGACTGAGCTTTTATCTGACAGCTGAGGATGAAAAACTATATCCTGCAAACGGTCCTTTCTTACAAATAGAGAAATCTGAGCTGGTTTATCACAGACTGAGTCGCTTTGGGTCTTGTCATTTTCCTTAAAACATTTATTTTTGGCTTCTCTAGCATAAAAGACATCCAGAGGGTATAGAAGCTACACCACAGATTCATGTCAGAAGAAGGGCAGAGTGTAATTCCCTGGCAGTCCTGTGATTAGGACATCACACTTTCCCTGGAAAGGGGATGGGTCCAACCCCTGGTTGGGGAGCTCAGATTCCACAAGCTGCGTGTTGCTGAGTGGAGGGTGGAGATGGGGTTAGTTAGGAAGCAGGGGAAAGGCGAAAGGGATAGTATGTTAGCAGGAAATATCAAGCTGAGTATTCTGTAATTAAACGTGATGGTTTTAGTCAAAATGACTTGTTCGGTGCTGCCTTTGCATATCTTCCAATACATGAATGACACAGTTTTGTAGAGCGTTCATAGATCTTAATGGATTCTTCAGTTAGATAAAGTGTTAAATCTTGATGAAAGTTAATGATGATTCATAATCAGATTGAGGTCTTTTCCCTGTAGTCTACGAGAACACAGATGAAGTTCATATAAGAAATCCTAAAGTCAAGACATACATACAAAATCCTATGTGTTTTAGGAGTGGGGAGGCACTTGTCTGCTTCAAGTTATCCTTGGATGCTCCATCCTTTTAGGGAATTTGCTGCATATATTTCGGTAATTTTTCACAAGATTTCCTAACACTGAAGACATATGTAAATACGTGTGAGAAAGCAGTAGTTAGCCTCAAGTAACAAATAGTAATCATTATTTTAATCTTATATTTCAATTAGCCTTAATCTTTTGTTTGTATAGCCTTGAAAAGCTGTAAAAATCAGTCATTATAGTTTAATTACTAACCATTATCCTGGGTGGCTAACTCCACTTCCTTTTAAACAAGTTCCTTCTTTCATTTTGTTTTTAAATGCTCCTATGGGTGCTCTCTAAGAATAGTATTATCCTTTATATAGCAGGCTTTGTAAGTTCCTCTATAGAATATTTTTAAGTTTTGTTGGTTCCTCCTGGTACCAGAGAGCTGCCGCTGCGTTTTTCTTTTTGAACGGGCCTGTTCGCTGTTCTACTTCAGGATAGAATCACACTTAAGTTTTACATAATGACAGAAGTTGACTGTTTCCTGCTCTAGTGTTTATTTAGTAAAACATTTTACATTCCTGGATAGATACCAGTCTGTCATTAATGGATTCTTGGCTTTGGGCCAATAGCTAATAGTTTTATTGGTCCTCATAACATAGCTATGTGATTTTTGTAACCACAAGGGGCTCTTTTCTGAGTTTTTCTTTCTTTTTCTTTCCTTAAAAAAGAAGTAACCTAACAACCCAGAGGTGCACCAGATTTAAAGAACAGAGCACTTCTTTTCAAATCGTTATCTACTCGTGTTCGTTGTTTTTGTGCTTAGTAAAATTCTCACAGATCTTGGTGTATTTGGAACAAGGGTTGGGACTCAGTTGCTTCATCTTATTCCCAGCTTTCTTGTTGCCTTAAAGAGGCCTGGCAAAGCTCATTTTCTCTGCTAGGTGGTGTCTATTTGCTTGTCTAAATCAGGGAGGGGCAGAGAGGTTATTTATAGTGTGAGAGTTTGTCAAGCTTTATTTGATGGCTTTTTAAGTATTGAGGAAGGGAGACCAGCATTTGGAAGTCGTGGCATTAGGTCCCCAGAAGGAAAAAAAGGTCTTTCCACCTGGGTGAGTGTGTGTGAAGCCTGTGTGTTTCATGTGTTTCTTTCCACCAGGAGACACAAGTGTTACAGTTGTGAATTCACAACCTGCCATGGTAGTCCTGCCCTCACACAAGATTGTGTTGTGGTGTCCTTCAGAGCTTCGATGCCTTTTTCCTCTTATCTTTTTCCCTCGACTCCCTGTATATTTTAAAGTGAAAGTTAAAATATACTCTGGGTCTCTAAATTCTCCTGCAATCCAATCATCTCCCTAATGAATACACTACTGTACAATTCCAGGATCAAGAAACCATCTTAACATGAAGTTAGAAGTTGGTCACAGTGCTAATTAGGTTGTGTTCCAGGGATGTCAGATCCTGTTTTTTTTTGCCTTAATAAACACAAAAACAGTGACAACCTAACATGAAGGTAGTTTCTGATTGTGGAAACTTTGGAAAAAATAAAGAATACAGAATAAGACAGTCACCTTCCAATCCCAGTCTCCACTCCCACCTCCCCGTTTCACCACAAGGATAGAGCCACACTTTAGCCTATTGCTTGCAGCAGTTTCCCCCTGTATTTTGACTCATACTTTGCATTCTGTTTCTTTAAAGCTTGTTATATAATGCTCACGTCCGCATGCCATCTGCATTTTCCATTAGCATTATTTTAAAGGATGCATAATATTCCATCATAGGAATTATGCTGTCATTTACTCAGCCATCTCTCAATATGGAGTATTTTGTTTTCTTTTCATTTTAAGAAGAACCACAGTGATCGAGTCTGTGTGGAAACCCTGGCCTGATTCTTAGGATTCTCAAAGACTTTGCTCCGTTTTTAAGACAAGTCCACAGCACAATACAGGAGTCCAGTTCTATCTGTGGAAACTTAACTTCAGGCAGCTGAAGTAATTCCAGGGAAAATACTTTCCCCAGGGAGTAGTAAGAATGCTCTACTTCTGGTGCAAGGATTTTGCACTGGAAAAAGGGTGCAATTCTGAGAGTTCTGTAGGTGGGGAGAAAGTCCTAATTGTTTTTCAGAGGGAGGCTTATTCTTGTTCAGCTGGAGAAGCCACCATATGACACATGTGCAAATGCATTTCGGTGGCATGGCACAGCTGGGGAGGAGCAAGCACTTTGGTACTGCGGGTCAAGTTTACTTAACACTGTGATGTTTTAAAACAGGATGATGCCAGTTCAATTAAATGTCCCAGAACAGCAGTGTGTTTTGGGAGGCAATTCTTTCACAAACAAAACAAAATAAACGTTTTTCAGTCTTGAAAACAACACCTGCAAATAAATTGGATACTACATGAAACATGTCAGCCACAAACTAAAATGGATTAGAAAAGTCCCAAGAGAAGGCTCTGAATAAGGGTATCTCTAATCACCCACTATTCCTTTAGCTGTGATTGCTTATTTTAGCTTTTCTGTGACATTAATGCATTTTACCATTATATTAAAAATAATGTATGCAGTTTTGGAACTCAAGAAAGTAATAGATGAAAATAAAAGCGCACATTCTTTCATGTGATATGATTATTGTTAGTATTTTGGCTTGCTTAGTGGATGCCTTAAAATGGCATGTTTCTTCTACTGGGCCCAACCTCACTCTCTTTTCCCGTTAATATCAGAGCCAGGTGTATTTGGAAGCCAAGCAGAGGACTCGAAACGAGCTATTGCTCTCTCTGTTTCTGATTATTAAATTAAGGTTGCCACTTATCAGATTTTAGGAGGGACGTTTTCTTCCCTCTGTATACCCCAGAGCTCTGTTTGGGTAAGCTCCGTTCAGGCTGCCAAGCCTAGCTGTGAGTTTTGATAACTGACTGGGTTGATGGTTGAGTTAGAACTCCATCCAATAGACCAGCAGTGGAGAAAAGCTCTCTTGAGTTACTTTTGTGTGAAAATCAGGGGTGACCAAATGGGCTTCATAGCCCAGTGAGACAGTTGGATGTTCAGAGCAGTCTCTGGGTCTCTGGGAGGTCCCACAACTGGCTGGAGGAAAGGGGGACAACTTTGGCTGTGGTCAACACTTTCACTTGGCTTTTGCCCAAGAAGGGCATAGTTCCAAAATCGGAGTATGTAGTTTGATTTCTCACACAACAAGGGAAACTCCAATGTACCTGAGCAGTGATCTGGACCAACCTCTGGACCTAACCTCAAAGCCAAGGGAAGAGAGGATCCTGGGTTCTTTGGAGACAAAAGTCACACCTTCATCCCTCCCTGGGCACTTAGCAGCATGCTTTGTATATGGCAGTTCATCCCTGAACGTTTGTTGAGGGGATCATCAAACAAATCAATTAGGGACAGGTATTAGGAGCCAAAATATATGGAAAGAGGCAAGTCTTGGGTCAAGGTTAGGGGTACGTATTTTTGCCTTGTGGTATGTGAGGCCACAGGACACTGAGATACAAGAATCTTAAGGCTCCCTTTGTTTGGTGGTTTCCAGTCTGTTAACAACAGTCAGAGTGGGTGACTTGTCATGAAGCAGACTGGGAGGAGGGGTCTGGGAGGAGGTGGCCACCTGGGATGCAATGAATTCTCACCAAGCAGGGCCTACTATAAACAGCCGTGTTTTAAAATAGCAGGATGATAATGCGAGGGATTCCACAGACGATCTTTTCTCTCCAAGTTCTCTCTTCTTAAATGGGTTATGAAGTCATGCTCCTGTCTGTGCACTTTCCTTTTATTTTGAACTCCCCATCTCGGCTGGAGCAAGAATTTTGCAAGCTTTGAAATATGTCAACATAAAATAAGCTTTGAGACAGCTTGAAAAATGTAGATTCATAATGGACTCCACTAAAAATATGGTTTGTTAAAAAAACAAACCAGGCTCGATCTTCCTCACTTGGAAAAACAATCAGATGGAACTTGAGCTATCACCATCCTTTTATAGATTCCTGCACCATGAGAAGCCAAGCATTTCCCAATGAAAGCTGGCATATTTGTGATGTTCCTTTCAACCACTCGCCCAGTGACCTCTGTGACCTCTTCAAGTTCTACGGGATAGTCTGCGAGGCTCGTACAGAGGTTACCTATTCCATGAAGCCTTCCAGACTACTCCTCATATGACAACCTATCTGTCTGAGTCTACTCTAGCTGTATATTGGCTTGTATCATTCTCTGATTAACTCACTGGTATTTTCCCCATCTTCCCAACAGACGAGGTCGTTGGTGGTAAAAACGAATGGGATATATTTGTTGGATGACTGCATTTAAGTTAAAGACACACACTGACTCTAAACACATTCAAACTAATGAGATGAATTTCATCTGAGACTTGTAAGGATTCTAGGGACCTGGGTTGGTGAGAAATGATGGGGCTTGGCTGAGGGTCAAGGAACTGGGGGAGTTTGCATTTTTGGTTTCGTGGAGGCAGTTGTGGGGATGAAACAGACACTGGCTATTAGAAACAGGTGCAAATGCAGGAGGGAATATAACTTAGAGGATCGTCTATTTTCACCTCATTGATTTTCTGCGGTAGTCTAATTTTTTTAACCTCATTGATTTTCAGGGCCCTCTGCATCATGCTTGCCGAAGAGAAAACATTGTGCTTCGTTGTTTTCACATTTATGGCTGTCTTCTTTCCTCCAATTAATTGATGCTTCCACATGTTATTTAGGGCATATTCTCAACCAGCATCCTAACTGAGCTCTGTGTATGGAAAATCCACCCATTTATGCGCACTTCTGTCCTTCAAACCTTAATTCAATACTCTTTTGGGAATTTCCTGGCCATCCAGTGGTTAGGACTTGGTGCTTTCACCGCTGGAGTGTAGGTAGGGGAACTAAGATCTTGCAAGCCATGTGGTGCAGCCCCATCCCCCCCCCCCCAAAAAAAAAACCCCAACTCTTCTGCTCCTAGAAGCCAGAGGCATCATCAGATTTTCTTAGACACACTGGGGAAGTGCCGCTCATCACTGTAATTATACAAGTCATCTGAAGTGGTTGGCAAGCAGGTATCCTTAGCTGGAGAGCCCAGAGAGTCTTGAGAAATAAGGTTGAGAAAGAGAGAAGGTAGGTAGGATTTGGACATCAGGCCTACGGGAAGAGAGTCTCAATCTTTGAGGCAGAATAAAATCACTTGGGGCATGAAATATACACCTATACAGACAACATCTCCATCCCCCTGGAGATTTTGATCTGTCCAGTGTGGAACATAGGCATCAGTGTAAACGCTCCCCCAGCGATTCTGCTCTGCAGCCTGATTTGATAAACACATTGGTTTGCAGAACCTTTAGAATTCATGGGACTCTATTTAAAACACAGTGATGGTCTTTGGTACTGGCTCCTAACGGTCATTAAAATTTTCCATCGCAATAGTCTCTCTTCTCTTCTTTCTCTTTCTTTTCCACCAGGAACTGGAAAGAAACTTAAGGATCTTCAAATTTTGTTCAGTAGGTTTCAGTTCAGTTCAGTTCAGTCGCTCAGTCGTGTCCGACTCTTTGTGACACCATGAATCAGAGCACGCCAGGCCTCCCTGTCCATCACCAACTCCCGGAGTTCACTCAAACTCATGTCCATCGAGTCGGTGATGCCATCCAGCCATCTCAATCTCTGTTGTTTAGGGTTTAGCAAATATATCCCCAGGTAACCCACCTCTTTCAACCAGAGAGGTCTCACATTTTTGTATGTATGTATGTTAATTTGGTGGAGAAGGAAATGGCAGCCCACTCCAGTATTCTTGCCTAGAGAGTCCCGTGGACAGAGGAGCCTGTTGGGCTGCCGTCTGTGCGGTTGCGCAGAGTTGGACATGACTGAAGTGACTTAGCATGCATGTATGCACTGGAGAAGGAAATGGCAACCCACTCCAGTATTCTTGCCTGGAGAATCCCAGAGACGGAGGAGCCTGGTGGGCTGCCGTCTGTGGGGTTGCGCAGAGTTGGACACAACTGAAGTGACTTAGCAGCAGCAACATGTTAATTTGGGGTTCTGGTTAATATTTTGTTTCTAAAATAGGTTCTGTTGCTACAAAATATTTGAGAATCATTGTACTGAGTTCAACTACTTTAGAGATGAAACCCCTTTTAGAGATTTGTTGCCAGTCACAGGGATAGATCACAGCAATGTGTGAATTGGACAGTGTGCGACGGAGCAGGAATGAACTACTTATTTTGGCTGGGCCACTTAAGTAACCAGGTGACCTTAGCACCTACCTTCTAGGAGCCCTGGCTATTGTCCACGGTATAATAACAGTGATGCCCTGTCCTCAGCTCAGAGTAATTGGAATGAGAATAGATGTTATAACATACTAGAAACTTCAAATTCAGGATGTTTTCTCCTCTTTACTCTGCTGCCAAAACAAAAAAGCTAGTTAAAACTGCCTCCTTTTTCAGGAAGGATGGTGTCAAAATTAAAAGTCAGTCTAAGAAGTTTAAAAATTTTTAATGTATCCATTCAAAAGTTTGAGCACCTAATCTATACCAGGCTTTGTGTCCCTTTCTGGAGCTTCTATGGTCAATGAGATGGACCAGTTCCCTGGACTCCATGAGATTCTGCAAACAGACTCTGAAGGTGATTTCAAAAGGGATTTCTGCTGGCAGGTCTGTTAGGGTTAAGATGCCGCTCACTTCTTGGGTGAGTAAACCAGAGGCCCACATTCCCTTGGTCCCCATGATAGATGAAGGGATAAAAGGTAGGTTGTGGGTCTGCTTAATCGGAGTGAACTTTGGTGTAATCCTTTCTCTAGCTGCAGTTGTAGAGGAGAGCATGTTGTTCTGGACTGCTCTTAACCATGGACAAAGGATGCCTGGCAATAGAGACATTCAGAGGAAAACCATGCTGAGATGGGGAGAAGCCACGTGGATGATGCTGTTTGTGTTGCCTGATTCATGGGGGCCTGAAACCAGGACAGCCCCAAAGCATTTTAATTATACAAGGAAATACAGCCCATCTCCATCTCCATCTTTTAAACTCACAAGCCAGTTTGAGTTTTTCTTTGTAAATCATCAGATATTGAGAAAGTCTGAGCTAATATAACACTCTAAACATTCATTCATTCACTCAACAGGTACTTATTGCTGGGCCAGTGCTTAAAGCATAGCAATATGCCTGGGATTAAATGGGTATATAAAAAGAAATAGATTTATATGAAATGGGTGATCATGACGCATAGTTGTCTGGATCTTTAAAAGGTCCTTTCTATGTAGTGGTTTAACCCAGGAAGACTCCCAATCTGTGGACAATCTATGGATCACAAAGTTTATAATAATCATACAGGTATGCACAGAGACATTTTGTTAGTGACTGTTTCCGATACTTGCACGTTGATTTCACTCTTGAGGTCTTGGTTTTCAGTAGATCATATCATATAAAAGTTTCATGTTATCATTTGGAGGAAATTCAGATATTTTGAGTGATATCCAAAAGTATTCTCTGTTTCTGGGAATTTTGGTTCCAATATCCTGTGTTTGTTTGCAACATACATACATGAAACTCTCTTCAGGGGAGACCTGTCATAAGGCTCCAGATTGGCTCACAGCCACTACATTAAAAAAAAAAAAAATCTAAATGATGGGCAGGAAGATCTGCTCACATGAACATCATTCAAAGCTTGGGAGGTATTTGAGCTCATGGCCAGTGCACAGATACTGCTGTGGAACTGATTTGCTTTCTGGGCACCCTCGGCTTGCTGAACCAGACCACGAATTTGGGCTGGATACCTGTTGCTTACATGGGTTCTGTATCTCATCCAAATACAATGTAATTCCCCCTGAAGTGTTCATTGGTGCCTCCTATTACATTCAACAGGACTTTCTCTGGCTATGTTTTTATCATATGTTACATTTTGCCACGTTGGTTGATAAAGGGAGGAAGTGAGATGTAGGAAAATATAGAAGATGAATAAAAAAGAACACACCCTAGCACTAGTTTGCTTGGATATTTTAAAACGAGTTCCATATCATTTGACCAAAATGCCGTTTTTGTTTTTTTTTAATTTCATCATAATATTGCCATCACATCTACCACAATTAAGAATGTTCCCTAAATATCATGGATACACAATTTCTTTTGAAATTTCCTTGTCTCAAAATGTCATTTTACATTTGATTCATTCAAAACGGATCTGAACAGGATCCATACACTGCATTTCGTTGCTCTGTCATGTCTGCTTTCATTCATGTCCGTTCACTCTCACCCACTCCCTGATCCCATCCTGTGCTCTTATTTGTTACAGGAACTGGACTGTTTGTTCTGTAGAATGCTTCACTTTCTGAATTTGACTGATTGCTTCCTTTTAGTATCCTTTATTATTTTATTTCTTTTATTTTCCTATAAACAGGTAGTTTGGTCTAGGGTGAATTCAGTCCACATTCATTTAATTTAGGCAAGGCTGTTTGAAGGGCAGGGTACTTCCTCTTCTAGTCTGTCAGCAGGCTCCTAATGTGTAGATATTTCTTTTTCAGTGATGCTAGGGTTGAGCCTTGGGTTTGGGAGCTGTTATTCTCATCCGTTCATTCTGAACGTCACTCTTCCATTTGATTGATTGTTTTAGTATCCATTGACGATTGTTGCTGGCAAGCATCCTTTCACCAGAGACTGTAAAATGTTTCATTCTTTCTGCATTATTAGCTGAAAATCTTCCACAGAGAGCTTTCCTTCTGTCACGGATGCTGTAACTATGTACTCGGAAAAGGGAAATCGCTAAACATTTCAAGTGCTGATTGATTTTATTCTTGAGGATCCAAAGCAGCATCATAGCCTGCTCTTAGAGTAAGGACACACAGGGGCTCAGTACTAAGTGGAGTCCCAGCCCAGATCTGACTCACAACGGCTCTAATGGGACCAAGAACACCCCCTGGACAAATTTAGTAGTTGGTGCAATTTGCACATTGGTTTTTGGCTTCTGGGGTAAGAGCTCTTTTAGTGGAGAAAGTCAAATGAAGGTTTGGTTGGTCACCAAACTTTGGCTGTTCACTCCCTCTAGCCAAGATAGCAAATCAAAACAATCAAAATTGCCAGGGGACTGAGAGAGATTACTGTCACCTTTCTGAGTCTGACACATGCGAGGGTGGTGGGCCTCATTATATCTATGTTTAAGTCAATCAGTTTGACCCTGACAAAGATTGGATGATTGTGGGAGGTCACAGTACACCCTCAACCAGTAGAAACTCCTCTTCTTCCAGATGTGCTTTCTTTGCTCAAATCAAGCAGATTGACCTGGCCTCAGGTATGTGGTGTGTGGCCACTGATCTACTGAGCTGAGGAGTATTTTTTCCCCAGTGCATATCAGAAGGGAGGGGCAGAAACCGTCAGCATTCACTTGGAATGGATGACAAAGCACATTTATAGTCTTGTGCCAGGACATAGTAAACCTCCTGTCCTCTGTCTTAATATAGGTCAAAGAAGCCTGGGCCATTTGAGTGTTGCTGCTGCTGCTGCTGCTGCTGCTAAGTCACTTCAGTCGTGTCCGACTCTGTGCGACCCCATAGACGGAAGCCCACCAGGCTCCCCCATCCCTGGGATTCTCCAGGCAAGAACACTGGAGTGGGTTGCCATTTCCTTCTCCAATGTGTGAAAGTGAAAAGTGAAAGTGAAGTCGCTCGGTTGTGTCCGACCCTTAGCGACCTGACGGACTGTAGCCTACCAGGCTACTCCATCCATGGGATTTTCTAGGCAAGAGTACTGGAGTGGCTTGCCATTGTTTCTCCGATTTGAGTGTTAGAACATATCATTAATCTACTCTAATGATGACAACATGTTAATCAGACCAAATGACTAAAAGCGGCAACTACATCAGAGTACTGATAAAATACATGGACTCCGGAGGACAAGAGGTAAACCTTGGAAGATTCAAGGCCTAGTGGCCCAGTGGTCTAGAACATGCCAAGATATCCTCTTCAAAACGAAGGCAACTTAACGCATCCAGCATTTGAAGGGAGCATATTTCACACTCAGGCATTCTAGTCCCAAGATGTACAAGACACTGCTGAAAAGGACTGAAAGGATTTGGCAACAGGTCAGACCTATTCTTTGCATAAACATGGAGACAAGCATGACGCCGACGTTTCAGGAGATATCGAGATAATGGTGATGCTAGAAGCTCAAGTTTTGCATGAAAGATTTCAGTCTAGATTTCTAGTCCAGTCAAAGATTGTCTAGATTTCAGTCTAGACAGATTTATTTTGAGCTGTGCATGATCACACATCCAGAGTTTGAGAATTATGTGGATAGTCTAGCAGGCAGTTGGACCTGTTGGGTCAGAGCTTATAAGAGATGTCAGGGCTAGAAATCATAAGACTCCACTAGTCATTCAATAACTATTTATTGGAAACCAGTAAAGTGCTTAAAGCTGGAATAAAGTCTCAGCGTTGTGGCACGAGAAAATTACCAAATGCTTTCTTAAAATGCTAAATTACATCCAGGAGAAAATTGTAGTTTATTTGACCCGATGTTGTCAGCCTAGTTTTGCTATTTGGAGCCATTCATTCCCTCATTCAATCATTTATTCATTCATGTACTTGATGAGATTTCTTGGGACGAAAAAGAGCAGAACAATGGTCTCTATCTTAGATGTTCATCAGAATCACTTGGGAGCTTAAAAAAACTGAATGGCTGCTTTCCTCCCCAGACACAATGAATCAGTAACTCCAGAACAGTTCTTTTAAAGCTCCACATGGAATTCTGACATTCTGCCAAGGCTGAAAACTACCAATGAAGTGGAAAAACACCCACATCCTTGGTGAACCACTCATTTAAGAGGGAAGAAGGGCTAGAGAAAGAAACAGGGAAAGAGGGATCAGCAAAATGAAAGTGATTCAAAAGAGGATGATGTCATGGAATCCAGGGGAAGAGCAAATTTCAGCAAGAACCATGTGTGTGTGTGTGTTTAGAGGGTGGATGGAGGCTTATAACCAACATAAGTAGGGAGTTGTGGAGGAAAGAAAGGCATCAGCGTGGTGTTTATTGGGGAGATGAAGGCAGAGGAGAGGCGGCAAGGAGAAATCTTTGGAAAGGATACATATACTATTTTAGTGGAATACAGTGGCTCTTGAAATCGTATTTTGTTGTTCAGTTGCTCAGTCGTGTCTGACTCTTTGAGACCCCATGGACTGCAGCGCGTCAGGCTTCCCTGTCCTTCACCATCTCCCAGAGCTTGCTCAAACTTATGTGCATCGAGTCAGTGATGCTATCCAACCATCTCATCCTCTGTCGTCCCCCTCTCTTCCTGCCCTCAGTCTTTCCCAGCATCAGGGTCTTTTCCAATGAGTCAGCTCTTCACATCAAGTGGCCAAAGCATTGGAGCTTCAGGTTCAGCTTCAGCATCAGTCCTTCCAATGAATATTCAGGGTTAATTTCCTTTAGGATTGACTGGTTAGATCTCCTTGCAGTCCAAGGGACTCTCAAGAGTCTTCTCCAACACCATAGTTCAAAAGCATCAATTCTTTGGCGCGCAGCCTTCTTTATGGTCCAACTCTCACTTCCATACATGACTACTGGAAAAACCTTTGGAATCATATTACTTTTTAACTTTGACTTCAAGCACAGCGGCCCACAGGATGGGTGTGATCATTTGGTGTACTGCTGTCTGGGAAACAGGCATGTCCTCAGAGCCCAAAGCAGAGCCAGGATGTGGGACCGTAGGTTGGAATGAGAGGGATTCAGCATCCCTTGATGTTCACAAACTCAAGCCATCTAAAGGGGGCTACCACAGTTGACATCAAAATGGTGTTTTTGTATGGGCCAAACATCAGACTTGGGGACAAGCTATGTTTGGATCAATAGCCTGTGTTGTTTCCCCGCTTCCTGTGTGTTTTTCTCTTGTCATAATAAAGAAAAGTCTCTTTTGACAGCAGTAATTTCTTTCAGCTGAAGAAAAGAGTGAAGGACAAGCATGTTGTTCTCGGGTGCCAGGAAATGAAGCACAGGGTGGCCAGCATGGTGGTAGCCATGCTTCATGCAGTTTCCCCTTCTGGAGGGTCTTGCTTCAGGCTTTAACCACCCCAAGCGTTCTGAATAATGTTTCAGGTAGGAAGGCAGTACTGATAGGATCCTGTCAGGGTATGCGATGAGGGTGCTGACTCATTTAATCGTGATTTCTTTTCATGTATTTCTTGTTGATTTCTCTTGGGGAAACCGCTACCATGGAGAAGTAAGAACTAAGTCATGCTTTTTTCATCTCCAACTTTTTATTCCAAAACCTTTCAGAAAACATGAAAGGATATTATAATAATCAACCATCTTATTACCACGTAGACTCAACAGTTCTTAACATTTGGCCAATATTTGCTTTGTCAGTTGATACTTTTTTTTTTTCTGAACTATTTAAAAGTAAATTGCAGACATGGTATCTCATTCTGAAAATACTTCATAATTCATTTCTCAAAAATGAGGACAATTTCCTACACAACCTCAATGCTACTATTAGCCTAAGAAAATTAACATTAATTTCTGATTTCATCAAATATCAAATTTATATTTAAATCTCCACTGTCCCTGAAATGTCTTTTTAGCTGGATTTAGAAAAAATCAGGATCCAGTTAAAGTCTATGCATTATTTTCAATTGTTGTGCCTATTCATTCTCTTTTAATCTAATACAACCCCACATGATACTTGTCAGGAGTTTTTTGAGGCAAGGATCATATCTTCCTTTTTTTAAAATGTAACTTATTGGAGTATAATTTATTTACAATGCTTTATTAGTTTCCGGTGTACATCAAAGTGATTCAGTCACACACACACACACATATATATTCATTCTGTGTTTTAGATTATTTTCTCATACATTTTATCACAGAATATTGAGTAGAGTTCCCTGTGCTATACAGTAGGTCCTTGTTGGTTATCTGTCTTATATATAGTAGTGAATGTTCATCTCAAAGCTCCAGAATTATCCCTCCCTCCAGGCAAGGATCCTATCTTAGCCCTTTTATCTCCAGTCGTGAGTCTGACCATTAACAGGTATAATGATAGATTACTGCTTTTGGAACTGCCCTTGGGTAGACTCCTCTCCTAGAATCTGGGTTGGCTTTCCAGCTGCTTTGACCAACAGAATGGATTCTGGCGCTTCCGAGACCAAGCCTTAAGAAGGCCTGGCAGCTTCCAGGTTTACTTGTTAGGGGAAGCCAGGCCCCATAAATCAGTCTGACAGCTAGATTGCTGTGTTGTCAGATGCCCAACTTAGTCCCATGGAGAGGCCAGCTGAAGAGAAACGGGGTCCCAGCTGAGCTCCCAGCGGCCGGGCAGCTCTGTTTGGCCATCTGTGTACATGAGGCCACCTTGGCAGTGGCTCTCCCAGCCCCAGTGGGGTTGCCCCAGCTGATGCGCTAGAGATAACTGATCTTACATCTTACTGAGACCTGCCTCGATGGCAGAACTGGGAGCCTGTGGAGGAGTGCTGTTTCAAGCCACTACGCTTTAGGGTGGTTCATACTCAATACCCCAAAGAGGTGCTCAACAGCTGTTCATTGAACTAGACTAGATCAAAGCCTGGACAGAAGTCATGTGAGAAAAGAGGTCAGAAGGTATACAACAGTAAACCATTTCTTTGAGGTCTTTTAAGGTCTTCTCCTAGATCACACTGAATCAAAACCAACCCTAAAATCAAAGGCTGTCTTCATCTTCGCCTCCATCCTAAGCTGCAGAGGACCACTTCCTGCCCAAACTCAGCTGTCTCCTTGCTCTTCGCACCCTGGCAGGCTCTGCTAAGGGCACTTCTCACAGCTGCTGCCCCTGCACGTGCTGTCCTAGCCTATCCCCAACTTCCTGGGGCATCTGATGCTGCTTTTGCCCCTATGCCTGGAATGCCAACACCCGTGCCCTCTCTGTGGGTATTCACGTATCAGGTGCCACCCCCACTCCACAGCCATTCCTCCGGCCTTTCTGTGCTCCTGCAGCAGTTGGTCCACGTTTCTCCTGCTGTAATGATTTTACACGCCTCTTTCCCCAGAGCTCCTAAGGCCCTGGAGAGCAGGAACCACGTCCTCTCATCGTTCTGTCCCTCTCATCACATTGCTGAAGATGTCCATCATGGGATAGGCACCGGAGCACAGGAAGGAGCCTGGCACAATGGCTAGGTGGCAAAGAGTCAGTCTGGAGTCAGACTGCCAGCTGTGGGTCCTCCACCCATCACCTACTTGGATGATACTGAGAAAGCTCCCCAACCTCTCTGTTTGCTGATTTAATCCTCTGCACAATGGGGATGGTAGCAGTACCTACCTTACAAGGACGCTGTCAGAATTAATGAGACACAAAGCTTGGAATAACCCTTGTGGTTTTTGTTTAGTCGCTGAGTGTAGTCATGCTCTGGAATAATGCTTACCATATAGCAAAAATTCAACGAACAAGAATTGGAATAAGTTCCGCAAGATAGTGGAGGAAAGAGGAGCTTGGCACGTTGCAGTCCATGGGGTTGCAAAGGGTCCGACATGACTGAGTGATTGGACAACGTGGTGAAAACTGGATGCGGCTCTTTTAATCAAGGAAGTTCATTGCTTCTTTCCACACTCAGTGCCCCCTTTCTCTCCCACCCTCTCGTTCCATTGTACACTATACAATTTTCTATAGTAAATAGCGCTTTATTGGATTTAGAGAAAGAAGTAAAGGGTCAGCCCTCAGGCCAGGAAGATATTATGATGTGAATAATATGATGCACAGACCTCAGAAAGAAGTCGTATCTTAAATGCCCAGGATGTTAACAATTTCTCAAAATAGATGGACTTTAGACTGAAGAAATATTTGTGGGTGAGTGGGGAGGAGGAGAAGGCTGGGACGAAGAAAGAATAAAGTCCCCAGGTTTTGGCCTAGAGTGACTGATAACTACTTTTTAGGGCAACACAGGAAGCTGGCTGCTCCTGCCCCCATCAAAAGTCCTTGGTTGGGCTGGATTCAGTTGGGCCCCACCCTCATGCCAGTTGCAGTTGTTTATTTCCAGCCTCTTTTAGGAACCACATTAGAGAGGACACACCCGTTGGGTCCCCTTGAAAGATCCTGTAAAAATGAAGGCACTCCCTTGTAAGTAAAATATCCCTGAATGCAACAATATTTGGATAATTATAGTCTCCCAGGAGCATAATCCTTAAATGGCTGAGATAATTATAGCATCCTAGGCCTGTGGCACTTCTCTTTTGAGAATCTAATCCCATGGGCAGAGGGAAGTGGGGACCCCAGCATGCTGCTTCTGCTGAGTCCCCAAGCCCACACCTATGATGGATCATTCTAGAAAGCAACCCAGACTTTCTTGTTCATGGTGGGGTACAACAAAGAGCCCTGTACCCAGGTTGCATGAGTGAGTACAAGCAAACAACCCTGTGTATCAACCAATGAAGTGAGAAATGATTCTTTGGAACTACACTTCTGACAGTTACTAGAACCCCGATGTTCGGGGAACAGTCTTGGCAAGGAGAGATGCAGTTGGTGTGACTTTATGTTCATCTTCTAATTTAGCTTCGGGGGGGCTAGTTGGGGGAGTGTGGTGTTTTGGCCACAGCTATGTTTGATCTTTCAAAAGGACAGATAGATTTGAAGAAAGACAAGTGTGGTTGGTTCTAGACTGGACCGCTAGCAATGGTCAAAGACCCATTAAAAAGTGTATGCAAATGAACTTATTTACAAAGAGAAATAGACCCACAGACATAGAAAACAAACTTATGGTTATCAAAGGGGAAAGGGCAGGGGGAGGGATAAATTAGAAGTTTGGGATTAACATATACACACTCATATATAAAATAGATAGCCAACAAGGACTTACTGTATAGCACAGGGAACTCTTCTTAAAATTTTGTAATAATCTATAAGGGAAAAGAATCTGAAAAAGAATATATATATACGCATACATGCACACACACATATTTGTTTTTGTTCAGTTGCTATGTCTGACTCTTTGCAGCTGCATGAACTGCAGCACGCCAGGATTCCCTGTCCTTCACTATCTCCCAGATTATGCTCAAACTCATGCCCTTTGAGTCAATGATGCCATCAAACCATCTCATCCTCTGTCACACCCTTCTCCTCCTGCCCTCAATCTTCCCCAGCATCAGAGTCTTTTCCAATGAGTTTCACCCTCATCAAGAGGCTCTTCCCATCAGGTGGCCAACGTATTGGAGCTTCAGCTTTAGCATCAGTCCTTCCAATGAATATTCTGAGTTAATTTCCTTTAAGATTAACTGGTTTGATCTCCCTGCTGTCCAAGGGACTCTCAAGAGTCTTCTCTACCACCAAATTCAAAAGCATCCGTTCTTTTGTGCTCAGCCTTCTTTATGGTCCAACTCTCACATCCATACATGACTACTGGAAAAATCATAGCTTTGAGTATATGAACCTTTGTTGGTAAAGTGATGTCTCTGCTTTTTAATACACTATCCAGATTTGTTACAACTTTTCTTGCAAGGAGCAAGCATCTTTTAATTTCATGACTACAGTCACCATCCACAGTGATTTTAGAGCTCGAGAAAAGAAAATCTGTCACAGTTTCTGTTGTTTCCCCATCTATTTGCCATGAGTGATGGGACCGGATGCCATGGTCTTTGTTTTATGAATGTTGAGTTTTAAGCCAACTTTTTCACTCTCCTGTTACATCATCATCAAGAGGCTCTTTAGTTCCTCTTTGCTTTCTGCCATTAGGGTTGTATCATTTACATATCTGTGGCTGTTGGTATTTGCCCAGAAATCTTGATTTCAGCTTGTGATTCACCCAGCCTGGCATTTCACATGATGTACTCTGCTTTAAGTTAAGTTAACAGGGTGACAATGTACAGCCTTGTTGTACTCTTCTCCCAATTTTGAACCAGTCCATTGTCCCATGTCCGGTCCTATCTGTTGCTTCTTGATCTGCATACAGTTTTCTCAGGAGCCAGGCAAGGTGGTCTAGTATTCCCATCTCTAAGAATTTTTCATAGTTTGTTGTGATCCACACAGTCAAAGGCTTTATTGTAGTCAATAAAGCAGAAGTAGATGTTTTTCTGGAATTTCCTTGCTTTCTCTATGATCTGATGGTTTTTGGCAGTCTGATCTCCGGTTCCTCTGCCTTTTCTAAACTCAGCTTGCACATCTGGAAGTTCTTGGTTCACATACTGCTGAAACCTGGCTTGAAGGAGCTTGAGCATTACCTTGCTAGCATGTGAAATGAGCACAATTATATGGTAGTTGAACATTCTTTGTCATTGCCTTTCTTTGGGATTGGAATGAAAATTAACCTTTTCCAGTTCTGTGGCCACTGCTGAGTTTGCTGAGTTTTTCAAATTTGCTGAGATGTTGAGTGCAGCACTTTAACAGCATTATCTTTTAGGATATATATATATATAAAAATTGAATCACTTTGCTGTATACATGAAACCAATATATTGTAAATCAATTATACTTCAATTAAAAAATAGAAAATATTTAAACCAGTATTCACAAGGCAGAGATAGAGAGCAGGTTTGGTGTAGCCCATCACCAATCACCTGGGAAAATAAGCCAAAGTGAGTTTTTAATGGATGGGCAGCCAGAGATGTCCAGCCTGTTGGTGAGTGACAGTGTCTCTGTCAAAGGTGACACAACATCCTTTAATTCCTGGAAGCCTCCCTATCCATAGCTGGCATTAACCTACTCTTGACCGACAGTAAGTAGCTCTCTGAGTGATTTAACGTCATTGTGAGGAGTGTTTTATTAACTAGACTACCACCTCCTGGAGGAGAGGTACCATGGTTGATAAGACAGAGACCCTGTTACACACTGTCTCCGGGACTCACCCCATGGTTTATGGGAACAACCTGCGTTTTCCTTTTACAACCTGCCACTGTTTGGTTCCCACAATTAGAAAGGATTGTTATGACTCACTTTGCTCATAGAGCTCTTTTCTTTTGAGGCTTGGCAAGGTCAGTTTCTCTAGTTCAGCTGACTTCTGTGAGCCCTGGGATGGTTTACAGATAAGAATAATAAAACTTTTTAATGACCGCTATTTCCTAAGCTGGTAGAGCACAAGTTTGTCCCTTTGGGTTCCATACAGTATTTTGTTGTTGTTGTTATCCTTGTTGCATCCATATCCTTTGGAACAGTCACTCATTCGTTCACTTGCTACAGTGTTTTCGTTTCATTTTGCAGACATGTTCTGGATTCTGGAAGAAGAAAGCACTAATATATGTATCTTGCCCTTTCAGAGCATATTCCACACACAGGATACTCAGGAAATTGTGTCACTTAAAGGAGAGCCATACATCTGGATGATGTTATTATGAGTTATTTCAAACCATTGATAGATTGAACACCAGCTTTCTTATACCACAAGTATTTTCCCCGGGGTCATCACTCTATTGGCTGAAAGTGAAGAGGAACTAAAGAGCCTCTTGATGAGGGTGAAAAAGGAGAATGAAAAAGCTGGCTTGAAACTCAGTATTGAAAAACTAAGATCATGGCATCTGATCCCATTACTTCATGGCAAATAGATGGGGAAAAAGTGGAAATAGTGGCATATTTTCTTTTCTTGGGCTCCAAAATCACTGCAGATGGTGGCTGCAGCCATGAAATTAAAAGACACTTGCTCCTTGGTAGAAAAGCTTTAACAAACTTAGACAGTGTATTAAAAAGAAGAAACATCACTTCACTGACAAAGGTCGGCATAGTCAAAGCTGTAATTTTTCCAGTAGCCATGTATGGATGTGAGAGTTGGACCATAAAGGAGGTTGAGTGCTGAAGAATTTATGCTTTTGAACTGTGGTGCTAGTCCTTGAGAGTTCCTTGGACAGCAAGGAAATCCAACCAGTCAATCCTAAAGGAAATCAACCCTGAATATTCACTGAAGGACTGATGCTGAAGTTGAAGCTCCAATATTCTGGCCATGTGATGTGAAGAGCCCACTCACTGGAAAAGACCCTGATGCTGGGAAAGAGTGAAGACAAAAGCAGAAGGGGATGGCAAAGGATGAGATGGTTAGATAGCATCACTCACTCAATGGACATGAGTTTGAGCAAACTCTGGGAGATAGGGAAGGACAGGGACGCCTGGCATGCTGCAGTCCATGGAGTTGTAAGAGTCAGACATCAATTGGCCACTGAGCAACAACACTTTTTGCCATTGTTCTGCTAAGGTGATTCGGAAAAACATGTTGATTGGGCCCTGCCTTTTCTGACCTGTTTATTTCTAATGATTTTCTCTTTGAAACATGTAGATGTCACATTAGGTGCTTTTCCTGGGATTCATATACTGTCAGGGTGCCTGCTAAGGTCTCCTTGTGGGTTGCACAGAGGCAGAGTTTGTAGCAAACAAAAGCAAGACTAGAAGAAGTGCTTCTAAGACATAGGACTACACTTCAGGTAAGCTTTTGGACTGTGGCAAACACACAGATCCAGCATGAATAATATTTCAATTACATCAGAAAAGGGGCATGCTGCCCTGTCAATAGACACCAAGTCCAGGTCTCTCTGAGGTTCCCTGCAAATCTAAAAGAGCCAGAAAGTACAAAGGATCTATTCCTAAGCTCTATCTAATTTTTTCATTGCGTAAGAATATTTAATGTGACGCCTACCCGCTTAACAGATCTGTAAGTGCTCAATACCATATTGCTGACAATAAGCACAGCGCTGTCTAGAACTTACTCATCCTGCACAATTGAATCTGTTTCCCTGTGAAACAGCACCTCCCAGTCTCCCCTTTGCCCAGTCCCTGCCAATTGCCATCCTCCATGACTATTTTAGATACCTCACATCAGTGGATCAGTGGGGTCACGTGATATCTGTCCTTCTGTGACTAGCTTATTTCACTTACCATAATGCCCTCAAGGTTGACCTTTGTTATTGCAAATCTCAGAATTTCCCTAATGCTAAAAAATATTCTTTTGTGGATATACAGCACATTTTCTTTGTGAATGCCGTTTAGGTTGTTTCCACATCCTAATTTTTCACATAAAACTTTAGCATCTACAGGAGAAGTCTTTTAAAAAAAAATCTGGTAGGTTGCATTCTCATCATCAGCTAGCTTACAATGCTTTAAAATCCCACAAGAAAAATCAGAGTCTCTAACACAGGATATGCATACATGCTAAGTTACTTCGGTCGTGCCTGACTCTTTGAGACCCCATGGACTGTAGCCCACCAGGATCCCCTGTCCATAGGATTCTCCAGGCAAAAATACTGGAGGGGTTGCCATTCCCTTCTCCAGGGGATCTTCCCAACCCAGGGATTGAACCTGCATCTCTTATGTCTCCTGCATTGGCAGGACACATTCTTTACCACTAGTCCACCTGAGAAGCCCACCTGGGAAACAGGATATGAAGTCCCCCAAGATCTGGCTCTATCTGTGCCTCCAGCCTCATTTCCCACCTTTGTCTTCCTTCTGAGTTCCTGTTGCCACATATAAGTTGCTTCCTGCCCTTTTCCTCTACTAACCCTGCTCGCTCCCAGGAGTCTCTTTTCCTCCCCTCAACCTCTTCACCTAGGAGATTCCTATGCAAATGTGAAGACTCAAGTCATGTACCACCTCCTCCAGGAAGCCTTCCCTGAAGCTTTGTCTCTTCTCCACCCCGTGAACTTCCCTCTGCTCCCACAGTAACCTGCTTGTGACTCTGTCTTTTGGCTTCCTGTACTATCATTATCTGTTTCTGTGTTCATAAGTCCTATTAGATTTTGAACACCTTGAGAGTGGTGATATTTCATCTCTGCTTCCCTAGGGCCTAAGTACTCAACACATATTTGTGGGCTGACTTAATGAAAGCTGTTTGGTTTTCAGGCTTCAGCTTCCTCAGCAAAGTGGGGACAACAGTATTTTCCTTGCAGGATGTCTGTGGGGATTGTGAGCATGTGGATAAGGTGCTTTATCTAGCGACTGCAGGAGGAAGCTTATCAATTAAAGTGCAATGGCCCCATCATGGGAAGGCCATGTTGTGACTGAGTACTGAGAATCATAGTCAAAGAGGGGAGGATGGGGCTGGCTGGGTGATGTATGGTCCTCCACCCTCTCAAGCCAGATGGGTGGGATCTCAGAAGCTGGGCCCAGCTCACATACTCAGTGACCCTCAAAGACCACGAATTGCCAGTGATTGGTAATCGAGGTTGGCAGATTCTTGAGGAAACCATCTTCCCTTCGTTCAGCAGACCCATTGGGTGACCCACAAAAGCCATCAAAGCGTGGAGTTAGGGTGAGTGGATTGCCTTTCTCCCTCCTGCAAGACGTGTGCTCCTCCTGAAGGTACAGCTAAGGTCCTGGCGATACTGGTCTCAGGGTTCAGCCTGCCTCACGCTCCATGTGCAAGCTTTTGCTATTGTTTGCAGCTGTGCTCTGAATCCATTCAGTTAAACCTCAGTTAAACCAGAACTCAAGCCCCTTTGAACCTTTGAATACTTTCCAAAGTAAAAGGTAAACCTTAAAGGGCACAAACCACAATGAAACTTTCAGGAAAATAAATAAGCAAGCAAACTGAACAATAAAACCACAATGAGGAAACAAACAAAACGCAAAGGGGACCACTCAGAAATGGCTTGCCGAACTAGGTTAGATGTAGTCCAGAGTTCAGCTCACACTTCTCCACCTCTCATATGTAGAGGGTGAGAAACTTGGGGTTTGTAGTTAAGGAGACTTGGGTTTAAGTTCCGGTGCTTCCATTTCTTCTTTTTGAGATACTGGACAAATTATTTTGCCTGTCTAAGCCTTGGTGTTCTCAGCTGCGAACTGGAGGTGCCAATGATAACTACTTATTGTGAGAACTCAGGTAACACAGGAAAGGGCTTAACATAGTGTCCAGCCCCTGGTAAATTCTGCATTAACTTTGTTATCAAAAATCTCTTGACTGTGAAAAGAAATATTTCAGACCATTAGATCTAAGTATCAAAAGCTAAATTATGTCCAGCATTCTTTATTTATAAAAGCAGACAAATGGATATTTTGGAAAGACTATCAATAATAATTCTTCATACAAAAATTGACTAAAGTACCTCATGTTGGATTATGTAGTAGAACAAGAGGACTTATAGAAAAATAATGTACTGGTAACAGATTTCTATAGAAATAACCCAGGATCATCAGACATTTTGTATTATGCCTAAGTTAGGTAGAACATTTAGAAAATCTTACACAAAAGCACAGTAGTGATCTGCATTAGTCTGCTGCAACAAATTGCCAAAGCTTAGTGGTTTAAAACAACAAACATTTATGATCTTACAGTTTTGGGGGTCAAAAATCTGAAATGGGTCTCACTGGGTAACTCAGGTTATCAGCAGGTCTGGATTTCTTCTGGAAACTCTAGGAGAGAATCTGTCTCCCTGGCTTTTGCAGCTTCTAGAGGCAGCCCATTGTCCTTGATTTGACGTCCTATCTCTGGTGGCCCAGTGGTAAAGAATCTGCCTGCAATGCAGGAGGCCTGGGTTTGACCCCTGGATCAGGAAGATCCCCTGGAGAAGGGAATGGCTACCCACTCCAGTATTCTTGCCTGGAGAATTCCATGGACAGAGGAGCCTGGAGGGCTTCCATGGGTCTCAAAGAGTCAGATAACAACTGAAAGACCAACACTTTCCTCCATCTTCAAAACCAGCAACCTTGGGTTGAGTTTTAATCCAGTTGTCCTTTCTCTATTTCTCACTCTTCTGCCTCTTCCACTTTTGAAGACTCTTTTGACTAACTGGACCTACCTGGATAATCCAGGGTCATCTTCACATACTAGGCTCGGTTAGTTAAGGAGTTTAATTCCACCCATAGCCTTAATTCTCCTCTACAATGTAACCTAATGTATTCACAGGTTCTGGGGATTAGAATCATGGGGCCATGGAGGGGCATTATTCTGCCAACTCCATGGTTCTAGAAGTTTTGTTGTATAGGGGCTAGCAAAGTTGGCATCTAATGAAATTGTTATTTCCTGCCTTCCCTTGAGACTCTTGGTTGGTATGGGAAAGGCATTTAAATATTTAACATGAGTCTTTTTTTAAAACATCCATGAAGTAGAGAGGCGTGTTGAAAGAGGGGAAAATACATTACCGCACACCAGAAACCTACCACTATCAACAGAAGTGAGCAGCATATAGCAAGTCATCTAGAAACCAAGTTTATTTTCCTGATCACTCTACAATCTTGAGTGATTTTTCAACCTCTCCATGTCTTTCTCTGAGCTTCAATGTACCTTTCCGCACCTTTGCCACACAAACGAAGTAACTTACTTAGAGAGGTGCTTCCCCGAGTGCGGCTCCAAGGGGACTGTTCCATATGGCCAGACACTTTTTTTTTGTCGTATGTGACAGAAAACCTAACCCAAACTGGCTTAAGCAACAAAGGGGAACTCTGATCTCAGAAAATGTTCAGAATAGGTTGGGTGTCAAAATTGGATGAATAATCTATGGTTTTCATATGAAAAACTCAATGGTTTTTCTGTTTCTGCTTTATCATTTATCAGCATGGTTCTCCGGCCGACATGCCTCACGGTGGCACCAATGTTTGTGGCACTTTCATATTTCGATATCCACTCTGATTGGTTCAGCCAATATCACTTATGCCACAAGCCCACCCTTGGATCAATAATAATGGCCAGGGGAATGGAATATACAGATTGCTCAGCCAATAAAAACTGGAGCTGGTTGGAGCTGGGAGAGAAGGTCAGCTTCTAGGGTGGATACCTGGGTAGGAGAGAGGAGATGATACAGATGAAAATCTTCGGGGTGAATGGATGTAGGGCCCACAAATAACTAATATCCACTATGGCCCTGAGAGATGTCATTATGTGAAAGAAGGTGTACACCATTTTTTTTTTTGAAAGTGTGCTTTTGAAGGCTAGTTGAATTAGATCAGTTCAGTATCTTCAATCATATCTCAAAAACTGGAAAATGTCACAGAAAGTTTCAAAAATTCCAAAATAATTGTGAAATATAATTATAAGTTTCATGAAATTATGTCACCTAAATAAAAGTTATTGCTATCTCCCTTTATTGAGGGACTGTATAGAAAGAAACTGGCTTTCAACAACACCTCGTGGTTTTAGAGATGGAAACCTTTTGCATCAAATTCCAACAGAAGACTAGTGGTTAATGGTTGAGTTATTAAAAAAAAACCAAAAAACAACTCACAAACCCAGGGCTGGTTCATAATGTGCATGGGTCTCTAAACCTTAAGTGTGTGATCTTCTGCCTAGCTCTACCTCAGTCCTCCCTTTCTGTTTTAAAAATAAAACTACCAGTTTATAAACAACTTTCATACCAAAGGCTTGACCCCCTGGGTGATAAGTGACAAGAATAGTGTACTAATGGACATTTTAAGAGTTCCATATAAGCAGACTTACCCTGCCTCAAACTCGCTTGGGGTTATCAGTGTAATCTTTTAAAAATTACTTTCTAAACAAACTTAACAACTAAGATGATTGGTATAAGGCAAGGAAAGTTAAAGCCAAAAATATTTCAAATGTGGCTTGAAAAAGAATGATGGCACATACATTACCGATCAGTGACTGAGCTCTGGACATTTTCCTGTTTTCTTTGCAGAACAGAAGAATTTTCATCTACTCTTGTGGCTTTGACCTCCTGCCACAAATCACAATCTAAAAGAAAATGTGAATGGTATAGCAGGATTCAGAATTATTCCTGCACTTCACACTGTGTTCGGTGTGATGGTAAACAAGATAAATAGATGGAGTCTTTTCCATGCGATGCTTTTATTTTAAATCAGAAGCTTAACTAGTCTTTAGTTTAAATGGATGCATTGACTTCAAGTTCTTTCCTCCTCTTCCTCCTAAGACCCCCAAAAGGAAGGAGAAAATATTAAAAATAAAAAATTCAAACCAATTCTGGGAAGCCTGTTAAGCAACCAAGGAACAGTACCTGACACAGTAGGATAGAGGAGGCTACAACCTAAATTACCTGGTAGGAAGGAGGCTGATGAGAGACCAAGAAGGGTATTAACAGCGGGTAAATCATCTCCTCCTGTAATCCTCCTCCTGAAATACTAAAAAAGATTTAGAGGAGCCAGGAAACCCTGAATGTGAGCATGACGTGTGGAACCAAAACCAGAAGACTTATTGAGCTGAAATTCTATAAAGAGAGCAACTGAACCCAAGAGCCCCTGTTGCTAACCAGGAGTCTATCCCCAAGAATGGTATTGAAAGCTTATTCTTTGGACTCATTCAGGGATAGCAGACACTGAAGGGCAGGGAGGGTGTTGAACTGAAACAGTGGATTAAGTAAAAAGCTCCATCATGAATGCGGGACCCTTCAGGATGCTTTCTCTTCTGGAAACATAAATAATTCCATTTTTGTTTATTAGCTGGAATGCTTTTATAAAGAGAAACTTCCCCTCATTTGATACTTGGACGTATGGTAAAAAATGATGAATTAGGTTTTGTTTTCCTTCACTGTTCGTATGAACCCATGGATTTAAACATACTTAATGTGTTTCAGTTTATTGATCTTATCCTATTGAAGCTTAGATTGTCCCATTTTTTTGGCCAGTGAGTTTGGCTACTGAGTCTTTCTGACATAACATTAGTAATCGTTAATAGCATCTTTGCTGTCAATAGAATGAAGTGATAGAACGATCCAGGCTCACTTTGACCCTTTTTCCTTTAAATCATAATCATTGGAGAAAAGTGTCTAACAGGAAAAAGTGAGCTGTCAAAAGAGAAGCTCAAGGGAAACAAAGATAATACAGAAAGTCATAGAAACCTTGAAAAATACCTTAGTGACATTGCCAGGATGGAAGATAAAGCAAAGGAAATTTCCCAGGGTAAAAAAGAAGAATACAAAGGAAAACAAATGAAAAAAAAAATGATCACACGTTGGTCCAACATTCAACTAACTGTAGAACCAGAAGAGTAGAGAAGAAAAAAAAAGGAAGCAAATTATTTTAAAAGAACTCCTCCCCTCTCCTCACAGTTAAGATTAAGTTTTAAGATTAAAACTATGAATCTTAACACTGAGAGGACCTGCTAGGAACCAAGTAAGAGTGAATGAAGCTAGACCCATATGAAAGCACAACATCACGAAATTTCATGAAGTTCCAGCACATAAACAAAGGGAAAGACCCTTTAAAATTAATTACATACAAAGAAACAAAAATGAGGGAGGCTTTGGACTTTTCAACATTAAAATACAGTGGAGGGACTTCTGCTCCGAGGTAAAATGGTGTGATAGGAACTGGGTTTGTCTTCTTGCCCCAAACAACTGAAAAGTCAGGTACCATATACAAAACAAGGTTTTCAAGACGTGAGACACCAGGCAACAAAGTACAGAGTCCTGAGTGATGGGAAGCAAACAAGGTTGCCTCAGCTTCCCACCTTGAGAGAGTTTTCAGGTGATGGGAGGGAATTTAAGGAGATTAAGCTAAGAGTGCGGTGAGATTAAGACAACTGGAGTTCACAGGACCGAGTCCTGGAGAGACAGCAGAGCTTTACAGGATGAGAACTCCCAGAGACCTGCAGAAGAGTTTCCAAATATTCAGGAAAGTGCTGATCAGTGTCCTCACTGAGGCTGGGGAAGAACCACCACGTGTGAAAGAATCAGAGGATACACTTCCTTGAGCTCACATAGGTCTGCGAATAGTTCCTGTCTCCACCATCCAGACTGGGAAATCTCAGTAGTTAGAATATTCAGAAGGATCTCTCCTCATTAGTGGAAAATAATTAGTTCTAAATGAAATGCTGCTCTGGTATTGCCTGTCAAATATTACAAGCAACACCCAAAGGGATCAAAGTATTTCTGAGTAATTTCTAGAAAGAAAGAAAGTGAAGTCACTCAATTGTGTCTGACTCTTTGCGACCCCATGGACTGTAGCCCGCCAGGCTCCTCCATCCATGGGATTTTCCAGGCAAGAGTACTGGAGTGGGTTGCTATTGCCTTCTCCAGGGGGTCTTCCTGACCCAGGGATTGAACCTGGGTCTCCCACATTGCAGGCAGACTCTTTATTGTCTGAGCCACAAGGGAAGCCCCATGGGATTTCTCTGGTGGTCCAGTGGCTTAGACTCCGTGCTCATAATACAGGGAGCGGGGTTCAATCCCCGGACAGGGAATTAGATCCAGGATGCCACAACGGAGACTGAAGATCCCAGGAGCCACAGCTAAGACCGAGCGTAACAAAGCTCAGTAATGTCCGCTGCTGCTGCTGCTGCTGCTGCTGAGTCGCCTCAGTCGTGTCCGACTCTGTGCGACCCCACAGATGGCAACCCACCAGGCTCCCCTGTCCCTGGGATTCTCCAGGCAAGAACACTCAATAATATCTACAAGCGTGCAAAAATATCTAGTACCCAGCAAGAAGAAGAGTAATATTTTTTAAGAACTGAAGGAAAAAGTTCCAACCTAGACTTCAATACCCAAAGTGCTATGAATTGAATGTGTGTGTCCTCCCAAAATTCAAATGCTGAAATCCTAACACACAGTGTGATGTGGGGCCTTGGGGAGATGATTAGGTCTTGAGGGCTGAGCCTTCGTGGAGGGATTAGTGCCCTTACGAAAAGAAACCCCAGAGAGCTTCCTTGTCCCTTCTGCCATGCGAGAACACAGCAGAAAGACTGCTGGCTATGAACAAGGAAGGGGATTCTCATCAGATACCAAATCTGCTGATGTCTTTCCAGCCTCCAGAGCTGTGAGAAATAAGTTTCTGGTGTTTATAAGCCATCCAGTCTGTTGTAGTCTGTTATACCAGCCCAAACAGACTAAGACACAAAAAATACCCAAGACATTAGGTACCGAAAAATACCTGAGTGGAAACTGAAGTTGAATTAAAGAACTTTCCAGACATGTAGAAGCTGAAAGAAACAATCAGCCACAGATTCACATTATAAGAAATATTAAAAGAAGCCTTATAGACAGAAAGAAAATAACGCCAGATGGAAATACAGATCTAAATAAAAAGAAAACTACATTATGAAAGGTTTTGTGGGAAAGATAGGGAGTCTGGGATTGGAATGTATACACTGCTATATTTAAAATGGATAACCAACAAGGACCTGCTGTATATCTCATGGAAATCTGCTCAATAATCTACAGCAAATTAATTGGGAAAATAATTTGGAAAAGAATAGATACATGTATATGGAAAACTGAATCACTTTGTCGTACACCTGAAGCTAACACAATTAATTGCTAATTGTTAATCAATTGTTCAGTTCAGTTCAGTCACTCAGTTGTGTCCAACCCTTTGCGACCCCATGGACTGCAGCACGCCAGGCCTCCCTGTCCATCAGCAACTCCCAGAGCTTACTCAAACTCATGGCCATTGAGTTGGTGATGCCATCCAACCATCTCATCCTCTGTTGTCCCCTTCTCCTCCCACCTTCAATATTTACCAGCATCAGGGTCTTTTCAAATGAGTCAGTTCTTCTCATCAGGTGGCCGAGGTATTGGAGTTTCAGCTTCAACCTCAGTCCTTCCAATGAATATTCAGGACCAGTTTCCTTTAGGATGGACTGGTTGGATCTCCTTGCAGTCCAAGGGACTCTCAAGAGTCTTCTCCAACACCACAGTTCAAAAGCATCAGTTGTACTCCGGTATAAAATACAAAGTCAAAAAAAGAAAAAAATGATAACCAGAAATGGTAATTGCTTGAATGACTTAAAAATTATTTACATCTCTTTAGAAGAGAATTTACTACTTAACAATGACAGCAATGTAGTGAGGAGTCTACAAGGTATGGGGCAGTGAAATGTGTGATAACAGTAGCATAAAGGCTGGGGAGGGAGAGACAGAATTATACTATTGTAAGGTTCTTAAACCATATATGAAGTGACAAACATTGCTAGAAGTTAAGATATTGCTAGAAGGTATACATATTTATAATGTAAATAGGTATACTGTAAATCATAGAGTAACCACTAAAATAACAAAACAGTTACAGCAATTAGTCAACAAGAGATAAAATAGAATCATAAAAAACATTCAATCCAAAAAAAGGCAGTAAAAAAGTTAAAACGTAAACAAAGAACAGTTGGCACAAATAGAAAATAATCACATGATGGTAAGTTAAACTCAGCCATGTCAAAAAATATATAAATGTGAATGGCTAAACATCTTAATTAAAAGGCCAGTATAAATATCTTGAATAAAAAAGCAAGACACCCAGTTATATGCTGCTCACCAGAAACTAGATTAAAAATATTAACTAGGTTAAAAGTCAAAGGATGAAAGAAGATATACTATCCTAAAACTAATTCAAGAAATATGCTGTTACTACATTAACATCAGAAAAAGTAAACTTCACAGCGAAGACTATGTCCAAGGATAAAGAAGGTCATTTCTTAATGATAAAGGAATCCATAAATCAACGAATCATAGCAATCCTAAGTACAGCTTCAAAATACGTGAATCAAAAGCTCATACAACTCCAAGAAGAAATAGAATCATAATTTTAGTCATACATTTCAATATTCTCTTTTTTAAAATTTTTTTTTTTCCTGTGTGCCATTTTTAAAGTCTTTCTTGAATTTGTTACAATATTGCTTTTCTTTTATGTTTTTGGTTTTTTGACCCTGAAAGAGTCATGTGGGATTTTGGCTCCCTGACCAGGGATTGAATCTGCACTCCTTGCACTGGAAGGTGAAGTCTTAACCAATGGATTGCCAGGGAAGTCCACTCTTTATATATATATTTTAGGCATAAAATTGATGCTGCTACTGCTGCTGCTAAGTCGCTTCAGTTGTGTCCGACTCTGTGCGACCCCATAGATGGCAGCCGACCAGGCTCCGCCGTCCCTGGGATTCTCCAGGCAAGAACAATTTATAAATATATATATAAAACTATATGCATAAAATTACAGATTTAAAATTCAAAATAGTCATATTAGAGGGAGATCAATGAAGTAAAAATATTCTAAAGTCTTTGCATTGATCACGCATGTGAACTCAGTCACTTCAGTCAGGTCCAACTCTTCGTGACTCCACGGACTGTAGCCCACCAGGCTCCCCTGTCCACAGGATTTTCCTGGCAAGAATACTGGAGTGGAACACATTAAATATTTTACTTTTCATTCACCTTTTCTAAGGAGACAAATGTACTCTAGAAAAATTAAGAAATAAAACAAAGAAGAGAAAAATCTTGAGCTTCAGAATACACAAGATCTTGTCAAAAAGGAAGTTCAAGAAGACAGTTGTCAGTGGACTGAGAGCAACCAGAATGGAATTGGGCAAAAGGTGGGGGAGCTTCATGACGGAGGCCCCCAAGAACAAAATAAAAGTGATTCATCACTTGGTGTATTTAAACATAGGCACATGATGGATGGAGAGGTTTGAAATATCTAAGGACATGTTTACAGATAATTATGAGATAAAAGGGAGGTAATTAGGTAACACAGTAAAAATTATAAGTTATATAAGAAGCATAATTACATTATACTAGTTGGGTGGGCTGAGAACAATATTTTAGGGTTTATAGTAATGGAAGCTACAGTTATTGATTTTACAAAAAAAATATGTGACAGCTGTATTGGGAGGGTAGAAATATGTTTGTGTAAGAGAGTTTAATAGTTATCATAGCATCAGTAAATAATGCATCTATTTCATAAATCAAGAGGTAGAGGAATAGTCCCGAGAAGGGCTGTCCCTGCCTAACCCCTGGGGGATGCTAGAGGTACTGCTGAAGTTTAACAGGAGAAGGCAATGGCAAGCCACTCCAGTACTCTTGCCTAGAAAATTGCATGGACAGAGGAGCCTGGTGGGCTGCAGTCCATGGGGTCGCTACTAGTCGGACACAACTGAGCGACTTCACTTTCACTTTTCACTTTCATGCATTGGAGAAGGAAATGGCAACCCACCCCAGTGTTCTTGCCTGGAGAATCCCAGGGACGGCGGAGCCTGGTTGGCTGCTGTCTATGGGATCGCACAGAGTCAGACACGACTGAAGCGACTTAGCAGCAGCAGCAGCAGCAGCAGTGTTTCACTGAGGCATGCAGCCACCTCATCTTATGGTCTCTGAATCGCTGTTTCGGGGCCAAAAGCATCTGAAAAAAAAAAGAAAGAAAGAAAAAGAGGCAGGGTCACTCTGTCTTTTATTTATTTTTTCCTGCTGAGGTGCACAGACTCTCTAGTTGCGGAACATGGGCTACAGAAGCCCCGGGCTTAGTAGTTGGGTCCCACAGGCTTAGTTGCTCCTGGGCCTGTGGGATCTTAGTCCTCCATTGAACCCACATCCTTTGTATTACAAAGAGAATTTTTAACCACTGGACCACCAGGGGAGCCCCCACTTTGCCTTATTTAAAATAAAGAAGATAAATATTAGAAGAAACTGTTTTCAAAAGTTTAAAGTGTTGTTGTTGAAAGTTACACTAGGAAAACAGAACAGGAAAGAGTGGATCAGAGGATTGTTGTCTTCCAGTATAAGCTTTCCTTAGTCTAATTCTATAGAGGAATTTAAAGCAAAGTTTTTCAGAGTATGTGCTGAGTTGCTTAGCATGTCTGACTCTTTGTGACCCCGTGGACTATAGCCCACTAGGCTCCTCTGTCCATGGGGATTCTCCAGGCAAGAATACTGGAGTGGGTTGCCATTCCCTTCTCCAGGGGATCTTCCCAACCCAGAGATTGAATCTACTGCATTGCAGGTGGACTCTACCATCTGAGCCACCAAGGAAGCTCTTTTTGGAGTGTAGTTGATTTATAATGTGTTAGCTTCTGTGTGCAGCAAAATGAATCAGGTATACTGACGTATATACATCTATCCACTCTTTTTTAGATTCTTTTCCTATATAGGTCATTACAGAGTACTGAGTAGAGTTCCCTGTGCTGTTCAGCAGATCCTTATTAGTTATCTGTTTTATATATAGCAGTGTGTATGTCAGTCCCAATCTCCCAATTTATCCTTCCCCTCTCTTTCCCCCTGCTAAGCATGTTTGTTTTATGCATCTGTGACTCTCTCTCTGTTTTGTAAATAATGAACTTATTTACAAAACAGAAATAGAGGTATTTTTAAAATAAGGAATTAAAGTAACTAAATTGGAAACAGCCATGTCTCCTATTGAGCTCTGTTTCTACTGAGGGCAGAATGAGAGGAAAATTTCTTAAAGTTGCTCACTGGCATCTGAGTTGTAGAATATAAAGTAGAGTGCGCCCTATGTATAAAATTTAGATACACTTCTAACTGAGTGTTTAACTGAGTTGAATAAGTAGTAATGTTGGTTTGTAAGGGTGATGACTTTTCAAATACCATTTAAAAGAGCAATGGCATTGTGACAGACAATTAATTGACTAAAGGGGTATACCAGAAAGTCTTGGTAATGCAATACTTAATACAAAAGTTAATATAAAAACCTATGATGAACAAAACATAAGAAATTTTAATAAAAAATAGGACTGTATTACATAGTTTGTCTTCTGTATCAGGCTCCAATATTGCTTGCCTTGGCACTGTTTAACAAATAATAAATGTCTTAGGTACTGGGAGAAAAGTAATCATGTCTGCTTTCTTAATTCCATGTGAGTAACCTTAGTCCCAAGGGAAAGCTTTTGGAAAACTTTAACATATTATATAAAGGTAAGTTGCTTCAAATAATATCCATAGTACTTTATTACGTGTTAAATCATTAATTCTGATTATATTTATTTCCAGTACCTTCTGTAATATTTTGGCCACCTGATGCAAATAGCTGACTCATTGGAAAAGACCCTGATGCTGGGAAAGATTGAGGGCAAGAGGAGAAGTGGGCAACAGAGAATGGGATGGTTGGATGACATTGCTGACTTAAGGGACATGAGTTTGAGCAAATTCTGGGCGATAGTGCCAGTCAGTGAAGCCTGGCGTGCTGTAGTTCATGGGATTGCAAAGAGTCAGATACGACTTAGTGACTAAACAATAACAATCGTCTATAAAAGTCAACAGTCCTGTTTTCTACAATGTTCCTGGCAATATGAATAATTTTTATGGATATCATTTGCTTTGCAGATGACTAACATTTAATGTTATTAACTGTTGGTCCCATTTACGTTACTCCTCACAAGAAAGGGGCAATTTGTCCCAATTCCACGGTTGGTTTTTCCTGTGCTCACAGCTTGGACTGCACAATGGGGCAGGACCAAACACATTTGCTGTCTAGGAGAAAGTCTACCAGTGAGGGCATGAGCAATAGAGCTCCAGCATTGTGAAAGTGATTGGGAACTTGGTAGCAAAAATGGAGTCACACCCCTGGGCAGGCACCTTCTTCAAAGACCTGTTTCTCTCAAGGTCTATCTTTCTAATTGCTGACTTTGCACAGACTCTGAAACAACCTGCATACCATAATCTAAAAGGAAAGGTCAACCTAAAGGTCACAGGTTTTAAGGGTGCTACTTCAAAGACATTTATCTCCTTTACAACACCATTAGTCTTGGGTAATGGTCTATTGTCTTTCATCATCCCAACCTCTTCACCTGCCTGTTTACTTTGAGTCCAACATCAGAATCCAAGTCCCAGCATAAAGGGGTGTTTTTTGGCTACTTAACACTGGCCCAGCGGCACGTTGTACATAGTCTGATTTCCAGTTGTCAGTTGTTTAAAGGAAATGCAGTTAATAAGGGAGTATATGGTTTAATCTTCCATCTCAAACATGGAAGGGACCTTGTTGGGGAATGGTTAACAATTAATAAGAGAGCTCTATGCATTAAGATATTTATTGTAGTTTCAAGTATAAATCTTAAAAAAAATTGGGGGCATAAGTATCCAGCAATAAAAGTAGCAACATTTGTATAGTACTGATTTAAATATCATTTAATCTTCTTTGTGACCTTATAAAACAGATATTATTACTAGTGTCAGTTTATAGGTGGACGATACAGAGATGAATAATTTTTCAAGGTCCTAATAAGTAGGGGAACTGGTGTTTGAACCCAGCACTATGGTTACAAAGTACAGGTATTTAACCACTATGCTATGCTTCCCTGCATATAAAAGAATAGTATATCAACTTAGTGAATTATTACGTAGCCTTTAAAATTCTTATAAAGCCAGTACAGTGACATAAAAATGGAATATAAATTCCATGACCCTGTGTTTTAAACTGTATAAAATATATACAGTGAAAGTAAAGACCTAAAGGGAACAGGGAAAAATTATCTGAGGCCAAGGACCCCAGAGGGTCAAAAGAAAAAACAATCACAAAACTAAACTATGATGAGAGAGGCCCTTAATAGAATTTGTGCACTGTTGCTAAGAACTCTGTCACTGATTCAATTCCACTTCTCAAACTCAGGTTTGTCTCTGAATTTTGACTTTTCGGAAACTTCTGGAGATTTTTAGGGAACTCTCTTACTGGCGCACATTACCTAACACTGTGGTGCTAGGTCACAGATTAATTCACTCTATCATGGCTGTTTTTCCACGTGTTGCCCAGTCTTCTGCCTGTGTAGCCCTGCTCACACCACAAACAACATAATGGGAACAGTTATTGAAGTATGGTAGTGAAATTATGTTGATCATTTTCTCTTATGAGAAATAAGCAAAAAAGTCCTAAAACGTTTTCAACAAGAATGTCTTGAACTCTGTTGTAAGAATGATTGTGGTATATAGATTTATTTCTTAAAAATAAATGTGTCATGTTTTATTAATACCTGTAAGCATAAGAAAGGTAAAATTGGATCCAATCCTGGCAGTTAAAAAATATCACAATTATAAATGCAATGGTATTGGGGGGGGGAAATTGTATTGCGTGGAAAAGAAAATGTTGAATTCCAGACAGAATCAGTGGTCATTCGATATCAATCCATTCATCTTTTTAACAAGTATTCAGTGAGCACATATCATATGCCAGGCCCTGTGCAAAGTGCTGGGTATTCAATGGTGATCACAATGGACAAGGTTCCAGCACTTGAAGACTTTACCAGGTAATTAGTAGTGGAAACAAATTTTGGTCAAAGAAGTTAAGTGTGTAATCACTAACTATTGAGTGCTGTGAAGGAAAGAGCAGAGTGTCACGAGAGAATAATCTGGGGACCGACTTTAGACTGAGCATCAGAAGAAGGTGTTTCTGAAAAGGGGAGGCTTAATATGAGACCTGAAGCCTAAGGAAGGACCAGATGAACTAGAAGTCTTTGCACCCACACTTCAGGTGGAGGGAACAGCAGAGGCAGAAAGGACCCTCAGATGGCAAAGAAAAGGTGAAAGAGGCGGGAGTGTAGTAATTGAAGACAGGGATGATGTAGGTAAGGGGTGAGGTCATAAGAAAGGAGTGGGCTTAATTATTATAAGTGCGGTGGACACTACCAAAGATCCTTGTTTGGACAGTAAACTTGAGAGGGACAAGAATGAAAATAAAGGAGCTACAGTAGGTGTCCAAGTAAGGAGTGGTGGACCTCTGGATTAGGGTATTGATAATGGAGATGGGAGAAGAGGAAGAATTGAAGATACATTATAATGAAAGAACCCTCAGCATTTGGACAAGGGATTGGCTATGATAAGGAAAGGACATTAACAAAATTATGTATTAGGATGATAACTGCTGTAACAAATAGCTCCTTCCACGTCTCAGGGACTTAACCCACTAACATCTGTTTTCTTGTTCACATCACCATCCAGTATGGATCAGCAGCAGAGTGAGGGGGTAATCTGCTCCCCACGTTCACATTCTTACACCTTATAGAGCCTCCATTTTCAAAGGTGGCCTCGCAGATTACCAGGAGCAGAAAGAGAAAGCATGGGTGACCACGTGGAACATTTAAGGGCCTGCTGGGAATGGAGAGCATCATCTCTGTCCACGTGCTGGTTGGCCAGAGCTCAATAACATAACCGTGCTTAGCTGCGGCCCTTGGGAGTGTTGGGTGATGCACTCTGGTTGCCTGGTCAGAAAGCAAATGAAAGCATTTTGTGAGCACATAGCATTATCTCTGCCCCAAATGACCACCTGGTTTTAGCTTCAGTAAGTGACTGGGTGGCACCAGAACTGTCTGTCTGTACACTGAGCTGGGGAGGACTCTAGGGGGAACAAGTCTGTGGGAGGAGACCAAGTGAGTGGTTTTAGACTTACTCAGTTTGAAATGCCTAATTGCCTTCCAGGTGGAGATGTTAGTGTGAGGTTAGATGTTACTCAAGGGCTGAGTTCAGTTTCTGGTCAGATATGTAAACTACTAGGAAATAACTGGATGATTTGGGCAAGGCCAGGTGCATTGCTTGTGTCTTTGCCTGCCTGCTTGTGCTCGTGCTCAGTCACTAAGTTGTGTCTGACTCTTTGCGACCCCATGAACTGTAGCCTGCCAGGTTCCTCTGTCCGTAGGATTTTTCAGGCAAGAATACCAGAGTGGGTTGCCATTTCCTCTTCCAGGGGATGTTCCCGACCCAGGGATAGAACCTGCTTTACCACTGAGCTTCGTGGGAAGACTTTGATCGCCTACTTATTTATTACTGAATAAATGTTTGCTGAACACCCACTACGTTCCAGGTACGGTCTAGGCATGGGGCAAAGAGCACTCTATGGGACAAAGAGCATAATATGTTTAGAGCTTATGCCCCACTAGAGACAGATAAACGCTAAGCAAGATAAGGAAGTAAAATACATGGTATGTTGCATGGTGATAAGGTCTAGAGAAGATAAGATGGAGAAGGGGACTAGGGATTAGAGTTGGGGAGAGGTTAATGCTCTTGTAAATAGGATGCTCAGGGAAGACCTCACTAAGGAGGCAACTTACGAGCAAAGACCTAAAAGGAAATGAAGACAAAGGCATGGGGTTAACTGGCCAGTGGAGACTCAGGCCAAGGGAGCCCTGAATGTAAATCCCTTGAGACAGGAGTGTGACCATGCCTCTGGCTAGACTGGAGCAGGGGTGGAGGAAAGAGTAATAGGAGATGAGGTCATGGGGGGAGGGGTGGTCAAGCCAGACCATGCAGGCCTTAGAGACCTTTGTCAAGATTTTATCTTTTACTTGTACCATGTAATTTATGTTTATTTAAAGTTCCCTTCTAAAAGTTGAACAGTCACTCACTAAATTTTCCCTAGTCCCTCTTTCCTAGTTTAGGACACAATATAAAATAGGTAGGATCACCTGTCTCTATAGAAACACATTAGTTAGAGAAACACATTGGTTAGAAACACATTCTTGTTCCTTCAAGGCTGGGTACCATATTCACTAATGCGTTAACCAAGAGTCACCCAATATATAGGCTGCTGCCAAGTCACTTCAGTCGTGTCCGACCCTGTGTGACCCCATAGACGGCAGCCCACCAGGCTCCCCCGTCCCCGGGATTCTTGAGGCAAGAACACTGGAGTGGGTTGCCATCTCCTTCTCCAAATATATAGGCTAGGCACTGCGGAAACAAAGATGAAAGTGATATGGTTCCTACACTTAAATAGTTCCTTTTAATGTATTGTGCTAGGTGCCATGATACATACATGCAGAGAAAGGAAACCTTAGTTGGCTTAGATGAATGGAATAGGTACCTGAAGGAGGTAATGCTTGATGGTGGGGGCAGGCACTGGGGAAATGGAAAATAATTATCCAGAAAGAATTTAGGTAGAGTAGACACTGTCAAATAGATGAATACCACCTCTGACGGAAAGTAAGAGAATTAAAATCAGGGAATATTGTGGGAAAAGATTTGCACGACAAGATCCTCACTCCACACATTGTTATTCAAAAACACTTATGAGAGTTGGCTAATACTCCATTTAATGATGTGCCAAGTTTGTTTATCCTGCCACCAATTGAAGGAAATCTTGGTTGCGCTCAGTTCTTGATGATCGTAAAGTCTTTTAAATGATAAAAACAAAAAACCAAAATTACTTATGAGAACTTCCGATCTGAAATATGCATGTAAGATCCTAGAACGAGAACAACGAAAATATCTAGATCTCATGTAACAGATGAAGGAATTGAGATCTGAAGAATCAAGTGGCTTTTGGTGGTTGTTCAGTTGCTAAGGCGTGTCCGACTCTTAGTGATCCCATGGGCTGTAGGACGCCAGACTCGTCTGTCCTCCTCCATCTCCTGGAGTTTGCTCAAACTCACGGCCACTGAGTCGGTGATGCTATGATAAGTGCTATATTCAACAGTAAAGAGCAAGTGACTGTTTGAAGACCCAGTGCTGTGGAATGCTCAAGCTAATGCTGCCTCAAGCCCTTCAGGAACAACCACTCTTCTTGTTCTGTTTTTCTTTGTTTTGTTTTCACTTTGAATATGTATGTGCCTCTTTGAGCTCACCATATTTTGGTGAGATTTTAGCATGGTTCCCCAACTCCCCAAGAATTCATTCTCAAACACCTGTTCGCATGGGTCTTACTCATAGGCTTCTGCTTGGAGGATGGCTCCCAGCCCAGACTCTTCTACAGAAACTTTCTCTGGGAAACACAGCTTTCGTCGGTTAGTTCTCCTTAATTTTAGGTTATGTTCTGTCACTCTTTCTCCCTTGGTCTTGGAGAACACAGAGAACTTATGAGGCTAATTTAGGGCAGATATGCTAAAAGTCCAAAGTAATGTTTTCTCTTTGGAGAAAACACCCCAGGGGCAGAGAACGTAGGAAATTGTGCGTCACTCTGATGGAAAACAAATGAAAGCCTTTACAGTAGAACTGTCGGTCTCCAATCATCTAACACGTCCATCACCACATGCCAATGCAGATGTGTTGCGTAGGCAACAGCCAATTGGGCATCCAGAAAACAAACACCCCCATTCCCTTCTTCACTATGTCCCCCACAGTGGTTTGCAGAGGTCACAGAAAGCAGTGGGCGAGCTTAGGAAAAGAATGTAAACGCATGTGTGACTTTAATAATTATATTAGGATGTGATGTATAAACCTGCATGAGGAAGCAACTCTCTTGAAAGGACGTGGTGTTTCTCTTATTGAATGAATACCATGGTTATTTTATTCTTTTCAGATACGTTTATCTTGAGGAGCTCATTCCTGTGTCACGTACCTGGAGGAAGAAGAATATCCTCAGACAAGTCATGGGAATTGAGACGGAAGACCCCAGGAATGCAGGCTGGAGCAAGAATGCTTGGTCTAGCCTTCTAGCATTCCATGTGTCTGGGAAGATTTTCCTTTGATGAAAGTTGAAACCACCTTGACGTTGCATCAAGAGGAAACAAGCAGGAGGTAGGAAGAAATCTCAGAAGTTGTGCTTCTCTCTGGTCTGGTCAGCTGCAGTCTGTAGACCAGCTTCTTTAGTTGCATGCTCCCCTCTGAACTTCTTTTCCCTTTGTTACACCCTAGAAGCAAGGTAATTGGGGCATCCTTGGGCAGTTTTAAAGGAGTGAACAGTTTTCTCCTGAGGCCAGAGATAATCAAAGAGAGACCCTAAAGTAGAGTTTCTATCTGGAGGCAATTTTGCCTCCCAGGTGACATTTGACGGTGTCTGGAGACTTTTTGATTGTCACACTGGTGGTGGTTGGGAGGGGGGGTGATGCTATAGCCATTAAATGGTTAGACCAGGGATCCTACTGAAACATCTTGCAAAGCACAGAACAATCCCTACTACAAAGAAATAATTATATGGCTGAAAATATGCATAGTGTTAAGACTGAGCAACTCTGCTCCAAAGTAAAGATGAATCTCAGTAGAACAGAGTAAGTCACATGTGATGCTGCTCTTCCGTTTCCAGATTTTTCTTCCAATGTTACCTTTGGAGGTTATGGGTTTTTATTGCATTGACACAGGAAACATTTTCTTGCTCCAGTCTTAGTAACAGGCACCCAAATCAGAGAAACCTGTTTCCTGGACTACACGGCAGCAGCCGCCCCCCAACCCCCCCACCCCCAACCAATTCTCCAAGTCATTAATACCAAATATTTATTGAGCTTATACTAGTCCTATCAACTAAATTGTGCACTGAGGAGAAAAAGAACTTTGAGATGCCCTCGCTTCTCAGAAATGGTTAAAGCCTCAGTTGGGATCTCTGAGCTGTCACTGTCTTCACAAAAGTCCTTTTATGAGGGAACTTGATGATTTGGGAAAAGGAGCCTTACCTCCCACAGAGATCAGGTAGATTCCAGCCTCTTCTGGTTCTTCCCAGACTCAGGAAGTCATTCTTGAGGTTTATAATAAACACTTGTGGCATTAAGACATTTTTAATTCTCTTAATCTAACCAATCATGGGATCTAGAAATTGCCTGGTATTAATTGTGCCTGACTGTCAGATTGAGCTTTGCTTTGATTTCTTAGTAGGTTCACTTTTATGTCTCAACTACATTTTGCTCATTGTATTCTCCCTTGAGAGGCTGAAGATTGACTTGTAAAGACCACCTGCTTTAAGACCATTGTTCTTGAATCTTCTTTTCTCTAAAGGAGAAAAGCCTACTTGGAAGTGGCCAAACATTCCTGGGGACCACTGTTCATCAATTGTGAACAGATCTAGAACTAGAATAGTTATTGATATTATACACCTCCCCTGCCCATACATGTAGAAAAAGAACAGAAACCGCTAGGCATTCTCACCTTGGGGTGGGTGGGGAAGAATGGGAAAGACAAATCTCAAATCCAACAATTTGTACAAATTATAAGGTAAATCAGAGGAAAAATGTAACTTGGCATAAAAATTAATATAATACTAAATTACGTCTTAGTGTTTAAAAACTGTAGTAGTGTTTCTTACAAATATAACTCTCACACTTCTGATTTCTACATATGTGTTACTTAGCTTATTGTTTATTTAATTGAAGTTTATACCATGGGCTTCTCCCCTTTGTGCTATCAGCCATGTGTAAAGTCTAAAGTTTGAGTGTGACTAATTTACTCATAAGATGAGAATGATAATTTCTACAAGGTCAGATGGAGTATATTAAAGATCTTATTCAGCCATGATTTAATAAAGAAGTAAAGCAGGCTAAAGATCTACTCCTCCTAGAAAAGGATTTTAGAAGATAGAAAATATATCAATATGCAGTATAGTGAAACATCTTTTTGGAGATGAAGGAGTTTGAAAACCTGATCACATAAGAGAATTCAGTTAGCTTGACATCCTTAAATATTTATTGAATGCCTATTAATATATTAGAATTAAAATAAAAATGTTTTTTAACCAAGAAATCAGTGCAATGGTTTGGCTCAATTTAAAAACTGTTCATTTTATTAGGGCTTCCCTGGTGGCTCAGATGGTAAAGAATCTGCCTGCAATGCAGGAGACCCATGTTCAGTCCCTGGGTTGGGAAGATTTCCTGGAGAAGGGAATGGCAACCCACTCCAGTATTCCTGCTTGGAGAATTCCTTGGGGCTACAAAGAGTCAGACATGACTGAGTAACTAACACTGGCTTTCATTCATTTTATTAATCCTGGCGTGAGGGTGCCTGGTAACATTTTCTAGAATTAATATATCAACAAATTAAAATCAAGCTAGCCAAGTTTAAATTAAACAAATTAAAATCAACAAATATTTATTGGATAGCTACTATATATAAACACAAATGTGTGTCTAACTGCAAATTGGCACTTGCCATGGGCACTTGCCATCCACCTCTATAAGGATTAAATCATGTGCTGCTGCAGCTGCTGACCGTCAATCCCCCTGAAAGGAGTTCAGGATGGAAAGCAGAAATGAGGTACCCTGTGCTCTCTATAGATAGTTAGATATTTTCAGGTGATGATTTTATGAGGCCAATTCTTGTATTTTCTCATATCTAGGAAAAGCACTAAAATCCTTCATGGTGAAGACTGTTCCTTGTGACTAGCAGAAAGCTTCACCATATTAGCAGACACTTTCTGGAAAAATATGTGCTTGACTGCATGAATTTCCTCTTCACCAAAGTCAGATGATATACACTGGCCTTCCCCCCTGGCTCTTTGGAGCAGTTTCTCAGATCTGTCTGAGGGGCTATCTCCCAGGCTGCAGTCCTCATTTCGCCCCAATAAAACCTAACTTGCAGCTCTCATGTTGTGCTTTTTTTAAGTCGACGAGGGGTAGAGTAGGATTAGGAGAAAATGTAAACATGGGTTTACAGGCTCCTAACCTCAAGAATCTTACAGGTTGTAAACAAATGTATGTGTATGAAGGGGTGTGTGTGTGCATGTGTGTGCGTGGTGGTGTGTGTGTGGTGGGATGTGCGTGCGTGCTCAGACACTTGTCCGACTCTGTGTGACCCTATGCACTGTAGCTCTCCAGACTCCTCTGTCCATGGGATTCTCCAGGCAAGATTACTGGAGTTGGTTGCCATGCCTTTCTTCAGGGGATCGTCCTGACCCAGGGATTGACTCTCTTTTGTCTCCTGCCTTGGCAGGCAGGTTCTTTACCACTAGCGCCACCTGGGAAGCCAGAGGTGTGTGTAGGGGGTGCATTTTTTACAATGCCTGTTGTCATACTAACCAGTGAAACATGTCCAACTGACAAAGCAGTGGACTAAGGAGTAATATCAACGTTTCTTCTTAAATGACTTCTTTACTGATAAGAGTTACAGAAAAAGCTAAAAATCTCTCGTAAAAAACTGAGATTTGTTTAGAAACCGTAAACAATTACAGATTTATGAAGATCTGTTGAAACAAAAGCCAAAGCAAGAAATAAACTATTACATTTCAAGTGCTACTAAATTGTAAATTGTAGAGGAGGATTACTTCTTTTCTCAACACCCTCTCCACTCGCTGTCCCCACCCCCCAAGTACAAATACAAAGAGAGAGAAGGAAGGTATCTGGCTATTTACATGAAAAATGACTCTCCCCTACAATCACCTTCTGTCAATAAAATGCTTATTTTCTGACATGTCAATTAGGTGATTCATAATCCAGATGACCATCTCCTTCCATTTAGTACTGTTGGACTGGGTTAAATGTCTTAAGTGTTTACCCTTTATGACCAGTGGCTTGGATCTGTTCTCAGTCAAACTGGGCCACTCATGACATGTTTGCCTGTAGGATTTCTCTTGAGGTAAAGTAACCATTATTATCAGATTTTAAATGGAACGGCAGATTAGGACAGTGGCTTTACCATCAGCAGTGAAGAATGCTCGTTTTACAGTACTGTGCATCCAAAAATACAGCGTTTTGGGGAAGAGTTCAATACAAAATAAATAGCCTGTAATTTACAGAACTACAGTGAGGAGGCCTTCTGTGATGGAGCTTGGTACTTCAAAGGAATTGTTTGTTGTTTAAAAGCCAGTTATTAGGGAGGATGATTTGTTTTAGCATCTTAAGCTAATTTTAAAAGATCTGACTGATAATGAAGTAATCAGTTTTTTTGAGATTGAGATGAAATTCACATAAAATCCACCATTTTAAAGTGCATATTTCAGTGATCTCTAGTACATAAAGTAACCACTTTTTAAAAGATTAGTGAATAAAAATAATCATCTTGAATTTTCCATTCATGAACATATCCAGTTATATAAAAATGATTAAGTAATTATAGTATTAACATACTCCTTCTAAACAAAGCAATTGATAAATAAATAATATGTTTCTATTCCACTGAAGGCACATGTTCTTAAACTGTTTTGCAATTCAAGTTCCTAAGACATTCTTAATTCTGAAGAAAGACAGACGAGTTCAAACTATCCACTAGTTCAAACTATCCACTTTTGTAATTTATTTACAAAGATGGCATTTGGAAAATGTTTCAATAGAAACTTTAAAAATTATTCTAGAAAGTAGAAAAGATATCTTTTGATAGATAAAAATAAGATTGGTAAAACTTTTTTTGCAAATAGGTTGAATTTCAGGTAAGATTGCTTTTTACTATTCTGGAGTAAAATGTCAGAATGCTATGTAAGAAAAATAGACTGGACAAATACCCTGATGAGAGACTTCTTTGCAAATTAATAGAAATTAGAAGCTAAAAATTTGTCTTGGCCCAAAGTACATTGTTTTAACTTGTGATTCTCAGGTAGAGGCGAAGGCATATTCCCAAAGATATAAAAACAATTTCATTGAGGCTTTCAAATTACAAGTCTCTGTGGCATCCTCCCACCTGCTCCCTGCCAAAATTTTCATTTGTCTTCTTGATATACAGAGAATAAAATCCTGCTTCCTGTTTGAGACCAAATAAAGTACGCTAACCACAGCTTTTTTATTTTTGAAAAGAGAGATAGCTTTAAATTTAAATCACACTATCAGAATTTATAATCTAGTAAAAAATTAAGAATTATCTCTGTATTATCTGTGAAAATACTAAATAGTTACAGTAAAAATATGATAGTATTTTTTAATTGAAATACAGTTGATTTGATTTACAATGTTGTGTTAATTTCTGGTGTATAGCAAAGTGATTCAAATACACACACATATATAGTTTTTATATATTCTTTTTCACATCTTTTCCATTATGGTTTATTACAGGATATTGAATATAGTTCCCTGTACTATACAGTAACACCTTATTGTTATCCATTCTATATATCATAGTTTGTATTGGCTAACCCCCAACTCTCAATCCATCCATCCCCATCCTCCAACCACAAGTTTTCTATGTCTATGAGTCTATTTCTGTTTCATAGAGAAGTTCATTTGTGTCATATTTTAGATTTCATATATATGATATCATGTGGTATTTGTCTTACTCTTTTAGACTTGCTTCCCTTAGTACGATAATCTCTGTAGCTGCAAATGACACCTTTGTCCTCTTGTGTAAATATGCACTGCACCTTCTCTATCCACTCACCTGCGGGTGGGCATTTGGGTCTTTTCCATGTGTTGACTACTGTGAGCAGTGCTGCTACAAACGTAGGCGTGCCTGTATCTTTTCAAGCTCTAGTTTCCTCAGGATATATGGCCAGGAGTGGGGTTGCTGGATCATATTGGCAACTCTATTTTCAGTTTTTTGAGGAGCCTCCATACCGTTCTCTGTAGTGGCCGCACCAATTTACATTTCCACCAACAGTGTGCTCTTTAGAGAAAGTATTTTATTTAACCCATTTAAGAGCCTCAATCATTTATCAGCACACTGGTATTGATACTATCATTTACGTAGAAAGAATCCTATTTCATTAAAATAAAACTGCTCTGAATCTCTGCTTGGCCATCTTTTTTTTTTTTAATTGCTATAGCTAAAGCAGTTAGGTTGGGGGAGAACTTGATAAACAAATTTGTGACACACTGTGGTAAACAAATTGAAGTTAGTTCATACAACACAGTACTTCTCAGATACTTTAATTTGCTGTTAGCACTCTAAGAGGGGCTTGCCTGATGAGCAAAATTTGCTGTTTCATTGGTGTCTTATTTGTATTTTTCTTTTAACTAGTAAAGTTGTAGAGCATCTTTTCATCTCTTAATTTTTTTCCTGAACATTAAATATTCATATCCTTTACTTAATTCTCTACTTGGTTGTTGGTCCTTTTCTCACTTTTTTTTTAAAAAGCAGTTTATTCTTTTCTTTACATATATTGCAAATATTTTCATTCTATCCATTATTTGTCCTTGAATTTTATGGTACCTTTCTTGAAACAGAAATAAAGCTGCCATCCCGCTTATGACGTCTGGGGTTTGTGTTTTAGAAAAATCTGCTTCACCTCAAAATAATAAAGACATTTTTCTCTCTCTGTAACAATTATGTAACATCTGAAATATTTCAGCGCCAATAGAGGCTTCTGCAATGACAGCAGTACAGGGTGGTTCTAGCACCAAGTGACTGTTGAACACTGGAAATGTTGTTAGGGGCGCTGAAGAACCGAAAGTTTAATTTTATTTAATTTCAATTAATAAAAAGTTAAATAGCTGCGTATGGGTAGAGGGTGCACATTGAACAATACAGATATTTATCTGAAATTTGTTTTCATATGCACTGTGGGGTAGATAGTTTTTCCTCTATGAATATTCAATTATTCTAATGCTATTTATTGAATCACTGCTATTTTTACCCATTAATTTGAAAAATCATTTAGATCATGCATCAAATCCCCGTGTATATACAGATCTGTTTCTGCACTTTAATTTGTTTCAGTGATCCATTTGTCCTTCCATGAACCAATACATCATGTTTTAAAGTACTCTTCATCCAGCTGGTAACGCAGTTCTTTCATGATTTTTCTTTCTTTCATTCTTCCCCTCTTTCTTTTTTTTTGGCTGCATTACAAGGCTTAAGGGATCTCACTTCCCTGACCAGGGATTGAACCCAGCCATGGCAATAAAAGCCAGGAATCAGCCATTAGGCCCTGCTTAATGTTCATTTTGAGGGGGGGACCATGGCATGGCATGTGGGATCTTAGTTCCATTCCACCAGGTGTGGAACTTGTGCCTCATGCATTGGAACCATGGAGTCCTAACCACTGGACCATCAAGGGAGTCCCATTGGGTATCATTCTTGTCTCTCGTCTACCTCTCAGATTTTACACCCAATCCATAAAAAATCCTGCCTGCTCTACTTTCAAGTATATGCCAAATTATTTCCTACCTCCATCACTTCTACTACTTACATGTTGATTTGAACCGTGGTTATCTGTTGCCTGGATTATTGCATTAGCCTTGTGTTTGCCTTCCTTCTGACCCTGTCTTAACACAACGCCCAGAAAACTTCTTTAAATTTATAACTCAAGTCATGGCTCTGCTCAAATCCCTCAGAACAAAACCCCGAATCCTCAGTGTCCCCCATGGCCCTGGACGATTAGCCTTCCTGCTGTCTCTGACTCATATTCTCTGCCTCTTTCTTGATCCCTCATCTCTTTTAGGTTTTTGCTTAAATATCAGCTTTTCAATAAACCTTTCTCTGACTACCTGGTTAAACTTTCACAACACCCTATTCATCCCTATCCTACTTTTCCATTTCTCTTATAGCTCATATCATCATCTGAAATAGTCTATATTTTATCTGTTTGTTTGTTGTCTATCTTCTCCCAGTAGAATGTAAGATCCGCGAAGGGAAATCTTCTGTTTTATTCATTACCATATCCTCATTGTCTAGAAGAGTGCCTGGTGCATAGTAAATGTTCAATGCGTATATGATGTTTTTCTTCTTAATCTATTAATATCTCTTCAAATATTTTCTTGGATCCTTTCTCTCTCTTCTTCTTCTGGGGTCCCTGTAATGTGAATATTGGTGTGCTTAATATTGTCCCTGGATAAGGAAATGGCAACGCACTCCAGAGTTCTTGCCTGGAGAACCCCATGGACAGAGGAGCCTGTGTGCTGCCATCCGTGGGGTTGCCATGAGCCTGGCACGACCTGGTGACTGAATGACGACATCAACAATGTTGTCCCGGAGGTCTCTTAGGCTGTCTTCATTTTAAACACTCTTTTTCCTGTATTCTGTGCTGTGGCAGTGACTTCCACCACCCTGTCCTCCGGGTCACTTATCTGTTCTGCATCAGTTCCTCTGCTGTTGATCCTTCTAGAGTTATTGTTCGTCTCTGTCTGTTTGTTCTTTAATTCTTCTGTCACCATGTGCCAGTGTAGTCGTGTCTGACATTTTGTGACCCCACGGACTTTGTTCTTCTAAGTCTTAGGTAAACATTCCTTGCATCTTCTCAATCTTTGCTTCCATTCTTTATCCAAGATCCTGGATCATCTTCACTATTATTACTCTGAATTCTTTTTCTGGAAGGTTGCCTATCTCCACTTCATTTGGTTATTTTTCTGGGGTTTTATCTTGTTCCTTCATCCCCTCTGCTTTTTCATCCTGGTTAACTCTCTGGGATGTGGTTTTGGTTCGAGCCACTGGCAGATTGTGGTTCTTCCTGCTTCTCTGTCTGCCCTCTGATGGATGAGGCTAAGAGAGTTACATAAGGTTTCTGATGGGTGGGAATGGTGGTGGGAAAAACTGGATCTTGCGCTGGTGGGCAGTGCTGTGCTCAGTAAAAGTTTAATCCATTATCCACTGATGAGTGGGGTTGTACTCCCTCCCTGTTAGTTTGACATGAGGTGACCCAGCCCTGGGGTCTATAAGGCTCTAGGGTTAACCGCGACCTTTAAGAGGAATTACAGCCAAGAGTGGTGTTGGAGAAGACTCTTGAGAGTCCCTTGGACTGCAAGGAGATCCAACCAGTCCATTCTAAAGGAGATCAATCCTGGGTGTTCATTGGAAGGACTGATGCTAAAGCTGAAACTGCAATACTTTGGCCACCTCATGCGACGAGTTGACTCACTGGAAAAGACTCTGATGCTGGGAAAGGTTGGGGGCGGGAGGAGAAGGGGATGACAGAGAATGAGATGGCTGGATGGCATCACCGACTCTGTGGACATGAGTTTGAGTGAACTCCGGGATTTGGTGATGGACAGGGAGGCCTGGCGTGCTGTGATTCATGGGGTCGCGGAGAGTCGGACACGACTGAACGACTGAACTGAACTGAACTGAACTGAACAGCCAAGAGGCCCTTTCCAGGGCTGCTGCTGCCAGGGCTCCTGTCCCCATGGCGAGCCACTGCCAGCCCACGCCTCCACAGGAGACCCTCCAACACCAGTAGGTAGGTCTGGTTCCGTCTCCCACGGGGTCACTGCTCCTTTCCTCTGGGTTTTGGCATGAATAAGATTTTGTTTGTGCCCTTCAAGAGCAGAGTCTTTGTTTCCCCCAGTCCTGTGGAAGTTCTGTAATCAAATCCTACTGACCTTTGAGGTCAGATTCCCAGTCGCTTTGCTGGATCTCAAGGCTGGAAAGCCTGACACGAGGCTTAGCACTTTCACAACAGTGGGAGAACTTCTTTGGCATCATCGTTCTCCAGACTGTGGGTCACCTACTCAGCAGGTATGGGATTTGATTTTATTGTGCTTGTGCCCCTCATACCATCTCGCTGGGGTTTCTTCTTTGTCTGTGGGTGTGGGGTATCTTTTCTTGGTGGGTTTCAGTGTCTCCGGTCAATGGTTGCTCAACAGCTAGTTGCGATTTTGGTGCTCTCACAGGAGGAGGTGAGCACACGTCCTTCTACTCTGTGTTAATCTATTCCCATTAATTCATATTTAAATGAAGAGTAGCCATATTTGTATTCCTGGAATAAACTCTTACTGGTCTTGATAAATAAATAGTATTTTTGTATATTTTGCTGATTTTAAGTTAATACTATTTCATTTAAGATTTTTATTTTTTTGTTCTTAAGGGAGAGTAGTTGGTAGTTTTATGTATAGTTTTATAATTGTTCAGTTTTTCTATCAGGATTATACTTGTATCCAGTGAGCTGGAGAGGTGTTTTCTATCTTTTTTCTGGTCCTATAACCATATATACTATAGGCTTTACAGTGCTTTCATTAGATGTTTCGTAAAATTTGTGTTTAAATACCACCTGGGCTTAGTATGAAGTTTAGAGTCTGTTGACTCAAATTTCCATCTATGGAGATCAAGTTATTCAAATTTTATAACTCAATTTAACTGTGATAGAACTAAATTTTGTTTTGATAAAATCTTCCAGTTAATTTGGATTTGAAAAATTTATGTTTGTATAATGGTTGACTTTTTATTTCTAATGATGTTTATTTGGGTTTTTTCTTGTTTAAAAAATCTTACTTTTTAAAAATTTATTTATATTTTAATTGAAGGATAATGGCTTTACAGAATTTTGTTGTTTTCTGTGCTTGAGTCTTTTCTATTTTTGCCTACAAAAGTTTGTTTCTTACATTGGCCTTTTAAAGGAAGCTTTGGTTTTATTTATTGCTTTTTTCTTTTTGTTAAGTTTTTTCTACCTTAATTTGTCTATACTCTAGTGTTGAACACTTAGGTTTTATTTTTCACTTTTTGCTTCCTTATATTTTAATAAGCATGTATAGGTGTACAAAAAGTATCTGAGCTGCACTGGACAGACTGTTCTCTTTGTCAGACATTTCTAAATTGTCTGTAGTCTCCATTTTAACTTATTTTTTATTCAATAATTATTCAGAAGAGTATCTTGAAATTTACATTGACATGGTCAGACATTATTTCATTTGTCTTTTTGTTGCAATGAGCAACTTCCATTTTAAGAGCCTCAGAATCAGGCCCCTCCTCCCAAATTTTCTTGTTTATAAAATGAGGTTTAGCCTTGATGATACATTTATGGCTTGATGATACATTTAAAAAATAAATGTATTATAATATTTGAGAATATACATTTTCTTCCTTTATTGTACACAGTGTTGTGTTTTATGGTTATCCCTTAAAACCTGCATGATCGTAGCTAGTTATTCAGAACTTCTAACGCTTTGTAGATTTCAAAGCCAAATGTTTTGAGATCTCCTTACAGGAATGTGATGATTTGCATTTCCCATAATTTCTATTTTCTATATTTCAAAACTATACTGCTAATTGGTTGTCCATTAACATGATAAAGATGCACTGTTTTTGATCTTTACATTTTCTTTGTGGATTGTTACTTTTATTAAAAGTCAAAAATTTTTTGCCTGTTTTTTGTTTTGAATTTTATTTTGATTGAATTTTATTTTGTCAAACTTACTTTGTTACTGTCAGCACTTTCTTGGTTTACATTTCCATCTTTGTGCTTTAGGCTCTCCCTATTACTTGCTTTAAGTATGTCTCTTATAAATGATATTGCTGTTAGTCACTCAGTCATGTCCAACTGTTTGTGATTCTGTGGATTGTAGCCCTCCAGGCTCCTCTATCCACGGACTTCTCCAGGCAAGAATACTGGAGTGGGTAGCCATTCCCTTCTCCAGCGGATCTTCCCAACAAAGGGATCGAACCCAGGTCTCCTGCATTGCAGACAGATGTTTTACTGTCTGAGCCACCAGGGAAAATGTGGACATAAGGCAATGGCAACCCACTCCAGTACTCTTGCCTGGAAAATCTTGTGGATGGAGGAGCCTGGTGGGCTGCAGTCCATGGGGTCTCTAAGAGTCGGACACGACTGAGCAACTTCACTTTCACTTTTCACTTTCATGCATTGGAGAAGAAAATGGCAACCCACTCCAGTGTTCTTGCCTGGAGGATCCCAGGGACGGGGGAGCCTGGTGGGCTGCCGTCTATGGGGTCACACACAGGTGGACACGACTGAAGTGACTTAGCAAAAATATAAAATAGAAGCATATTAAACATTTTAAGAATTTACCTCAGCAAAAATGGATTCCAATCAGGCAGTGCCAAACTGGAAGTGGATAGCAATACTCTGCCAACAGTAACTGGGGAGAGACTCTTACAGAGAAAAGGTAGAAGCAAAGTAATTATTGATTGGCTGTAGCTTAAAACCTATTAATAGTTGGCTGTTTGTGATTGGTTGGCTTTAGTGTTCTGATTCATAACCTTGAGGCTTGGCCTTTGGTTTGCTGTGATGTTAGAGCTACCTCAGTCTGATGGTCTCCTTGTTTAGTTAATTTAACAATCTACAGCTAGATACTAACTATAACAGTCTCATTTTTAAATTGTAGAAACAATGCATCAAACCCATAAAAGTGAATATTCATAGACTCTAAAGAGCTTAAAAATTCAATAAGACCAACATCCCTGTATAAAACGCACAAGGGATATGAGCAAAGTATTCAAAGAAAATAAAAAGGCCTACAAACATAGGGAATGAAACTCAACCTTATTAATATTCAGAAAATGCAAGTTAAAATGATAAAAATAATCTGTGAAAAAAGTCGACAGTTTGAGTGTAAAAAATAAGAAGATTGATAATTTACTGGTGGCAAGAACATGAAACCCTCAAGTGCACTGACTATATAGGTAAACTTTACACATTTTTATCTCTTTGTGAGAGAGGAATGACTCTCTCTCAGCAGTTTTCAAATAATACTATAGAATGCCTGTGCTGTGCTGGGCTTAGTTGCTCAGTTGTGTCCGACTCTGTGACCCCATGGACTGTAGCCCGACAGGCTCCTCTGTCATGGGGATTCTCCAGGCAAGAATACTGGAGTGGGTTGCCATGCCCTCCTCCAGAGGAATTTTCCCAACTCAGAGATTGAACCCAGGTCTCCTGCATTGTCGGAGGATTGTTTACCATCTGAGCTACCAGGGAAGCCCAAGAATACCATGGTGGGTAGCATCTCTCTTCTCCATGGGATCTTCCTGACCCAAGAATTGAACTGGGGTCCCCTGCATTGCAGGTGAATTCTTTACCACCTGAGCTACCAGGGAACCCCAAAGAATGCCTACCCAAAACAAGTTAGTTTTGGTGAGGTTGATGGTTGGACATTAACTTAGTTTGGGTAGATGCTCCCTCTGGGCCCATTGGTTATGGTGAGGGAGTAGGGTCAGGTAAGGCTCCGTGACTCCGTGAGTAGCCAGTCATGGGTGCTCGGGTTATGAGAGATGGGAGCAAGGGATTGGATCTTAGGAGAATAGAGAAGAGGTTGCCATATAAGCAATGTCACAGATGGTGCCTAAATTTTGCTTATGTAAAATGGGGACAATAATAGAAGACATCAGATATGCAAGTGCATACATTAATTTCACTGTTCACCTTCCGCAAATAAACATTACCTATTTGGAAAGCTTTCTTGATTCCAAAGGAAATGAAACCAGGGAATTGAGCCAGTGTATGTGATTTGTCTTGCAATCCTTAGATGATTGGGCAAATACAAAACCTGAGGTGTTAATTACTTCTGAAACCATTAGGGAAAATAGAAGCACATGCAACTCTCAGAAGGGAGTTGATTTGGTCTGCAGAACAGAATTTGAACTTCTTAAAAAGAGAAGCTCATAAAAATGTTGCCTTGTAAGCTGAGGCATTTCAGCAGTACTAAAGTGGAGGAGAATTTCAGACTGTTCATTCATCAGGCTTCCCACTCAAACCTGTGTGGTGTATTTTGCAATTTAGCTGAAATGGTCATACTTTCCTAATAAGTACTCCTGTGAAGCAAACCTTTACTCATGTGGAAGAAAAGGCAAAGGGGAATCACAGAACCATGTAATTTAAAGCTAGAAGAAAGGGAAGAAAGAGGACAGTTCTTTTTTAGTTAACAACTTGACTTCTGGAAGATATTTAAATACATGTAATTTTATAAATCTTAAGTACACGTTGTGAACTAAGATACAAGTAGAACTCAGTAAGAAAAGTGAGGCAAGGGAGAATGACAATTTACATGAAATAAGATGCCGTAGTGTAATGAGAGATGCCAGCAGCTTCAGGAATTTTAACTAGCCATATATCCCCTCTTGGGAAATATGTGCTTCTGGCATTTGAATATATTGCATTAACAATTACCTGGTTTCAGGTATCTCCCTATTGTTACACAGACTCTTTGAAGGGAGGCATGTCTCATTCACTTTGGTAACTGCCCTCCCCAGAGCTCCTATTAGTTCCCAAATTATGATTGGTGTTCAACCAAAGCTTGCTGAAAGACTGAATGAGTGATTGGATAGAAAGGATTTGCACAGAACGGTCAAAATTCATCGTGTCTCTGTTCCCAAGTATTCCAAACTGTTGGTTGATAAAGGAATCAAATTAGATATGAAAAGTAACCGAAGTTTCTGTATTGAGCATAAACTCAGAGTTAGTAAGGTCCAACTTAGAACTCTCTGCATTTACTCATCCACATGGGACTGCGCGAGGACAGAGTTGTGGACCTGCTCAGCTCCTTGAGCCTTTCTCCCCAGCGTGGATAACCTCAAGGCTGGGTGTGCTTGGGACAGCCCCTGTTTACACTCTTGTCTCAGTGTCATTTTGTGTCCCATTTCAAAAGTGTCTCATCTGGAAAACAAATTACATGGTCACCCTATTTATAGCATCTTTTATAACCCTATGTTTCTGAACCTACATGCCCTTCTAAATATTGGAGATTTTGTTACATTAGAATAGTACTTTGTTCAATGAGGGCGGGGTGAACTCTTTTCCCAGGCAGTTCTGCAGAAACATCTTGGAGTTGTGTGAGTCAACTTTGATAGCTTTCGGAGATGACATCTTTGGTTATCTTAACATGCTAGGACATTTTTGACTTGAGTGAGACTCCAAAGGGGCCAAAATATCTTGATGCAGGTTGTACAAATCAACCACTTTATGTTCACTGCTTGACATTTGACCCGTTGTAAAGGAAGAAGTATCAGGTTTCTCTGAGGCTTTGAACATGAAATTCTCCCACACTCTGACAAAACCCATTACCAAGAGATTTGACATAAAAGTGACAAAGGCAGTGGTGACAGTTTGGAACTTCATGTGGTTTCAACTCCAGGTATCAGGTATGTGGTAAAGGTAGGCTAGAAACCTATATTGATGACTGCTTTATACCCTGACCCTTTGTACCTACTTATTCTCCTCCCAGATCCCATCCATTCACCAAGGCTGTCTTTTCTGCCTGCTTGGTAATACTCTGTTCCTATTAACCTGAGGCATAAAGGTCGATATTCAGTCAGATCTGTGTTCAGTACATATTTATAAAATATTTGTCATGTGCTAAAACTAAGAACATAGAGATTTATTAAAAGGCCTCTGAATTCTGGGAACTCATGTTCTAGACAATGAGACTGAAACATAGGTAGATCTATAAATTGTAGTCTGATAAGGACCATAATGGAAGTCTATCCAAAGGGTTATGGAAATATTGAGGCAAGAATGATTGACTAGTAGTTACATTTTTTGAGGTTTTCTGTTAGGTACAAATGCCTTGTAGACAGTTAGGAATATGGACCTGGGACTCAAGAAAGAGACTGATGCTGGAGCTAGAGAATTCTGACATTGTCAAAGAAGGTAGAATTGGAGTCTACCAGAATGGCACACAGTATAGCACAGAGTTAAAAAATCCAGCCTTTGGAATTAGACTATTTGGAGTAAAATGCTGCTCTGGTAAGATACTAAAAAGAGTCTTTTGATTCCCTTTTTGACCTGTCTTCATTATGGTTTATGTAAAATCATTTTTGTTGGAGGTACGTAGACTTCAAGTCACACGTCAACAAATGTATACAAAACTTCTCAGAAACTTTTCTTTCATTTGGCAAATTGTTTGATTTCTATTAAGAGTGAAAATGAGTTTATTATATATTCATTAATGCTTCATTAATGAGATTCTATCTATCGACCTACCTACCTGGGCTTCCCCTTGCCTCAGCAGTAAAGAATCTGCCTTCAATGCAAGAGCTGCAGGGGACTTGGGCTTGATCCCTGGGCCAGAAAGACCCCTTGGAGGAGGGCATGGCAACCCACTCCAGTATTCTTGCCTGGAGAATCCCATGGACAGAGGAGCCTGGTGGGCTACAGTCCATGGAGTTACAAAGAGTCAGACATGACTGAAGTGACTTAGCACATTAACATCTATCTACCTGTTTATCTGGAATAATTGAAAGTGTAATATTCCTAAATGGAAATCAAGGAGAGACAATTTCTGGTGATGAGGAAAAAAAAAATCTATCATATAAATGAATATATTCGGGAATTAACTACAAAATGTCTCTTGTTCTTTAAATATTCCCTCTTATCTCAAGGTGTGTGAGATAAGGCAATGTAGATTTTATCTTGGAAGTGACTCAGGGAGGCTGACCCTGATTGGAGAGTCTGGCCAAAGAATGCTTATCTCTCTCACCCCTTCTTTCCCTTTAGGGCGCAGAAGAGGAATGATACTAAGTCGGATACCCAGCATCTCTCGAAGATCTGAGTCATTTGATAACTCTCAGTCCTGTAATCACTATCAACTTCTCCTTCTGTTATGGATCATGAAATACTGTTAGGGATCATGAAATTTTCAGCAGCAGAGAATTAGAGCCATAACTTGATCAAAATGACATAGCAAGGCACTGTGTAACCAGCAATAGTATGCCAGACTCTCTCCAAGATCCCTCTGCAATAATGTTTTTCTTTAAGGTATGAATGATTGAGAATATAAAAATGATATGCTTTAAAGAGCCTTAAAGGAGAAAACATTTGTATGGAGTATATATTTATATGTCCTGAGTGGATCTTATATGCAGAAAATAAATTAAAAATTTTTCAGATATATATCCTATTATAGGGAAGCAAAAACATGAATAATAATAATAACAACATTAATTGCTTACACTTACACAGCAAATCTAGACAGTGTATTAAAAAGCAAAGACACCACTTTACCAACAAAGGTCCAAATAGTCAAAGCTATGATTTTTCTGGTAGTCATCTATGGATGTGAGAGTTGGACCATAAAGAAGGCTGAGTGCCAAAGAACTGATGCTTTCAAACAGTGGTGTCAGAGAAGACTCTTGAGGGTCCAACTAGAAATCAATGCTGAATATTCACTGGAAGGACTGAGGCTGAAGCTCCAATATTTTGGTCACCTGATGCAAAGAGCTGACTCATTGGAAAGAATGATGGTGGGAAAGATGGAAGGCAGGAGGAGAGGGCGACAGAGGATGAGACAGTTGGATGGCATCACTGAGTCAGTGCACATGAACTTGGGAAAACTCTGGGCGGTGGTAAGGGACAAGGAGGCCTGGCGTGCTACAGTCCATGGGGTCAACAGGACTTGGTGACAGAATAGCAACAACAACAATATAGCAATTACTGTGTGCCAAGTATTAACCACTTAAATTCTCACAATAACAATAAGGTAGGAATTTTATTATTCTCATTTTACACTTGATAAATTGGGGGCCACATATTCAAGAATGTTTTTGAAGCAAATCTGGGATTCTAATTTGATTAAAATAATTCTATATCAAGACCAAGTTTTTCTTATAAGTGCATGAGAAATAATAATGGGAATTATCAGGAAAATATAATACCAAAACATTTTAAAGAGAAATAATTTTTAATGCAAATTATTTTAATATATGCATTTGAAATCTTTTTCATCTCTTGACATAAGGTTGTATTTGATTGAAGAATGGAACAAAAAAGTCTTCTGATTTAGTAGTGAATCCTTTTCTGGATCACTTAGGGTTGGGTTTGGCCAAACATAAGCTCTTCCTGTACCAAATTGGGATTAACTTGGGCAGGAGAGAGGAGGACTTTTAAGTAATCTCTTTAGTGGTAAGTCACTGCAGATACTCAAAAACTTGCTGTATTTCAAATAATATCTATGAAAGGATTGATGAAAATATCCATTTTTAGAAGTCCTCAGAGTTTGAAACTTAATAATATACTTAAAATTGAGTCCTGGGGACTTTTAAAACATGTTTTCACTTCTTTTTTATAGTTTTGGAAGGCTTTGAAAGGAAAGCCATGTAATACATTTTCCTTACCCTTTCAGAGAGGGAGGAACAATTCTGTGCTCCTACTTTAGGCATTTTTCTGCACAGTGTTGATAACTGGGTCAAGTAGGTTGGATGAGTCAAGTCACAGGTTGGATGAGTGAGAGGTAGCTGCCTCAAGAGGCCAATATGCTGGGTGCCTTGGGCAGAAAGGTGAATGTCTGATGACAGAGCTCATACTCCAGGAGTGACAGATGAGAGGTCAGTGTGCGTAGGGAAAAGAACACCAGGCTTGAAGCCCGGGATGGAGCACCAATTCTGTAATGTAGTGGGCGGTGTGACTGAGAACAAATCGTCTGAAGTCTTGGAGCCTCAGACTTTTCATCATGAAATGGAAAGAATACCTAGTTTATTGTTAACCACAGAAGTAACTGAGAAAATACAGCTATTTTTAAACTATTCAATGATAAACTAATGTTTTATTGATGGTAAGAATAGTAGCAGAAACCTGCTGAATGACTTGCTTGTGTGCAGGGCAAAATTTTTAGGCAGTGATATAACAATGAGTGAATGTTAGACTTTCCAGTGGGGAAGATAGATAATGAATTGGTAGCGATATATATATATATATATATATATATGACATATATATATATGTCATATATATATATATATGTCATGATGGTGTGATCACTAACTAGACCCAGACATCCTGGAATGCAAAGTCAAGTAGGCCTTAGAAAGCATCACTACGAACAAAGCTAGTGGAGGTGATGGAATTCCAGTTGAGCTATTTCAAATCTTGAAAGATGATGCTGTGAAAGTGCTGCATTCAATATGCCAGCAAATTTGGAAAACTCAGCAGTGGCCACAGGACTGGAAACGGTCAGTCAGTTTTCATTCCAATCCCAAAGAAAGGCAATGCCAAAGAATGCTCAAACTACTGTACAGTTGCACTCATCTCACACACTAGCAAAATGTTGCTCAAAATTCTCCAAGCCAGGCTTCCACAGTACACAAACTGTGAACTTGTAGATGTTTGAGCTGGATTTAGAAAAGGCAGAGGAACCAGAGATCAAACTGACAACATCCATTGGATCATTGAAAAAGCAAGAGAGTTCCAGGAAAACATCTACTTCTGCTTTACTGACTATGCCAAAACTGTGTGCATCACAACAAACCGTGGAAAATTCTGAAAGAGATGGGAATCCCAGACCACCTGACCTGCTTCCTGAGAAACCTGTATGCAGGTCAAGAAGCAACAGTTACAACTGGACATGGAGCAACAGACTGGTTCCAAATCAGGAAAGGAGTACATCAAGGCTGTATATTGTCACCCTGCTTATTTAACTTATATGCAGAGTACATCATGAGAAATGCTGGGCTGCATGAAGCACAAGCTGGAATCAAGTTTGCCGGGAGAAATATCAATAACCTCAGATATGCAGATGATACCACCCTTATGGCAGAAAGCGAAGAAGAACTAAAGAGCCTCTTGATAAAAGTGAAAGAGGAGAGTGAAAAAATTGGCTTAAAGCTCAACATTCAGAAAACTAAGATCATGGCATCTGGTCCCATCACTTCATGGCAAATAGATGGGGAAACAGTGGAAATAGTGACAGACTTTATTTTCTTGGGCTCCAAAATCATTGCAGCTGGTGACTGCAGCCATGAAATTAAAAGACGCTTGCTCCTTGGAAGAAAAGTTATGGCCAACCTAGATAGCATATTAAAAAGCAGAGACATTACTTTGCTGACAAAAGTCCATCTAGTCAAAGCTATGGTTTTACCAGTCATTACGTATGGATGTGAGAGTTGGACTATAAAGAAAGCTGAGTGCCAAAGAATTGATGCTTTTGAACTGTGGTGTTGGAGAAGACTCTTGAGAGTCCGTTGGACTGCAAGGAGATCCAAGCAGTCCATCCTAAAGGAAATCAGCCTTGAATATTCATTGGAAGGACTGATGCTGAAGCTGAAACTCCAATACTTTGGCCACCTGATACGAAGAAGGGACTTATTTGAAAAGACCCTGCTGCTGGGCAAGATTGAAGGTGAGAGGAGAAGGGGACAACAGAGGATGAGAAGGTTGGATGGCATCACCGATGGTTGGATGGACATGAGTTTGAGTCAACTCTGGGAGTTGGTGATGGTCAGGGAAGCCTGACGTTCTGCAGTCCATGGGGTCGCAAAGAGCTGGACATGAATGAGCGACTGAACTAAACTGAACTAGCTCAGAGTTTTGCATGAAGTTGAAGTCAAGCTATCAGCTTTGTGAACATCATCACAAGGCTTCATTGGCCCAAGAATCAACTTCTAAGCTCACTTACATGGTGGTTGACCACAGGCTTTAAAACTCAGCACGTGGAAGCCTCCATAGAGTTGCTTACAGTGTGGCACCTGGTTTCCTCCAGAGCAAGTTATCTAAGAAGGGAGAGAGAGCAAAAGAGAATAAGATGGGAGCTGCTGTGTCTTTTATAATCTAGTCTCAGAAATGACACATCATCACTCCGATATTCTACTGGTACGCACCTCAACCTTGGTCTAGCGTGGGAGGAACTACAGAAGCATGTGAATAGCAGGACCTGGGACTCGCTGGGGGCCCTTCTTAGAGACTGGCTATCACAATAGCGTGATACGCGCAGAAGTTAAGTGCTGCAAAAGTAAAGTGCTTGATCAAGAGTGGCGGGGCTTGGGGCCTAACTTAGACAGCCTTTCTAAAAAGTTGACTCCTCCTAAACTAGGATCTCAGAGAGAAAAGGACCAGACATAGGAAGGTCCGGGGAAGGGCACTAGGTAGAGGCCCCTGGGGCAGCAGGAAGTACAAAGGCTCTGAGTGAAAGAGGTTAGGCTTTCCCAGGAGTTTTTAGAGGGGTGGTGTGAATGAGTGATGGTGAAGGGGAGAGAGTATGGCTTTAGATGCCCCTGGAGGGTCAGGCAGAGTCCAGATCACGTTGGCCATGAAGCCCTGGTGATAGTTTTCATTTTTTTTCAGAGAGGAGAGGAAGTTATTCAAAGGCTTTAAGTGGGACATAGGCATAGCTTGCATTTTAAAAAGAACTTTCTGGTCCTTTCTGGGGACCGGAGAAAGAGAGAGAGCAGGAGTGAAAGTAGAGAGAATAGTTTTCAAGTTATTTTGATAGGTCGTAGTCCAGGTGAGAGGGGATGGTGACAGGCACAAGTTGGTGACAGTGGAGGGGAAGTGTGGTGAGCTGTATTTTGAAAGAGAAGCTTTCAAGATATGCTGATGGCTTGACATTATTCTGTGTCTGTGTGTGTGTGCATGCGTGCATGTAGGGGTAAGGACACGATCAAGAATGATTCCCAAGTTTCTGTTGGTACCATTTACTCAAATAGAGAACAGTGAGTGAGCGGGTTTGGTTGGTGTGGGGATCAGTGGATGAGGATCTGAGAGAGTCAGGAGCAACTTCTCGGTTGTGGTATCTTTGAAAGAGCTACAAAATACAGCTAACAAACAGGCAGTGGTACATTTGAGACTGGAGCTTTGAAGACAGCTCTATGAATTTGGGAATCATCAACAGACATGTTTTAAAAGCTAAGGAATGACTGAGATCCTCTAAAAAGGGGGTAGATGGAGGAGGAAGGAGCCTGGAGAATTCTAACTTTATTCTGGGGATAAAGAGATGACTCCAGCCATCAGCACGTGGCACTCCAGTCCTTGCCATGAGTGCCAAGAACATGTATCAAAGAAAGAAGCAGCACAAGAATGAAAGACCAAAAGGAAAGGAAAGGAGAGAAAAGGGAAGGAAAGGAAGAGAAGACCCAGTGGAGGAGGAGGTAATTTTATGGAAAGGATCCATAGCCGGAGGAGTGTCTGTGGACTGAGCAGAAAAGACGATGAGAGTGGCCACAGGGTAAAGCAGAAAGAGACGGTGGTCCACTGTGCCAAAGGCTGTTGAGACACACAAGTGTTCCCTGGCTGTGTTTACAAGGTCAGTGATCTCACTGGCAACTTTGACAAAGGGGGTTTCGGGAGATGATGGAGGAAAACTTAATAGAGAAAGGAGTAGATGGGTAAAGCAGGAGGAGACAGGAGACGTAGACAGCTCTTCCAGAACGTTTGCTGCGTAGGAGAACAGAACATGGTGATGGATATGGAAACTGCCTGACATTCTGGGGATGGTTGTTCTTTATTTGACTGTGAATTTTCTTTCTCACGGCTTCTCCCCTTAAACTGTTTTGTTTTTCATAGAGTATGTGTGTGTGTGTGTGCAATGTAAAGAAACAGTAAGGATAAGTCTGTTACTAAGGATACACAATAGGGAAGTGATCACAAGTGGTACCTCCAGGGTTCAAGAGAAATCCCTGATTTAGGGTGGGGAGATGGTTTTCTGTAACTCTGGTTATTTTGTTTTTGTAATAGAAATCTGAATTGTGCTTTATTGAGCCTGCAGTTACCTTGAAGTTTAGGTATTTTGTATGCTGCTAAAATATGCTTGGGTTTTCCAGGTGGTACTAGTGGTAAAGAACCTGCCTGCCAATGCAGGAAACATAAAAGACTAGAGTTTGATTCCCGGATCAGGAAGATTCCCTGCAGGAGGGCATGGCAACCCACTCCGATATTCTTGTCTGGAGAATCCCATGGACAGAGGAGCCTGGTAGGCTACAGTCCACAGGGTCACAAAGAGTTCACTATTGAAGCAACTTAGCACACACAAAGGGGAACAGGGGAAGGAGGGAGGAGTGTGTGTGTGTATGTGTGTGTGTGTGCTTTAATGTTGGAAATTAAAGAGAAAGACTTTTGATGCATGAAAGAGGAAAAGCCAGAGCAACCAAGAGAGAAAGAACAAGACATCTAGATAATAAAAGAGAGGCAAAATAGGCGCAGACAAAATTAAACTTTAAACCCCTTGGTCCCCTTGATCAATACCTCTCCCCACCCTCCCCAACCAAACAAGATTTTAGAAGTTGATTTTTTGCTAGATTTATCTTAGATGTGGTGGTACTTTCTTCTTTCAATTTGTAAGTAAATTTTTTGCCTAGCAGGCCGACTTACTGATTTTCAGTCTGACTCATGCCTGGATGGGGGATCTTGAAAAATGACCCAGCTGGGTGTGGAATAATATCGTCTACACAACATAAAGGGCTTGTGATACTCCGTGTGGTATAGTGAAGGGGCCATCCAAACCAGAAAGCAGATAAGATTTTCTTGGTCTAGTGCCAGACTGATACTTGTGGGCAAAATGCAGCAGCAAGGAGGGTGGGAGAACCTGTTTAATATACTGGAGACCCTCCATATTCCTGGGGTTACATAAATGCCAGTCAAGTTATGAGGAGTATCCGTTTGTGTAGTAGCTTGTTCAGCAAATCAGTTTTATTCTTCCTCCTGTTCTTTCCTTCCCCTTTCCTTCTTTCTTTTGTTCTTTCTTTCTTTGGTACATGTTCCTGGCACAGACGGGAGTGACAGTGCTGATGGCTGAAGTCATCTATTTATCCCCAGAATAAGCACAGAATAGGCGAGAGATTACGCAAATTAACACGGATTGTGCATCCAAAAATACTTTGGCCTTAATCGAGAAGGAGGGCGGTTGTCCCGAGCCCTGACCTTTCCTTGGACTGCTTGGACCTCCTCAGGTCAAAGGGAATGGCGCTAACTTCTACCGAGGGTCGGGCGTCGTGCCGAGCGGGCCTTGCTTCCTTCAGTCCTCCCCAGAGGGCTGCGAGGTGAGTAGTAGTATGCTCGTGTTACTGTTGAAGAGTTGTCACTGAGATATGTTAAGTAACTTGGCTGCGTCTGAATTGTACTGATTTAATATCATTTATACACATATTTACATACCTAGTCTCTTTCTTAAAACATGGAAGATGGTGTTAAATGATGGCAAATTAAAAAAGAGAAAGCTTTGAGAGGGAGGATGGCCACTGGTGATTCATCTACTAAACACTCAAACCTATTGGCTGTCAGTGGGTTTGAGCTGTGTGAGTCCTTGTCTTTTCTTATCCATCCTACTTCTCCATTCCCACCGGAATAGGCTAGTGTCACAGAGTTGTTTCCCTGCTGGGCTCAGATGGTAAAGAATCTGCCTACAATGCAGGAGACCCGGGTTCGATCCCTGGGTCGAGTTCGATCCCTGGGTCGGGTGCGATCCCTGGGTCAGGAAGATCCCCTGGAGAAGGAAATGGCAACCCCCTCCAGTATTCTTGCCTGGGGAATTCCATGGACAGAGGAGCCTGGTGGGCTACAGTCCATCGGCTCGCAGAGTCAGACATGACTGAGCAACTAATACTTAACACAGAGAGTTGTTTAGCCTCAGGTGAAAAAAGTGCTTTAGGCACAGTTTTTATTTCCCTGTGCCCCTGGCTCCTAATTTCTTCCTCTAGTGCTATCCTTATGCCCTCCCCCACTTGTCAGTGTCTCCCAAACCTTTCCCTCTTATTAAATCCTACTCTTGAGAAAGAAACAAACTCATTCTCAGTGAGGTGCAAATTGCTCATCAGTCTTGGTATACAGCTTCTCCTAGGGGAATTTTCTTTTATGAAGAGGGGAAGGAAAGGCTTAAGCAAAAGAAATGAAAAGCTGTCCTGGCAGAACATTTGTAATCAGTGGGCAGTTGGGCGACTGAGAAACATTTTTACCTGGGAAACTTTATTAGGGCCCCAGTGTGCATCCCACCCCCAAGGTAGCTGCTCCAGGAAAATCCAGCCTGGCCATGGCAGGACACACCCATTGAAGATTTTTCCCTTCCTTCTCCTTTGGCTTACACATCCTCCGAGATTTTCAGATTTATCAATATGCCCTTAGCTTTGGATGTATTTTATTTACATACATGTCATTGATAACCTAGAAGAAGAAAACTGCAAGGTCCTCTAAACTGTAATTTAAGGGAACTCAACTATGTTTTGAAGATAAAGTAAGATAATGAAAGGTAAAGCTTTTTCCAGTTTCTGACACATAAAAAATGTTATGGACTAAATACCTTTATACAAGGGGCTTTGGGTACATGGTTAGTGTTCTTTTAAAACTCTTCCCACCATTTTTGTTAGGTTTTTTTAATCACTAAAATCATTAATATATGCTCATTGAAGGAAATCATCAAATACAGTGACTTACAAGGAAAATGTGCCTTCTTCCTCCCTTTGAATCCCAGTCTCCTGAAGATATTAATTTGTGTGTACCGTTTCACAACTATCCCTGTATTCTTACAAAGATATCTATTTTATATATGATTTATTTTCTGTTTATATAAAACAAATGTTCAAATTATATATCAGTCGTCTCCGACTCTTTGCGACCCCGTGGATTGTAGCCTGCCAGGTTCCTCTGTCCATGGGATTCTCCAGGCAAGAATACTGGAGTGGGTTGCCATTTCCTTCTCCAGGGGGTCTTCCCAACCCAGGGATCGAACCTGGGACTCCTGCATTGCAGGCAGACTCTTTATCCTCTGAGCCACCAGGGAAGCCCTATAATAATATAATAATTGTAGCTAATAAAATGTATATTTTGATATACATATTTATGCTTTATGTATATACATATAGAAATGCACATAATAGTTTATTTTCTAATTTCTGTAAACAAACATGGTATCATGCTAAATAAACTATAACTTGAATCTTTTTACTTGCAATAGGTCCCAGGCCCTCCAGACCTAACCCATTCTTTTTAAGCACAATATTCCAGAGCATGGAAGTGTCATAATTTACTTCAGCAATGCTCTATTGATGTACACTTAGTTACTTCTATCTCCCCCTCCCTCAACCTTGGGCAGTGGTGATGATCAGCTCTAAGTATTAGTATTAAAAACATCCTCAAATTGGTCCAAAAAATAAAATCCAGTAGTAAATGGTTAACAGTTTACAAACAGACTCACCAAGTAGGAACTGAAAAATATCCAATTATAGCTGAGAAGATGTTCCTCTCTCTAAAGTCATAGATCTGCAAACAGGAACAATTCACGACAATTTTTAGTCTTTAGATTAACAAAAATGAAAAAGCATGTCAATATTGATTGGTGACAAAGATAAAGCAAACGGATACCCTTGGGTATTGTTGGTGGGACTGTGTATTGTGCCCAGTGGCATCTTTCAGAAGCAGGGCATTTTTCCCAACACTGAAGTCCCATGTTTGTAATCCCAGCTGACGTAATAAGAACACCAGGATGTACCTGTATATGTTTAAAGATGTTTACTGCCTGTTGGATCTTCAAATTCAATCATTTTCTTTTACTCTGATGCTCACAAGATAAAAGTCCACAAATGATTTCAGAAACCTTAGAAGGGAGCCAAGTTCATGAAAAGTGCTCCATAAATATTTACTGTTATTCGGAAACTAGAGATAAAACAAAAAGTAGGAAACAGAAGACAACAGTAACAAAAATGGGAAAAGGAAACCAGCAGAGCTAACCAACCATGAAAAGACACCAGTAAATGTTTGAGGAATATTTGTGAGCATGAATTCCACGCAGATGTCCTACTCTGGAGAAATACAAGCCCCAGGAAGGTGGGGGAGTCATATGTATGCTCTGCCTACCAGGCAGCAGCTGCAGTTGTGCAGTGAATGTCAAACAAAGAGAAAGCTCCCCGAAAGGACGGTCTAATTCTTTTTCAAACTGTGTATACTCATACTTAACCCTGATTCTGTCCATGGAAAGAAACTCAAGGGTTTAATCTCTTCCTTACTTTTAAAAAACCACTCACCCACTGCTCAGGTTGGAATTTCAGAGGACTAATAATTCCAACATCTTCCTTTGAGGCTCTGGATAAATCACATAAATCCCACAGTGTCATTCAGCAAGTGTGGACTGTGAGCCCACTATGATCACCGGTAGGGCTGGAATGATGTTCAAGATTGGTGTCAGCTTTAGAGAGTTTTCCAGCCCCATCTCAGATGTGAAGGACACAGGGCAGGAAGGTGTACAAAGGAGAGGGTTGCAAATTATTAGAATATAATATGATCACATGCTAAATGAAAGAAATGAAGAGGAAGTGACATTTGTGTCTTGAAGGATGCGTGGACTGATTTCATTGGAGAAGGGCATTTCACGGTTGGTAAGGACGTATGTAAGGACACAGCGGCCGGAAAATAGTGCCTGGCAAAGCAATGGCTTTGGATTGATGGGCATAATGCACAATGGGAAAGGGGATCTGGATCTTATTTTGCTTTTAGATCACAAAGGGCCACCATGACTCTAACCAGAGGAAATCAATGGGGGAGACAGTGGTGGAAAGGATTAAAGTTACACTTTTGTGAAGCAAATTCTGGAGAATTTGTTGAGACTGGGCAGAGAACTGCTGAGGGGAAGGAAACCACCTAGGACATCACTGAAATTTATTTGTAGGGACATCACAGTGTGAAGCCTGGTGCCAGGATGCCTGGGCTCAGATCCCAGCCTCATCATTTATTAGCCATGTGATTTTAGGCAGGTTACTTATTGGCCCTGTGCTTCAGTTTCCCAGTCTACAAATTGTGGATAATAAGAATCCACCTCGTGGGATTGCTAGGAGAATTAAGTGAGTTAATACTACTTTAAGTGCTTAAAATAATACTTGGTACATAGTATGTGTATTACTGGGTAATTGTTAAGTAAAAATAAATAAATCATAGTAAGAGCTACTGAAGGTCTAGACCAAATAGAAAGGGCTGGCTGGAATTGAGAAATATTTATCTCTGAGGTACAGTGTAGATGGATTTGGTGACCAGTTGGAAGTGGGAGATGTGGGGACAGGGAGCACGAGGCTGTGTTACCTAGTGGTAAGCAGACAACTTCAAAAATACCGTAGTGCTGGGAACCATGAGCAAGTGACTTAACAGTGCTCTAAACCTTATTTTCCCTGTCTATGAAAGCAGGCTGCTAATGCATTGAAACCTTATATGGCTGTTTTAATGCTTAAATCAGAAAATGTGTCTAAAATGCTTAGCATAGTGCCTGACAGCTAGTAAGTCTAATAAATATGACTTATCTTATTGTGTGTCAAAGTTAAAAAGGCAGAGAGAGGGAGCGAGAGGGAGAAAGTGAGGGAGCGAGAACGATGGTGTCATTTGCTAAGATGGTGGGCATGGCGTTGAAGAAATGGCAGAAAGACAGTGAGTTCCCTTTTGACCTAAGTTTGCGATACCCAAAGGATATTATGTGAGATATCTAGCTGGGGAATGGCTCTGGATCTCCCGTGAGAGGTTTTGAAATTGTCTGTACTTAAGTCTTGGGACCTGATAAGATCACCCATAGAAAGTAGAAGGAGAAAAGAACAAGATAGCATTTCTGCAGACCTGGCGATCAAGGGTCAGCTTGCTGGAAGAGATGTTAGCAAGGGAAACCAAACATATAATTGTGTTCCAGAAACAGATACAGTGAGTTGTGTCCTGTAATACTGTGGAAGTCGGATATCTATCTACGAGAATGGTCTCCTGCTTGAAGTGTTATCAACAACACTGATTCCCTGGTGGCTCAGACAGTGAAGCATCTGCCCACAATGCGGGAGACCTGGGTTCAGTCCCTGGGTTGGGAAGATCTCCTGGAGAAGGAAATGACAACCCACTCCAGTATTCTTGCCTGGAAAATTCCATGGATGGAGGAGCCTGGTGGGCTGCAGTCCATGGGGTCGCAAAGAGTCAGCCACGACCGAGCGACTTCACTTTCACTCTCAACATACGTTACCTGTTTCAATGGTCCTCGCAACCCTTCCTCAGTCATTAAACTGAAGCTCAGTTTTCAAATGTCAGAACTAAGACTTCAGAGCAGATCTTTAAACCCAGTGCTCTTTCAACTGTCCCCAGCTTACACAAAAATAAAAACAAACGAAAAACCACAAAACAGCTCCCCCCACCCCTGCCAACCCAAATGAAAACAAAACAAGCCAAGAGAAATGTAGATTTGAGTTATCTTGTTCTTATAATTCTTAAGGACTCGTTGACCTTTTGAGAGTCTTTGATTCTGTACTTATCAATCCCACCAATGACTGGAAATCTCTGTTGGTACCTGCTCCTTGGCATGGCCCCAGAGACTTGGAAGAGCAGCCCCGAGGAGTCAGAGAGCTGAGAAGTAGGCCCCTTCCCCGGGGCAGGGAACAAGGAAAGACAGAACACAGAGGTTCTCGCAGGAAACCAGAAGGTGGCTGGGATATTTTTTCTTTTTGCATTCATCTTGCCCAGGTGGGGCAAAGGCCAATTTCTTTAGCATTTCTGTCCATTTATCCTTCACTGGATGAGAAGGCCAGGGCTTTAAAATTGGGCCAGTCTAGTTTGTAATTCTAGTTCTGCCACTTGCCAGCCATGTGACTCTGAGACTGTCACGTAATTCTTAAAAGACCCAGTTTCATCTCCCAGGACATAGTTATATCTTCCTAGGGGAAGAATTATTTGCGTTAGACAGGTAATTGAAGTTCAGTAAAATTGTGTGACCCTTGACTGAGATTGATATGCTTCATTGGTGGCTTGATTGGGAGAAGCACCGCTGCATCTTAACTAGGCTGGAGAGCCCTATGAGGTCAGCCTCTAACCTCCACTCCAGCCCCCTCTTGCAGCAGGGACCTCCTGTGCCCTCTGCCCATACTTTCTCATTTTGCTTGTAGATCACAAAAGGCCAAGTAGCTCTAACCAGAGAAAATCAGTCTTACAATAGGGCCCTTTGCACATGCTGTTCCTTCTGTCTGGAATATTCCCTTCCCCTTCTTGTCAAGTTAACTCCTACCCACCTTTTAGAACTCAGTTTATGTGTCCCTCCTCCAGGGAAGCCTTCTCTGACTTCCAGACAAAGTTGTCTCCTATAGACTTCTCATCGAAAAAGCAAGAGAGTTCCAGAAAAACATCTATTTCTGCTTTATTGACTATGCCAAAGCCTTTGACTGTGTGGATCACAATAAACTGTGGAAAATTCTGAAAGAGATGGGAGTACCAGACCACCTGACCTGCCTCTTGAGAAACCTATATGCAGGTCAGGAAGCAACAGTTAGAACTGGACATGGAACAACAGACTGGTTCCAAATAGGAAAAGGAGTACATCAAGGCTGTATATTGTCACCCTGCTAATTTAACTTATATGCAGAGTATACCATGAGGAACGCTGGGCTGGAAGAAGCACAGGCTGGAATTAAGATTGCTGGGAGAAATATCAATAACCTCAGATATGCAGATGACACCACCCTTATGGCAGAAAGTGAAGAAGAACTAAAGAGCCTCTTGATGAAAGTGAAAGAAGAGAGTGAAAAAGTTGGCTTGAAGCTCAACATTCAGAAAACGAAGATCATGGCATCTGGTCCCATCACTTCATGGGAAATAGATGGGGAAACAGTGAAAACAGTGTCACTTTATTTTTTGGGGCTCCAAAATCACTGCAGATGGTGATTGCAGCCATGAAATTAAAAGGCGCTTACTCCTTGGAAGGAAAGTTATGACCAACCTAGATAGCATTTTAAAAAGCAGACATTACTTTGCCAACAAAGGTCCGTCTAGTCAAGGCTATGGTTTTTCCAGTGTATGGATGTGAGAGTTGGACTGTGAAGAAAGCTGATCACTGAAGAATTGATGCTTTTGAACTGGTGTTGGAAAAGACACTTGAGAGTCCCTTGGACTGCAAGGAGGTCCGACCAGTCCATCCTAAAGGAGATCAGCCCTGGGTGTTCATTGGAAGAACTGATGCTAAAGCTGAAACTCCTATACTTTGGCCACCTCATGGGACGAGTTGACTCACTGGAAAAGACCCTGATGCTGGGAGGGATTGGGGGCAGGAGGAGAAGGGGACGACAGAGGATGAGATGGCTGGATGGCATCACCAACTCGATGGACATGAGTTTGAGTGTACTCCGGGAGTTGGTGATGGACAGGGAGGCCTGGCGTGCTGTGATTCATGGGGTCGCAAAGAGTCGTACACGACCGAGCGATTGAACTGAACTGAACTGATAGACTTTTCCCTGATTGTGTGCTGCTGCTGCTGCTGCTGCTGAGTCGCTTCAGTCGTGTCCAACTCTGTGCGACTCCATAGACGGCAACCCACCAGGCTCCACTGTCCCTGGGATTCTCCAGGCAGGAACACTGGAGTGGGTTGCTATTCCGCTTATGTGGGTACAATTTTGCCAGCGGTTTGTGTGGTTTTCAGTTCCGGTGTGAGAAAGCTGAAATCGAATCTGTTTTTGTTATCTTTGAATTCTTAGTTGTCTGTCACATAGTCGATTCTCAATATTTGTTGATTGAATGCATGGTGTATAGTACAAGCAATGCTAGACAACTGCAAGTGTTCAATCAATTTTCAATTGGTTTCACAGCTCCCAGAAGCATGTCAGAGACCTCTTGTGACTGTGAAGCTCTGGATGCTTCTGGAAGATAATACTGTGTTGTGAAATTATTATGGCATTTAGAATTGCACTGAAACTGAATTTTAATCCTAGCTTTGTTTACTAACTGAATGAATTTTGTAATCTCTCTGACCTTCACTTTCCTTATCTACAGAATGGGACAGTAATCCCTTGCAGGGCTGTTGTTGATAGTCATTTACATATCTATGGAGGACCTTCTCTGTGCCAGGCACTGTTCTGGCCACTGGAAATACAGCAGTGAACAATACTGATAAAAGTGGCTGTCCATAGTTTAGCAGGGAAGACAGAAAATAAGCAAGGAAGATAATTAAAATAGCTATGTTTTAAATGGTGATAAATGCTAAGAAGAAGAATGCCGCAGGAGGGAAGTGTGCAATTTGAGAATGCGATTTAAGTAGAGAAACGAAGAAAGTGAGAGAGCATTTTAGGCAGAGCGAAGACAAGTGCAAAGGCCCTGAAGCAGAAGCGTGCTTGGCACAGTTGAGAAATAGAGAAAAACTGATCGGAGTTACTGGAGAGGAGTTAATGTCAGGGCCAGGGGGTATGGGAGGAGTAATCAAAGAGGTCTGAAAGGTAACAGGGGCCAGATCAGGTAGGTTTTATGGGTCACTGTGAGGTTGACTGAGGAGGGTTCTAGATAGAGGAGTGACGTGAATTTTAATGGATCACTTTGGGTACTGTATTCAGAATGGGTTTTAGGAATGCAGAGGAAGAACCAGTGAGACCAGTCAGATGAGAGATGCTGGTGGCTTGAATCAGAAAGGTAGCAGTGGAAGCGGTAAGCAGTGGTTGGATTCTGCATGTATTTTTAAGGTAGAGCTGATTTGCTAATGGCTTACATGTGGGGAGTAAAGCATGAGGGGACTCAGAGGTCAATTCGGAAGAACAAGGAGAGTAAAAATGCCACCTACTGAGATGAGAAGATTTATGGAGAAGCCAGTTTTGCCCATGGAATGGGATTTGGGACTTCATTTTTGAGCATTTTAAATTTAAGATGCCAATTAGAGGTATCCAAAGACAGTTGGGGATATACTTCTGGAGTTTGTGAGAGAGGTCTGGAATGGAGACATAAGTTAGAGAATCATCTGTAGGGAGATGGTGATCAGGTCATGGGACCAGATGAGAAAATATCCAGTCTAAGGTTGACAAGTGCAGATTTAAAAATAGCGAGATTAGATCCAAGGACAGACATTTAGAGGTTGGGATGGTAAGGGATACCAGCAGAAGAGTCTGGGAGGCAGGCAGGGAGGAAAACCTGGTAGGTGATTGTGATATCCTGTAAATAAAAAGTGAGGGAAAGTGGGGGCGCACTGGATAGAGAGTTTGGGATCAGTGTATGCAAGCTGTTATATTTAGAATGGATAGACAACAATTGCCTGGCACAGAGAACTCTATGCAATAGCCTGTAATAAACCGTAATGGAAAAGAATGTGAAAAAGAATATATATGTATATGGTGCTTCCCAAGTGTTGTTAGTGGTAAGGAACCCACCTGCCGATGCAGGAGACACAAAAGACACATGGTCTATCCCTGGGTTGGGAAGATTCTCTGGAGGAGGGTATGGCGACCCACTCCAGTGGACAGAGAAGCCTGGTGGGTACAGTCCGTAGGGTCCATAGTCCATAGTCGCAAAGAGTGATACACAACTGAAGCAACTTTGCATATATATATATGTATACACACACATGTAACTGAATCACTTTGCTGTACAACAAAAAGTAATACAGCATTGTGAATCAACTGCACTTCAATAAAATGCACTTTGAAAAATGAAGGAAGCGTTCAAGGGGGAGGGTGTGGCCCATTGGTGCCAAATGCATTTAAGAGATGGAGTAGGATGAGATCTGTGAGAATTAGCAGTGTGAAGGCTAATGGTTTTGTTTTTACATGCATTGATGCGTGTAATAGAGGAAGAACAAAATTGAGTCATAGCCACCTTGTAAGAAGTCTGTCTTTCACTGAAGGAAAATCCTTTTGGGTGAGCTGAGTCTGGATTGGTATAGGCAAGCATGTTCCTGGAGCCTTAGGTAACAGGATCTGAAGTAAACTGGACCCTTTTCATTACAGAGTGAAAGAGATTTGTATTGGGGATTTGACTGGGGCGACCTGGAAGGAAAGAGATGAGGAGGAGGGAAGAAAGAGTGCAGGAGGGTATCCAGATGATCTGAGGCTGGGGTTGTGTTGTTCAGTTGCTGGGTCACGTCTGGCTCTTTGAGACCCCGTGGACTGCAGCATGCCAGTCTCCTCTGGCCTTCACTATCTCTGCGAGTTTGCTCAAATTCATGTGCACTGAGTCGGTGACGCTATCTAACCATCTTATCCTCTGCTGCCTCCTTCTCCTTTGGCCTTCCATCTTTCCCATCATCAGGGTCTTTTCCAATGAGTTGGTTCTTGGCATCAGGTGGCCAAAGTATTGGAGTTTCAGCTTCAATCCTTCCAATAAATATTCAGGGTTGATTTCTTTTAGGAGTGACTGGTTTGACCAACTTACAGTCGAAGGGACTCTCAAGAGTCTTCACCACAATTTGAAGGCCCACTAAAAAATTCCTGATGTTCAGGAGCCCTGGGTAACTGAATGACAGTATTTAAATTAGGTGGTGAATAGCTAGGATGAAACCATCTCACCTCTGACTGAATCTTTGATTGATTCTATCATATACATCAATACATTTTAAGAGTGATTTTTTTTCTCTTTTTGGGTAGAAACTGAGGGAGGGGTTGAATTTCATGCTCGAGTTAATGTGAGGTAGACCACATGCTATGGTTTATCCAGTAGTCATGTATGGATGTGAGAGTTGGACTATAAAGAAAGTTGAGCGCTGAAGAATTGATGCTTTTGAACTGTGGTGTTGGAGAAGACTCTTGAGAGTCCCTTGGACTGCAAGGAGATCCAACCAGTCCATCCTAAAGGAGATCAGTCCTGAATATTCATTGGAAGGACTGATGTTGAAGCTGAAACTCCAATTCTTTGGCCACCTGATGCGAAGAATGGACTCATTTGAAAAGACCCTGATGCTGGGAAAGATTGAGGGCAGGAGGAGAAGGGGACGACAGAGGATGAGATGGTTGGATGGCATCACCGACTCGATGAAGTTGGGTTTGAGTGAACTCCGGGAGTTGGTGATGGACAGGGAGGCCTGGCGTGCTGCAGTCCACGGGTTCGCAGAGTCAGACACGACTGAGCGACTGGACTGAACTGAACAGAGACCATATGCTGGATGGATGAGATAGAAAGATAATCCATGAACTGACTGAACAGAGCAGGAGCAGGAATTCAGAACTGCAGGTGACTATGGGAGCACCATCCCCACCCCTGGAAATTTTCAGGAAAACTTGCAGACAGGGATTTTGGACTTCTCCCGGGTATGGAATGGGAGGCTGGAGGCAATCTCACCTGTAGCACAATATCCAGGGACATCTGTGTTTCAACTTTCAAGGCCCCAGGCCTACAATAGTGTCTATGTAAATGTTGCTTTCTCTCTTCTATCTCAGCTCCTTTTTAACCAAATTTCAGCTGGTTCTCCAGACATTTTATTTACTAACCACTACCAAGGTCCGCCTAGTCAAGGCAATGGTTTTTCCCGTGGTCATGTATGGATGTGAGAGTTGGACTGTGAAGAAAGCTGATCGCCGAAGAATTGATGCTTTTGAACTGTGGTGTTGGAGAAGACTCTTGAGAGTCCCTTATACTGCAAGGAGATCCAACCAGTCCATTCTAAAGGCGATCAGTCCTGGGTGTTCATTGGAAGGACTGATGCTAAAGCTGAAACTGCAATACTTTGGCCACCTCATGAGACGAGTTGACTCACTGGAAAAGACTCTGATGCTGGGAAAGGTTGGGGGCGGGAGGAGAAGGGGACGACGGAGAATGAGATGGCTGAATGGCATCACCGACTCTGTGGACATGAGTTTGAGTGTACTCCGGGAGTTGGTGATGGACAGGGAGGCCTGGCGTGCTGTGATTCATGGGGTCGCGGAGAGTCGGACACGACTGAGCGACTGAACTGAACTGAACTGAACTGAACTGATGGTTAACTACTCAAAATGGTGCTAGTTGCAAAAGGTACTGTAGAGTGGAAGATAAGACAAGCACTTTGTTTTCTAGACTCTTGAAGCTGAGATGTGGAGGCAAAGCTGATGCAAGGCAGGATGGATGCAAGGGCCATGGGGCATGCCTCAGACTGTCAGAGCTGCGGAATTGTTTGCTTAGTTGATGCCCAGTCTGGTTTTGGCTTTCCAGATTTTCAAGTGCTCCCACCACAGGGCAGTGAATTCTACTGGACATTATTCAAGTTGGGTCATGTCTAACTGCTGTCTCCAAAGGGCAATAATTGGTCAATGGAAGCAGTACTATAACAAGCAGCTGCCAGTTTCAGTGACTAATCTAACAAAGATTCATTCCTGGCTGAAGTCCCAGCTCCACGTAGATCCGCTGGAGTTGGAGGAGTCAGATCCTCTACTCCACGCTGTCATTCATGGACCCAGGCCCTTTCTTCCGCGTGGCTCCTCTGCCCTTCAGCACTCAGGCTCTTGGGCATCTGGTTGGCCAACAAATGAAGAAAGAGTGTGTGAAGGATCCCCTGGTCTCACTTGCCTCCCTCCAGTATCACACATCGCTTCCACTCATCTGTCCATGGTGAGTACCGCTCATGTGGCATCACCTTCATACAGAAGAAGTGGAAAATGCGGTTTTGCTGAGTGAGCATCCAAATCTGGGATAGTCCCTGTCACAGACCAGAAAGGGAAAAGTAGCATAATTATATGGAGGGGGGTTTAACAGCTGCTGCTGCTGCTGCTGCTAAGTCACTTCAGTCTTGTCCGACTCTGTGTGACCCCATAGACGGCAGCCCACCAGGCTCCTCTGTCCCTGGGATTCTCCAGGCAAGAACACTGGAGTGGGTTGCCATTTCCTTCTCCAATGTGTGAAAGTGAAAAGTGAAAGTGAAGTCGCTCAGTCGTGTCCGACCCTTAGCGACCCCACGGACTGCAGCCCACCAGGCCCCTCCATCCATGGGATTCTCCAGGCAAGAGTACTGGAGTGACTTGCCATTGCCTTCTCCAGGGGTTTAACAGAGAGACTGTCAAATGCCAAGTTCAGGAATATTGTTGTTTTCAATACACTTTACTTCATAGGAGACAAATCTTGAACACAAATGAGATGGTAAAGGCATTAAATCTACTTTAGAGCTCGGTGCCTGATGTTAAAGGATCCCATTGAACCACTTTCATTAACATTTAAGTATTTACTTATAGATATATTGTGTGCCTGACTAGGTGGTAAAAGCAGCCTCTTCTAAGTAAGCTTCTAGAACACTTTTATAATTGGATGAACACTGGGGCAGCTGTAATTCCTTAAGCCAAATCTGAGAGCTTTGAGTGCATTTTCAGTATAAACTTTCTATAGAAAAATGGAACTTGGCATGGGAAAGGATGGAGAAAGGGTAGGGGTAAGGGTTTGTGGATTTTTCTCTCCTTTTGGGGGGATAGAGCAGGTTTTTAATTCAACCCATGGGATAATTCTCAAGCACAAACCCAGTGCTACTGTGGATATAAAAACGAATAATTCTTATTTCTAACCCTGACAAGGGAAAGATCATTTTGAATAACACACAAATAAGGAGGCTTTAGAGTTGGCTAAAATAGCATGGTTAGCCAAACTTGCTCATGCTCAAGCAAATGCAAGGCATCTTTCTCCTTCCTGTGGCTGAGCCAGACTGTTTGAGAAGCATAAGCAGGCACTGTATTAAGATAAGTGAGCAGGAGAAGAATTTCACAGATGGTTTATAAACCATGCATACTGTTTTCAAAAGAATACTGACATCTTGGGGTAAAACCTTATATTTCTGTTGTGAATTGTTCCTATGCCCTTGCTTGCAAGTGTATCACCCATACAGCCTTGAAATTTGAGATTTCTTTTAATTAACATCCTCATGAACCTTATCACCAGGTTCAATGTGATTTTTTTTCTTGATATACTCCCTCTTTAGCCTGAGGCTGCCCACAGGAGGCCGTGTCCCAACTTTCCCATAAAAATGACTTCCACATTCCACATCCCAATTACTCTGAAGGACCTGCCCAAGATGCCTATAAAACCTTACTACAGTCTACACCACCTTCTAACTAATATTCTACATGTGTTTTTGATCATTGAATCAGATTTTCAAAAGTCAGAATGGTTTTCCATGTGGAGTTTGAGTAAACATATAAGCCTTTGTTATTTATATACACGGTTCAAAAAATAATATATGAGGCCAAAGTTGGAGAAAGAGCATTGGATTAAGAATTGGTAGGGCTCAATTCTCAGTTCAGCCACTTATTCTCAGAGTGACATTGGAAAGGTTAGCTAATCTTTTTGAGTCTTGGTTTCCTGACTTGTAGTTACCTCCAGGGTTATTGTGAGACTTAAGTGAGCTAATGCATGCTTCGGGGTCACAGAAGGAGGTGCTTAAAGTAGATGGTCACATAGGGAGGTGCTTATAAGTAGATGCTCAGGAGATAAATTTGCTCTTTTAGGTGCCAAGGAAGAAACACATTCAGGTCAAACCACTGTTGGGATTACTTTTAGTTACAAGTGACAGGAAGCTTAAATCAAACTGATTTAAATAAGAAAAGTATTCACTCATTTAGCTGAAAATTCCAGAAGTGGGACATCAGGCATGGTTTGATCCAGAGATTCAGAATGTTGTCAGGGTTGCAGGTCTATTTTCCAGTGGCCCTCCTTCATGTTTTGGCTTTATCCTTCTGTTGGCTTCTCTCATCACATAGCTGCCTACTGCCCCAGGGCTATATTTTCTTCATTCACATCCAGGGGGAAAGAAGCTTCTCTTGCCCCAGACATCAAAGAGAGTTATAAACTTCTCTCTGGTTGGGTCGGTTTAGGTCATGGGCCCATCACTGAATCTCTCTATTACTGTGACTAGGCAAATATGACTCCTTGAATGGTTTAATCAAGGCTAACGTCTGGAGCTAGGAGATGGAGTTACAGCTTCTCAAACCACAAAACTGAGGAACTGCTAGTCTTATTAGGAATGAGGGAAAGAAATGGATACCAAAGAGATGATTCTTTGGCAAATCCCCTCCTCGAGTTCTTCCTTTCTTCCCATATATACACCTTTGAAAGTCTATGCCTGCTTGAGCCAAACATGTCTTTTCATCAAAGGGAGACCCCTCAAGGGGCTTCCCTGGTAGCTCAGTGGTAAAGAATCTGTCTGCCAATGCAGGGGACATGGGTTCCATCCCTGATCTGGGAAGATCCCTCCTGCCACAGAGCAGCTAAGGCCGTTTGTCCCAACTATTGAGCTTGTGCTCTAGAGCCTGGGAGCTGCAACTCCTGGGTCCACATGCCACAACGACTGAAGTCCTAGAGCCTCTGCTCCACAACTAGGGAAGTCGCCGCAATGAGAAGCCCATGCACTTCATGATAGAGAAAACCCACGCATCAGCGAAAACCCAGCACAGCTGAAAACAAAGAAATACATATATATATATTTTTTAAATAGGGAGACTCGTCAAGCCTCATCTTAAGCTCGAAATCTAGGATGTGTGGCTGACATGCCTTCTTCGAGGTTAGTTTTTGCATGGATTTCTTTATAGTTCAGTTCAGTTCAGTTCAGTCACTCAGTCATGTCCAACTCTCCGCGACCCCAAGAATCACAGCACACCAGGCCTCCCTGTCCATCACCAACTCCCAGAGTTCACTCACAGCTAAATAAAATTATCCACTTCTGTAGAAGAACCTGCAAATAGTCCCTATTATCCATCTCCCAATCCTCTCTGTAGTTATAGAATTCCTGAATTTTAACTGGGCGCTTGGCTACCCAGTTAGATGCTACATTTCTCAGCCTTCTTTGCATTAAGATGTGGCCATAAATTCAAATTCTCAACAATGGAAATTGAGCAAATGTCACATGGGCAACTTCTGCATCACATCCTTAAAATATATCACTTGTCCTCTATTTCTTCTCCGTCTTCCTGACAGCAAGAATGTCATGTGGTTGTGAGCCAGACAGGCAGAGGTGCACAGTCACCAGGGAAGGGGTTCTCAAAGAGCAACCGCAGCAGCCTGGCCAGAGAGTCCAGCAGAAATGTGTATTTGGGTCCCACTCAGACCCACTGATTCAGAAACTATGGGGCCAGAAATCTCTTAACAAGCTCTTCAGGTCATTCTGATACATAAATAAGTTTGAGAACTGCAGCCAGTGGTGATTTGTTCCCCCATGCCCTAACATTTGCTGTCACAATGTAGGGGGAGGAGGTAGTGCTCCTGGCATATAGTGGGCAGGGGACAGGCACACAACAGTGGTGTGTGAGGACACGTCTTACAGTGCACTGGATAGTCTTCTACAGCAAAGATTTACGGCCTCCAATGGCAACAGTCCCAAGGCTGAGAAGCTCTGTTCTAGAGTAGAATTACTCTGGAGCGCAATGAAACAGAAGAGTTGCGGAGCCCTGTCGAACTTGGAGGAGCAGAACTGTCCACTTGCTCAACTGCCCTCCGCCATCTACCCCTGGGCTGTCCAGCATGGGAGTCCCTGCTCCGTGTGACTCCTGAGCACTTGAAATTAACTAGTCCTAAGAGTTGACTCACTGGAAAAGACTCTGATGTTGGGAGGGATTGGGGGCGGGAGGAGAAGGGGACGACAGAGAATGAGATGGCTGGATGGCATCACCGACTCGATGGACATGAGTTTGAGTGAACTCCGGGAGTTGGTGATGGACAGGGAGGCCAGGCGTGCTGCGATTCATGGGGTCGCAGAGAGTCGGACACGATTGAGTGACTGAACTGAACTGAACTGAGATGGATTATAAATAAGTACCCCCACAAAAAATGGAAGATAACTTAATGTTTTATATTGACTACATGTTGAAGTGATAATATTTTGGCTATATATTAAGTTCAATGAAAGGTATTTTAAAAATTAATTTCATATTCCCCACCCCCACCCCAACGTCGCTGCTGGCTAATTGTAAATTACAAATGTGACTTATTGGAACTTCCTGGCAGTCCAGTAGTTAAGACTTTTCCTTCCAATTCAGGGGGTGTGGGTTCGATCCCTGGTCAGGAAACTAAGATTCCACATACTTCATGGCCAAAAAAACCCACAGCTTGAAACAGAAGCCATACTGTAACAAATTCAATAAAGACTTGAAAAATGGTCCACATTAAAAAAAAAAATCTTAAAAAAGAAAAGAAAAAAGAAACGTGACTTGTATCCTATTTCTATTAGACGGTGCTGCTCTAGGCTGGTGTATGAAAGAGAAAGAACCTTCTGGGCTTTTTTATTTTTGACCCACTGTATAATTAGTTCTTTTTGTTGTAACTACTAAATCTAGGACTCTTAGTACAGCATGTTAAATATAAAATGGTGGAGGAGAATTGCAAGGAAACTTTTATTTGAAGAAGTGGACAATAAGAAAATAATCCCTGGAGGTTGCTACTTCAATGCATATATCACAACCTACTTGACAGGGACAGTTCCTGCCTTGGAGATTAGTGAGTTCCTTGGGCAGCCAATCGGGCAAACCCTGGCTGTGCTCTCTGAGGATATCTCTTGTTCATTGCCTTTCTTGGCTTATTTGTGATGGATATTGATGCAAGTGCTTTTTTTTTTCTTCTGAGAACTGCACTTCTTTGGAGCTCATTACCTTTTGGAGCAAATTTTGGGGGTGGGCAATGAGTTGAGTAGTTACAGGCTGTTGTCAGTCAAGCTTGGGTTTCTTGGGTTGAACCAAATTCCTTAAAAACTTAGAAGGTTTCCTGTCTATTTGCCTCCCATCAGTTCTATGAGCTGGTAATCAAAGCCAGAATTCTTATCTAGCCATCTCTCGGTCTGGGAATTCCTGTCTCTTAGCAACAGGCTTCTGTGCCGTGCCCTACAAAGATGACCAGGGATGAGCACTCGGCCAAAATCCAGCCATTGACAGGAACCTGTGAGGCAGCCAGCCTAAGGGCGCTGCCTGCAAAGATTCCTGGTACTGTGTGGGGAACCGGCAACTTACAAGGATCCTCCTTGTGAGTTTCTGTTCAATGCGTGCACAGGCAGTCAGCTGGTCAGCAGCAGCAGAAGCAGGGGTTGCAGAATCTGAGAGACAGTGGGGTCAGTGCAGTGAGTGAGCACTTGAATAGGAAACAGTGGCCCCCTGCTGCTACTGGGGCAATGAGGTCAATAGGCACGAGAGTTATTTATACCTGAATAAGGCTCCCATTTCTGAATACCATCCTGGGCTCCATAAAGCCTGGTGGTATGGCCAGGGTGGTGGGTTTCACGACTGAGAGCAGAGGGACCTCTCTCTGTAAGAAAGCCCTGATAAGACCCTTCGTTGGCCTGCAATCACCTAAAGTGAGCCTGCTAACCGTGGATCACTGCTGTGTGTCTGAAGGGCACCTCATACCCAGTGGGTATTTGTCAGACACTCTGGGTCCCCTCTCCTTGAAACTGACAGAATAAAAACTCCCCTCTCAGATTTGTGAGCAGATTTTTCTGGCAGAATAATGAGCCCCTCTTGCCATTAATCTTAATAAGCTTTGGGGCTAACAAAATCCATTTTCCCAAGGTCAGAATGATTCTTAAGTGGACTTTGGGAAACATTTGAACCTTTTTGTCACTCAGACTAAAGAATTAAAACACATTTCTGGAATTTTTTTCTGGGGTTACTAGAAAGCCAGAGTGAGGCGTGGTTACCTTTGTGTATTTTTCTTTACAAAAACCTTGACAGCAGGAGACAAGGCCCTTTCTTAGTTCTGCTTTGTATTTCCACATATAGGGCACAATTTCCAAAGAAGAGTTCTAGGAAAAACATGGACCAAGGCATAATGGTGGACTAAGGAAGATAAAAATGTTTTTATGAAGCAAATAAAGACTGAAGAAACAAGAATGACGCTGATATGCCACCCTAGTTCTAACTCAGGCAGCTGGTTCCTGACTTTGTGTTAGGTTCTCAGACTAAATTTTTCTAATGCGAAACAGTGCATGGCAACAAAGTCCCCGTTTTCTCCCAGGTAGAGTGACATAGTAGGAGATGTCACTTTGAATACTCCCCAATGAGAAAGAAAGATGACAGATTCAACTGAAGCATGGTTCAGAGATGCAGGAAATGGATACGATACATGGTGTCGTTTAGGTTTAAAATAAAGGTACTTGAGTGTTCAGTGTTACTTGCAATAAATATATTAGATTTAAGCCTCAGTTTGAACCTAACCATAACTGGACCCTTAACTATCTGGTTTAAATGACTGGTAACATGAGGCATTTCATAATTTCTGGTCCGTTAGTTGTGATCAGGTCCCAATTAACATTCCAGGACCTGGCTTTAACCAACCTACATAAAAAATTTGAAGAAGGAGCACATATTTGGACAGTGTGTGCCTTTGGTATGGCATTGGCCATGTTGTAGATGTTGTAGTTTGTATTCTCTTTTTTTGAGTTTTAAAAGTTTTTATTTGTTTTCAGAGTTGGACTGGTGAAGATAATCTATATTTTTCTTCTTTAGTAATAACTTGGGCTGTATGTATTTCCTGGTCCAAAATTGCTCTTTGTGTGTAATTCCAAGAGAAAACTCTTTCCTAGGGTAATAAGTTTCCTATCTATTGATCAGTCAAGGCTAAAAGCTAAACTCCATTTTCCAACTTCACTTCTGTACCCGAGTGAGAAGTAAAACTTTCTGCTGCCATGTTTGGAAACCCCATACCACACACTCCTCACTCCTCCAATATGAATCCAGTCTACTCCTTTGGGGCCCACTATCCTCCTCATGGAAAGCGGGTAGATTTTCTTAAACTTGAAATCATCAAGAAGCTATGTGTCTAAACACTGTTTATAATAGCCAAGACATGAAAGCAACCTGTGTCCATCAACAAAGGAATGGATGAGGAAGCTGTGGTACATATATACAATGGAATACTGCTGCTGCTGCTAAGTCACTTCAGTCGTGTCCGACTCTGTGTGACCCCATAGACGGAAGCCCACCAGGCTCCCCCGTCCCTGGGATTCTCCAGGCAAGAACACTGGAGTGGGTTGCCATTTCCTTCTCCAATGTGTGAAAGTGAAAAATGAAAGTGAAGTCGCTCAGTCGTGTCCAACCCTTAGCGACCCCGTGGACTGCAGCCTACCAGGCTCCTCCATCCATGGGATTCTCCAGGCAAGAGTACTGGAGCAGCCTTAAAAAAGAATGAAATAATGCCATTTGCAGCAACATGGATGGACCTGGGGATTATCACACTAAACGAAGTAAGTCACTTGGAGAAAGACAAATATCATATGATATCACTTTCATGTGGAATCTAAAAAATAGTACAGATAAACTTATTTATAAATCAGAAACAGATTACAGTTACAGGAAACACATTTATGATTACCAAAGGAGAAGCAAGTTGGGATTAATTGGGAATATGAGATTAACAGATGTACACTATCGTATATAAAATAGATAAGGAATTAGGATTTACTGTATGTAGCAGAGTGAACTATATTCAATATCTTATAATAAACTATAATGGAAAAGTGAAAGTGAAGTCGCTCAGTTGTGTCCGACTCTTTGTGACCCCGTGGACTGTAGCCCACCAGGCTCCTCCGTCCATGGGATTCTCCAGGCAAGAATACTGGAGTGGGTTGCCATTTCCTTCTCCAATAACGGAAAAAGAGTAGCAAAAAGAATATAAATATATGCATATACACATATAACTGACTCACTTTGATGCACACCTGAAACTAACACAATACTGTAAATCAACTCCAATAAAAAAGGGGGCTGTGTGTCTAAATGACTTGAAGGAGAAGCAACAAAAGGATTCTAATACTCCACCTGGAAGGATCAACAGGATCATCCCAGGCAGGTTTTCCCCAGCAACAGGGATTAGTGGCCAAGGCTGGACTCCAGAAGAGATAAGTATTGCCAGCTGTTAATTTTGCCTGGCGACTCACAGCCCCACAAGGCTGTATAAAGTGATCCTGATGCATTTTTTAAAATTATATATATATATATATATATATATTTTAAGTAGCTTCTTCTCTCAGTCTCAAGGTCCACTGTGAGCCATGTTCTCAGGGTAAATGCACAGCAGACAGGATCTGAGGGCATAGATTTTGGATCTATGCAGGCTTGTCCATCAGCGTTATAGTCCTTGATTTCCAACTTTCACTGGAAACACTTGATTGTTGCACAAATCGGCCATGAAATCTCATGAAGTTCTTTGACTTCTAAACTGATGGTAGGCCTGGGCTCATCCATTGGATTATCTGTATGTTAAAAGCTAAAACCTGGAAGGTCAAGGATTTTAAGTTTCTAGGGACAAATGCACATGGGAGGAGTTGGTATATCTGGCCATGGAACGTTATATTAAGTAGAATTAAAGTATAAGATTACAGATTGGAGATTTAAATGAAATGTCCAACAGTGCTTGTGTTTCTTTGGGTCTAAGATGGGATGGGAGTGGGCCGGTGGTTGCCAGGATGCATCTCCTTTCTGATGTGGTTTGACCGCCACCCTCAGCAGGTGGCTGTGTTCTCACACCTGCCCTGCATGTTTGTGTGGCTTCTGCATTTGTCACTAGTAAGCTTCTCTGTAGGTTAATATGTGTCCCTGGCTCTACTCCCATGCCATTTTGGGAAAAAAAATAGAGGGGAAAAGCCTTGTTTGGCTGTATGAGATTTCTTCCCTGATGCCTGACCAGCTACTTGCTAGCTCCGGTGGGAACAAGAGGTGGAGGAGGCAGGCCCAGGGCTGCAAGCAGATATTTCCATGCCCACACAGGACTTTCTGAATGCAACTCATAGAATAAACACATCTCCAACTTCTGTGCTGCAGAGTTTGGGTGGATGGTGTGGGAAAAGAAAAGGATCCCCCTCATCTCATTTTTCCCAGCATCAGCTAGGGTCAGACGCATACATAGCTCACTGTCATCAGAGTAGGTAACTGATACCCCTGCATTTGGACAAAGCATCTAGAGAGACAAGAACTTCCACTCACTTTTAACATAATATTAGTAATCACCATATATAGTTGTCTCTATCTTTCAAATAATGATCAAAACATTATGATGTGTTTTGCACACATATCCCAGAAACAGATATAATTCCTTTTGTTTGATCCTCTGGAGAAGGAAATGGCAACCCACTCCAGTATTCTTGCCTGGAGGATCCCATGGACAGAGGAACCTGGTGGGCTATAGTCTATGGAGTCACAAAGAGTCGGACATGACTTAGCAACTAAACAACAATTTGGTCCTCAAAGGATATGTAATAACCTGTTAGCAGCTACCTTCTCTTCTTTCCGACAGGGATGAATGGGGAGAAGAGACAGCTGAACTATAGGTAGGTAGAAAAAAAGAAAAGCGTTCGTTTCCTTTTCTTTCTCTAGCCTCTGATGAATTAGTGTACAGATATAAGTGAACATGGCTTCCCAGGTAACTCAGTGGTACAGAATCCACCTTCTGATGCAGGAGACACAAGAGACACAGGTTCGATTCCTGGGTCAGGAAGATCCCCTGGAGTAAGAAATGGCAACCCACTCCAGTATTCTTGCCTGAAAAACTCCATGAATAGAGGAACTTGGTGGTCTATAGTCCATGGGTAGCAAAGGGTCAGATGTGATTGATCGACTGAGCCATGGGTGCACACACACACACACACACACACACACCCCATGAACACAAACCAGCGACTACTTGTTGCCTACTTCAGTATCAATTCTCCTTTCTTTCTTAGTAAAAGAACCTGACATTTAGCCTGGCACATTGTCTCCAAGTTAAAGGGCTATATTTCAAGTCTCTCTTATAGCTAGTTATGGTCACATGATTGGTTTCTAGTCAATGACATATAAATAAAATATTAAGTGGGTCTTCTAGGAATTCTCTTTAAAAGTGACCCAGTGTGCCTCTCTTTTTCCAACCTGTTGACTGGGACTCACATGTTTTGGTTGGAGCTTCAGCAGACATTCTGGACCATGAGAATAGTGAAGAGGGGAACTTGAAGAAGCATAGGTCCTTGGTTTAAGTCAGTTCTGGCTGGCATATTTCCAGTCTTCTTTTACATGAGAGAGATATAATCTTGTGTAAGCCACTGTTTGTATGTGAAATGTATTCAAATCTAAGGCTAACTGTTACACTCTGAACAGGGAAATAGTGAGGGACACTTGTTCTTGGGACTCAAAGTCTGCTTGGAGTAGCAACATTTTCCTGGAGCACACTTTTTTCTTGGGTGAAATATAAGTTCTGTATGAGGCAGGCACTCTCTCCTCAGATGAGTCAAAGCAGCAAATGCAAGATTTTTTTGATTCTCTGAGGGACTTACGGGGTCCCTGTCCCAGGCTGGAGGCACAGTCTTGTTTCCATGAGGGAAACACATAAAGGGGAAGACAGACTTTGGGCATTTCACAGGATGACTCCAGTATAATAGGTGTTTTAAAAGGTGCTGCTGTTTTGAAATTTAGTCAGAACTAGTGGTATGCTAGAGCCTGTTTGTGTTAGTAACCAGAGCATCTCTTCCCACCTCTATGCTCAGTGATGTCATTTTGGTAGCTTGAAATTGTCCTTGGTGGGAGTATTTACATCATGAAAATCAGAAAATATTAAAAATCAGTTGTTTTCTTTTTTCCAGGGATCCTACTTATCAGAAGACCACTAGTTAACACTGGATAATTGTTCTTAAAAAAATATTTTTTTGGTTGAACTATCAGAGAAGAGTCTAGGCCATCATAGATACTTACACAGTTCAGAGCTTTATGAGTTACAGAATAATTTCCAAACATTATATGATTTGAGCATTATAACAACCTGTGAAATAGGCTGGGCAAATCTCATCATCCGTCTTGTGTAAGGGAGGGCTGAGATTTAGCAATGCACACAGTGAATGAGAAGTGAAATTGGATTAGAACTCTGTGCTTCTCTTATTCCTACTAATTCCATAGGAATTAACCAGATTCCCCCAGGAACCTAGAATAGGGAAGATGAGGGAAATCCAGTTATGAACAAAAAGATGAATCAAAGAAGATAGTAATTTTTTTTCATTTTCAATGTTAGTAATTTATTTTTTTCATTTTCAATGTTATTTTTTATAAAACAGGCCTACCTGAGAGATAATATACACAAGTAATTAATGTGAGAGCTTGGAAAGCAATCCCTTTCTTGCAGTGTGGTCAGTCATGTCTGACTCTTTGCAATCCTATGGACTATAGTTTACCAGGTTCCTCTGTCCATGGGATTTCTCAGGCAAGGATACTGGATAATTGTGTTAACCTCGCTATTTCCTCCTCCAGGGGATCTTCCTGACCCAGAGATCAAGTGTGCATGTCCTGCAGTGGCAGGTGGATTCTTTACCACTTGAGCCACCCGTGAAGCCCTTTCTTTGAGTACTAGTACTAAATGTAGTCCTTTATGAAGCTGTGGTGGGACTCAGTGTGCTCTGAAGGAAAGAACATGAATTTCGGAATCAAATGCCTAGTGCCAGGTCTGGTCTTCTCATTTTACTGCTGTGTCAACTTAGGCAAATCACTTAACTTCATCATGCTTCAGTTTTCTCATCTGTAAAATGGGTATTAAAATGGTTTTGCAAGGATTAAATGAGATAGCTAAAGCTAAAGCAAGCAGCACACAGCCCTGGCACCTAGGGGACACTCATGACAAGTAACATCCCTGTTTGCTTTTAAACTTTGAGATAGTCATTATCAAAGTAAATTACTAGCTGCAATTCATACCTACAGTTTTCTTGGAACAGATAAACACGTCTCTAATCTAAAGCCTTATATATTATAAACGTCCCAGAAGGACTTCTGGGCATCTAAAACCTGAACCAGCATTACAGGTTAGTGGCAAACTGAGAGTTCAGACAAGAATTTTGTGAGAGAAAATCAGCAGTTTCTAATTTCGCTCTTGGTCTGTACTACATTCCATGCTGGCTTTTGAGACCAAAAGCAAATCTGGCGGCAGCAGGCAATCATAGAGTTTTCATGTAATTCAAAAATTTATCACAAAGAATATTCATTTATAAACAATGACTTGTTTTGGAATGATAGCAGCTGTCAGTTTGGAGGCCTTGTTTCTCCCCCCTGGGACAGAAGTCTGGCTTCCCCTTTGCTAACCCATTCAGGGTTGCCGGGTTTGGAATCCGAGGTTGAATGTACTTTACAATGTGTTTATGTTTTGGTATGTGCATTATTTCATTTTTACTTTGTGGTCATGAAATCCATGTTGCCAGATGCTGAAAGTGCCTCTGTAGAGCCCACCCCTGCTCGAGGAGAGGAAATAATCAAGCTCAGAGTTGCAACTGCACCTGAAAACACTTGGACCAGAAGAGGTAGCACTGCACCCTTTGGCCATGACAGACACACAACATTCTGGTTCCTCCATGTCATCACTTAGATTTGCTTCAGCAAAAAAGAATCCTGGATCCTTTGCTTCTTTGAAAATCAATTGCCAGAATGACTTGTACATCTAAAAGTTGTGATTATGTCTCTCCAGTGTCTTGGGAAGTTCAATGTTTTGAGTTCAAGAGATCAGACTGCCTGCTGGGAATCAAGCATTCAGCATCCCATGAAAGCACTTGATACCTTGAACCACTTTTTCACAACTTTACATCCGTTTCACAGACAGTCAAAGGTCCCTGGCTTCTCTTAGAGCTCTCAGAGTCTCTTGAGATCTTGGAAAGCCATCGAGTAACTAATGAGGAGATCTTGCCCATGGGCTGGAGGTCTTCCACTTCCAGCATCTATTTTCATTGCCTGCTGTGGCATTTTCATTCTCAAGTTAGCCTTTCAAAGTTCAATCAAGTTCACTCTCAGTGACCGCTTACTAACTGTAGCCAACTAGAAAACCTATGACATAGTCTACTGGGAGATTGAGTGAGAATTGAATTGTGTCCCTCCCACTACCACCAGCAACAAAAATTTGAAGTCCTAAACCCCTGCACCTGTGAATGTGACCTTATTTGGAATTAGAGTCTTTGAAGATGTAATCGAGTTAAGATGAGGTCATTAGGGAGGGCTTTCATCCAATGTGACTGGTGTCCTCGTAAGAAGAGGGAAATTTGGACACAGGCGCTCAGGGTGAATGCCGTGTGACAGCACAGGCAGGGCTCAGAATGATGCAGCTGTAAGAAGTGTCAAGGACTGATGGCCACCATGAAAAGCTAGGAAGAGACGAGGAAAATGTATCCCTTCTGCTGACACCTTGATTTCAGATGTTTAGTCTCCAGAAATGCGAAACAACCAAATTCTGTTGTTTTAAGCCACTCTACTTTGGGTACCAAAATTTATGTTCATTTCCTAGGACTGTTTTAACGGTGTGGGTGGTTTTAACTGGGTGGCTTGATTTTCCCTATGTATTTCAAGGATCAGAGAAAGCCAGTGGAATTCTGCAAATGACATTCTGTCATCCCTTTAACACGAATCCCCATCCCTGTTCTCCACACCTCCCCCTCCCGGAACATCTTGCAGTGCTCCTCTGGACTCTGCTGCTGACATCTCGTGTCACCACCACTCCAGGTAGAGATGCTCAGGCTCCTGATTTCTTGTCGCCATCTATTGGCCCTCTGCCAATGAATAGCAATCATTTAACAGGAAAAATAACTTCCCAGTGGGGTGACTTCTCCATAAAATTCCTTCCCAGGGAAGGAAATTCCCTTGTTAAGTTATGCTGACTTAACAAGACATCTTCAGAATTTTCTTAAGAAGCTCTAAGGAAGCCTCTCAAACATCATGATGTGGTAGAAGTGGTGCTGAACTTTTATTTCCATTTCACAAAGGAAAAGGTAAGTCAGGCAAGAGTCTCCTACTCAGATTCTCTCCCTTAGTAGTAACACTTTAGCCGGGGTTGGTTTTGCCCAGAGTTTGTCTCAGGAGGAGGGATTTCTTTTCCCTTAGAGTCAAGAGACATGTGGTTTCTAGTCTGAAGATTGTTTCAATGGTTTATTTTTTTGTTGTTGTTGTTAAAAAAATAATAGATCTTCTATACCGACAAACATACATCTTTCCTTCAGGGGGCTTCAAATAAGTTGTAAATTTGTGATAATATTAAGCCATTTCTTTCCTGTAAGTTGGGTTGCACCGAGTCCCCTTCCTGCGGTCTGCCTGTATGCCATGAATGCCGCGTGGCACAATGAGGCATGCGGTAATGTTCCACTCCTCTTTCTCCTTAAATAGAAACTTCCAGCTGGTTTTCCCCTCCTGAAGTTTTATTCCACTTACTTTCAAATTGTTAGGTTGCAGTAAGCAATCTGGGGCACTTTAGAATATGAGTAGGGGTGGAGTAGGGCTGAGAGAGAGAAAGAAAAGAGCATCTGGAAATCTGGAAGAATGTGGTACATTGGAAACCTGATAGGCTGCCGCTGGTGTTACCAGGCCTCATGGTTTATAACAACCATGCAACATTTATGGCTAGAGACATGTGCACCCCTTACTCGGGTGCACCATTCATACTCCAGGGCAGACCAGGGACACAGCCCTGGAGGTTTGAGCCTGGGACGGGTAAGCCTTGTGTCTTCCGACTGTCTCCCATTGGGAGCAGGCCCAGGCACCCTGGCCTGCAGCAAGCACTGTGTGTGGGAACACGGTTAGGTTGATATCAACAACAGACCCACTTAAAGTGCTGCCCGATATATAGCTGGAGGATATCCTGGAAGGGTGACAAGTTGGAATGAATGCAGAAGAAACAGGAATTCCCGAATTCCTTTGAAGAGTAGTATCATGGGGAGTTGCAGATGGACCAGGTGCTTTCTCACTAACGATCATAGTTACACTGGTCACCGTTTGTGAATGTTTCCTATGCCTCTGGCATGTATTATCTCATCTAACCCTTATGATAACCTTTTGAGATTCATTTTATTATTTATGCTCTTTTAAAAACAAAATAGATGCAGCAACTGTCTTAGAGCTTAGCACAGTGCCTGTTGTATGGCTGACCCGTATAGATACCCACTGGCTGTGTGATGAGAGGTGTATAAATGTGCTTAAATTCATGTAGTAATTGATGGAGGCCACGTTTATACCCTCTCTGTGTGGTATCTTCAATGGTACAAACCAATGTCCTCTGAACAGAATTTCAGATCGAAATAGTAGAGCTGGAATGAGGACTTGCTCACTCCAAAGTCAGAAATCCAAGAATTAGTAGTGCTGAAACACTTTTTTGGGGGCAAAGTAAAGGAAAGAGGGCTGGAGCTGGCTGAGGTGGCAGATTAGGGCAGTCAGGATGAAGCTGTGAACAAGGCAGGAAGGTTTCAGAGTACAGACTTGAAGCTCTAGAGGGATATGTGGCCGAGGTGACGGAGAGGAGGTTCTGGAACCTTACAGGATATGAACATAAGGAATGGATCAGCTGAATCAGGGCAACTCTAGACCAGCCAATGGCAAAGGATCAGTGATAATGATCTAGGTTCCTTTCTTCTTTTGCTTGGAAGAAACTGCTATGTCTACATGTTAATGAATGGTTCTTCAACCCGAGGTCCTATTTTAGCATCACAAGGGCAGACAGGGCAACAGGAGTCTGATTCCAAAGAGATTATATCACTCTGGCCAATCTGAAGATGACCACTTCAGAGTTTGGAAACAGTCTGTGTCATCGTAAGCATACATGGCCCTCCAAAAAGCAGCTGCTACTTGAGTCAATGGAAAAATGATCATGAGGAGGAAAATGTGAGCCGTTGTGCCTGCGCCCTGCCCAGTTGCCTTCCCCGACGGAAGAATGGCCAGCACTTTGAAATACTAGGAGTGAGGAGTTCGCATGCAGAAGCCTGAGTGCTTTGCGACATGGGAATGTAGAGCTGGCCACTTCTCTAGGAAGGGAACTTAAGTTCCAGCAAGCTTCAGGCTTGGTTGTTACTTGATTATGTAACTGCTGCCCAAGTGGAGGGTCCCAAAGCACCACAGTGCCCTTCAGATGTAGTGCCCACAGGTCAAACAAAGCTCTCTGAATCCTCCATGATCCAAAAAGGCAACAGAGCAGAGCTTCACAGTTAATTCTTGTTTATCAGTTATATCAATGCGTTGTCTAAACAGGTAAAGGGAACGGATGCAGAACTTAATGTGGAAAATACCAAATATTTCTTACAGATTTTGTTGATTACCTCTAGCCAGCATCCATTCTCTCTTTTATTCACAATGATATCTGTTTTGTTCATATGATGTTGGGGGAAGTTATCCCATTTCCAGCTTCAGAGGTGACACCTGATTCAGTTCAGTTCAGTTCAGTTCAGTCGCTCAGTCGTGTCCGACTCTTTGCGACCCCATGGACTGCAGCACGCCAGGCTTCCCTGTCCATCACCAACTCCCGGAGCCTACTCAAACTCATGTCCATGAGACCCGATTAATCCTGGCCAATTAAAGGAAGCTAACCTGCTTGTCAACAAATGCTTTGTGAATGGGCAAATGACCTAATTCTTGTACATGAGAAGGTTGTTGGAGGCTTCAGGGAAAGTTTTCCCCTGTCCCTAAGAGAATGGGACAAAAGCCAGTTTCTTCTTTAAAGGGAGACAAATAAGGGAGGATGTCAACCTCCTGCTGCTGGCTGACGTCTGATGGCTGGAGGTGAGGTGAGATTCAGGATAAGGCTAACAGGTGGTAGAGGGCAGAGACTCATGGAAAATGGAGCCCTGAATGTATCACGAATAGAACCTCTCTACCTCTGGATTTTGAGCCAACATAACTGATGCTTCAGTGAGTTGGATTTCTGCTACCAGCACTTGAAAGTCTTTGAACTGATAATCCATGAAACTGGTAATAACATGGGGGAGAGAGAGAAGGAAGTGGTAGTTGATGGTTAAATTGGTGGATGGGTAGGAGAAGGAAGACTGGGGAGCATGCAAGACAAAGTGAAATTCACCTAAAACAGCCAACCGATATATCTGGGACTCTAAGTCAACCTTAATTTAACCTGTATTTTTCTTTACTAATGGTTGTAGGTGAAAAGAGGAATGGGAGATTTCAGAGTTTCTACTGCCCAGTGTTTATCGCCCAAAGAACTGACCAAATCTAAAAGTATAGCCTCTGTATTAAGGTCAGACAGTAGGAAAGAACACAGGAGATGAGTGCACGCTGCACAAAGAAATATGAACTGGCCAACCAACTGGCCTGCAAAAACTGTATGAACCCTTTCCTCATCTGGATGCATAGTATGCCCTGGGACTACAACATGGATTTACACAGCTATCTAGAGCTTGGGAATTATTAACATGCCACTGCAGAAAGATTTCCTTTATCTTGTTGGTAGTAGGCACTTTTTTAAAAGCCACTTTTTGATCTTAAGAGTTTGAGTAGCATTGAGTTCTCAGTGCTGCTGCTACTGCTAAGTCACTTCAGTCGTGTCCGACTCTGTGTGACCCCACTGACGGCAGCTCACCAGGCTCCCCCGTCCCTGGGAGTTCTCAGTGACCCACATCAAATTTCAGGTTTGATCTTTTGATTGTGAACATAGTACGCATTTGGGAGATACAGACTAAAGGCTGGGGGAGGGGTGGGGCTTAAGAGCCCCCCAGGCTATAGCATATTATAAAGTGGAATAATCTCAGGACCCAGGCTGAACACACACATACACAGGCAGGGATGGAGAAAGAGGCAGAGAAAAATGGAATTAATGTCAGTGCTGTTCACTAAACTTGCTTCATTATAAGATCATGCTGTACAGGAACACTGCTTTGGTCAATAAAACTCTTGAATATCTCTTTCTGAGTGTGAGCTTGCTTTACATAATGTTCAGGGCTAAGAAGGAATAGTGGAATGGAATCCCTGCACGTTAACAAGTGACAAAGAGCCACACAATTCTGACCGTGACATGTACTGAGGCTGTGAAGGGAGTGATTTCCAACTGTTTTCTGCCACAACATATGTGATGGATGATGTTTACGTCCAGGACACATTCCCCAGCGTGTGCTTCTTGTGTCTGTCTGTTCAATTCCAGGGGTCCTCGAGGCAACACGAACTCTTTCTTTCCAACTCAATAAAGTGTATCTGGGAATCTGGTGATTTAAAGTGACATGGTCTTAGGGACAACCTTGAGGCTGGCTACTTCTAAGTTTCATTTAAAAGTGAATCATTCACAAACGTCAGTACTTTAAGTATTTTTAGCAACAGATCACTTGTAACGCATCTCACAACTGATTGTGAGGCACTAGCATGACATTACACCACAGTTGAGAACTGTTTCCAGAATGAAGTTCTTTTCCTTATTTAACCCCAGTGTCTGTTTATTAAGTTAGCAGACAGTGTTGCACTTGATTTTCACAAGTCTTTCCTTAGGAACTCTAATGTGTAAGTCCAAATATTCCACATCACTCCATAAATGTAACTTTGTGTTCAATTTTTTACCTGTCCACGTGACTTACTCAAAAAACTATGAAGAGAGGGAGTTTCAAGAGGGAAAGGACATGTGTACACCTAGACTGATACATGTTGATATTTGCCAGAAAACAACACATTTCTGTAAAGCAATTATCCTGCAATTAAAAAATAAAAAGCCTCAAACTACGAAGAAATAAGATAATCCAAGCTTATACGGAAAGAAAATTTCCTATAACAGAAATGAGATTGATAGAAGCAACTGAAGCCATCACCCTGCATATCCTCAGAAGTAGCAGAATGATGAATAATAATCAAGATTTCAATAGGTTTTGTTTTTAAAGCAAGTTTTGTGTTTGATAGAGTTTAGATGTTGACGGCCCTACCTGTCTCCCCTACCGAGGTAGGGGAGCATACTCTTCACTTCACATGGTTCTTATCTGGGCTTTGGGGCAGCCTTAGGTGGCCCTGTCCTTTTGGTGGCTTCCATCTGAGGAGGTTCTGGGTGACTGGCATGATGCTGTATCCAGTATAGCTGCAGTGCCCTACCTGTCTGTGCTGAGAGTGGATCTGTCCTGTGGTCATCTGTATGCCCTCTCCTCGTCTGGGAAGAAATCTGCCTAGACAGGAGAATGCTGGGAGAACTCCCAGAACTGGAGTTCTTCCTCCTATTACTGTGAGCTCTTGCTTCTCATTTTTCTGCTCCTGGTTGACAGGTGGATAAAACCCAGCACAGTGGAAGTCACAGGAGGAATTCAGTCCAGATCCTAACTCTTGAAGTCAGCCAGCTGGTCTGATTACAGAAAAAAGAAGCCCACCCATGGTCTGAATTAATGCCACAAAACATGTTTAATCACAGCCAATGTACATACACACACATACACACTCACAAACACACACGTTTTCATTTGCACATCATAACAATAACAGTTCAATCAAGCCAGTGCTATGAATGAAAGGAGATATTTTGCCAAACCCAGCTCTTGGGGGTTTGGAATTTGGAACATCTTTTTTCTCACCCCTACCCCACTAGCTGCGCTCCTTCAACCCCAGGGAGTGGAGCATGTCATCTCTTGGGTAAACCAGACTTCTCGATAGTCAGGGAAGAAGGGTTTGACATGGCACACCAGTGGAGAACCTGTGGGACATGACAGCCCAGACAGAAGGAGATTTGATGAGTTAAGTGTACATGAATCAAAAACAGATGGATGCGATTTTTTGTTTAAATGCACATGAGTTTTACAATTAAGGGAAGAGAGGGATTGAGGAGACAGCTTTGGCAAAAATGCCGTGAACTCTGCTGGATCCTACCGAACTGTTCAACAAACCCAAGGCATACCAGGGTGAGCTTTCCATCATTAATGGATAACATGCAGCCCATGACCACACACAAGCCAGGAAACAGAAATGGTCCTAATAAATACAGCCATGCATCAGCAAGGTTCTCAGTTTGTGACAAGAATAAAACGCCTCATATGATATCTTGTAAGACATGCATCCCTCAGGCCAGCCGTCGACATGTTCCTGGAACATGAAAAGGATGAAGGTCTTCTGTATATCTCACCTGCCCTTCCTGGGGTCTAGGCATTTACAGGTCACAGTCTCTCACAGGGCTTTTTAAAAAGCGATGCTTTCGAATTCTAATTTGCCTTCCTTTTCTTTTTGCCACATCTCTTTACTAATTGAAAACTGACAGCAAAAATGTCCTCAACCACAAATATCTAGAAGAACATGGAGACATTCGAACAGGCTGAAATACTTTGACTTTTATGAGTTTTAAGAAGGTTAATCAAGGCTCTGGAAAGAATTTTGTTTCATGGTGGACTCAACAAAACAATGAGCTGGGCCCTCCCGCAATTGGCCAGAGGGGGAGGCCTGGAGCCGGGGCCCTGATCAACCGCTGGTCAAGCCGGGTGAGGCCAGGCCGCAACTTCTTTCCGCGGTGACGCAATCATGGCGGCCCTTGGACGCTATCTGTTGCTTGGCCTTCAGACTGATGTCAGTCTCCGCTCCCTGGGAGTCCTAAATAAGCCTCCTCTGAAGTTCTCACAGCTGAGTTTCTCCCTCAGGGAATTTGTTTTCTGAGGAGTTTTTGTCTCAAGTGGAGGCATGTTTCCCTACCTCATTTCTTGACAGCGACGTTACGTAACCCAGGCTGGGGTGTGCGGCGGTTGGGTGAGAGGCAACGGCGAAAGGTTTTACCTCAGGGATAGCAACAGAGAAAGTGGGGTTGACGAACGAGAGGGGTGACTGCATCCGGGGTTAGTGCTGGTGTCGGACAGCCTGTGGAGGGGAGTGAAATTCCCTCTTCCCTCACCCATCCTTCGTCCCCTCCAGAGGGGCTCTTAAGGAGTGAGGCGCATACCAGCCAGCAGGTCTGAGGACTGACTGACTCTGAAAGCCTCCCTCTTCACCACAAGGCTGCTCTGGGTGGGGGGCTTCACCTATACCTGGGCCGGTGCTGCTCTCCTGAGTGTCTCCACAGAGGACCAGAAGCAGTGGAAATTTATGACCCACCTTTTTATTCCAAGTCTCTTTTATGAATTATTTTTTTTCCTGACATCCTAGGAATTTTCTCAAAGTCTCAGGGGAAATAGATAAGAAACTCTTGGGATGGGGGCTTGTTATCTTATCTTGTTTTGTGACCTTTATTCCAGCACAGGGCCTGGCACACCACAAATGTTGGGAAACTTCTAGGACTATGAATCTCCCAGTACTTGAAGCTTAGCGCATCTGCTGTGATAGGGGCATGTGTCCCTGTTTAGTCCATTGACATTTTTCTTCCATGTTTCCTCCCCCAGGTGTGTGTTCACACTCCTGTGTGTCAGCACATCCTGTCCTCCCTCAACAGCATTCACTAAGACACTCACCACACTCTCACCCCCAGGAGTTTGCTCAACTTGAAACATCAGGGTTTAACTGTGCTGTGACTCATCCCCAGCATTCTGGAAAAGAAAATCATCCAGTAAGTCCTGACTAATGTGGCCCAAGTGCTAATGGATTTTATAGCCATGTCCCCCAGATAACATTTGTTGTTAGAGATAGCACTCTAAGTGAAAGGGTGGCTCTGGTGGCGGAAACTCCAGGCCCTGCACTGAGGCCCTCTGGTGAGCTTTCCAGAACCTTTCATTCAGCAGCAGGACATGGCCCTTTGGTCAGACAGATCTGTGTGTGTTCCCTGGCTCTCCCAGGTACTAGCTGTAGAAGAGTAGGCAATAAACATGACCTTCCAAAGCCCCCTGGATACCAACACGCATCCTAGGGCATCATCATAGTGATTATCATCGTCCCTGGGATTATTGCTAAGATGATGAAACAATGCATGTCAGCCTAGCACGGTGCCAGGCGCACAGTAGGCACACAATAAACCCAAATTCTTGCTCTTTTCTTCCAGTTACTCATTTGAAGCTATAATAAACTTATTACTAGAAGCTGCCCTTGCCAAGCACCCTGACTGCCCTGCAGAGGTGCTGTCTGCTGGGTGGTGTAGGGGTTATTTCCCACCAGTCTTTGAGGCTTGGGACACTCCACTTCTCAGTCCAAACCCGCCTTACCTGAGGATCTCTTTGCCATCTCTTCTGCTGGGGGCACTGGGGTGGCCACCCTCCAGCGAGTCCTCCTCTGCAGATGCCTGCATTTCTGGGCTCGGTCCTCAAGTCTCCAGGCTTGAAGGCTTGGCTCGCCTCGCCCCTCCATGGTTGCCGGCATCCCCTTCAGGAGCACCCTGCTTCTTCTTCCCGAGTTACTGTCCTCTGTGCCCTGCGGTGCCTGCGGGTCCTGCCCAGGAGGGGCGGATGGGCTGGAGCAGAGAGGATGGAGCAGGCCTGGAGCCGGAGCCGTGGCGCGTCCCCTGGAGCCTGCATCTCCGCTGAGCAGCCCAGCGGCCGCGCTAATAAATATCAAACCCTTCAGCGGGGAAATAAATTATCCCCCCACAGCTAGAGAAAACAGTCGTGATAAATTGTCGTGTTAGCCAGCAGTGTTTAAAGTAAAATCAGTAAAGTGTGAGTAATGATGGCTGAGTCAAAAGTCCTGTATTAAACACAATGGTCTGATGAGCACGCGGGCAGCGTCCAGAGGAAAGCGAAGGCCGGCTTAACTAAAACAACTCTTGTTCGGAGTGGGGGGAAAAGGACTTGGGATTTATTATCCTATTAGTTTTTTTTTTTTCTTCTGCAGGAGCAGCTCTCAGGGTGTCCCGGGCATAAAGTCAAAATCTCCATTTACGAGAGATGTTTAGAAAACATTCTCTTAGAAGTGCGAACTACCAAGTTTTTGACTCGACAACAGACATGTGGTTGAATTCTTTCAGTATAGCGAGGAGTCCCAAAAGTTGTGAGGGATTTTTAGCTGCTGTTCTCAATGGGGCTGGCTGGGGAAGGTTTTTGGGTGGGGGAGATCTAGAGGAGTTTTGCTTAAAAAAAAAAAAAAAGCACATGGTGCTTTACATGTACCTGTTTTCAAATATTTATACATTATGCTTTATAATGGACTGTGAAACCTCACTAATTCCAGCTGGAATTAGAAAAGAATCAGAATGATGGGAGGCTGTGAGATGTTTTAAGTGACCTGGTTGCAAAGTTCTAGGACCACGGTACTAACAACAGGGAGTACTTATCACTGAGACCGAACCATGTTCTAGGCCCTCTGTGGACCATTTTACATAAATTAAACACTGAGTGACTTTCCTAGAGTCCCATAAGTGGCAAGTGATGTAGCCAGGATGGAAATTCCGGTCTACTGTTTCCAAATCTGCCTCCTTAACCCCAGTGCATGTGGCTTTTAAACTATAAATCCTACTTGATTGTATCCTGGCACAAGGATTATGCAAAATAATTAAGGGAGTGGGCCACAGGAGCATCACTTGGGTTCGTGTTCAATGATGACAAATTTCATTAGTTGTATTCATAATTGTCACATTAACTGTTGATCAGCAAGTGTGCGAATTACCAAGATGCTGGATACTTAAAATGGTTTATTTTCAAGGACACAAGGCCCCAGTACTCCTATTTATGTTATAGATATTATAATTAGTTAAGGATTTGAGGCACTTTAGTATACATATGGGAGAAGGCAATGGCACCCCACTCCAGTACTCTTGCCTGGAAAATCCCATGGGCGGAGGAGCCAGGTAGGCTGCAGTCCATGGGGTCGCTACGAGTCGGACATGACTGAGCGACTTCACTTTCACTTTTCACTTTCATGCATTGGAGAAAGAAATGGCAACCCACTCCAGTGTTCTGCCTGGTGAATCCCAGGGACGGCGGAACCTGGTAGGCTGCTGTCTATGGGGTCGCACAGAGTCGGACACGACTGAAGTGACTTAGCAGCAGCCGCCGATCAAAATACCCTGTCTTCTCTGCCATGGAAGTGGGCACAAGATACAGTCCAGCCGTTCAGAAGATCATGTATCAATGGACACTTTGATGATCCACAGGTGACCATATGTCCTAGGCATGACTAGAATTTTTTGGGGGGCAGGGATTTGTATAAATGCTAGTAGAGGGAGGAGAGAGAGAGGGAGAGAAAGGCTCTTTTTTGTCAGTCACTTCGAGTCTTAAATCCTTGTGAAACTCAAGCTGCTCATAGCTCTCTGGAAATCTATATGAGGAGATCATAATCTTGAAACTGAGAGCTGCGCGCTGAAGACAGGGAGCCCTGAAAACATTTTGAATAGTCTCTCTCCGTGCCTTACACTCACTGAAGGCTTCATTTCTGATGGCCTTAGGTGATCAGTTTAATTAGCTGTTATGCTAGATTACTATCCTTAAATACTAAAGGAACTTTTTACAGATTTCATCCCAGTGAGGTCAGATTTCCAAACCTAAATTCCTTCCATGAACCTGAGAGTCTGTGCACATTACTCCTGGATACCAATTTCTCCACAGCTCCAGGTTCTTGATTTTGAGAACTGTAGCAGGGGTGAATTTATTGTTCAGGCTCTTGGTTGCTAAATTTAGCAGAAGTGAATTTATTGAAAGACTTTTGTGTAGTTTGCAGAATGGATCAAAACCTAGAATGTCAAATTATTAGCACCATGCTCTAACCAACTGAGCTAACTGGCCACCTAGAATGTCAAATTAAGCAATTGGCTGAACCTAGGGAAACTTGGCAACAGAGAAGAGCCAACGTCTTCCTTTAGGGATAGGCTGGTTGGAGAGTCATCACCAACACTGTGGCTGGACAGTAGCCGCCTCTGTAATTTCTTTGCAATTGGATGAATAGCCTCTAATTATCCTTGTTTTATTATGTCACTCTTATCAGAATTAAAGTCCTGGAGGCTATCATCCTGTTGTCTCTGTCTAAGTCACAAACCTACTCCCATTTCTGTTAAGAAGTTTTGTGTTTATTTCATGAAGGATATTTGAATATAGTTTTCTTATAATATCTTTTTTTTTTTCTATCAGGGTAATGCTAACTTCATAAAATAAACTGGGATATATTCTCTACTCTTCTATTTTTTGAAAGAGTTCATATATAATTGATACTTCTCCCAAATGTCAGGTAGAATTTGTCAGTGAAGCTATCTGGCCTTGGATTTTTCTTTCTGGGAAGATTTTTTAATTAATAAATTAAATAATTTTAACAGAGGATTGTTCAGACTTTCTATTTCTTCTTGTATCAGTTTTGGTAATCAGTGTTTTTCAAGAAATTTTTCCATTTCATCTAATTTTCCAAGTTAATCTTTTAAAGTTATCCCTAGAACTTATGACTGGTAGTTTTAACCTTTTGACCACCTTTATCCAATCCCCCCACCTCTTACTCCTTTCCTCTGGGAACTACCAGTCCAATCTCTGTTCCAATAAATTTGGTTTCTTTAGATTCTTCATGTATCGGGTCTCTTTAATTTTCAATCTCTTCTTCCATATTCCGAAATTTCACTGTGATAGGTCAGTGTTTGGTCTATAGAATTTATCCTGTTTAAAATTTGACAGAATATTTTAAATATTGTCTTACTTTGTTTAGGAAATTTTAGCAATTATTTCATGAGATAGTGCCTACTCTCTATTGCTTCATTTCACCAGTAATACTGGAAATTCTGGATCTAGCCTTCATATCTTCCTTTTTTTCCCCCCGAAACAACTCTGTTTTCTTTTCCATTATAGAAAAATGTTTAGGCCCAACTCAGCTTGTTCATTTGCTCTTCACCTGTGCCAGCAAGTAAACTGAATTTTTATTTCAACAATTTTCTTTCCTAACATCTCCACTTGGCCTTTTATTTAAAATAATCTTATTTGTATATGTAACATTCACCTTTATGACTGTGATGTTATTAATTACACTAAAATTATACATTTTACTCTGTAATTACATTAAACTTGTCTCTCCATGCCTCAATCTTCTCATCTTAAATAGGAGGAATTACAAATACCACCATTTTCATATATTTTTTGTGAGGATTAAATAAGATAGTATATGAAATGTCAGAATAGCTAGAGGTTCTCTGCCAGACAGAAATTTCCTTTTCCTTCAGAAGTTTACTGAGAAAGTGGGCAGAAGAGTTGCAGGTCTTGTTCTCCACTGTGCGGAAACAGCTGGAAAGTGGGTGGGGGATTGATGAGGCTGCTGCTGGGCAGGACACCTGGGTTGCTCCTCCTCTGGTGTTGGATGCTCCCTGTTACTTTAAGGCAAAACTAGCCATGTAGACAGAGAAGGCAATGGCAAGCCACTCCAGTACTCTTGCCTGGAAAATCCCATGGATGGAGGAGCCTGGTGGGCTGCAGTCCATGGGGTCGCTAGGGGTCGGACACGACTGAGCGACTTCACTTTCACTTTTCACTTTCACACATTGGAGAAGGAAATGGCAACCCACTCCAGCGTTCTTGCCTGGAGAATCCCAGGGACAGGGGAGCCTGGTGGGCTGCCGTCTATGGGGTCACACAGAGTCGGACACGACTGAAGTGACTTAGCAGCAGCAGCAGCCATGTAGAGGTATTTCTCAACCCCTTTGCCCTAAACATGGCTGCTCTCAGGAATCATTTATTCTTTTAGCTATTAACTGGTGCTTGGGAATAGGGACATATTCAGAGGTCAAGTTAGTCTATTGTCATGTTAGTACCCCAACCGATATTATAATCAATTGTCCCCACCCATTTTCCTGAACTTGGCTTTCCTCAAGTGCAAACTTTCTGGGTGTAAGCCATGCCTTTTCCACCTTTGAGATAATCTCCTGAGGATTCCTGCTCATATTCTGAGTGATCTTTTCTCTGTATAATAAGTCAGGGTTGCCTCACTCATAATCCTCCTTCTTACTTTTAGAGAAAAACTACGTATTTAGAATATCAATTATTTATTGCTGTGTAATAGACTATCTCAACGCTTAGTAGCTTGACACAGACGATTAGTTCACACGTCAGCAGTTTAGGCTGACTCAGCTGGGTGGCTGACTGAGCTTGCCTAAGCATTTGCTGGTAGCAGCCTTGTCATCTGGGGATTGGCCCGTCTAAGATGTTTCAGCTGAGATGGCTTGTCTCTGCTCCATGTGGTGCCCAGTCATTCAGCAGGCGAGGCTGGGCTTGCTCACATGGCAGCGGCAGCAAGGATTCCAAAAGCTAGAGGAATTTTGAGGTCCAACTGGCCCAAAGCAAGTTTTAAAGCAAGCCCAGATTTATAGAGTGGAGACATAGACTCCACTTGTTGAAAGAACTGGAGCCATTTGTATAATCTATTGCTTTTTGTTATATAAGAAATTATCTCATCAATAGCTTTTAAGTCTCTTTATCCTGGTAGGGTGGTGAATATTAACAATTCTCCATCTACTTTGTTCATCTTTTTCTACGTAACTCTTTAATCCTATCTGTAGCCTATTTTGGCATATGCATTCAGACATCTCTAATACATTTCCCTACAAAATACTTAAATGTTTGAAATTCAAATTACTTATTAAAATTATTTTATGATACCTTTAGAGTGCTTACTTTGTCACGTATTGAGTTTTTATAGATGTGTTTGTGCGTGCTTAGTCACTCAGTTGTGTCCCCATGTCTTTGTGACCCCATGGACTGTAGCCCGCCAGGCTTCTCTGTCCATGGGATTCTCTAGTTGCTATGTGTGGGTTTCTGATTGTGGTGGCTTCTCGTGTTGCAGAGCTCAGGCTCAAGGACACAGGCTTAGTAGTTTTTGCGAATGGGTTTCGTTACCTGAGGCATGTGGAATCTTCTTGGATTGATTGAACCTGTGTCCCCTGCATTAGTAAGTGGCTTCTTAACCAGTGGTCCACCAGGGAAGTCCCCATTTTAATCATCATTTCTTTGTGATAGGTTTTAATGAACAATAGAGGTAAATACCCATATTGTTCTTTTTCAGGTTTTTTTTTGTTTGTTTGTTTTTGTCATTCTCATATCTTTATTTTGCCTTGTAAAATGTCAGTATTTTTTCAAATTTCATACAGTTATTGCTTTTAATGGCAAAATAATATGGACAGAAAAGTCAATTTTTGTTATTTTTTAATACTGCATACTTGGATGATAAATCTCTTTATATATCAAAAATATGAAAATACTACAATATTTAGACTTTAAAACAAACTCCCCAACTTTCTTTTTTTTCTCCAACTTATATTGTATTGTTTCCTTACTGTTGTTAAAAGGATATGGATCTACCTTTCTCCAAAAATGATGCATTATTTAAATAATTATTGCCAGTACAAAGGAGTGAAATGTCTCTTTCAGAATTTATTTTGAACTTCGCTCTTTTACCTAACTTAAAATGACTTATACTGGATTTTCTCATGATTTTTTGACTCCATAACTACATGCACCAATTCTGATGATAAATCTCCTTTTATGTATATCTATACACATCCTATCGGAGAAGGCAATGGCAAGCCACTCCAGTACTCTTGCCTAGAAAATCCCATGGACGGAGGAGCCTGGTAGGCTGCAGTCCATGGGGTCGCTACGAGTCAGACATGACTGAGCAACTTCACTTTCCCTTTTCACTTTCACACATTGGAGAAGGAAATGGCAACCCACTCCAGTGTTCTTGCCTGGAGAATCCCAGGGACGGGGGAGCCTGGTGGGCTGCCGTCTATGGGGTCACACAGAGTCGGACACGACTGAAGTGAATCAGCAGCATACACATCCTATTGGTTCTGTTTCTCTGGAGAACCCTGACTAACACATGTTTAAATCATGTCATCTTCAAGTATTAATTTGTCTCTCCCTTTCAATACATATTCATCTTATTCTAACATTTTGCATTAGTCAGAATCTCCAATATATTAAGATTTAAAAAGGTAGTGGTGGGCTTCTTTGCTTTATTCTTCAGTTTGAGTACACTATTCAGAATGAAAGTGACCAACTTCAGCACTTCCTGAACAAATAAGTTTTGTCTGAAAAATTTTTTAAGTTTATTTTTTAACTGGAGGAAGATTGCTTTACAATGTTGTTTTGGTTTCTGTGGTATAACAACTCAAGTCAGCCATAATTATACATATGAAAGATTTTTGATGTGATTATTTGATTAGGTTTTTAAAATATTGAGTCATAGTTAAATTTCTGAGGTAATTAGTTGATTGTGATGTTTTTCTTTTAAATTTCTGTGGAATTATATCTGACAGTTAAAAATACAAATTAAAATTTAGATTTTGTGTATTTATAAAATTGAAAATGTCTAAGTTAATATGATTTTTATTAATTCTCCTCTTTTTAACATTTTTCTTCTGTCTGTATGTATTTTTTTGGTTATAAATTAGATACATACAAAACTTCCTTAAAAGTCATGTATTTATAAAGAATATACCTGCTATCGTAACATAATGATCTTCTTTGGAATTATAAGAGATTATTAATAGTATTTGCCCATATTATATTTTAAACTCTTCAGTACTTTTGTGCTTTTTATATTTTTTTAAATTCATACATGGATTTAAATAATCAAGTAGTATGTCTTTTGATGAGTGAACTAAGTAATTTTATTTTGTTATATTCTTTATTTTATTTGTTCTGTCCTCTATTTTATGTCTTTAAAAGTAATCCTTCCATTTTTCCTTTATATTATCAATTTGTATAAATGGACTGTAATGTATTTTTTTCATGTAGAATAATTTATAAGTTAATTATCCTATACTTATATTATGATTACTTTAAAATGAGTCATAAACATTCTTAATTGCAGTAGTCATTAATTTATTACTACAAAATTGGTCACAATTATATTTAGTAAATGTTTAGTATTCTAATTATTAATTTAGATATGTCCATTTAAACATGATTACTTTGGTTTCTCCTCTGTGGAGGATGACACTTTTTTGTGCTTCCTGGCCTGCCCCAGCCCCCATTCTTCTATTCGTCATTTTTGTTTAATCTGAGATTCTTATGCCTTCATTATTTTTGATTTATTTTGTTCTACTTTTGTTTGAACAATCATTCCAATTAGGTAGGTGTCTCAGCACTATCACTTTCCTCTTTTTTTTTTTTAAACATATTTACTCTTATCAGTATTAACTCACTCCTTTTTCCTATTAACATTTTCTTATTTTTTTAAAGAAAAAAGAGGATAGTTGGTTTTACTGGATACTGTACATCATTTTCGGCACCAACTTTCTCATTCAAAGATTTCTTTCTATACCTCTGCTACAGGGTTTGATGAGCTGGTTGACAGTCCATGTGACCTCTGCAGAGAGGATGTTCAGTAGATTTTCTAGAAGACTGACCATTTAAGATTTTTGTTTCTACCTATTATTCAGAGTTTGGCTGTGTGTTGTGTTCTTAGATTGGTCTTTTGTCTTTAAGAATTCTAAAGCTGTGACTCCATTATCTTGGGTTAGCAGTAAAGAAACCAGAAGAGATTTTAATTGTGACATTTAAAATTGTACAACCTTTATTCTTAAAATTTAACAATTTCTAAAATTTAAGTAAAGATGTCACAGTTCAGGAACTTCCCTAGCGGTCCAGTGGCTAAGACTCCATGCCCCCAATGCAGGGAACCCAGGTTCAATCCCTGGTCAGGGAATTAGATCCCCCATGCCACAGTTGAGACCAAGTACAGCCAAATAGATATCATAAAAAAAGATGTCACAGCTCATTGTGGAACTCAGCAGCTTTATTGGGCTTTCCAGGCCGCACTGATGATATTTACATTTTAGAGCTTCCCTCATAGTTCAGTTGATAAAGAATCTGCCTGCAATGCAGGAGATCCGGGTTCAATTCCTGGGTCAGGAAGATCCCCTGGAGAAGGGATAGGCTATCCACTCCAGTATTCTGGCCTGGAGAATTCCATGGACTGTATAGTCCATGGGGTCACAAAGAGTCAGACGTGACTGAGTCACTTTCACTTTCTGTTTGTTTAACTTGAGACAGTGCTGGTTGTTTTAATTCAAAGTCTTCACTCTTCAAAGGGGCTTCCCAGGTGACTCAGTGGTGAAAGAATTAGCCTGTAAATGCAGGAGACACAAGAGACACAGATTCCACCCCTGGGTCAGGAAGATCTCCTGGAGGAGGAAATGGCAACCCCTCCAGTATTTTTGCCTGGAAAAATCCCATGCATAAAGAAGTCTGGCAGGCTACAGTCCATGAGGTCACAGAGTCAGACATGACTGAGCAACTGAGCACACTCACAGATTCTTTCAAAAATTCTAGATTTTGAAAAATCATACCTTGATTATTAATCTTAGGCTTCATTGACTTTTATAGGTTACATGCTGAATTTATGTTCTTATTTTCCATGCATTTCATATTCTTATATTCAATATTCTTCTGGACTTTGCATACTAATTATCTTTATTGAGCCCCTAAGAATATATGTTTTCAAAATCTTAAATATTACCCCTGGGAGACTTAGAACAGATGTTTACCTTTCTGCTTTTTTAGTTTTGTTCTTTTACTTTGAGTTATAAAAAATTCTTTAAAAAATTTGCTTAGTACTGTTTCCTCTCCTTTTGTCTAGTTTTTGTTCTTGAGGATGCAGAGAATTTAAGTACCTGTGGAAAAATGACATTTTAAAATCCAGTGTTACTCTGCCTTAGCAATCTTCCTGTGGTAAGTCTCCCAGTGCTCATGTCCATAACTTCATTCCTTCTGCCAGCAACATAACAGGTACCATATGGTACCTTCACACTCAGACTACCCTCCCCAGCTTCACCTATAATAAAGAGCCTGGATTAGCAGTTTATTGATGCTTGTCAAGGAACTTGGAGTGAAAAGGATTTGCCTGTGCGTAGAGCCTGGTTTAGTTAGAAGGGTGAGGATAACAGACCTTCTGGATGGATGCAGATGTGTGCTTCCTCTCTGTTTTGGGAACAGGACCACAGTGGAGATGTGCATGGTGGGGGGCTTCTGCAGCAGTCTTCACAGGCCCAGTCCTGCTCCAGTAGGAGGGCTACATTGCACTCTGTGAGCTCTGACCCCTCTTATGGGTAAGCACCAGAAGGTAGACAGGCTTGACATATCAACTAAGAGCTTCAACCTTTAAAGCTGGAAAGGGAAATAGGCTGCTTTTCAAAGACCTCCAGAAAGGGAAGTCTCAGAGCACAGCATTGCTTGACTTGGATTCATTTAACTCTTCTTGCCACTTGGTGAGGCTTGGGAGAGGGCTGAAGTCTCCTGGGGTAGAAAAAGTCAGCAAAGACCCTTTGGAACAGGTAAAGCTCTTCTGCAATATGAAGAGATTTTATAAGAGGATTTTTCAGCTGCACTTCAAAAATGTGGGCCACAGATCAGTATCAGCCTTGTCTGAGAAATTATTAGACAAGCAAATTTCCAGGCCCCACCCCAGACCTGCTGAAAAACACTCTGAGGGTGGGATTTAACCATTTTTATTTTAACAAACCCTCTGATGATTCTGATGAAAGCTCCATCTCGAGACCCACCAGTTCCTCAAATCTAGAGGCACTAGGTTAACTGAAAAATTAGGCTGAGTTTTATCCACTTTGGAATTCTGCAGCTATATTATTGTGGTCAAAAAATGTGGGCTTTATTTTCTTTTTAATGTATTATAGCTATATAGATAGATTCTTATAGATATTTAAAATGATATTTAGTCATTCAACAAGTATCTTTTGGATGCCAGCTGTGAGCTAGGCACTGTACTAGAGAACAGGAACATGGCAATGAACCCAGGTGGCTCAGTGGTAAAGAATTGGCCTGCCTAGCAGGGGACCCAGGTTCAATCTCTGGGTTGGGAAGATCCTCTGGAGAAGGAAATGGCAACCCACTCCAGTATTCTTGCCTGGGAAATCCCATGGACAGAGGAGCCTGGAGGGCTACAGTCCACAGAGTCAAAGAAGAGTCGGACACGCTTAGCAACTAAACAGCAAATTGAACCAATAAATAACACCCGACCCCTAACAAAACCAAAGAAGTAAGACTTTATTAATTAGTCCAAATGTTTGTATTTATGGACCCCCTGGGCCAAATTCACCCAAGAGATATGATATATTTGGCCTGTAGTATGCTTTTAAAACACCCTGCCAGTCAAAATGTTTCAATTAATAGTTTTTACATGAAAAGCTGGAATTCTGACCTCTTTAGAAAAGTGAAAAGCTCTGGTAGTGTTGATTGATGCTCTTCACTCAGCACGACCAGTGGGAGCTGAGTCCTGGTTCTCCCTTACCAGTGGGCACTTGATCTCAAGTTTGCCCAAATCTACCATTTCTGGTTGTTTCCCGATCAGATGCCAAGTGCCCGTTGTCATTGATCATCGTATTGAGGTTGTCTTTTTTATAGTGGAGTTAGGAGGGAATGTAATATTTCTTATACTCACATATTTGTCAAAAATGATCAAGATTTAGAGAATAGTATGTTTCAAGAAAAAAAAAGAAAATTGCATGTTTCTTCCTTAGCGTGAAGAATATACCTGTCTTAATGAGTTCCATAGAAATCAGAGCCTGAGACAATAGCTTATTTTATTAATAAGTACAATTCCAGGGGCTTCCCTGGTGGCTAAGATGGTAAAGAATCTGCCTGCCAATGCAAGAGACCTGGGTTTGATCCCTGGGTCATGAAGATTACCTAGAGAAGGAAATGGCAACCCACTCTAGTATTCTTGCCTGGAGAATTCCTTGGATAGAGGAACCTGGCAGTCCATGGGGTCACAAAGAGCTGGACAGGACTGAGCGACTAACACACACACACACACAATTCCAGGGAAGCAGAGGCAAAGGGACCTAGAACTGTTTATTGGCCTACAGAACCAGCAAACAAACCTGAGGATTTTGTCAGCTGTTGATTACCTCTACCTTAATATGCAATCAAGGACCAGAATCAAAATTCTGTTTCTGGTATGATCCGCATAAACTCTCACTCTACAGGAGGACCAGGATGGATCCTCTGGCATTAGCATCATCTCAGGAAATCTAAAAATCCTCAAGAAAAGTCTGGGCCTTCCTTTTCCCCTAATGCAGTCATCCTGGCAAATGATCATAGTCAGCTCTGGTAGAAGGATTCAAGCACTATTGACTGGCCATGTTTGCGGTTGCATTGAACTGTCCCTTTTGAAGGGAACCTGCCTCCCCCACCCCACACACCTCAGCCCCACATTAATCAGTGGACTCTGGGTCTGTGGACTGACTGTGCTTTCCATTATGGCAGCTGCTGTCACCCTTCTGCCTATCTTCCCTTGTTTACTTCGATTACACAATGATTATGCTAATGCCCCCTCTTACCAATATGTTCCTTAACGCCTTAGTGCATTGAATATTCTCTGGACCCTGCCAGGAACACTGTCATGCAGACAGTTATCAGGTAACTCAGGTAATATTAGTGTAGTTGATGCATTCTTTATTTTTTTTAAGCAGCTTTACTAAGATAAATTTACCAAAAGTATATAATTCAATAGCTTTTATTATATTAACATAGTGTATTCACATGCATATATTACCTCAATTAATTTTAGAATATTTTCATTGCCCCCCAAGGAAAATCTGCATCCTTTAGCCATTACCTCTTAACCATCTCAATACTGCTAGCCCTAGGAGTGATTAGGTGATCACTAATTTTCCCTTTTCATTGATTTGTGTGTGCTGGACATTTTGTATAAAAGGAATAACATAATACATGGTCCTTTGTAACTGACTTCTTTTACTTAAGCATAATGCTTAATAGGTTCATTAATTTTGTAGAATGTATCATTTCTGAAAAATATTTCATTGTATGGATATACTAGATTTTATTTATTCATTCTTCAGTTGATGGACATTTGGGAGGTTTCCACTTTTGACTGTTATGGATAATGATGCTGTAAACATTTTTATGTACAAGTTTTTGTGTTTACATATGTTTACATTTCTCTTAGTTGTTTACCTAGGACTGGAATTGCTGGATAATAGAGTAACTCTATGTATGTAACTCTTTTTGAACTGGCTGCACCATTTTGCATTCCACTAGTGTTGTATGAAGAGTTCCAATTTCTCTATATCCTCAGAAACACTTGTTATTATCTATCTTTTTAACTATCATTATTATAGTGAGTGTAAGTAGTATCCCATTTTCATTTTTGATTTTCCTTTCCTTGATGGCTAATGAGGTTGAGCATCTTTTTATCTTTTCTCGGCCATTGGTATATCTTCTTTGGAGAACTATTTAGATTCTTTGCTAATTTTTAAGTTAGGTTATTTAGTTTTCTTTCTATTATTGAGTTCTAATAGTTCTTTGACTATTCTAGATCCCTTATTAGATATATAATTTGTAAAAATTTCTCCCATTCTTTGGATTGTCTTCTTACTTTTATAATGGTGTTCTTTGAAGTGCAAATATTTTTAATTTTGATACTATCAATTTATCTATTTTTCCATTGATGCCTGTTCATTTGGTATCATATCTAAGAAACATTGACTAATCCCATATCACAAAGATTTACACTTATGTTTTAAGAATTCTGTAACTTTAACTCTTATATTTAAGTCCTTGACCCATTTTGAATGAATTTTTACATGTGATATGAGGTAAAAGTTCACCTTCATTCTTTTACATGTGTATATCTAGTGGTTCCAGCATCATCTGTTGCAAAGTTTCAACAAAATATGCTTGTTGAAAAAAAATTGACTGTAAATAACACGTTCTTACATCCTACCTCTCTCAGCCATCTGACTTCTTTCTCAATACCATTATTAAAGAAAACATTATTCAGACACTTGTTAAAATGGCTAGGAAGATTTTATTCAGGACTATTGCAATAAAAGTGTTTCAATGAGAAAGAGAGATTGATCAGGTTCACCTTCAAATATAGAAAATACAGCTGAGGGTTTATAGCCAGCAAGAAGAATGAGGGGGTCAGCAGATGGAAACTTACAAAGGAGACATCAAGTGTAGGATAATTCATCCTAAAGTGACTTAACAGGATTCTTACTGAAGGCAGTCTATCATGATCAAATATCTAGGATGGAGGATAAAGAATTTGATCAAGTATCAAAGCAGGAAGATTTTTGCTAAACTGAATTAGCAGAAGTTTTGCTAAAATTGGACTCTGCAAAGACAGACATGGAGGCCAAAGGCCAAGGACTAGTTGAGTAAAAGGCTTAGAGGAGCCTGATTAAGTTTGGTCAAGGAGAATCTCTCTTGCCATGCCAGGGAAATCCCACCACATTTACCTAAGATATCCAGGCAACTATCATAACCAAGTAACTGTCCCTGTAAAGAGTTAGGGCCAGCTTGGGTACCCTTGTCGAGCACTAAATCCCAAGTCAAAAGTTAGTGCCCTTTATCAATGAATTTTCAACTACTAAGTTTTACAGTCCACTCCAAATCCAACATGCCCCTCATCTACCTTCAAACATATCCTCCCTTTTCTTGTCCTATGTATTAGGCAAGTTCTGCAATTCTTTTGGTGTAAAAGACATTTCATCCTCCATGGATTATACCATCCCTGTTGCACTCTTCTGAGGTCTAACCCTGTCAACAGTCTGGAGGCAGTGAAGAATGATGGGAACAACACCATGGAGAGGCCAAGTATCACCTTGTGAAGAACCCACTTCAGCTGAGCTCATCACCTGATAATCAAGCAAGAGGAACTTTCTCCTCTGGCAGTAAGGAGGGATATACTTATGTTGGCCTGGATTGCAGAGCAACTGAGGGTTTGAATATTCTATCTTATTGATGCAAATATCTCTATTCCATACTTTAAGTTACCACATTTCCTTTCAGGACCCTAACTGTGACAGGAGAAACCTGTCAAGGCTACATGTCTGGTCTCTGTTGCAGTTCTGCTGTCATTCCAATCAGATCTTGGGCCTAATTTTCTGCACAGTCTGAAAGGGAGAAATGGAAAGAGAAGAGAGTCTCCTTAAAGCAGCCATCAAGGCCTTATGGTTTTCTGTAGATGCCCTAAGCCTATCAATTTATATTTTCAAGCTTCCAATATAATCACCAAAAGTCAACCCTGCACAAATACATTATGCTCATTGCTTGCATATTATTCAAGTGCCACAGTACTGAATCATTCAACATCTTACCACCTATATACACTGCTATTTGTGTTAGTATTTACTCGTCTCAACTAAACAAAGGCAAAATTCCAAATAATCGCGATGCCATTGTTAGCCAAGGGCTGTCACCACTCCAGATGCCACCATCAGTGAGGTCCCTGTTGCTTTCAGACCACTGTGCAATTCACCTCCAAAATCCAGTCTTAAGATTCAGCTTCCTAAGGGCCACTCTTAGTGGCTACTGTTTTACACTAAAATGCCCTGGATGCAGAGCTCAAAATAAAAGCCCAAGTGCTGATATTTTATTAGGGAATGAAATCTCTGGGAAGCAAGAATCAGGAGAAATGGGGGTAGTTAGGAAAGGAGGTTGTACAAACACAAGGCTAAATCACTGTGTGGCTACCACCTGACATCACGTGCACCTCTCTGTTCAGTCTCACAAGACCAGTTTCTAAGGGTTGTATGAACTCCTGTGCCTAGGAATAGTTCATTTGGAGAGGCCATTTAATCTCTTACAGTCAAATTGTTGCCTCCATGGGCACTAACGTCTCCATCTTTTGCTTTGGGAATGCATGGGGCATGTGTAGAGACCAAATGGGTCCTGTGTCATCTCCTGCCTCTGCAACAAGGACACCCTAGGGCTGAAGGTGAGAGGCAGGTGACATGGGGATGAGAAAAGGCGCTGTTGGATTTGTGCTCCAGTGAAATTCATTGCTGTGGTGGCAACTGTTAATGGGGTCCATGTAGAGAGGACCATTGATGAAGAACCTGGGGTGAAACAAATGGTCACAGTCCCAAATGCAGGTGAGGCCAAGAGGAAATGAGCTGATGAGTATGAGATGAGAGACAGCACTCATCTGTTCAATATGCAGTCAGAGTGTGCCTGTGTTGGAGACGATAATTCAGCATCCCGTTATGAACCCAGCTGTGGTAAGATCTATGCTTGTTATGCTCATGAAAAGTAAATGGATACAAAGCTTATTGAACTGAAAAAGACCAATATTTCAGTGATGGTTTTTGAATATGAATGAACTAAGTATTGCTCCTGTAAAATGCAGTTTTGTATTTAAGGGAAAATATTGCCTGCACTCCTTCACTCATTTGTATTATTCCTCTGGCCCTTTGAGCCATTCCTATTTCAGACTCCTGTGAAAGGCATAATAATAGTATATGCCATTTATTGAGCACTTACCATATTTTGGATGCTTTGCGTAATTTATTTATTCAATCTCCTTAGCAGAATTAAATACTATGTATTGCTTCATTTTAAAAATAAGGAAAGCTGAGGCATAGACAAATGACCTTAACTTGTCCTAACTAACAACTAAAAATGGCAGAGCAGGAATGAGATTGAGAAACACCTGCCCACAAAGCACATCTGCTAAGCAGCCACTGCATGCGCTGAGTGACAGATGGCACACTGTATTAGTTAGGCTTCTCCAGAGGAAGTGAACCAACACTTACTTTTTATTATAAGGAGTTGGTTCATGCAATACAGAGGCTGGTAAATCCAAAGATCTGCAGAATTTGTCAGCAAGCTGGAGACCTGGAAGAGCTGATGGTGTATTTTCAATCTGAAGATTGACAGGCTGAGACCTAGGGAGAGCAGATGATCCAGTTTGAGTCTGAAAGGCAGAGGAAAGGTCACTATCCTAGTCAAAGGCCACTGGGCAGAAAGAATTCTTTCTTACTTAGGGGTTATCAGCCTTTTTGGTTTAATTCAGCCCTTCAACTGATTAGACGAGGCCCACCCCCTTTAGGGAGGTCAGTATGCTTTACTCAGTCTCTGGACTCAAATGTTAATCTCATTCAAAACCACTTTAACAGACATATCCAGAACAACATTCGACCAAATGTCTGAGCACTTCACGGTCCAGTCACGTTGACACATATTAACCATCAGACACAGCTTGACTCACTCAGTTCTCACCACTGCCTATGATCCCTAGTTTATAGCTGAAATATGGAGGATGATGGAGGTAAAAGAGTTTCCTCACAGTCACTGCAGGAGCTGAGATTCACCCTCAGCACTCCCAGGAGCCAATGCTGGAGTCATTTCCCCTGCACACGTCTTTCAACAAGAAAATTTCTGTTCTACAATAAAGGGCTATTAAGGAGAAGATGACAGGGACGTGTGTTCAGCAAGAGCACATGTTTCAGGAAGATTAATTAGCAGGGAGTATGGAATGGATTTGAGCTTTGTCAAGGCCAGGAGACAGCTTGGAGACTAATGTTCATTCTAGAGCCTCACTTAACACCTCTAGGGCATTAACCATGGATGGATTTTCTTGTTGAGAATTTGAAGCATTATCCTAGAATGCAATACTATATTAACCCTCTTCTTAATTTACTCACAAAATAGATTTTAAATGATTTTTCTTCTGTAGTAAATGTATTCTCTATTTCTACAGTGAGATTTTAAAATTTAGCTTAGTTTTATTTATCACTTTCACTTTTATCTTCCAAACACTTATGTTTAAACATGTATTACTATTCACCTTTTGTAGACTGGAAAGTTAACTAATCAGTATGCAAGTCTATATTGGCATTTGCTATCAAAAAGCATTAGAACACAGTGGGTGAGTCCGGAGCTGGACTCTGGAGCCAGACTGCCTGTACCTTGGACATGTCACATAACCTCTCTATAGCTCAGTTTCTATATCTGTAAATGAGTTTTTATAAGTGAATTTTTGTATAAAAAGCATTTAGGAAAGTGCCTGGAACATATTAAGGCATCCAAAGGTTAGTAGTTTGCATCCAAAGGTATCCATAGGTTAGTGCCTATATGGTAGGCACTATTCTAGGTACCATCAACGGAATAATGATGCAAACAAATCAAATCCTTTTGTCCTTTGCTTTTGTGAAATTCATATTCTATGCAGAAGACAGACACAGTATTCTTCACAGAATAAGACAGTACTCTTATTGTTTATCAAAAAAGCAGCTTTGCTAAAAGTATTATTTTTATGATTGCAGAAACAGACATGGTACATAAACACAAACACACTTCTAACCTCAGTAGTAGTGAAGAAATATAAAATTATTTAATATTTTTTGCTTATTTTTTTTGCTTTCTTCTTTGCTTGACAAAGAGGAAACAATAAAGTTGGTAAGATTGTGGGGAAGAATGATTTATGACACACTGTTGAGTGCCATGACTTTTCTGGTGGGCATCCGTGATTGCCTGTATTTCCCTCATGCTGAACACCTACTTCTTCTGGAATTCCTGCCATCTCTGCTTTGAAATACACACTCTGAAACCACCCTGTTACCCACCTCCCCCAGTGCAAACCACCCTCATTTCTTGTCTGGACAATTCCTTGCCTCCCATCATCCAGTCTCCACCCAGCAGCCAGTGACTTTCTTAGCAGGTCACCACAATCGGGTCCCCCTATTGTGCAAAAGGCTTCCTAGCACAGATAGAGCCCTCGTGATCAGACTTCTGCCTGCCTTTCCCATATCTTCCTGATACCCACTCCACTCCAGCCACCTCAGCTTTATAAGTCCTCAAGCCTGCCCAGCTCAGTCCACCTTGCAGATTCTCCTATGTGCTGTTTCCACCTGGAACAAGTCACCCTAGAAGGTGGACTCCATTCAAATCTAATATCCTCTAGGATACCTCCTGACCATCCTCTCTAAAATATCAGTCTGTCACTGTACTCTTACCTTCTCTGTTTTTCTTAAAGTGTTCATCGCTCTCTGAAACCACTTCATGAACTTAATTTCTCACTTGTGAATTGTCTGCCTCCTCCCATGGGTGTAGGCTATATGTGGTCTGAGATCTTACCTGACTGGTTCACAGCTATATCCCCAGAGCCTGGGATGTCTGGGATTCTGTTTGCCCTTAATAAATATTTGTTGTACAAGTGGATGAGTAGCAAACCCTTAAACTCTTTACTATTCATTTATCCAGAAATTCTACTTCTGAAAGTTTACAGAAGCAGACAAGGAGATGCTAGAGGAATGTTCGTTGTAGCATCATGTTAGTTCCAAACTGGAAACAATTTCTCAGTACAACAGGAAGAGATTAATTTATAAACAGTCAATGCTTTATTCATATATTAAATACTTTACTGCTATTAAAATATACATGGTAAAATGTTACTTGAAAACAGTATGGTGGAACGAGTCACAATATATTATTGACTGAATAAAGCAGGTTATAAGACACAATGTACTATAACAATCCATTTAAAAAATAGCATATTTATTGTATATTCAGAAAAACTTTGAAAGATATAAGGTTCACCCAAACTTGAATCATAGTTATAGCTGAGATATGGGATTATCAGTTCAGTTCCAGTTCAGTAGCTCAGTCGTGTCCGACTCTTTGCGACACCATGGATCACAGCATGCCAGGCCTCCCTGTCCATCACCAACTCCCGGAGTTCACTCAAACTCATGTCCATCGAGTCGGTGATGCCATCCAGCCATCTCATTCTCTGTCGTCCCTGTCTCCTCCCACCCCCAATCCCTCCTAGCATCAGACTCTTTTCCAGTGAGTCAACTCATCGCATGAGGTGGCCAAAGTATTGCAGTTTCAGCTTTAGCACCAGTCCTTCCAATGAACACCCAGGATTGATCTCCTTTGGAATGGACTGGTTGGATCTCCTTGCAGTCCAAGGGACTCTCAAGAGTCTTCTCCAACACCACAGTTCAAAAGCATCAATTCATCGGCGATCAGCTTTCGTCACAGTCCAACTCTCACATCCATACGTGACCACAGGAAAAACCATAGCCTTGACTAGACGGACCTTGGTTGGCAAAGTAATGTCTCTGCTTTTTAATATGCTATCTAGGTTGGTCATAACTTTCCTTCCAAGGAGTAAGCGTCTTTTAATTTCCTGGCTTATGGTTCATTTTAAACCTTTTTCTTTGTGTTCTTCTGTATTTCTCAAAATTTCTATGATGAAAACATAGCACATTTGTAGCTTAAAATTTAATAAAATATGTTGTTGCCTTCTGTATTAAAGAGTTTATTTCTCAGAGTGATCTATGCAGGATCCACTGTCTTTTTTTCTAAATTCTCTTACTGAACACTGAGTGCTATATTTGCTTTGAGGTGGGTATTTGTGATCGTGGGGTAAATTGGGCTGCTTAATAATGCCTTGGCTTCAAAGGAGAAAGAGGTCTTTGTTGGTCAGCTGGGTCTTCTTCCCAACTAGAGAATGCTATGCAGCCTCAGATATGCCGCTGAGGTGACCAGCATGCTACAGAACAGCACTGCTTACTTTGTAAGCTCTCTAGAGCTCATATCCAGAGTTCCAAAGACTATTTAGTATTGAGATTCACTGTCAGCCAGCTAAGATTTTGTTCAGGGTTATGTACTGAATATCTGAGTGCCCTCCAAATTCATATGTTGAAATCCTAACTCTCAAGTGATGGTGTTGGGAAGTGATTAGGACGTGAGGGTGGGGCCATCATAAGTGGAATTAGTGCCTTGATAGAAGAAGCCCCAGAGAGCTCCTTCACCCATTTAGTCATGTAAGAACATGGCGAGAAGACAGAGTCTTAGAACCAGGAAGTGGTCTCTCAGCAGATACAGAATTTGCTGGTGTCTTTATTGAGGACTTTCCACCTTCCAGAACCAGGAGAAGCAAATGTTTGCTGTTTAAGCTACTCAGTCTATGGCATTTTTGCTATAGTATCCTGAACAGACTAAGATAGTGGTTTGGGGGCAAATGAATGGGTTCCTCTACATAATCCACTCTAAGTCGGGAGTGTGAAAGTCCTCTATACAACAGTGAAAGAGCCAGACAGGAAGTCGACTTTTAACTAACACTCAGAAAACTAAGATCATGGCATCTGGTGCCATCACTTCATGGAAAATAGATGGAGAAACAGTGGAAACAGTGTCTGACTTTATTTTTTGGGGCTCCAAAATCACTGCAGATGGTGACTGCAGCCATGAAATTAAAAGACGCTTACTTCTTGGAAGGAAAGTTATGACCAACCTAGATAGAATATTAAAAAGCAGAGACATTACTTTGCCAACAAAGGTCCATCTAGTCAAAGCTATGGTTTTTCCAGTGGTCGTGTATTGATGTGAGAGTTGGACTGAAGAAAGCTGATCGCTGAAGAATTGATGCTTTTGAACTGTGGTGCTGGAGAAGACTCTTGAGAGTCCCTTGGACTGCAAGGAGAGCCAACCAGTCCATTCTAAAGGAGATCAATCCTGGGTGTTCATTGGAAGGACTGATGCTAAAGCTGAAACTTTGGCCACCTCATGTGAGGAGTTGACTCACTGGAAAAGACTCTGATGCTGGGAGGGATTGAGGGCAGGAGGAGAAGGAGATGACAGAGAATGAGATGGCTGGATGGCATCACCGACTCGATGGACATGAGTTTGAGTGAACTCCGGGAGTTGGTGATGGACAGGGAGGCCTGGCGTGCTGTGATTCACAGGGTCGCAAAGAGTCAGACACGACTGAGCGACTGAACTGAACTGAACTGAATTAAAAAAAATTCACAAGTCTCCTGCTTTGTAGAGAGAGAAGAGGGAAAGAAGGAAGAATATAGGGAAGGTGGAAAAAGAGACTCTTGTTCTCCGGAAATAAGAAAATAGAGATTATTTACCTTAATTTTAAACTCATCATGAATTCACCCAAGCAGACTGATCAACTTAAAATGAAGCCACATTTCTTTCTTCACTTTCTCGATTCCCTTCTTATTTTAACCTGCAAGCGTTTGGCCAGGGTCCCAGTGGATTCTGTGAAGACTGCCTTCACTCCCCTTCCCCCACCCCCAGTCCACAGCTTGTTTGTTCTGTGGATGCCACAGACTGATAACTGCCTTGGAAGTAGCTAGAAACCCAGGATAAATTTGTAAAATTTATGAAATGTGTGGCTGATGTGAATAAGTAATGAGACTGTCTTATGAGACCACGTTCTCAGGGTGGCATGGAGCAGTTTCATTAAAAATATGTAAATGCCTAAACTTTAGAAATACATTTTATGTCTGTTGTAGCACTATTTTTTGAGCACTTTTCTCCACATGGACTATAATATGAATCATTTTCTCAAAGAAAATATTAGTTTTGTAATAGGACTTACACTTGAAATCAAAATCCTTAGTTATGTATTCAAGTTTGTAAAATGTGCTATTCTGTGCATATTATGATGCAGTGAGAACCCAAAGTTCTAGATTTGAATTCAGTTTATGGGAGTATTTGGGCATCATTTGGGGGGCAATAACTGTCATAAAGAATCCATTGTTGTGAAGTGTAGAAATGAATGACATTTAAGTAAAAAGCAGTATGTATTTCTCCTTGCTGTTCTGTTTCTAACAGAAACCATGTAAGAACTGGAACTCTCTCTTATAATTAATTTCATGTGAAAATGCCCAACAATTGTAAGAGGGTGTGCAAAATGGATAAACAGTGGGTAACAAGTGAATTGAAAACAGCCTTGAAGGGCATAGTGCTTAGAGCTGATATATAGCCACCGGATAGAAAAGTATGATTAAGTTTAGAAACAGAAGTCTGCAATCAATTTCATCCTCTTTAGAGATGGTCTGAACTGATGGAAGAAAGTCTAGAAGAGAAAGAGAGACTAGATCTTCCAAGAAGGTCTGGCTCCTGGGTGATGTAGGTAGAATCTTCTTCCTGTGGTGCCCTTGGAATACCAGGCTTCTCATGTTAGGAGCCTCAGGGTGATAGAAGCTTTCCTTGGTGGTGGAAGTCTCCCCCTGGGGCAACTGCTCTCTGAAGACTGAGTATGCAAGGGCTCTGTTTGTTTACTTGGCATGGCCTGGCCATCTGCATTCCCTGCTAGGCAATTTTCCTTTCAGGATGCAGCTCACATGGCAGATGAAGACCCAGAAAACACACATACACACATTCTCACACACACACACAGACACACTCACACACACACACAGCATGTTTTGTTTCTCACTTCTGCAGAAGCTCTTCAGAGAACCCAGGCCTGTCTCTTGAGTCCCACCAGCAGATGTCTCTCCCGGGTCTAAAGGCCAGACTCCCACATGCTTTTGTCTGGAGCCAACTTGGGTCTTAATACAATGTGACCCTCTCACCAGTTCTTGGTCAGAGGGTCAGTGCTTTGCACCATGTGTGCTATTCTGCTTTTATTTTTTTTTTTTTTAATTGAATTTTACAACTTTTACTTTTATTTTTTTAAAAAATGTAGAAACATAAAATCTATTTTTAGCTTGTGGACTACAGCAATAGACAGCAGGCTAGATTTGGTCCCAGGCAGTTTGCTGACTGTCCCCTGCACACCCCTGCTGCCCCACCCCCCAGGCTAATGCTATTCTGCTTTTAAAGACTCTTCCCTAAATAAGATCTTGGAAAATAATATGTGTCTTGAAGTTATTTTTAAGTATGTCTAACTGAAAAAGTTTCCTTCATTTTCAAGTAACAATATAATGCAATAATTTCAGTAAGTTTTGCCACGAAACATCCTCAACAAAAGAACCACAAGCAGAAGATTTAGTTTCAAGAAGAATTTCTGCTTTGTTACTCCAGGGAGTTGTCAAATGTAAATCTGGTTAGGTGATTGCTCTTCTTGAAACCTTGTCCTGTCTCTTCATTGCCCAAAGTTTATATCAGAAGCTAAATAGCACTAATATTATAATATTAATAAGATTTAATAATATCTAATGGTGATGGACAGGGAGGCCTGGTGTGCTGTGATTCATGGGGTCGCGGAGAGTCGGACACGACTGAGCGACTGAACTGAACAGAACTGAATGTAATAATGATGTAGGAGTATCATTATATTATTTTTCCAGGTCTGAGATGCTTGTGGTATTTGCAACCTTTTAAAAATTGTGATTTGTTGGAATTATATTTCTCATTCTATATAAATATTCACTATTCTATAAATGGTACGCTATTTTACAAATAAATAGAAAATATTTCTTAAATAAAAATATTATTTAACATTTAATACTGTATAAAACAATTGTAATATTTTTAGTGAAGCAGACTTCTCAATTGTATTCAGGCCCCACAAAATCTGGATCCACCCAGTCGACTCCTCAGTCAGAGTTCACTTACAGTAGATCCTGTGACTACAAGCATCTGGAAGAGCTGGAAGTAGGAAAAAAGACAAAACCCAAAGGAAAGAAAGTTCCTCATTTATCTTATCTCTCAATGAGAAAGGAAATCGCTCTGAGTTTCTTGGGAGGATGCTTCAATCCAAAGTTTGTTTCCTTTGGGGGTTCTTAGGAATTACTTTTCGAATATGAGTGTCCAAACCATGAGCAACCCTGGGGTTTCCACCTGTGTATATTTCAGACTCACAGGTGTGTCACAGCCAAGGGGGCTTTCCGTTTTCCAGTGGTCCTGCTTCAGATCCTCCTGTAGAAAGTTGCCTGCCATTGTCCAGCCCAAGTCAGCTTGGCTCCTCCAAACTAGCCTGTGAACCGATTTCATGTGATGCTCAGAAAAGATAGATACCACACACAGGTTGAGAGATGAACAAATCTTCGTCTATTGTGGTAAGTTCCTCTCTTTAGAAGTTCTGAAATCTTTCCATTCTATAACTGAGCCTCTATGAAATAATATGAGGAATCAGACAGGTTTATATTATTACTCTTACCTAAGATCTTTTTTCCTGTATAGTTTCTCAGTCTCTGTTAAATGTTTCGCACTAGTGTAAAGCTTTGATAACCCAGAATGCTTTCATCTCCCCAAATGGTAAATTCAGCACAAAGGCATATGTGCTCAAAGTCTCCCTCAAAACTTAGGAAAACTTACTTTGTGTGAGATCATTCTTCTGAGAACATCAAGTTTCCCTACGGAATAATTAGAACATAACTGTCTACAATGTTTAATTTACCTAAGTGAAGCCTTAGAAGTTCGTGTGACTTTACTAGTCTGTTGAAAATTGAGACCTGGTCGATTGCTTCTGCCCCTGTCAGCCCAAGGGGATCGGTTGTGTTAAAGTCTAGAAAAGGAGAAGCTAAAGTGGTAGAACCTTCCAGAGCATCTTTATCTCTATCATAGAAGATGGCACTCTGTTTGACAGTCTTCAGTCATCAAGAATAGGGAGCTTGTGTGGCTGACTGGATGAGGAAATCGGATGGACTCAATGCTCATCAAGCTAACCTTCTGATTATAATCTTATTTCCCCTGTAGATTCTCCTGCTGAGAAAGTGTTGACTGTAGAAAGCTGGCGGTGAAGGTCTTTGGCAGTTATAATTTCATGATTAATTTACAAATTGGCATTCTCCCACGCTGAGCACCATGAGGCGCAGAGACCACGTGGAAATTCTGCGAGTACAGACAGATCGTGGATGGCTGATCGTGACCTCACTGGACTCTGTCCACATGGTGGCAGGACCCGGCTGGGGGCTGAACTCTGTAGCTGAGCTCTTTATCTCACTTTCCCTAAGTGTATAAGAGTTAAATATTAGTTTAAGTCTGTTAAAATTATGGTTAGTTGCAGTTCAGTTCATATTTATGTTCTAAATGTTCTCTGTTTATCCATTCCTTCAGTTTTCCGTGTAACGACTTCTTGTTGATGACCCACTCTGTTCAGGGATTTTATTAGATAGTGAGGGTACCCTGATGCGTGCAGCACCATCCCTGGCCTCTAGAAGACTTCACTCCAGTTGGAGAAACATATATTTTAGATAATCATAATATGCTAAATTCTGCAATAAAGTTATAGGGAAAAAAGGAGTGATTAGCAGTCATTGAATGACTAGCAGTCAAAGAAGGCTTCCCTTAGGAGGGTAATATTTGTGCTGAGTTGCAAAGGTTGGCCAGGGGCTTGGCAGGCAGATGGAATAATCAGAAAATTTCTAGCAAGAGTGAAGAACATTTTCAAACAAGTAGCTCAAGAACATCTTCAAACAAGGATGGAATGTGGGTGTGAGTGCATGTGAGCTGGGGAATAGAAAAGAGGAAGATGGCTGAAGCTGGAAAAATAGGCAGGTGTCAGGAGAAGGGCTTTGCATATTGGTCTAAGGAATGTCTATCTTTATCTTGTGCATTAGAAGAAGAGTCCTTGAAATGCTCACCAGAGAATGTCATGGATGATATCACATTTGTCTGATTATAGAGGATAATTTCATGGGCGTGGGCCAGGTAGCAGGAAGACCAGTTGGGAGATGATTAAGGGTTAAGGGAAAAAGTACCAAGTGGAAACTGATTTCAAGGAAAATTACAGTGGGAGAAGCGTCTGAGGGCTGGGATGAGGGGGAAGTCCAGCACGAGTCCCACATTTCTGACTTGAAATGATGGCAATACCTTCAACCCCAATAAGGAATAAAGGGTGAAAGGCAGGGAATTTGTTATGGGGAGGTGCAAGATGTGTTTGTATTTGTTGACGTGGACCTGTCTGTGTAGAGATGTTCAGTTGGTTATTGGAAATAAGCATTTGGAGGTCAAGAGAGATATCTGGGCTGGAAATAAAAGTTTCAGAATTAAAGAACAGGTAGTAACTGAAGGCATAGGAAGGGATAATATGTCCAAGAAGATGTTGTAAGGAGAGAGGAGAATAGAGCCCAAGGCAGGACTCTGTAGGACTTTACGATGTAAGCAATGAACGGAGAGAGGGAAACGGAGAACAAGGGGCCAGCTGATGACTTGTTCTGGGATATTCTCACATTAAATTATCTTGATAATTACCAGGACTATGCTTCTTTTTTCCTTTTTCTTCCTTCTCTCTCTTTCATCTCCTCTTCCAACATCAATTTTTATTTTTCCATTTTTTCTTCCTTTTCATCCTCTCCTCTTTCTCCTCCTCCTCCTTCTTTTTTTCTTAAGTTTTGACTATTCCAAAATAAAATCTCGGGACAATGAAGCAGCATTTTGCTTTCCTATAAAATCTTCCCTACCCAATCTCAGAATCCTAATACAGACAAAGCGTCATTTACTTACTTTGCAATTGCTACACAACAGCATTCATTCGGTTCCATGAATTATCCCACTGGAACCTTCCCAAATCCTATGGGAGAGGTGTTCTAGTAACTTCCATTTTAAAGAGGCCCAGACAGCTTCCATGGCTTGCCAAAACCCACACACCAGATGTGTAGTCAGGGTTCAGACCTGTGTCACACTTCCCTTCCCCATTATTTGCTCTTCTTGTCAGTTACAATGTTGTGATGTTCAGTCCCTTCGTACCTAGCACCTCTTTGAATCCTTTGTTTTAATTCCTATTAGCTTGAGAGAAAAAGTCCCTTTCCAAGTCCTTTTTCTGTGGCTTCAAAAAGGCGTGTTGGCTGCTGGGTCTGTTATGACTTTTCCTGTTTCCTGTCCACCAAATGGGCTTCCTTGGTACCTCAAATGGTTAAAAAAAAAAAAAAATCTTCCTGCAGTGCTGGAGACCTGGGTTTGATCCCTGGTTTGGGAAGTCCCCTGGAGAAGGAAATGGCTACCTACTCCAGTATTCTTGCCTGGAGAATTCCATGGTCAGAGGAGCCTCGTGGGCTAAATGGTTTTGCATTCCTCTCCTGATGGTCGATTTTGCCACCAAGACAGGTGATCTCACTTTTAAATAATAATAATACTAGCAAACAATTGCAGTTATTATGTGTCAGGCATGTGGTAGTTCATTTTACCCAGCAGCTCTGTGGATCATCAGTGGGGCTTGCTGTACTCCCTGCATCTGAACTTGGCCCCGGCTGACCTTACAGGACTCTGACATGCGGTCTACTCCCTTCCCTGCTGGGTCCATGGCTAAGTCCCAGCTGGTCCCCCTCCTGCTGGCAGCTGAGATTTTCTCTGAGCCTGGGCCCTGCTGTCTGACCCCCAAACATGCGGTCTCTATCCCATGGGACTTTTACCCACAACTTCTACTGCTTTTGAAAATAAACACCCCCAAATTTGCCTTAACAAGTTGCTGACAGTGTTACACATGGAGTATTAATGTGTCTCACTGTCATAAATAGAGTCATAAACAGAGACAGCCTCTTCTGGCCCAGACTGCCTGGGAGGCAGGACTGTCCCAGTAAACCTCTCATCCCAATTTTCTGGAGACAAACATTTCTGGACTAGTCGAACTCTCTTTTATTTGCTTGGTTTCTGTAGCTGTAATAAACTGGATAACCTCCGAGTCTGCTCATGGCCTGGGTGGAGTTGGTGAATAAGTCCCACCTCTGAACTCCCAGGTCTCTGTCTCTGGACCTGGAGTGTCCCATCTCAGAGAGAAACGGCATTTGCAGACCACAGGGTTCATCAACATGCTGCATCTTAACTGTAACAACAGGTTTATTCCACAGCCAGAAATGAACCAAGCTTGCGTCTGCTTTCCCACACACAGTAAAGCCAATCTATAGACACCGGGTTGTGGTGAAGCAAAATGTGGTGTTAATTGCCGGGTGGGCTTCCCAGGTGGTGCTAGTGGTAAAGAATTCACCTGTCAATGCAGGAGACATGAGACACGTGAGTTTGATCCCTGGATCAGGGAGACCCACTGGAGAAGGGAATGGCAACCCAATCTAGTGTCTCTGCCTGGAAAATCTCATGGACAGAGGAGCCTGGCGGGCTATGGTCCGTGGGGTCACAAAGAGTTAACACGACTGAAGTGACTTAGCACTTAGCCAAGCAAGCAGTTAGGGTCTTTTCAGAACTAGCTGCCCTGGACTTCTTGCTCGGGGCCTTGCCGTAAACACTACAGTTCCCTTCATCACAACTGGTGTCAGTAGATCCGCTTTATTGCATGTGGGCAAATGGACCCAAGTTTGGTTTGGTACAAATTTTGTGGCGGAAGTAGGGGAGTCTTGTTCTGGGAGGCCCCATAGGATCCTGCTCGGTTATGAAACCACTGCAGATGGAGTAGAATATACAATTCACATTTACTTTAAAGATTAAATGAAATACCAACTTTCCTACTTGGTACAGACTGGATTTCTGGGGGATTCTGTCACTGTCCTCTGAGGGCAGAGGCACTTTGGTGGAAAACTCTGTGAGGCTCGGCCTGGGGCGTGGGTGAGTTGAGACTGTGCAATAACTCCTCCCCGCTCCCCTGCGTCTCTCCTTGTGTTTCTTCCTCTCCCCTCCTTCTTCTGTCTCCCTCCTTTCTTCCTTCTTCCCTTCTTTTCGTCAGGCTCTAGTTCTTCGTTTCTGTCAATGAAATGCTCTCCCTAGTGGGGACAGGCTGTCACTGGCATTTTCCAAGCATAACTGACCTGGGGAATCTGTGTGACTGTCATAGACTCTTAGAATGCCACTGCCCACGGCAACCACAGAAGTCCACCCCTTTGACATCTTAGGTGAGGAGTGGAAGGTGACTCAATCAAGGCAGAAGGAGGCAGAGCCAGACTAGGCCCCAGGGCTCCAAGGCTTCTTGTCCTGAGTTCTCAGCGACGTAGGGAGAATTGTCAACCAGGCTTTAAACCAAGGCACCAGGTCTGATTTCATCAAGAGGTTGTGGGATTTGCAGATCATCTTGTTGCTTGTACTGTTGTAAGAACAAGATTGCGGTGATGATTAGGAGGTGTCTGCTCCACATTAGTAATAGAACAGCCCTTCTGGAAATGCAGGGTTGGAGGGTGCTCTTGCCAAACTGTAGTAACCAGTGCCCGGGAATCCACATGCAGCCAAAACCAAGGCCAGCTGCTCCAGGGGATGGAACAATCTGTTCTTTCCCTGCCCATCCGGGAAGCTGGGCATGTCCCAAGGCAGGCCACTGTCAGTTAGTGCAGCTGCTTTTCCCAGAGGGAGGACCCTGGGAGCACCCTCACATTCCTGCATCCTTGTTCTCCTTGGCAGCTGGTTACATTATTCTTCCCAATGACGATATGGGAGACTGATAATAGTACTTCTCTAAAAAGATTATAAAACAATTATGTGGGTAAATGAAAATCTCTTCATTCAGACAAACTATTGCTACATGCTGCCATAGATCTGGAAGAATCCAAAAGATATAGACAAGCAAGATAATTTTGTATCCCATCTCTTATTCAACAAAAATGTCTGAGAACAACCCCAAGACAGTAGTTTTGTGAGAGGAGCTTAAAAGACACAAAACAGAATCATGGTCCCTGTACTCAAGGATTTGACTCTCTACTAGTGGATCATATTCATTTCCCATTTTTGCTTTAACAAAGTCCTACAGACTTAGCATCTTAAACAGCTCACTTTATCATCTTACACCTCTGGAAGTCAGAAGTCCAAAATGGAGCTCATTGACCTGAAAACAAGCTGGTAGGTCTGTCTTCTTTCTGGAGTCTCTAAGGACTATTCTGTTTTCTTGCTTTTTCTAGCTTCTGAAGGCCACCCACATTCCTTGGCTTGTGGTCTCTTCTTCCATCTTTAAAGACAGCAATGGCCAGTCAAGTGTTTCTCCCGTCATCACCTTTCTGGTTTTTCACTCTTCTGTCTCCCTTTGCCAGTTTTTCTTTTTAATTGGAGGATAATTTCTTTACAATGTTGTTAGTTTCTGTTGTACAACAACGTGGATCAGACGTAAGTGTACATATGTCTCATCCCTCTTGGACCTCCCTCCTACCCCCTACCCTATCCCACCCCTTTAGGTTGTCACAGAACACTGTATTGAGCTCCCTGTGTTATACAACAATGCCCCACTAGCTATTTTACATATGGTAATTATATATATATATATATATATATATATTTTTTTTTTTTTTTCCAGCACTGCTCCTTCAATTCCTCCCATCGTCTTCTTCCCTGGCTGCGTGCACAAGTCTGTTCTCCATGTCTGCATCTCTGTTCCTGCCCTGCAAATAGGTTCATCAACACCGTTTTTCCCCCTGCCAATTTTAAGGCCACTTGTGATAATATTGGGCATATTTGGGTAATCCAGAATAATCTCTTCATTTTAAAACCATCTGATTAGCAAAGTTAATTCCCCTTTGCTATGTAACATAGCCTAATTTTAAGTCCTGGTGGTTAGAAAGTGGACATCTTTGGGAGGCCATTGTGCTCGCTTCGCAGATTTAGACATGTTCATAGGTAATCATTAGAGGCTTCCCTGGTAGCTCAGCTGGTAAAGAATCTACCTGCAATGCAGGAGACCCTGGTTTGATTTTTGGTACAGGAAGATCTTCTGAAGAAGGGATAAGCTACCCACTCCAGTATTCTTGGGCTTTCCTGGTGGCTCAGATGGTAAAGAATCTGCCTGCAATGCAGGAGACCTGAGTTGTATCCCTGGGTTGGGAAGATCCCCTGGAGGAGGGAGCGGCTACCCACTCCACTGTGATTAGTGTGCTGATTGGGGGAGAGAGGAGATAATTATGGGAGCTGATAAGGAGAGCACCTAATCCAATCTGAAAGGATGATGTGGTGGTGGTGGGGCAATGAGGGAGTGTTTCTGGAAAAAGTGACATTTGAATTTAGATTTTTAGCTTGAGTGAGAGTCTGGTCAAGGAAGGGGAAGAGACAATCTAAGAAAAGGGAGAAGGGTGCAACAGAAGCAAGGATATATAGCATAACGGGGAATAAAACTGTGACTGGAGTGTAGGGTTTGGGGAAGAGAGTGGTGGAGACACAGGAGATTGGAAAAGTCATGCACTGGAAGGTTCTGTTGGGAAACACATGACACTTTCAAAGAGGGTGATTAAAGAGCCTTTTAAAAATTTTTGAATGAGGGAGACTTTTGCAATGTTTGGGTTGGGTTAAGGGAAAGCAACGGGGAGTGATGAAGTACCCTAGGATGGCAACAGCCAGAAGTGTCACCCTCCCTAGGCCTGAGGGCAATGAGTCACTGTGAGATGGTGGGGAGTTGTGACTATAGGGGGAGCTACTCTGTGGGAGCTGTGGTCTTTGATAGAAAAACACAGCGATTTCAAACCACATCCTGGCAGGGAGAGGTCCAGAGGAAGTTCTGACGTTCCCACCTTCCAACCTGCTGTTCTTGCCTTTCACCAGTTAATCCAACCAGAAGCCAGGGGTGGGGGAGTTTGGTGAACACTATGTGTGAAATTTAGCCCCATGTGACTCAGAAGAAAGTGATTTGGAAGGGGAAACTGCAGCGACCAGACAGGAGGACCTTGAATGTTGTGAATAGAAATCTGAATTTTATACTGAAGGTCAGAGAGATCCTAGGAAGTATTGCAAGCAGGTCAGTCCATGGCTGTTTGAATCTTTGTATAGGTTCCCACTCCCCATATTACCTTCATCCCGTAGGGTAGAGATTTTATCTAGTTTCCATCTCTTATCTTTACCCCATCTCTGAGAGTCTTGACAAGCTGATTGGCACACCTTGTTAGCCAAGATATGAACGGCCAACAATGCCTTAATGTGCCACCTTCTTCAGACATGTTTAAATTCACTGGGAGCCTTCAATCCCTGGATCAGTTAGTCATTGCCATGAAAATGTGCTACAAATTACTTCCAAACTCTGAGACTTTAAATAATAAGTATTTATTTAGCTCAGAAGTCTGTGGGTTGGTGATTTAGGCTGGAAAGTTTCTCTGGTCTCACCTGGGCTTGCTCGTATATCTGGGGGTCATCAGTCTGTTGGCTGAAGATCTGCACCACTGGCTGGTGGTCAATGGTTTCTGATGTAGCTCTTTGCCCCTTGTTTCTCCCTCCAGGGGCCTCACCTGGGCTGGTTCTGAGCAGAGTGGCCCAGGCACAGGAGCAGAGTCAGAAACGCTCCTGCTCCTGACCAAGCTTCTGCTTGTGTGAGGACTGCCGCCATTTTATTGGTCAAAGTGAGTCGGTGACTAAATAGACTCCACTTCTTGATGAGAGAAACTGCAGAGTCACGTGGCAGATGACATGGCTAGAAAAGCCAATAAAGAACTGGTGCCATTGTGGCAATTCATCTGCTAATCATTGTCGGGTGTCTAAACCCAGGCAACAGAGAATGATTTCTTTACCAAATTATGGATTTGTTTCTGGCTAGAACCTCCCACTAAACCATCAGCCCTGCAGAGCACAGCTGTACTTCCAGTGGCTCTAACACATGTGCTCACAGTAAAGTTTCACTGAAGCCTGCAATGCAGGAGACGCGGGTATGGTCCCCGGGTGGGGAAGATCCCCTGGAGAAGGAAATGGCAACTCACTCCAGTATTCTTGCCTGGAGAATTCCGTGGACAGAGGAGCTTGGTGGGCTACAGTTCATGGGGTTGCAATGAGTCAGACACAACTGAGCAACCAAGCATGCATGCACACCTGCATGCTGTTTCACTTTCTCTTTTTCAGATTTTGATAAAGTGAGGTGAATCTAGTCAAGCAAAAGCTGTCCCTCAGTAGGGGCACTGTCTCACTTTATCACTCTCCACTAGGGACAAGGAAGTTGGCTCAGTTGCACAGCTTGAACAGAAATGTGAAAGTGTTAGGTGCTCAGTCATGTCCAACTCTTTGCAACCCCATGGACTGGAGCCCACCAGGCTCCTCTCTCCATAGAATTCTCCAGGCAAGGAAACTGGAGTGGGTTGCCATTCCCTTCCTCAGGAGATCCTTCCAACCCAGGGATCGAACCTGTGTCCCCTGGATTGCAGGTGGATTCTTCATGGTCTAAGCCACCAGGGAAGCTCCCATCTTGAACAGATGACATCACTAACTAAAGGATATGACACTTCTGTTATGGAATGGTGTCCCCTCTAAATTCATATGTGTTGAAATCCTAACCCCTAGTATATCAGAATATGACTGCATTTGAAGATTGGGGTTTTAAACAGGTAATAAAGCTAAAATGAATTCATGTATGTGGGCCCTATTTCAATATGACTGGTGTTCTTATAAGAAGAGATTAGGACACAGACATACATGGAAAAAAGACCATGTGAAGACACAGGGAGAAGAAGCTGACTCTCAGTCCAGTAGAGAGACCTCTGAAGAAACCCTGCCAATACTTGATCTCAGATTTCCAGCCTCCAGAATTGTGAGAAAATAGATTTCTATTAAGTCACACAGTCTAAGCTACCTTGTATGGCAGCTCTAACAAATTAATACATCCCCTTTCTTACAAGGGAACAGTTTATTTGGAGTGAGGTTTGTTTGGAGGGACTCTCCCAGCCCCACTCCCGATATGAGTCAGAGGAATCCTAGTTGACAGCCTGGAAGAGGCTTGCCCACAGATGAAGTGCCAAGTGTTGCATGTACGGGAAACTCATGGGATCCCTTCAGTGTGGCCCCTTGCAGGCTGAAGACAGATAGTGCTGGTCCTTTCATGTGGCCTTTCCCGGAGCTTTGCAAGCAGTTCTAACTTGTTCTTTGTAGGCTGATGCTAAATTCAATTCATTAGCAAGTTTCCCAGTGGCCTAATTTTATTGGTTCCTCAGGAGTTCCTCTCTTGCTTTTCAGGCCTCTAGTCATCTAAAATGTGGTGTCTTCAGCAAATTCACCCCTCTCATTATGTGTGATCTCTCTTCTAGGCCATTTAGCCCTTCTTGCAGCTCCTAATAAATAAATACTGATTCTAAGACCAAAAACCCAAGAGGCCATACATTTAATTGCTTTCCATGCTGAGCAAGAATCATTTATTAGCGCTGTGCAAAGCGCAGTGTTTGAAAACTCCAAACCACATGAAACGCCGCAAGTTCTGAGCCAGAGTCTAACGGAGAAGCAGCCAAGTCTCATCTGAACTTTGTTAGGCTTCATGACCTTTCACAAAACCTCAAAGCAAACATAATTCAGCCCCTGGGTAGGCTCAAACTCTGAGCTGAGTCCTGTCATTTGTTTGGTTTTGTAGCAGCTGCTTGTATCACAAATCCACACTTCTGGTTTTAAAAAAAAAGATCCTCACGATGGCTTCAACCCAGTGTGATGTTCTGCTTTGTTTTTGTTTTGTAACATGTCTATTAACTGTGAAACTCAAGACTCCTTTGGAAAGCTAGCTCAACTTGTGGGTTTAGGATTGCCAGGTAAATAGGGACCAAGTGATTTAAGTGGAATTCGGTGAGAAATCAATTGTTGTGAATCTGATTGGAATAGCTGGGAGAGAAGGAATAGCTGAGGGTAGGAGCCAGAGGCCAGAGGGGGATAGCTCTGTTTTGCTTTCAAAAAGGAAGGTTTGGTGCCCAGGCATTGTCTGGACACAGTGTGTGCATGGTACGAATGTGTCACTGACCTCTTCAACTTATGTCATCTGTAGTTTTCTGCTTGTCCTGAAATTCATTCAGAGCCCCGAGCTTTGCAGACATTTCTATATCACCATATGTCCGTCTGGGCCTGCTGGACCGCTGCCTGACTGAGTTAGGCTGGCTGGACAGGGAACACTACGATGAGAAGGAGGCCAGCCTGGGGCTTTTCTTGCTGCAACTGGATAAGAAAGGGCAGGGACGTGGCAGACAGGAAGGGTTTGGACTCTGAGTCAGATGTGTCCACTGGGTTGGCAAAGATGATAATAGAAGTTTGGTCGTATGCAGCACATCCACTCACTGGAGATTATGCTGGTAGCCCAGACAAAAAGAAGTGAGCAGAAGGAACACGGGGACTTCCTTAGGCAAGTGGAACCATGCCGCAGACTGGCATCTTAGCAGTCAGCCCAGTTTGGCTTGGTAACAGATGGCTGCCCCAACCATGGGGCTGGAGTTGGGGGCCAGGATTCTGATCAGCTTGGGTTAAAAGTTAATTTGGGTAGGAGGGGAGGGTAAAGGTGGTGATGGAACAAGAGTGGATTCACACAGAATTTGGGGTGGGAACTTAGTTCTAACAGATGCCCTCCCTGTTAAACTGAGTTTCAAAATCAGGTAAACTGTTGCTGGACTTCCGCAACACGCTGCCATTTTCCCTTCTTCCTCCCCCTACTCTCCTCTGCCCCAGGTAGAGCTGGAAAGGGCTCAGAGCAGTGGAAGGAGATGAGGTCATAGAAGGAGGGGCCCTAGATCAGGTGGGGCCTTGGAGGTCGTCGTGAGAACTTGGGAAGGAAGGGGCTCCAACCACTTACCTCATTGTCTCCCCTTCTCTGCTTCAGTGTTCCCAAGTCAAAGCAGGTCCTACAATGAGATTCAACACTTTTTATACACTTCAGGGGGTACGCAAATCAAATTATTTGCATTGGCAATCTTTTTGTAACCTTTGTAAAATTCTCAGTGTAACCAAATTGCATTTGGTAAAGTTAACGATTATATAATTTCATATCAGTCCTGCAGAAAGGAACGAAAGGGTAAAAAATATTTCAAAAATATTTCGATCCCACTGCTTTGGACTTCCATGTTGATCTCATAGATGTTTTATCTCTGTTTATGTACATAAATATTTTAATACAAATTATACCAAAATTGATGGATTTTATTGAAAAACATTTAGGATTAATCTTTGTTAAATCAACTGATCCTTTGATAATATTTCCATAAACCAGTTACACCATTTTTATTTTTGTTTGAATAAAAGGATTATCACTAGGATCAATTAAGTTTCTGGTTTGATTAATTTATTATGACTCAGCTTTTACCTAGTTGTCCATTCTGTGGTCATGAGTTTTCTTTGCAGAAGTGATTTCTACCAGCATCATTCCTCAGGTCTAATTTATATACATGTAAAGATTTGATTCTTCCATTCACTTTTGACTAATAAGCATTCTAGATCATATGCAGATTTAGATACTGTACTCCAGTACTCTTGCCTGGAAAATCCCATGGGTGGAGGAGGCTAGTAGGCTGCAGTCCATGGAGTCACTAAGAGTTGGACACGACTGAGCGACTACACTTTCACTTTTCACTTTCATGCATTGGAGAAGGAAATGGCAACCCTCTCCAGTGTTCTTGCCTGGAGAATCCCAGGGACGGAGGAGCCTGGTGGTTTGCCGTCTATGGGGCCGCACAGAGTCGGACACGACTGAAGTGACTTAGCAGCAGCAGCAGCAGTTTGTTTTAAAAAACTATTTCTACCAAGTCTTTTTTCCACTTTCAATTTTTCAGTTTTTCATCTGTAATACATTTTACCACATATAGTTAGTTTTATTTTCTGTTGATTATATTTTTCAATAACATTTGATAAAAATTAGATGAACTGCTAGTTGTTAAGTTTTTATTGGCGCAGCAGGAAAAAAGCACAGTCTTAGGAACTAGATGACAGCAAAGTCTAAAGTGGGGTTGAGGGCTTGCCCTTGGCCCATCTTACCTCTTACCTGCCTGCCACGCTGTCCAAACCCATTAAACCTTTGTTTGCATGCAGTTTGGCCTGTAAAGAAGATCTGTTTTTAGCTCTTTGACACAAGTGCCAATTTCATCTGTGGAGGCTGAGGGCCACTGAGGAGGAAGGTCAGACAGACGACTGCTTCATCATGATGAAATTTCAGAACAAAGCAAAAAACTGCATATCCTTTTGACGATACATTTTGACCCAAGATCATTATCCCCACATTCCAAAGTTGCTAATCTTCATCCCTTTAATTTATTACAAAACTTTGTGAGAACTTAACAATGTAAGAAAGAGACTTCTGTAAGCACTTTTAGGAACAGTTTAAAATGTGCAGGGTTGGAGTAAAGTGAAGACTGGACCTAGATATTGTCAGACAAAGACAGATATATCACTTAGATGTGGAATCCAAAAAAAAAAAAAATGATACAGATGAACTTATTTACTAAACAGAAATACACTTGCAGACACAGGAAACAAACTAATGGTCCCCAAAGGGGATAGTGGGGTGGGGTGTCGTTTTGTCACTGAGCTGTGTCCATGAGGGAGAGGTAAATTAGGAGTCGGGGATTAACATATTCACACTACTGTGTATAAAATAGGCAAACAAAAACCTACTGTAAAGCACAAGGAACTATATTCAATATCTTGTAATAAGCTATAATGGAAAAGAATCTGAAAAAGAATATATATGTATGCATAGATGTATGTGTGATGTATGTATATGATATATGTATATATATGTATGTATGATATGCGTATATGATATATGTATATATATGTGTGTGTATGACACCTGAATCATTTTGCTGTGCACTTGAAACTAAAACAACATTGTAAATTTACTGTGTTTACTATATAATTTTTTAAAACGGTAAAAAAAAAATGACTGACATAAGTGCCGAAAACAGACAGCAATTGGTACTGAAGAGAACAGGCACGTGGGGCCGGAAGACCTGGCTCTGGACCTAGTGTGTCTTCTTTCTAACTTGGGGAACCTAGGGCCATTTCCTTGGCCTCCTTAAGGCTCAGTTTTCTCAGCGACACAATCCTGAACATCTCATAGGGTGGCTGTGAAGCAAGCAAACGCTTACTGAGTGGTGCTCATGAACTTGGGAAGTGAAGTTTTCTTCTTCACAAAACATCTCGTCCTGTCCTGTCTCTCCTCCCCTCTTCCACCGAATCCCTCTTCCTCTCTCCCCTCCTCGCCCTCCTTCTGTTGGTGGGCCACACTTAACAGACTTGGGGCAGGGACTGGCTGCACTAGAAAGATCGATTTATGATTTAGGGTGGGGGTTGATATAGTATCAAGTATCAAGAGCTTCCCTGGTGGCTCAGTTGGTAAAGAATCTGCCTGCAATGCAGGAGACGTGGGTTGGGAAGATCCCCTGGAGAAGGGAAAGGCTACCCATTCCTGTATTCTGGCCTGAAGAATTCCTCCAGTCCATGGGGTTGCAAAGAGTCAGACACGACTGATCAGCTTTCACTTTGACATATCAGTGGACCTAGAGGTTAACTTTGTCCATGTGGGCAATCAACAAACCAATCATGCTTATGTAATGAAGCTTCAATACAATTCTGGACACAGAAGCTCAGGTGAGCTTCCAAGAGTAGCAACAATCAGTAAGTACTGTCACACACCAATGCTAGAACCTCCTGTGGACAATGGCAAGGTCACATCTGGGACTCTCCTAGACTCTGTGCACGTGAGTTTGAGCAAGCTCTGGGAGATGGTGATGTACAGAGAAGCCTGACGTGCTGCAGTCCATGGGTTTGCAAAGTTGGGCACACAACTGCACGACTGAACTGAACTGAATTAGACTCTTTGCCCTGGGGCTTCCCTGGTGGTTCATATAGTAAAGAATCTGCCTGCAATGCAGGAGACTTCAGGTTCAATCCCTGGGTTGAGAAGATCCCCTGGAGAAGGGAATGTCTACCCACGCCAGTATTCTTACCTGGAGAATTCCATGACCAGTGGAGCCTGGTGGGCTATAGTCCATGCGGTCGCAAAGAGTTGGATGCGACTGAGTGACTACCCCTTTCTCTTCTTTCTCAGACTCTGTCCGATGCAGCTGTTCCTTTGGCTGATTTTAATGTATTCTTTCCCTGTATTAAGTGCAACTATGGATGTAAGAGCTTTGATTGAGTTTGTGAATTTTCCTAGTGAATTATGGAGTCTGAGGATGGTTTTGGGAAACCCTTGAACTTAGTTGTTTTCAGAAATGAGAATGATCTTATGCACTCTTCTCTCTAACTTTGTAGCTGGATCCTAACTCCTTGCCTTTGGATTAAGAAGTCTTGTTTAGCATTGGCAGTTAGGAAGACCGGACCCTGAACCTCACAGTTTAGCTAACTCCAGGTACCATCCCCACTGTTTATTACTTCTTCCTCAAAATTCTGAAGAAAAAAAAACCCCGTGTATCATCTTTGTCACCTTTGGTGATTTTTGGAATGAAAGAAAGAAAAATATTTGTCAAGTACTTATTTGCTTTGAGCTGCGGGTGAAATGCAGTTGAAATTGTGTAATTCAAATTCCTTCAGGGAGAAGTAAAGTTTGCCAAACATAAAGAAAAGTTTGCCCATGTCACTTGTATGGCTAATTCACTCCACAAATGCTTGTGTTCAGGCATTGTTCTAAATGCAGTGGGTGCTGTACTCAGTTGTGTCCTGCTCTTTGTAACCCCATGGACTATAGCCCATCGGGCTCCTCTGTCCACGGAATTTTCCAGACAAGAATACCGGAGCAGGAATGCCATTTCCTACTGACATTTCCAGACCCAGGGATCAAACTTGCATCTCCTGAACCTCCTGCATTGGCAGGAAGATTCTTTACTACTCTGTCAATCAATATATGTATATTAACTCACTTGACATATTGACCACTGAAGCAGGCTTTATTATTATTACTGTCATCATCACACAAGTGGGCAAGCTGGACCCAGGGCAGTGAAATAACTTGCATGAGCTCCCACGGCCAATAAATAATTGAGACAGGCAGAAGCTCAGGTTCTAGGACTGTTCTGGAGCCCCTTTGTTATTGAGGCTGTGGATTCAAAGACTTGAGTCTTACATTAAAAGGAGCCCAGTCTATTGGGGGAGACTGACTTATAAGCAAAAAATAGTTTTAACCTACAAATTCTACAATATAGTGCAGAAGTGAGAGGAACAAATACAAATTGCTTTTACTGGAAAACTGAGATAGCTTTTTTACTTAGCTCTTTTCCTTGTGCTTCATAACCAATCCATCTTCACATCTGTCAATTCTACCCTTCACTTCATCCCAAATTATCTGGAAGCAACTCTTTGTTGCAAAATTTTCTTAGACTGTAATTGTCCTTTACCTTTCTCTGCAATGTCTTTTGTTATACAAATTTGAAATTTAAATTTAAAATAATTTCTCATATGACCCTACTAAAAATCATAAAGACATTATATTTTCTTCCCAAAGTTTTAAAAATTGCTCTTCACATTTAGCTCTAAGGTATGCCATTTGTTAGACTTGGAATTTACTTTTGGGCACTGCATGTGCTAAGAATATAGTTTTATATTTTTTTTCCTTATCAGTAAAAATTTGCTCAGCTCCAGTCTTCTGCAATCCAATATCTTGTAACAAGCTATAATGGTAAAGAATCTTTATATGTATGTATGATGGTATATATATATGATTCAGTGGTCACATTAAAATTATTTAATTACTCATCTGATTCCTAAAGTACTGACTTCGCTTAAAGTTGCTACAATATCTAATCAACCTTTGTAATATCCCCCATTTTGAGCACAGATAAATTTCTTTTCCGGCTAAGAGCCAGTGTAAGAGATGTGACCAAAATGTACCTTGTCATAAACAGGGATGTCAAAAATACACATTATATTTTCAGTAATGGACTTAGCTCACACAATGACCATCTCTGCCACATTACTTTTTAAAACATGAGAGAAAATACGAAGAGTATTTTCTGCGTTGTCTAGCACATGATCATTGAACTAATAATGTTCCAAGTATGTTATTTATCACAGAAGTAATTAAAAGAAAAACCTCATATGCCCCTGAGGTCCCTGAAATCTAAAGGATGATTGAGTATCTTAATTGAGTGTCATAAATTTTTCCTCCCAGAAAGAGCCCTTAGAGATTATCTAATGCAACCCCTTCCTTTTACATTAGAGAAAGAGTGTCAGAAGAGTAAATGATATGTACTAGACCATACAGCTGAAGCCTGGTTGGGCTCCTCTTGCCCTCAGCTCTGCTTGTTAAGGAGCCCTAAATAAGTCTTAACTGTGACTAACCTGCCTCCATGCACCTTGCTTTACCTGAAGGAAATGAGATTTCCTGGGTTCCCTGCTAGTTTGCACACCTGTAATCAGGGCCTAGGAGTAGTCACTGCCTCGGAGTGTGTGCTGGAAACAGCTTGCCCTTCCTCATGAACAAATCTGTAGGAACTGATCTCCTATGTTCCGACTCGGTTCTCAAATTTGCACTGCTGGTTGACAAGACCACTGAACTTTGTGGCTAGAAGATTTGAGCTTTTCAAAAGGAACTTTACCCAGGCTAACATGTTCATCAGTATTGTCTGATGTTTTTTAATAATGGATGATCAAGACCTTCCCTAAGCGAAACCTCAGCTGGACCTGAGCTGGTTTCTAATACCCTGTCACAAATCATGTTCTATGCTGCAGTGCTAACGTGGGAACAGGGACCACGTCTGCAACGTTGTTGGATCCTACAGAGAGGCAAAAGCCCATAGAACCCTTCTCATCTTTCACTTAACAGCCCAAACAGAGGAGTCTGGCAAAAGAAGAGATCCTTTAAGAATTTCCTTTGCCAGTCATCTGTGGTCTTATCTCTAGATCTTCTACTTAGGAACTTTTCGGACAAAGGACCACAGACCTGTTGGTGGTCAACATTTCAGAAGGTGTTTTCCTAATATGATTCCTAGGCATGATTTTATAACTTACCCCAAACCCTGATTGGGGTATGGAGCTCCGCTCCTGAGTTCCAGTCCTGTAATTGGCGATGCCAAACTTCTGTTGTGTCCCACATGTTGCTGTGACTGTCCATTTTTATAGGATAACTGCTCCTCAGTGCCTAAGTTCATGGTTTCCTCTGCTGTAAATAACTACAGAGGAGAAGAATCTAAGACAAATACAGTAAGGCTGCTTGTTTTGACCAAATTGGCAATTAATTAAGTCCATGTGGTTAGAAGTTGCAATCAACATTTGCAGCAAGAGCAGCATCTTCTGGATAAACAGAAGAAATGAAAAGAAACAGATGCGGAAAGGATCTGAGATCTTGGTGTGGAGGCTTCATGGCTGTGTATCTAGGGACTCATATTTATTTCCAGGTGTATGCAAGAAACTCTCAGATGGCAGGAGCTAACCAGCGCTGACGTATGGAAGAGTAGGAGGAAAGTTTTAATTACATCTATCCTTAAATTCGAGATGGATATGGAAATCTCAGCACCTGGTATGTTTCAGAGGGAGTGGGATGAAGGACCACCTCCATTCTGTTCACGCGTGTGCCTTTAGAGAGAACCATCTTTGCAGCAGGAATTCCTGCTCAGGAGAGGATTCCTTTCCTGTAGCACATGTTGCATGAGAGTAACATTGAGATAGAATTGAGAACAGAGGCTGAAAAGCCAAGGCAAGCAGATTGAAGAGGAGCCACACCAAAGCCAGATACGGATGGCTATTTATGAGAGTGAGACCACCATTCCCCCTTCCCACTGCCTTCATCAGAGGCATTCTGCTAATTGTAGAGGCATCTCCTGGAAGAAATTTCTCTTTTTATTTATAATTTAATTGTTTGAAAGACTGAATACACACACACACACAGTGTCTCCTCTCATTAGAGGGACGCTCATTTTCCTGGCCTCCACTTTGGAGCAGGGATGGTGCTCAGCCTTCCTGGTGAGCCCTACTCATGCTGTGCAGTCCTGAATATTCATTGGAAGGACTGATGCTGAGGCTGAAACTCCAATACTTTGGTCCCCTGATGTGAAGAACTGACTCACTGGAAAAGACCCTGATGCTGGGAAAGATTGAGGGCAGGAGGAGAAGGGGACGACAGAGGGTGACATGGCTGGATGGCATCACCGACTCGATGGACATGAGTTTGAGTGAACTCCGGGAGTTGGTGGTGGACAGGGAGGCCTGGCGTGCTGCGGTCCATGGGGTTGCAGATAGCCGGACATGCCTGAGCGACGACTGGCTGACTGACTCCTGCTGTGTGGTGGCCCTGAGCCCTGTCCCTGTGGAGCAGTTGCTGCAAAGCAGTGCAGGTTCTTCTTGGGGCCGAGACTTGTTTTTCTTTCATTTGTTTTACTTCCTATATTCTTCCTTAAATGAAAAAAATAAATCTTGGCATATGGCCTATCTTAAAAAAAAGGCTGTTCTGGTTTCCATTTCTAAGAGAATTTTGGCAGCAAAAGCCACAGAGCTGGATATTTTACTGCATGTATCAATCAAACCCGGTGCATATGGAAACAGGCCTATCGAGATAAACTCTCAGAGCAATCGCTGTTCACAAGAAGCCATTTCAAGAAAAGGATTTTCCAACCCCAAGTAGAGCACAAAATAAGACGATAAGGAACGGGCAAAAGGAATGACTCAATGAACAAGAGGAATGGTACACGTTTCTAGTTCATAAAAATAACAACAATTACTCAGTGGCAGTCAGGTTTGATAAATCTGATTTTTTTTAAAGTCAGGAATCCACTGCATGCAAGTCCAGACACCAAATTCAAACCATTTTAATTAAAAACAATGAGAATTTATTTTAAAGATTATTGGCTCTCTCAGGGAATCTACTCAGAGAAGGCAATGGCAAGCCACTCCAGTACTCTTCCCTAGAAAATCGCATGGATGGAGGAGCCTGGTAGGCTGCAGTCCATGGGGTCGCTAAGGGTCGGACACAACTGAGCGACTTCACTTTCACTTTTCACTTTCACACATTGGAGAAGGAAATGGCAACCCACTCCAGTGTTCTTGCCTGGAGAGTCCCAGGGACGGGGTAGCCTGGTGGGCTTCCATCTGGGGGTTCGCACAGAGTTGGACACGACTGAAGTGACTCAGCAGCAGCAGCAGGGAATCTAAGGATGAGTTAAAGCCTTCAGCTACAGAAGAGGCCAGGATGCAGATGGTGCCCCATTACAACCGGAGTCGTCTCTCGAGGTGCTGTCTGGTTTTGTCCACGTGGCAGAAACGATGACAGGAGGGCCCCTCTTCACCTCTGAGAAGAGACTGGTCGGTCCCACGTCCAAATGTGCACTGTGGGTCTTACTGATGCAGGTGCTCACCTCAGAACAACCAGCTGTAACAAGAGGGATGGGACACTTGACTGGCCTCGCTGGTGCCAACCTCTGGGTCAATCCACTGGTTGCGGAGGGCAGGGGTCATACTGCACGGAAGTTCCCACGTTAAGCGTGTGGATCCAGAAAAGACAGAGTGGAAAATAGGTGTGGTCAACAGAGTTCAACACTATTTGGGGAGCTGCCTTTCAGTTTGTTTTCCTTACAACGTTGCTGGCTATAGGAAAATAATGTGTTTCTTTGACTTAGTATGGAATGGAACCCACGTTTGTGTGTGTGCCTGGGGGATATTTTTGGCTCTAGGAGGTTAGGCTCACACTCTCCCCAGAGTGAACTCTGATGGCATTAAATACAGGCCTCAGTAAGAACCAAATACAAATGAATGCTAGCCAACATCATGGTTTGGAGAGTATTGTGTTTCTTCTAATTAAAGGCTCTTAGGCAGCAGCTGGGCTGAGAAAATGCTGGAATCAAAGATCAGCATCTTGTAGCATGCTGATTTTCACTGAACCATGAGGTGGGATTCATTGCCACACACCTCTTCCTGCGACTTGTGAGAGTCATTGCCCTCTGCTGTTCCTGTCTTCACTAAAGTGCTGCAAACATACTATGTTCTCAACACACTCCGTTCCCCCTCTGACTCTCTGCAAACAAGGATGCCCCTGTTGGTATACCCGTTTGAAAGCTTCTGATTCCTTGCTTGAAGATTATCAGGGTGAGTGGTTAATTATTTCCAATTTGCTTTATTGTAGTAACACTCATTGAAATTATTGAAAGCAATGCAATATTCCAATAATGTCAGCAGGAATATGGGTCAAGGTCTTTTATTCTATAGGAAGAATTTTCATTAACCTAATTACAATAGAATCCTTATAGCTATAGCGAGGTGGAAGTACATTGAGAGTTCTCAGCTACTTCTACTGCCTACACTCACAGGTAATACAATCACACTTCTAAGGAGGAAGTGGACAATCAGAGACATGTGAGTCAACAAAGGAAAAAAGTCAACAAATGGCTTGAGAAAATACTGTGAAATATAAGAAATGGTAAATGGTTCATTAAAGATAAAAAAAAAATTTGTGTAAGATTAAAAACAGTTAACTAAAGGGATCCAAAGTAAATCTTTGAAAGCATCTGTTTTGTGTTCTCAATAAAATTCTCAAAAATGTGTCCTTTATCAAACAGAAGAGGAAGGAGAACATGATAAGACAATAGACTAAGATGAAAAGAGAGTTGCTTAGGCTGTAGGAAGAGATTTAAAAAGCTCAAAAAGATAAAGGTAGTAAAGAAATTTAGATGCTTCATACATTTCTAAGTTGCTATCATAAATTTAAACAGTTGCAAAGGATCTTCTTTATAGTGTACTATGAACATTTGTATTTTAAAACAAAAATATGTCATCATTATTTAAAAAGTGTCCAATGTGATTTAAATGGCTTAATTATTTCTGTGATGACCACTGTCTACTTTAAATAATACTTGAACAAACTCATCTTTAAAAGGTGGAAATTTAAAATAGTTCCACATATTTTCAGTTCACTTTTCCTTTTTCTATAGGATTTATAGCAATATAAGAAGTTCGTGACATTGTACAGGACACAGGGACCAAGACCATCCCCATGGAAAAGAAATGCAAAAAAGCAAAATGGCTGTCTGAGGAGGCCTTACAAATAGCTGTGAAAAGAAGAGAAGCGAAAAGCAAAGGAGAAAAGGAAAGATATAAGCATCTGAATGCAGAGTTCCAAAGAATAGCAAGGAGAGATAAGAAAGCCCTCCTCAGCGATCAATGCAAAGAAATAGAGGAAAACAACAGAATAGGAAAAACAAGAGATCTTTTCAAGAAAATTAGAGATATCAAGGGAACATTTCACGCAAAGATGGGCTCGATAAAGGACAGAAATGGTATGGACCTAACAGAAGTAGAAGATATTAAGAAGAGGTAGCAAGAATACACAGAAGACTATACAAAAAAGATCTTCACAACGAAGATAATCACGATGGCGTGATCACTCACCTGGAACCAGACATCTTGGAATGTGAAGTCAAGTGGGCCTTAGAGAGTATCACTACGAACAAAGCTAGTGGAGGTGATGGGATTCCAATTGAGCTATTTCAAATCCTGAAAGATGATGCTGTGAAAGTGCTGCACTCAATATGCCAGCAAATTTGGAAAACTCAGCAGTGGCCACAGGACTGGAAAAAGTCCGTCTTCATTCCAATGAAGAAAGGGAATGCCAAAGAATGCTCAAACTACCGCACAATTGCACTCATCTCACACACTAGTAAAGTCATGCTCAAAATTCTCCAAACCAGGCTTCAGCAATATGTGAACCGTGAACTTCCAGATGTTCAAGCAGGTTTTAGAAAAGGCAGAGGAACCAGAGATCAAATTGCCAACATCCGCTGGATCATGGAGAAAGCAAGAGAGTTTCAGAAAAACATCTATTTCTGCTTCATTGACTATGCCAAAGCCTTTGACTGTGTGGATCACAATAAACTGTGGAACGTTCTGAAAGAGATGGGAATACCAGACCACCTGACCTGCCTCTCGAGAAACCTGTATGCAGGTCAGGAAGCAACAGTTAGAACTGGACATGGAACAACAGACTGGTTCCAAATAGGAAAAGGAATATGTCAAGGTTGTATATTGTCACCCTGCTTATTTAACTTATATGCAGAGTACATCATGAGGAATGCTGGGCTGGAAGAAGCACAAGCTGGAATCAAGATTGCCGGGAGAAATATCAATAACCTCAGATATGCAGAAGACACCACCCTTATGGCAGAAAGTGAAGAGGAACTCAAAGGCCTCTTGATGAAAGTGAAAGAGGAGAGTGAAAAGGTTGGCTTGAAGCTCAACATTCAGAAAACGAAGATCATGGCATCTGGTCCCATCACTTCATGGGAAATAGATGGAGGAACATTGGAAACAGTGTCAGACTTTATTTTTTTGGGCTCCAAAATCACTGCAGATGCTGATTGCAGCCATGAAATTAAAAGACGCTTACTCCTTGGAAGGAAAGTTATGACCAACCTGCTGCTGCTGCTGCTAAGTCACTTCAGTCGTGTCCGACTCTGTGTGACCCCATAGACGGAAGCCCACCAGGCTCCCCCGTCCCTGGGATTCTCCAGGCAAGAACACTGGAGTGGGTTGCCATTTCCTTCTCCAATGTGTGAAAGTGAAAAGTGAAAGTGAAGTCGCTCAGTCGTGTCCGACCCTTAGCGACCCCACGGACTGCAGCCTACCAGGCTGCTCCATCCATGGGATTTTCTAGGCAAGAGTACTGGAGTGGCTTGCCATTGCCTTCTCCGATGACCAACCTAGATAGCATATTAAAAAGCAGAGACATTACTTTGCCAACCAAGGTCCGTCTAGTCAAGGCTATGGTTTTTCCCGTGGTCATGTATGGATGTGAGAGTTGGACTGTGACGAAAGCTGATCGCTGAAGAATTGATGCTTTTGAACTGTGGTGCTGGAGAAGACTCTTGAGAGTCCCTTGGACTGCAAGGAGATCCAACCAGTCCATTCTAAAGGAGATCAATCCTGGGTGTTCATTGGAAGGACTGATGCTAAAGCTGAAACTGCAACACTTTGGCCACCTCATGTGACAAGTTGACTCACTGGAAAAGAGTCTGATGATGGGAGGGATTTGAGGTGGGAGGAGAAGGGGACGACAGAGAATGAGATGGCTGGATGGCGTCACCGACTTGATGGACATGAGTTTGAGTGAACTCTGGTAGTTGGTGATGGACAGGGAGGCCTGGCATGCTGTAATCCATGGGGTCGCAAAGAGTCGGACACGTCTGAGTGACTGAACTGAACAGAACTGAACATAATTTATACATGGATTTTCTCAGTTAATCTTCATATTTTTAATACTAGAAATGTGAATATACATTTAAACTTTAAAATTTTTATATAACCACAGGCTCTGAAAGTTACACAATTTTTTTTCTATTTTCAGCTGTCATTAAGTTGTTGATTTCCAACAGATCAAAATAATATAAATATATCACACATTTTGATAGTTATTAACCATATGAATTATGATTTTATTTGGAATGCAGTTTTAACGAGATGGTTAAGGCTATTTATCTTTTGTCAGCAGTTCATATGATCATGGATGAATGTTACTTATTGTTAGAATGACAAATAATTCAGCATCCATTCCATTTTTTATCTGTATAGATGAAAATGAGGAAAACTTTTGTTTGCATCAATAAGAATAGAAGAATTTTTGTTATACCAATGTCATGTATGCTTTCAATCCCTTCTATTTTGAACACCAAAAAATCACATAACTACAAAAGATAAAAGTTATTTGAATTATCTAGCATCTGAAAAATTCATAATGTCTTCTCATAATTTTGTTGACAGCAAAGAATAAGAGGCCAAGTGACATGCAGCATGATGTACTACCCAGTTGTTCAAGTGGTTTCCTTTGTCAACATCTACACCAGTATCTCAAACTATTGCCTTGTTTGTCACCTTGGAGGTTTTTAAATTCTAGGCCAATGTGCCTGTTTCAGTTATTACTGAGTAACTTCCCTGAAACTCAGAGACATAAAACAATCACTTTGTTGTGTTTAAAGATTCTGTGGGTCAGGAATTCGGTCAGGGTGCAGTAAGGTCTTATTTCTCCTCCTTTATGTCTGGGGTTTCAGATGGGAAGAATCAAAGATCAAAGTTTTGGTTGACTTGAAGGCTTGGGACTGGAATTATCTGGGAGTTTCTTCACTTCCATGTCCAGTGTTGGGTATGAGCTCCACTGAAAATGTCTATCAGAGGGCTCACACACAGCCTCTCCATGTGGCTTGGGCTACAATATGCTTGTGTGTGCTTAGGCTACAACATGCTACGAAACATGCTGCTTGGGCCACAGCAGCGAGACTTCTTATAGGACTAAGGGCCAGAGCAAGTATTCCAGCAAACAAAACAGAAGGTAGTTTGTCTTTTATGACCTCGCATTGGAAGTCGTCCCTTCTACTGGAGTGTCAAAGCAGTCATAATCTAGTCCAGATCTAACAGGAGATGAAGACGCCACCTCTTTATGGAAGAAATGCTGATGAACTTGTAGCCATTTAAGAAGATTGCCATGACACCTTATTAAGATTTGGAAGAGTGAGAGATTTCTTTTCTAAAGTGGGAGAAAGGCAATTATGAAAAGAAAGAAGAACCTCATGATATCTTGACAGTATGTCTTTTCCTAGGTAGATCAATTTTAGGAAAATTTACACATAGAAGCTGAGCTTCTGGAAACTGATTCTGTTAAAACCATTCATCTCTCATACATATATTATATATTGAAAAGTGTTTCCATACAACCAAGGTTATGTGCACGTTAGTTTGATTATCACTACAGCAGTTTTGACAAACCTGATTTGGATGTACCTTAGTCTAATTTTTAAATTATGCAAACATTTCACTATCAAATGTACAGCAACAACAAAAACACAAAAATTTCTTTAAAATAAAAGAAGGAAGAAGCCCGGTATTGAATTTCTCTTTTGCAATACTAAAAACTAGAGGACAGTGTAACATGGAATACAGGACCTAAAAGGAAATGGTTGAGATTCAAGCATTCTGTACTCAACAAATTGTCACATATGAAAGAAATTCCAAGATAAAAAAGAGCATGGAAAATAAATCACTTATGTATTTCCAGAAAGAAACACTCAAAAACATTAATTGAAGATAAGCTTGAGCTCATCAAGTGAGTATAAGAATAAAAACTCAAGAATGGGTAAATTAGGAATGACAGCTTTGGGGGTGGCTACATAGCTTGAGTCTTCTTGAATACCCACATAAAAACAGACAGAGTATGTATATAGAAAAGCAAAGTCATGGAAATAATTTACAGAAAAACTAAGTGACAACGTATCTCTAAAAATAAAATATAAATAAGAGGGTTACAGGCAGGAAGGCTAGGGGTCTCCAAATGGAGAAATTAGGTTGCAAGTGTCAAACATTTTTTTTCTCTCTCTTAATCGGCACGGGGACGACGGAGAATGGGATGGCTGGATGGCATCACCGACTCGATGGACATGAGTTTGAGTGAACTCCGGGAATTGGTGATGGACAGGGAGGCCTGGCGTGCTGTGATTCATGGGGTTGCAAAGAGTCGGACACGACTGAGCGACTGAACTGAACTGAACTGAACTGAACTGAATCGGCAGGAGAAAACAAACTACGAGTGTCAGATGCTTTCTTTCTCCCTTCTCTATACAAAATTAAAAGGAGGTTACTTTTAAATTTCTGTGTTGCCATGATGATACCTGGTTCCCCATGAACTTAACTTTTCTCAAACCTTGAGCTAACCAATGTGTTTTTCTTATGAAAATGTTTTTCTTAAGCTATGTTATTGAACTATGTATTTACCTTAGACTCTTTTTCTTCAAGTCGGTTCCACCTAAGACTCAGAACCGATAATGGCTCAACAAACCAGTATGTTTTACTCATGGAAATGTTCTCTTAAGTTATGTTGGTGAAACTATGAATTTCCTTGAAAATCTGCTTTTCTTCAAGATTCATGTCAATTGTTTTATGGCCTGGGATGACTTACCTTGCTCCAATGCTATCTTAAAATGCATGTTATGGGTGAGGGGCCTGGTGCCACTCTCTGACTTTTGAGACATTTCCTTTTTCTAATTAGTAGCTTGCTAATAGGAATAGCAGTGGCCACAGGACTGGAAGAAGTCAGTCTTCATTCCAATCCCAAAGAAAGGCAATGCCAAAGAATGCTCAAACTACCGCACAATTGCACTCATCTCACACACTAGTAAAGTCATGCTCAAAATTCTCCAAGCCAGGCTTCAGCAGTATGTAAACCGTGAACTCCCAGATGTTCAAGCAGGTTTTAGAAAAGGCAGAGGCACCAGAGATCAAATTGCCAACATCCGCTGGATCATGGAGAAAGCAAGAGAGTTTCAGAAAAACATCTATTTCTGCTTCATTGATTATGCCAAAGCCTTTGACTGTGTCGATCACAATAAACTGTGGAACATTCTGAAAGAGATGGGAATCCCAGACCACCTGACCTGCCTCTTGAGAAACCTGTATGCAGGTCAGGAAGTAACAGTTAGAACTGGACATGGAACAACAGACTGGTTCCAAATAGGAAAAGGGGTACGTCAAGACCGTATATTGTCACCTTGCTTATTTAACTTATATGCAGAGTACATCATGAGGAACGCTGGGCTGGAAGAAGCACAAGCTGGAATCAAGATTGCTGGGAGAAATATCAATAACCTCAGATATGCAGATGATACCACCCTTATGGCAGAAAGTGAAGAGGAACTCAAAGGCCTCTTGATGAAAGTGAAAGAGGAGCGTGAAAAGGTTGGCGTGAAGCTCAACATTCATAAAACGAAGATCATGGCATCTGGTCCCATGACTTCATGGGAAATAGATGGAAAAACAGTGGAAACAGTGTCAGACTTTATTTTTTTGGGCTCCAAAATCACTGCAGATGCTGATTGCAGCCATGAAATTAAAAGACGCTTGCTCCTTGGAAGGAAAGTTATGACCAACCTTGATAGTATATTAAAAAGCAGAGACATTACCTTGCCAACCAAGGTCTGTCTAGTCAAGGCAATGGTTTTTCCCGTGGTCATGTATGGATGTGAGAGTTGGATTGTGAAGAAAGCTGATCGCTGAAGAATCGATGCTTTTGAACTGTGGTGTTGGAGAAGACTCTTGAGAGTCCCTTGGACTGCAAGGAGATCCAACCAGTCCATTCTAAAGGAGATCAATCCTGGATGTTCATTGGAGGGACTGATGCTAAAGCTGAAACTGCAATACTTTGGCCACCTCATGCGACGAGTTGACTCACTGGAAAAGACTCTGATGCTGGGAAAGGTTGGGGGCGGGAGGAGAAGGGGACGACGGAGAATGAGATGGCTGGATGGCATCACCGACTCTGTGGACATGAGTTTGAGTGTACTCCGGGAGTTGGTGATGGACAGGGAGGCCTGGCGTGCTGTGATTCATGGGGTCGCGGAGAGTCGGACACGACTGAGCGACTGAACTGAACTGAACTGAATAGGAATAAAACTCTTTGCTAAAAACTAGCAAGGGGGCACTCTTTCTGCCCCCTTCTCATGTCTATGTCAGAAGCTTTCTCTTTCTCTTTTATACTTTAATAAAGCTGTATTACACAGAAGCTCTGAGTGATCAAGCCTCGTCACTGGCCCCAGATGGAATTACTCTCCTCCGAAGGCCAAGAATCCTGGCATCTTTCATGGCTCAGTGACAACCTTTCATAAGTAAGTGGTAATAAACCATCACAGCCATAAGATTGTGTGTTACCACATCTGTGCTAGAGGGCAAAGGGATCTATCTGTGAATGTGAGAACACATAGCCCAAGTCATTCACAGAGAGGACAATACAGCTGAATTGAGAAACCAGATGAAAGTGGAGAGGCTTTTTGCCACCATAGTAATGGATGAGTAGAAGGGGCTCATGAGTCGGTGCACGCTAAGTTGTTTCAGTCTTGTCCAACTCTGTGTGACCCTATGGACTGTAGCCCACCATGCTGCTCTGTCCATGGGATTCTCTAGGCAAGATTATTGGACTGGGTTGCCATGCCTTACTCCAGGGGATCTTGCTGACCCAGGGATCGAACCCAGGTCTCAAGTCTCTTGCATTGGCAGGCAGGTTCTTTACCACTAGCACCACTTGGGAAGCCCACTGTAAGCCTAAAGTGCCTGAAGCAGGGTACCTCATGGAACCTCAAAACAGACCCCCCAGGACTCCTTTTTAGGCTGGGTCTCCACACCAAGGACAAACTGTAGGGGAGAGGAATGTAGAAGCAATAGAGCCAGAAGGGTTTAGAAAATGAGCCACCATATTTTAAAATATTATATAAAAACAATAGAAGTGCTTGTTTTGTGCAGCTAGAAGAACTCTCTGAACCAAGCCTCCTTCTAAAAGTTCAGGAAAACTAAATTCACGTGAAAATGAGCAATAGAAAAGTACTGAGGCCAAATGCTATGTAAAGTTATTATAGGAAAAAAAAGAGATTAAAAAGTAGAATAACATCCCACAGACAAAGAAAGCATGCCAGAAAGACATGTTCAACAAACAGATAAAACTGTAATGAGTTATTTCAAAACAAACTAAAAGGATAAAGAAAGTGATACAGGCATGAAAGAATAACATTAATAAGAATTAGAAAACCTAAACAAAGAGATGACAGATTCACCAAAGAATTAAAAATATAGGAAAAACATCATTTTAGAAATGACTAAACTAAAAGAAAAGCACGAATGAGTAAACACAACAGAAGTCTAAGGTGAAACAAAACACGAAAAGGAGGAATCATGAAAATCAAGAGGAAAAAAGAGACAAAAAACAAAAGGTTGAAAGAAAACGGCAAATATTGAAGTGGAAAAGGGGATCTAAAATATTGATAGCAGATGTCTCTAATGAAGGGAAGGGAAGAAGAGGAAGAGAAAATGAAGTCTGTAATTCAAGGATATTTTGCTGAAATAAAATGATATTTTAAATAACACATTGAAAGAATATATTGTATTCTTAAGAGGAGGGGCCTGTACCAAGACATATTCTAATAGAATTATTAAAAATTTCAGACCCCCAAAAAAATCCTTTCAGAATCTAGACAAAAATAGTAAGTAACTTACAAGGGAAGTGAAACTAGATTATCATTGGGCTTTTTGACATTAACGCTTATGTCAGAATAAATGAAGTAACATATTTAAGATAGTTAAGGAAAGAAATACAAGCCAAGAATTTTATGTCCAAAAAAATTGGCTTTCAAATATAAAGGATACTGAAACTGTTATCAACATTCAAGAACTCAGGAAATATTGTTCCCATGAGATTTTACTAAGGAATCTACAAGAAAACAAGTGTCAGACAAGCAATATGACTAGTGAGACTTCAACCTAAAGACTCACAGTAAATATTAAACACTTATTTACTTGCAGAAATAAGAATAAATGAGGTTCAAAAGGAAGAAATTATACTACACAATGGCAAGATATGAGAATACAGATAATTCAATCATCCAATCATTTAAAACGTGGAGGAGAAGAGGAAAACACATGCAAACAGAAATTTTTAACTGTTTTCGGGAATTATGATGGGTGGTGGTAATATTATGTTTTGGCTTCCTTGGTGGCTCAGACAGTATAGAATCTGCCTAAAATGCAAGAGACCCGGGTTGGATCCCTGAGTTAGGAAGATCCCCTGGAGAAGGGAACGGCTACTCACTCCAGCATTTTTGCATGTTGTTATTCTAAGACTTGTATGTGAAGAGTGGGTAAAGCAAATGAGTAACTGTGGGATATTCTATAATATCCTTTGTATTTTTGAGAACTAGAATTGTTATAATGGAGTAAAAGAAATACAGATATCATATAGAAGAGGTAAAGCAAAAGTCTCATGGTTTTAAATTTGAATTATAAACAGCAGTATGTTCTTTAAATACATTTTAATATACATAAAATATAAGCATATTGCTGTGTTCAGTCACTAAGTTGTTTCTGACTCTTTGTGACCCCATGAACTGCAGCACACCAGGCTTCCCTGTCCTCCACTCTCTCCCTGAGTTTGCTCAAATTCATGTCCATTGAGTCAGTGATGCCATCCACCCTTCTCATCCTTTGTCTCCCCCTTCTCTTCTTGCCCTCAACCCTCAGCATCAGGGTCTTTTCCAATGAACCTGCCCTTCACATGAGGTGGCCAAAGTATTGGGGTTTCAGCTTCAGCATCAGTCCTTTCAGTGAATATTCAGGGTTATTCAGGTTGGATCTCCTTGCAGTCCAAGGGACTCTCAAGTTTCTTCTCCAACATCACAGTTCGAAAGCATCAATTCTTTTTGCTCAGCCTTCTTTATGGTCCAACTCTCATATCTGTATATGACTACTGGAAAAACCGTAGCTTTGACTATATGGACCCTTCTTGGGAAAGTGATGTCTCTGCTTTTTAATACATCATCTAGGTTTGTCATAGCTTTTCTCCCAAAGAGCAAGTGTCTTTTAACTTCGTGGCTGCAGTCACCATCTGCAGTGAATTGGGAGCCCAAGAAAATAAAATGTCAGTGTTTCCACTTTTTCCCCATCTATTTGCAATGAAGTGATGGGACCAGATGCCATGTTCTTAGTTTTGAATATTGAGTTTTAAGCCAGCTTTTTCACTCTTCTCTTTCACCTTTGTCAAGAGGCTCTTTTGTTCCTCTTCATTTTTTGCCATTAAAGTGGTATCATCTGCATGTCTGAGGGTTTTGATGTAATCATCCAGCCCACCGTTTCGTATGATGTACTCTGCATATAAGTTAAACAAGCAGGGTGACAATATAAAGGCTTGATGTACTCCTTTCCCAGTCCGTGGTTCCATGTTTGGTTCTAACTGGTGCTTCTTGTCCTGCATACAGGTTTCTCAGGAGGCAGGTAAGGTAGTCTGGTATTCTCATCTCTAAGAATTTTCCACAGTTTGTTGTGATCCACACAGTCAAAGGCTTTAGCATAGTCAATGAAGCAGAAGTAGATGTTTGAAATTCCCTTGCTTTTTCTACTATTCAATGGATGTTGGCAATTTGATCTCAGGTTCCTTTGCCTTTTCTAAACCTATCTTGTACATCTGGAAGTTCTCAGTTCATGTACTGGTGAAGCCTAGTTTGAAGGATTTTGAGCAGAATCTTGCTAGCATGTGAAATGAGTGCAATTGTATGGTAATTTGAATTTTCTTTGTCATTGCCTTTATTTGGGATTGAAATGAATATACACATATAATTAAATATAAAATTATTTTTATATCATTCTAGATAGCAAGAAAACTCAAAAATTAGTAGAATATAAAAATAACTTTCACAGTCAATTAGAAGAAAATCCTATTAGTCAAAATTAGAATATTTTTAGTTTTTTAAAAACCATTTTGCATGCATGAGTGTTAAGTCACTTCAGTTATGTCTGATTCTTTGTGACCCTATGGACAGTAGCCCACCAGGCTTCTCTGTCTATGGGATTCATCAGGCAAGAATCATTGAGTGGGTTGTCATGCTCTCCTCCAGGGATCTTCCTGAGCAGAACCCATGTCTTTTATGTTTCCTGCAGTGGCAGATGGGTTCTTTACCACTAGTGCCACCTGGGAAGCCCCCAAATCACTTTACTGAGATACAATTAGCATACAAAATTGAGTTTTATTAAAGATATAAATTGTAATAGATCAAAATCCATCTAATATTTCTAAATTCATGGAATATTTTTGACAAACCAGTTGGTCACCTACTGAAGATGACAGGGAACCAGTTCATTAACTTGAAAACTAGGTGAATAAAAGAAAGGAATTAAGAGTGTATCGTGTATGAACTGCTTCTTTCTGTATCACTTCTATTACAGAGTAATCAAAGGGTGAATGAGGGCAAACACCTTCTTATAAAATTATTTCCAGGTAATAAATGAAAACAAAATGTTAGAATTTAATGTTATACTTCAGCCTATAATGCTGATCACAAATGGCTACTAACATCATTTAAGAGGATAAAATCAGACATTATATGCTTCTGATTGTCTTACCAGTGGGGTTGAATTTGCCTCTGGATCCAGCTGCTCATATGCAGGAGACACAAAGGATGGAAAACATGTTGAACAGCACAATAAATCTGTGACCAGCAAAAACAGGTTGTGGGAAACTCTGTAGTTTAAAATCTTTGGTTCTTCATCCCATTAATCATAAGGAAAATAAAGAATGAAGGGAGAAAATGAAGCTAAAAAGACTTAAAAGACAGATGGTGGTTAAGAAAATAGGAGGTGCCCTTGGGTGAGAAAAATCCTAAAGAAAATTATTATAATAAAAGTCTGGATGCAGTTATCTTTTGAAGGTGAGATAAGGGACTGGGACTGAAATGAAACACATGTAGAGTTTTCTGGGGTACTTGATAAGCTACTGTTTCAATCTTTGAGTCTTAAATATTGATAAAGTTATGTGGGCTACTGGAATTTTGTGCCTCCTCATCTTCCTCAGCTATTTCTTTTCTCCCTTTAGCTCTGTCCTCTCTGGCAATCACCTGTGTATTCTCTGTATCTGTTTTGCTATGTTTGTTTGTTTGTTTTTTATCTGCCACATATAACTGAAATCACACGGCATTTGTCTTTCTCTGTCAGACTTATTTCACTTAGCATAGTACACTTTAGGTCTATCCATGTTGCTGCATAGGGTATTATTTCATTCTTTTTAATGGCAGAGTAACATTTCATTGTGGGCTTTTCTGGTGGTTCAGTGGGAAGGAAACTGCCTACTAATGCAGGAGATGTGAGTTTGATTCTTGGGTCAGGAGGATCCCTTGGAGAAGCAAATGGCAAGCCATTTCAGTATTCTTGCCTGAGAAATCCCATGGACAGAGGAGACTGGCAGGCTATAGTCCACAGGGTTGCAAAAGAGTTGGACATGACTTAGTACCTAAACAACAACATTTCATTGTAGTTGATACTTCTTTTTTATCCATTCATCTATTTGATGGGCACTTAGGTTGCTTTCATATTTTGTCTATCGTAAATGATGCTGCAATGAACATAGGGCGTGTATATTTTTCTTTGGATAAATACCCAGAAGTGGAATTACTGGATCATATGGTAGTTCTATTTTTAATTTTTTGAGGAAGTCATATATTGTTTCCCTTAGAGTCTGTACCACTTTAGATTCCCACCAATAGTACATGAGGCTTCACTTTTCTTTACATGCTTGCCAAAACTTGTTATTTATTGTCTTTTTGATAATTGGCATTCTGACAGGTGTGAAGTGATAGCTCAAGGTGGTTTTGATATGCATTTTCCTGATGATTAGTGATGTTGAACATGTTTTCATGTCCCTGTTGGTCATTTGAATGTTTTCTTTGGAAAAATATCTATTCAGATCCTCTGCCCATTTTTTAATCAGGTTGGTTTTTTTTTAATGTTGAGTTGTATGCGTTCTTTGTATATTTCAGATATGAATCCTAAATCAGATGTGTTATTTGCAAATATCTTCTCCCATTTAGTAAGTGGCTTTTTGTTTTGTTTTGTTGTTTCCTTTGCTGTGCAAAAGCTTTTAAATTTGATGTTGTCCGATCTGTTTAATTTTGCTTTTGTTTCCATTGCCTGAGAAGATACCTGAAATACTAAGGCTGATATCAAGGAGCTTAGTGCCTATGTTTTCTTCCAAAAGTGTTATGATTTCAGGTCTTACATTTAAGTCTTTGATCCATTTTGGATTTATTTTTGTGCATGGTGTGAGAAAATGGTCCATTTTGACTCTTTTGCATATTGCTGTCCAGTTTTTCCAATACCATTTATTGAGGAGGCTTTCTTTTACCACTGTATATGCTTGCCTCCTCTGTAATAGATTAATTGCACATACCCATGTGTGTTCTGTTCTGGGCTCTCTGTTCTGCTGCATTGATCTATGTGTCTGTTTCTGTGCCAGTATCATAATGTACAGTGTGGAGAATACAGTCAGTAAGTATATAAAGTCTTTGTTTAGTGACATATTGGGCATGAATTGGAGCAAACCTCAGGAGATAGTGAAGGGAAGCCTGGAAAGCCTGGTATGGAGTGGTCCATGGGATTGCAAACAGTTGGACATGACTTAATGACTAAACAACAATAGCAGCAACAACAGCATGGTGAGGTATTGTAACTAAACTGATCATGGTGATCATTTTGAAATGTATAGATATACCTACAACAGGAGCTAATACAGTGTTGTAGGTTAATCATCCTTCAAACACAAACAAACAGATTCATAGAAAAAGAGATGAGATTTCTGGGTAGCAGACAAAAGGAGTCAGGGGAGAAAGAGTAGGACGAAAGCAGTCAAAAGTTGCAATTATAAGATAAATAAGTACTAGGGATATAATACAAATTATGATAAATATAATCAAAATTGCCATATGCTATATATGAAGATTAAGAGATTAAATCCTAAGAATTCTCATTACACACAAAAAATTTGCTTTCTATTTCTTAAATTTTGTATCTATGTGAGATGATAGATGTTCACTAAACCTATTATGATATCCATATCATAATGATTATGATAATCATTTTATAATGTGTATAAGTCAGATAATTATGCTGTACACTTAACAATAGGTAGAGAGATGGAGAAAGATTGATTTGTTTTAAGAAATTGGCTCATATACTTCCGGAACCTTGGTGGTCTTGTCTGGTAAGCTGGTAGGCTGGAGACCTAGGGAAGAGCCCACGCTGCAGTACTATCCTGAAGGCCATCTGCTGGCCTAATTCCTTCTTGCTCAGGGAAGGCCATTTTTGTTTTATAAAAACCTTCAGCTGATTGGGGGAAGTCAACTTGCATTATGAAGGACAATCTACTTTACTCAAAGTTCACGATTTAAATATTAATCTCATTCAAAAAACCATCTTTACAGAAATATCTGGAGTGCTATTTGACCAAATATCTGGACACTGTGGCTCAGCTGACACATAAAATTAACCATTATTAATTAACCTATAATTAATATAGGCCAGCAGATGGCCTTCAGGATAGTACTGCAGCGTGGGCTCTTCCCTAGGTCTCCAGCCTACCAGCTTACCAGACAAGACCACCAAGGTTCCGGAAGTATGTGAGCCAATTTCTTAAAAAAAATCAATCTTTCTCCATCTCTCTACCTATTGTTAAGTGTACAGCATAATGATCTGACTTATACACATTATAAAATGATTAACATAATCATTTTTATGATATGGATATCATAAAATAAAATAATAAAAAGTTGGTAAGGGTAACTGAAGGGGAGAAATAAGACAATGATAAACCAAAATTGATTTAAAATGATCTATTTTCGACAAATCAAAATTAACTTCAAAAACATCAAATGGAACACAAATCATTTTACGTTGATAAGCTTTAAATAAAAAAATATTGCATTTATGAAGAGGTTTTGAACTTAACAATATTGAAATATAGCCAAAAAACACGTGTAAAAATAAATCATAAAAAATTTATATATGCTGTTAAAAATCACCAGAAAACACAATAATAATGAATAAGTTTAATATACACTATTAGAAGTTGATGGGTCAAGTAAACTAAACATAATTTTAAATATTATCAAGTATTTAATTAATAAAATGTTATTAATTAACTAATAATATACTATTTACTAATATTATTAAAAGCTATCAATTTAACGTTGTGCCCTGCCATAAAAAAATACACCTATAGAACATTTATAAAAAATGATCTTATTTCAGATCATAATGAAAATCCCAATATATGCCAAGTAAAAATAACTTTGGTGGGCTATCTTTATCTACAAGGCAATAAAATTAGAAACTAATGGCATACATTTTAAAAGACAAAATCAGAGGAAACTATACATTTGGGGAGAAAACTACTCTCCTAAATAGATCGATCAAATAGTTGGAAATTAACAATAATGCAATCAGTTCATAACAAAATTTAAAGGATTCAGCAAAAGCTGTATTCATACTCCCAATCACATACATATTTTCCCTCAATCAAATAAATATTAGTCAGGAGTCTTTTGGATGAAAGCAAGTCCAGTTTGAACCAGCTGGAACTATGAGAGATATTTATTGGTCCACAAATGGGAAGAATGGACATTGCCAGGGAGGGGTCAGTTTTCCCAGGATGTCCCTGCGTTTGTCCTATATTTGTCTCCATCTGTGTGTCAGCTTCATTCCTGCCTACTGCAGAGTGAATTTCTACAGTAAGTGGCAGATGTTGCATCAAGTTTTCGCCTTTCCCACCATAGAAGAAAGGCTCCCTCCAAGTCATTCCTTCTTCTGCCCCAAACTCCCTTTAAACATTTTCTTCAGCTCCAATTTGAACAATCCTGAACAGGTCTCTGAGCTAACGAGTCAGATTCCTGCCTTTTGGCCAATCTCAACCACGAGAGAAACAGGTTCATTCTAGCTCCTATTCAGAACACTTCCTGAGAGAAGTAGGAGCGGATATAAAGCTCTCCCAAAGAAGGTGGATGCTCTTTCAGAAAGAAGAGAGAGCAGCCCGGCTAATAGAAGTTCATGCTCACTATAAAGAACAGTGAAAATATATTCAGCTTAAGAAGCTAATAAAAGTAAAATAATTTTGAAAAGTAAAAGAAATTAAGAAACAATAGATAAAAAAGAAGATTGGCTCAAAACAAAAGACAGTAGTGAGATGAAAAACAAATATGCCAGGCAATTTGGGAGCAAAAAAGTGAGCGATTATAGTATCAGTATCAATAGACATTAAAGCATAGTATTAGATTATTACAATATTATATATCAAATTATAGTATATTGATTTTAAAGTTATGTTGCTGTTGTTCAGTCAGTCTCTCCCATCAGGACACTTCCATAAGCCTCTTATCCTTATCAGAGGGCAGACAGAATGAAACCACAATCACAGACAACTAATCAAACCAATCGCATGGACCACAACCTTGTCTAACTCAATGAAACTATGAGCCATGCTGTGTAGGGTCACCCAAGACAGATCATCGTGGAGAGTTCTGACAAAACGTGGTCCCCTGAAGAAGGGAATGGCAAACCACTTCAGCATTCTTGCCTAGAGAACCCCATGAACACTATGAAAAGGCAAAGAGAAATGAAACTGAAAGGTGAACCCCCCACATCGGTAGGTGGCCCATATGTTACTGGAGAAGAGCAGAGAAATAGCTCCAGAAGGAATGAAGAGGGTGAGCCAAAGCAGAAAAAACTCCCAGCTGTGGACGTGTCTGGTGGTGAAGGTAGAATCTAATGCTGTAAAGAACAATATTGTATAAGAACCTGGAATGTTAGGTCCATGAATCAAGATAAATTGGAAGTTGTCAAGCAAGAGATGGCAAGAGTGAGCATCAACATTTTAGGAATCAGTGAACGACAATGGACTGCAACGGGCAAAATTAATTCAGATGTCCATTACATCTACTATTGTGGGCAAGAATCCCTTAGAAGAAATGCAGTAGCCCTTATACTCAACAAAAGAGTCTGAAATACAGCACTTGGGCGCAATCTCAAAAAATGAAAGAATGATCTTAGTTTGTTTCAAAGGCAAACCATTCAGTATCACAGTCATCTTAGTCTATTCCCCAACCACTATGCTGAAAAACCTGAAGTTGAGTGGTTCTATGAAGACCTGCAAGACTTTCTACTCTAACACCATAGGAAAGATGTCCTTTTCATCATAGAGGGCTGGAATGCAAAAGTAGGAAGTCAAGAGATATCTGGAGTATCAGGCAAGTTTGGCCTCGGAGCACGAAATGAAGCAGGACAAAGGCTAACAGAGTTTTGCCAAGAGAACACACTGGTCACAGAAAACTCTCTTCCAACAACACAAGAAATGACTCTACACGTGAATATCACCAGAAGGTCAACACAGAAATCAGATTGATCGTATTCTTTGCGGCCAAAGATGGAGAAGTTCTACATAGCAAAAACAAGACTGGGAGCTGACTGTGGCTCAGATCATAAATTGCTTATTGCCAAAATTGGAGAAAGTAGGGAAAACCATTAGACCATTCAGGTATGACCTAAATAAAATCCCTTATGGTTATGCAGTGGAAGTGACAAGTAGATTCAAGGGATTAGATCTGATAGAGTGCCTGAAAAACTATGGACAGAAGTTCATGACATTGTACATGAGGCAGTAATCAAGACCATTCCCCAAAAAAGAAATGCAAAAAGGCCAAATGGTTGCCCGAGGAGGCCTTACAAATAGCTGAGAAAAGAAGAGAAGCTAAAGGCAAAGGAGAAAAGGAAAAATATACTCATTTGAATGCAGAGCTCCAAAGAATAGCAAGGAGAGAAAAGAAAGCCTTCCTACCTGAACAATGCAAAGAAATAGAGGAAAACAACAGAAAAGGAAAGACTAGCGATCTCCTCAAGAAAATTAGAGATTCCAAGGGAACATTCCAAGCACAGACGGGCACAATAAAGGACAGAAATGGTATGGACCTAACAGAAGCCGAAGAGATTTAGAACAGGCAGCAAGAATGCACAGAAGAACTATACAAAAAAGATCTTCATGACCCAGATAACCACGATGGTGTGATCACTCACCTAGAGCCAGACATCCTGGAATGCAAAGTCAAGTGGGCCTTAGGAAGCATCCCTATGAACAAAACTAGTGGAGGTGATGGAATTCCAGTTGAGCCATTTCAAACCCTAAATGATGATGCTATGAAAGTCCTGTACTAAGTATGCCAGAAAATCTGGAAACTCAGCAGTGGCTACAAGGCTGCAAAAGATCAGTTTTCATGCCAATCCCAAAGAAAGGCAATGCCAAGGAATGTTCAAACTATCACACAGTTGCACTTATCTCACATGCCAACAAAGTAATGCTTAAAATTCTCCAAGCCAGGTTTCAACAGTATGTGAACCGTGAACTTCCTGATGTTCAAGCTGGATTTAGAAAAGGCAGACTAACCAGAGATCAAATTGGATCATCCATTGGATCATCGAAAAGTGAAAGAGTTCCAGAAAAACATCTACTTCTGCTTTATTGACTATGCCAAAACCTTTGACTGTGTGGATCACAACAAACTGTGGAAAATTCTTGGATGGGAATACCAGACCACCTGACCTGCCTCCTGAGAAATCTGTATGCAACAGTTACAACTGGACATGAAACAACGGACATGTTCCAAATTGGGAAAGGAGTACGTCAAGGCAGTATATTGTCACCCTGCTTATTTAACTTATATGCAGAATACATCATGCAAAATGCTGGGCTGGAAGAAGCCCAAGCTGGAATCAAGATTGACAGGAGAAATATCAATAACCTCAGATACGCAGACGACACCACCCTTATGGCAGAAAGTGAAGAAGAACTAAAGAGCCTCTTGATGAAAGTGAAAGAGGAGAGTGAAAAAGTTGGCTCAAAACTCAACATTCAGAAAACCAAGATCATGGTGTCTTGTTCCATTCGTTCATGGCAAATAGATGGGGAAACAGTGGAAACAGTGTCAGACTTTATATTTTGGGCTCCAAAATCACTGCAGATGGTGACTGCAGCCATGAAATTAAAAGATACTGGCTCCTTGGAAGCTATGACCAACCTAGACAACATACTAAAAAGCAGAGATGTTACTTTGCCAACAAGGTCCGTCTAGTCAAAGCTATAGTGTTTCCAATAGTCATGTATGGATGTGAAAGTTGGAGCATAAAGAAAGCTGAGCACCGAAGAACTGATGCTTTTGAACTGTGGTGTTGGAGAAGACTCTTGAGAATCCCTTGAACTGCAAGGAGATCAAACCAGTCCATCCCAAAGGAAATCAGTCCTGAATGTTTATTGGAAGGACTGATGCTGAAGCTCCAATAATTTGGCTACCTGATATGAAGAACTGACTCATTGGAAAAGACCCTGCTGCTGGGAAAGATTGAAGGAAGGGGGAGAAGGGGATGACAGAGGATGAGATGGTTGGATGGCATCACTGACTCAATGGACTTGAGTTTGAGCAAGCTCAGGAAGTAGTTGATGATGGATAGGGAGGCCTGGAGTGCTGCAGTCTGTGGGGTCGCAAAGAGTCAGATGTGACTGAGCGATTGAACTAAACTGAACTCAGCTGCTCAGTCACGTCTGACTCTTTGTGACCCCATGGACTGAAGCATGCCAGGCTTCCCTGTCTTTCACCATCTCCCAGATTTTGGTCAAACTCATGTCCATTGAGTCAGTGATGCCATCCAACCATCTCATCCTCTGTCATCCCCTTCTCCTCCTGCCAACAATCTTTCCCAGCATCAGGGTCTTTACCAATGAGTTGGCTGTTCACATCAGGTGACCAAATTATTGGAGTTTCAGCTTCAGGATCAATCCTTTCAATGAATATTCAGGACTGATTTCTTTAGGATTGACTATTTTGATCTCCTTGCAATCCAAGGGACTCTCAAGAGCCTTTTCCAGTTTCACAGTTCAAAAGCATCAATTCTTTGGTGTTTAGCCTTCTTTATGGTCCAACTCTTACATCTGTACATGACTACTGAAAAGACCATAGCTTTGACTATATAAACCTTTCTTGGGAAAGTAATGTCCCTGCTTTTTAATATGCTGTCTAGGTTTGTCATCACTTTTCTGACAAGGAGTAAGTATCTTTTAATTTCATGTCCGCAGTTACCATCTGCAGTGATTTTGGAGCTCAAGAAAATAAAGTCTGTCTCTGTATCCATTGTTTTCCCATCTATTTGCTATGAAGTGATGAGACCGGATGCCATGGTCTTCGTTTTTTGACTGGTGAATTTTAAGCCAGCTTTTTCACCCTTCTCTTTCACCTTCATCAAGCGGCTCTTTAGTTCCTCTTCACTTTCTGCCATAAGGGTGGTGTCATATGCATATTTGAGGTTATTGATCTTTCTCCTGGCAATCTTGATTCCAGCTTTCCTATCTCTCCTTGCTATTCTTTGAAACTTTGCATTCACATGGGTATATCTTTCCTTTTCTCCTTTGCCTTTAGCTTCCCTTCTTTTCTCAGCTATTTGTAAGGGCTCCTCAGGCAACCATTTTGCCTTTTTGCATTTCTTTTTCTTGGGGATGGTCTTGATTACTGTCTCCTGTCCAATGTTAGAACCTCTGCCCTTTTTCCTTCAGACACTCTATCAGATCTAATTCCTTGAATCTATTTACCACTTCCACTGTATAATCATAAGGGGTTTGATTTAGGTCATACTTGATGGCCTACTGTTTTTCTCTACTTTCTTCAGTTTAAGCCTGAATTTTGCAATAAGCAGTTCAAGATCTGAGCCATAGTCAGGCCCCAGTCTTGTATTTGCTAACTTTATAGAGTTCCTCCATATTCGGCTGCAAAGAATATAATCAATCTGATTTTGACTTTGAACATCTGTGACATTTATGTGTAGAGTCATCTCTTGTGTTGTTGGAAGAGACAGTTTTCTATGACCAGTGCATTCTCTTAGCAAAAGTCTGTTAGCGTGCTTCATTTTGTATTCCAAGGCCAAACTTGCCTGATACTCCAGGTATCTCTTGACTTCCTACTTTTGCATTCCAGTTCCCTATGATGAAAAGGACATCATAACTTTGGTGTTAGAGTAGAAAGTCTTGTAGGTCTTCGTAGAGTCATTCAACTTCAGCTTTTTTGGCATTAGTTGTTGGGGAGTAGACTAAGATGACTGTGATACTGAATGGTTTGCCTTTGAAACAAACTAAGATCATTCTTTCATTTTTTGAGATTGCGCCCAAGTGCTGTATTTCAGACTCTTTTGTTGAGTATAAGGACTACTGCATTTCTTCTAAGGGATTCTTGCCCACAATAGTAGATATAATGGACATCTGAATTAAATTTGCCCATTGCAGTCCATTGTCGTTCACTGATTCCTAAAATGTTGATGCTCACTCTTGCCATCTCTTGCTTGACAACTTCCAATTTATCTTGATTCATGGACCTAACATTCCAGGTTCTTATACAATATTGTTCTTTACAGCATTAGATTCTACCTTCACCACCAGACACGTCCACAGCTGGGAGTTTTTTCTGCTTTGGCTCACCCTCTTCATTCCTTCTGGAGCTATTTCTCTGCTCTTCTCCAGTAACATATTGGCCACCTACCGATGTGGGGAGTTCACCTTTCAGTTTCATTTCTCTTTGCCTTTTCATAGTGTTCATGTGGTTCTCTAGGCAAGAATGCTGAAGTGGTTTGCCATTCCCTTCTTCAGGGGACCACGTTTTGTCAGAACTCTCCATGATGATCTGTTTTGGGTGACCCTACACGGCATGGCTCATAGTTTCATTGAGTTAGACAAGACTGTGATCCATGCAATTGGTTTGATTAGTTGTCTGTGATTGTGGTTTCATTCTGTCTGCCATCTTGGATGAGGATAAGAGACTCTTGGAAGCTTCCTGATGGGAGGGTCTGGCTGTGGGTCAACTGCATCTTGCTCTGGTAGGCAAGGCCATACTCAGTAAATCTTTAATCCAAGTTTCTGCTGATGAGTGGGACTGTGTTATATTATTATGTTTTTATAATATTAAGATAGAATTTAAAGCAAAAATACCTCCAAGGGTGAAGTGATCATTTAATAATAAAAAGAATAATGTAGTAGGAATATATTAAATTCAGAATCTGTATGTATCTAAACATTTAGTCTCAATATGAAAAAAATTATGAGGAGAAATTAACTAATACAAAATTATAGGACATTTTAATATACTTCTCTTAAAAATAATAAATACAAAGTTAGCAATGATGTAGAAGATTTGAAAAATATTATGTCACTGCCAAAGAGCACGTATAGAAAGGCTGAAGTACACAAATGCATGTAAAGCATTTATAAACATTTATCTAGTTCTAGCCCACAACATTAATCTAAAACTATTGCTGGAGAAGACTCTTGAGAGTCCCTTGGACTGCAAGAAGATCCAACCAGTCCATTCTAAAGGAGATCAGTCCTGGGTGTTCATTGGAAGGACTGATGCTAAAGCTGAAACTCCAATACTTTGGCCACCTCATGCGACAGGTTGACTCACTGGAAAAGGGTCTGATGTTAGGAGGGATTGGGGGTAAGAGGAGACGGGGACGACAGAGAATGAGATGGCTGGATGGCATCACTGACTCAATGGACATGAGTTTGAGTGAACTCTGGGAGTTGGTGATGGACAGGGAGGCCTGGCGTGCTGTGATTCATGGGGTCGCGGAGAGTTGGACACGACTGAGAGACTGAACTGAACTGAACTGAATGAAATAATGCCATTTGCAGACATGGACAGACCTAGATTTTCATACTGAGTGAAGACAAATATCTGTGTATCACTTATATGTGAAATCTCAAAAAATGGTACAAATGAAATTATTTACAAAACAGAAGTAGAGTCACAGATTCAGAAAACGAACTAATGGGGAAGTAAGGGAGGGACAAATTGGGAGACTGGGATTGACACACACTACCATATGTAATGTAGGTGATTAATGGGGTCTCGAAGAGTCGGTCACCACTGAGCCACTGAACTGAACTGAACTGAATAAACACCTGCTGTATGGCACTGGGAACTCTACTCAGTACTCTGTGATGACCTATATGGGAAAAGAATCTAAAAAATAGTGCATATATATGTGTGTATAACTGATTCACTTTTCTGTACAACAGAAACTAACACATTGTAAATCAACTATGTGTGTGTGTGTGCACGCATGTGTGTATGTGCTCAGTCGTGTCTGACTTTTTGTGACCCATTGGACTGTAACCCACCAGGCTCCCCTGTCTATGGGATTTCCCAGGCAAAATTACTGGAGTGGGTTACCACTTTCTACTCTAAGAGATCTTCATGACCCAGGGATAGAACCACATCTCTTGCATCTCCTTCATTGGCCGACAGATTCTTTACCAAAACTATATCCCAACAAAAAATAATTGAAAAAAAGAGAAACAATATATGGCTATCCCACAATACACCTGGCCAGGACTCCTCAAAACTGTCAAGATCATCAAAATCAAGGAAAGTCTGAGAAATGGTCACAGCTAAGAGGAGTCTAAGGAGACGTGATTACTAAATGTAATTTTGTATCCTGGATGAGATCCTTGAACAGAGAAAGGATATTAGGTAAAAAAACTAAGGCAATTTGAATAAATTATGGAGTTTAGTTAATAGTAATGTATCAATGAACAGCCAGTTTTTATTAATTGTAACAAACGTGCCAAACTAATGCAAATTTTAATAATAGGGGAGACAGTGTAGACATGGTATATGTGCTCAGGCTCAGTCACATCTGACTCTTTGGGGCCCCTTGGACTATAGTCTGCCAGGCTCCTCTGCCCATGGAATTTTCCAGGCAAAAATACTAGAGTGGGGTGCCTTTTCCTACTCCAGAGGAACTTCCCGACCCAGGGTTCAAACTTGGAACTCTTGCATCTACTGCATTGGCAGGTGGATTCTTTACCACTAGCACTACCTGGGAAGCCCCATGTAGGTATGCTTAGTTCAGTTCAGTTCAGTTCAGTTGCTCAGTTGTGTCTGGCTCTTTGTGACCCTGTGGGTTGCAGAACGCCAGGCTTCCCTGTCCATCACCAACTACTCCCGGAGCTTGCTCAAATTCATGTCCATCGAGTCAGTGATGCCATCCAACAATCTCATCCTCTGTCGTCCCCTTTTCCTTCTGCTTTAAATCTTTCCCAGCATCAGGGTCTTTTCCAATGAGTCAGTTCTTCACATCAGGTGGCCAAAGTATTGGAGTTTCATCTTCAACATCAGTCCTTTCAATATTCAGGACTGATTTCCTTTAGGATTGACTGGTTGGATGTCCTTGCTGTCCAAGGGACTCTCAAGAGTCTTCTCCAACACTACAGTTCAAAAGCATCAGTTCTTCGGTGCTCAGCTTTCTTTACGGTTCAACTCTCACATCCATACATGACTACTGGAAAAACCATAGCTTTTACTAGAAGGAGTTTGTTGGCAAAGTAACGTCTCTGCTTTTTAATATGCTGTCTAGGTTGGTCATAGCTTTTCTTCCAAAGAGCTTTTAACTTCATGGTTGCAGTCACCATCTGCAGAGATTTTGGAGCCCAAGAAAATAAAATCTGTCATTGATTTCATTGTTTCCCGATCTATTTGCCATGAAATGATGGCACTGGATGCCATGATCTTAGTTTTTTGAATGTTAAGTTTTAAGCCAGCTTTTTCACTCTCCCTTTTCATTTTCATCAAGGACTCTTTAGTTCCTCTTCACTTTCTGCCATAACAGTGGTGTCATCTGCATATCTGAGGTTATTGATATTTCTTATGTAGAATAAGAATAAGTTATTGTAGGTATGCTGGGGTGGGTAAAATGACACTCCTCATGCAGTCTATTCTATTTTCCTATAAATCTGTAACTTTCCAAAAAATAAACTCTTTAAAAAAATTAAAGTTTCAAGAACAGATAGGAAGAAGGAAAATGAGAATGGAATCACCATGCCAACAGACCAAATTAAGGAACTAAAAACAGCCGTATTCTGGGAACTTGATAATATGACAGAGATGACATCAAAAGGATTTTGGATGAGGGAATATCATATAAATGGTCCCAGGCAATCCATCTGTATATGGGAAAAACTGCATCCTAACCACACAGCATACAAAAAAAAAAATAATTTTCACATTTACTAAATGTGAGAAGTAAAGTTTGTAACTTTTATATGAAAATGTAGGAGGATATCTTTATGATGGTGAAATAGGGAAGGATTTCATGAATGTGACACAATAGTCACAAACTATAAAAGAAAATATTTGAAAGGTTAAAAGTTACACATTAAACACTCTATAAAACAAAAGAAACAATAAACACAGTTGAAATAGATGCTATGAGCTTGAAGATATTTTTAATGCATTTTAAGGGAAAAAAACTGATATATAGATGGTAAAGAAATTGTGTACATAACTTGGATGAAAGTTTTATGTGTGCACAGACATACACAAATATAGGCAACATAACTTGTAGTAGCAAAATTATGCAAACGAACTAAATGTCAAATACTAAGGGAATGGGTATACAAAGCTTATTACATTCATATAGTCAAATATTTATTGTACAGCAGTTAAAAAGGATGAACTAAAACTATATGTGAAACACACATATATCTTCAAAGCATGAACTTGAATGAAACATTACAATAAAATGAAATGTTTACTATTATACCACTAATGTAAATACACACATAACATTACTGTCATTAAAGTAGAAAACATGGACAAGAAGGACAATAATAATTTTTATAATTGTATTTATAATTAAGTAAAGCTATAATAAAGGTTCAGCTTTATCTGTAATGCTTTCAGTTCAGTTCAGTTCAGTCACTCAGTCATGTCTAACTCTTTGCGACCCCATGAATCACAGCACGCCAGACCTTTCTGTCCATCACCAACTCCCGGAGTTCACTCAAACTCATGTCCATTGAGTCAGTGATGCCATCCAGCCATCTCATTCTCTGTCGTCCCCTTCTCCTCCCGCCCCCAATCTTTCCCAACATCAGAGTCTTTTCCAGTGAGTCAACTCGTCGCATGAGGTGGCCAAAGTATTGCAGTTTCAGCTTTAACGTCAGTCCCTCCAATGAACACCCAGGATTGATCTCCTTTAGAATGGACTGGTTGGATCTCCTTGCAGTCCAAGGGACTCTCAAGAGTCTTCTCCAGCACCACAGTTCAAAAGCATCAATTTATCTCCTTTAAAAAAGATCTGAATCAAGCATGGCAAAAGTAATAACATTAAAGAAATCCAGATAGTGGTTAAATAAATTTTTGTTGTATTATTCTTTGTAATTTTCTGTATTTAAATAGTAAATATATCTTTGAAGGAATCTATTTAAACATTCTCAATAGAAGCAAATGTTTCGGCTATTAAAATGGATACGTACAAACTAATTTTCATTAACATTTACTGACCTTAGGAAATACAGTCTTTGAGTTTGAGGCAAAGAAGATCATAAAGTGAACAGTTCACTTCCTGAGCAATGTGGTTGTCATCCTCTCCTGGGGATGAGAAGCCCTACAGAGTTCAGGAATCACATGTGACTCAACCTCTATTTGTCTTACAAAAGGATGTCCCATTGAGTGGGAATTCTGCTCTCTGTAGAACTAGTGATCACAAAAATTTTAGGTTTGCATTTATAAAGAGGCCACTTGGCTGTCTAGTAAGATAATTCTAATTAATAAACTATTAGTTCATTCCACAACAGATATTTACTGGACATCTACTTTGGTTCTGGAGACATATAATCAAACAGGGCATGCGAGGCAGATGTATAAAGAAACACTTCTCTAGTGCGGTGAAATTTTTATTATTTTAACAGCTATTATGCAAATATCTCTCAGAGAATGAACTCCATTTGACAAATTAAGTTCCTTTAGATAGAAGATACCCTAAGTGAAAAACAAAACATCAAAATCTCTTCTGCATGAGAAAATGTGAATTCCTCCTTTAAAAAATTAGTGGGGGTTGGGAAGATTGAGGTGAGTGAATAGAGAGCTTAGCATGGAAGAGGGAGGAAAAGAACAACAATGAGATAGCAAAAGCCCAGATACTTAAAGGGTCTGTAAGTAGCTCTTTGGTATCTAAAATGAATTTTAAAAACAGAAGTAAATATTACAAAATAGTCATTTGTTTTTCAGAATAGAAGTGACTTAGCAGCAGCAGCATAATGTAATTACTAACCATGACGCCCAGACATTCATTAAGTTGCTTTAAATACAAATACTTTAAGGAAGGGATATTTTTTGTAAAACTTGGAGAGACGGCCTGGGTTCCTGTTTGGATTAAGACTGTCAGGAACACAGACAACAAACACAGCAACAGGAATCCAGAGGTTGAGTTGCTTATGAGCATGAAAGTCTTCATGCAGAGAAACATGGGAGAAAGGCTTTGGATTTCCATTGCCTGAAAAACTGGAGGCATGAGCCAGTGCTATCTAGAAATATGCAGAGAAACATGGGAGAAAGGCTTTGGATTTCCATTGCCTGAAAAACTGGAGGCATGAGCCAGTGCTATCTAGAAATATGCAGAGAAACATGGGAGAAAGGCTTTGGATTTCCATTGCCTGAAAAACTGGAGGCATGAGCCAGTGCTATCTAGAGGGCAAGAGGGTAGAAGAGTCGAACTTGAGCGCAGCAATAAAATAATGTGACACGCACTTGCTGAGAGGAGGAATTGTGCAGTTTCCTGTGGGTGCGATGCAGTTTTCACAGCAGATAAGATAGTTGATCTGGGTATTAAAGCCTGCATTTGTGTGAGGGGGACTGACAGGGGAGAAACAGCAGAGGGAATGGAGGGAACAATATTTTGGTGGTTAAAAACACAGACGCTGGGGTATGTTGCTTGGTTTAAATTCTGCCATTTATGACTTAAATCCCCATGACTGTTACTTACTCTCTTAGCACTTCAGTTGCTTTTTCTGAGAAATGAGAAATCTACCTCCACAGAGTTGCTTGTAATGATTAAATGAATCACCAGCCCACAGTAAACTCTCAATGTGTTGCTATCATTATTATATTCAGGAAAAAATTAGGAGTTCAGCATGACCTGCATCGGGATGCCTAGCAGTGAATACTGAAGAAAGACTGTAGAGGTCTTATCCACAAGGTTAATTTAAAAGCTTCTGTTGGTCAGCAGCACCGCAGCTTTTAAAGTATAGTCAGAGTTTTGCTTTAGAAAGATGTCTGTGGCAGCTCCATGGGCAAGAATTAGAAGTGAGAGTGAAGGCAAAGAGAGTAGTTGGGAAGTTTCTGCACTGGTTTGCATTGACTACTGAACTGGAAGAGAGAATTCCTCACCTAGGGCCATACTGGAGCAGGTGAAAGGAACCAGGCTTACATTAGAGTGGTTTCCCATACAGTCTCATTCCAACCTCAGAATTAACAATGCTTTAGACCAGAACTCTCCAGCAGAAATATAATGTAAGCTACAAATGCAAGCCATATATGTCATTTCAAATTTTCTAATAGCCAGAGTAAAAAAGTAAAAAGCCATAGGTAACATTACTTTTAATAATGAAGTTTATTTAACTCAATATATAAAAATATTATTTTTACCTGTAACTAAGATGAAATTTTATTAGTGATATATTTTGCATTCTTTTCATAATAAGCTTTAAAAATCTGATGTGCATTTTGTATTTACATTTCATATCAATTCAGATTAGTCATATTTCAAGTGCTCAATAGCCATGTATGACTACTAGCTATCAGACTAATAAGGAAGAGTAAATCTTTCTGCTATCCCTATTGTCTTTCAGATTAGAAACTCTCTAGGAGAGTTTCTAGAAAATCTCTAGAAATCCGTTTCTAGAAAATATGTCAACTTCTTGTTCTGACCAGCAGAGAGATGTTTAATCATTTACAGGGTCCTATAAACTGGCACTAGAGATAGGCCCATTGCGCTAATTTTGTGTGATAAAAATCTTTTTATTTCCCTGTGATCTGCTGTTCTGAAGACAACAGCTATAATTTTTAAGAATTTGTCTTATTTCCTACAAACTGCAGGGCTTACCTGTATTGTATCTTATCTTGACAGTCACTTGGAGGCTCTAGGTTTGTTGCATAAAGATGAAATTAGCTTTTATGTGGACTATAAGGTGACAAGAAACATTTGGATGAGCAAGGGCAGTGGTGAGACTTCATTTGTTTGTTAAAAAGTGGTGAATGCTACTATGCATCAGGCTAGGATTGAGGGACCCAGTGCTGAGCCTGAGACATGATCCCTTCTCTCATGGCACTTCTGTCACATTGGTAAAAGTTGGAGCAGAACCCCCTGGTCCTGAGGCAGGAGCAGGGACTGCATAACTCTTTTCATCTGGTTGTTCTTCCTGTCTCTCCTAGTCTGGAGGACTTGAGTCACAGGTGACAGAGTTATGGCAACTAACGGCCCAGTTAAGGTGGATCACACTCTCCCAGACTCCCTTGTAGTGGGTTGAATGGTGGTCTCCCAACCATTGGGATAGTTATGTCCTTATCCTAACCCCTGGAAATTGTGAAAGTGAACTTACTTGGAAAGAGGATTTTTGCAGATCTAATTAAGTTAAGGATCTCAAGATAATATTATCCTGGATTATCTGGCCGGGCCATTAATCCCATGATAAGTTTCCTATAAGAAATACGAGTAAAGACACAGACAAGAAGAAGAACTGCATGAAGATGCAGAAACTGGAGTGATGTTGCTACAAGCCGAGGAATGCCATGGGTTGCTGGCACCCACCAGAATCTTGGAGAGAAGCATGAACAGATTTTTCCTCAGAGTATTCAGGAAGAGACAACCCTCTTCCGGCACCTTCAATTTAGACTTCTACCTTCAGAACTGTGAGAGAGCACATTTCTTTAGTTTTAAACCACCCAGTTTGTAACTTGTTACAGCGGCCACAGGGAATGAACACATCCTTTAGATGTAGAGCTTTGTGGAAGGAAGCTGCCTCCATTATCTTTGTCAAACATATATTAAGCTCTCACCATGCTCCTGGTATTAACTGTGGTACTTGGATAAATTCACCAACAGCTCTTAGGATCCCCATTCATGTCAGTCAGCCTCCTTTTGTTTAAACAAAAAGACCTCTCAGTTTTCTCCCAGTTTGCTAACTTTTTGATGTCCAAAAAAGGATCCTCATATTTAAAAACTTTGGAAAGTTCTGGCCAATAAGACAAAATATGAATGCCAGTCCCATAGCAGACACCACTTTCTTGGGGGAAAGGTGTCCTAATTTTCCTCTCTAGAGCCATCTCCCAATGTGGCTTCTTGAGAAATCCTTGCTTTGGTTCAAATGGACTTGTTACATCTCTTGAACATAGCTGTCTTGCTGATCCTGTTCGTGATGCCAATTGTCTTGCTATATCTCACTGTGTGCATATTTTGCTGAACCCAGGGTAGGCGAGGCTCGAGCTAAGAGGTTGGAAGAAGACTTGAGGGGCTGTATGAACTGCAAACATGTTCATTCTCTCCTAGCTGGCACAGCAACCTAACAGAGCCTCTCTCCTGGCTGACACAGTAGCCATGGCAGTGAAAGTTCGCTGCTATGAACAGTGTGTGACGCTGGGATTTGTGGCTTCTGGAGGAGAGGAATTCAACTGGGGCCAGAGATGAGGCTTGAACACTCGAAGTTTTTGTGTAATAAAGTTTTATTAAAGTATAAAAGAGACCAAGAAAGCCTCTGACATAGACATCAGAAGGGGACAGAAAGAGTGCCCCCTTGCTGGCAGCAACTTACCTGCTACTACTAAAATTCACATTGAAGGAAATGGCAACGCACCCCAGAGGAGCCTGGGGGCTGCAGTCCATGGGGTCACAGAGAGTGGGACATGGCTGAGTGACTCTCTCTCTCTCTCTCACACACACAAACCTGTTAGCAAGCTGCTAATTAGAGAAAGGGAACACCTCAAAACTGAGAGAGTAGCACCAGGCCCCTCACCCACCACGTGCATTTCGAGATAGCATTCGCACAAGGTTAGTCATCCAGGGCCATAAAACCATTGACAGGAATCTTAAAGAAAGACAGATTTCCAAGTAAATACATAGTTCATTAAATAGCTTAAGAAAACATTTCCATAAGAAAAATGCTTTGGTTAGCTCAAGGTTTGAGATAAAGCTAAGTTCAGGGGGAACCAGGCGTCACCATGATAACACAGGATTAGAAGAAGACCTCCTCTAATTTTGTGTAGAGAAGGAAAAAAAAATGTTTGCCACTTGCAGTTTATTTCCTCCTACAATAAAATAAATAAATAAATAAAATTTTTTTAAAAAGAGGGAGACCTCTGGCCTCCCCACAGAGGTTGTTAACCCTCTCAGCAGCAGACGCTATATTCTCTCCTCTCGTGGCTGACCCAAAGGACACAACTGTGAAGCAGCAGTAAATGCAGCCACTTTCTTAGGTAGAGCTCATGTATGTGTACCACACACGGTACCAAGCAGGTACCACACACGACCAAGCAGGTACCTGGTGAAGAGCGTGCACAGTGCTGAAAGTGCTCTCAGCTGTTACAAATCATTATTTATGAAACATGGGGTAAGAGCAAGAGGCCATGGGGGAAGAGAGCCTGACCACGGCATCTTGGCTAACTTGCTCTTTTCCGTAAAAGCATCTGCCTACAGTGCAGGAGACCCGGCTTCAAACCCTGGGTCGGGAAGATCCCCCTGGAGAAGGAAATGGCAACCCACTCCAGTACTCTTGCCTGGAAAATCCCATGGATGGACGGAGGAGCCCGGTAGGCTGCAGTCCATGGGGCCACAAAGAGTTGGACACGACTGAATGGCTTCACTTTCACTTTTCACTTTCTACAATACCTCACCATTCACGCCCATCTGCCTTTGACTTTGTTCTCTCTGCCTACTTATCCTTTCCTTCGAAGGTCCAATATTATCTTTTCTGAACCGTCTATAGTTTACCCTGAGCGCCAAAGAATTTGATTCAACACCTGCTTAAGGTCTTTATCCTGCTGCAGTTCAATGTGTTCATTTACTTATTCTTTCTTCCTTCTGGACTGTGGACTCTGACATGGGACCTGAACTCCCTCATCTCTGTGTCCTCAGATGCTGCAGACAGCTGGCACTCAATAGTCTTTATAGAATCACAAAGGATGAAGTATGTGATCCTCAAATATGAACTTACATAAAGTAAAATTAGAGTGGTATATGAAAGAATGCCATGTTTATCGGGCCACTTCATGGATGAAAACATAGGAACACCCAAGAGTCAATGCTATAAGTGTCAGATCAGGAAATAAATTACTCAATTTTCCTGGTCGATTTGTAGACTTTGAGAGTGCTGGGCTTTGAAAGTGATGGACCGTGGACTTTGAAATCACCCCTCCCACCCCATGAGCGCCCCTCCTCCAGTTGCCTTCTCTGGCACATTCCCCGCCATCCACCAGGGCCCACCCATGCTGCCACGGTGGGGATTTGAGCCCCACATTGCTTTCATCTTCCTCCTGGACAGGGATGAGATCCTCTCGTCTCATCAGTCATTTGCTCTCTGTCAACAGGCCTGCTGCTAGTAGCTTGGCATGGCTCAGGTGGCTGGGGGGGAAAAGTCCCAGTGGAGACTGAGGCCGTTTGGAGTGAGCAGAAGGCCCCTGCAGCCAGCAGGTGCCCAGAAGCCCCAGAGGAGAGGAAACAATCTAGACGCCTTCCCCTAAGAGGAGGTTTTACCAGAAGAAGGATGAATAGGCCGGAAACCATCCCGCCAGCAACCCTCCTCTTGTCAGCTCCGTGCTGGACAGAACAAATGCGCTTTATCTGCAAGTCAGATTGGCTTCCGCAGGCCGATACATCATGCAGAGACAGAGCGACTCCCTCCCAAGGAGCGTCATCTTCTCCCTTCTCGAGGTGCCCTGATCCCCTGGCGGCCTTCCTGCTGGCAACCAAACAAGTTCAAAAGGGCAGAGGGATAAGGCGGACGCTGCCTGTCTTCCCTCGACTTGTCCATCCTGGAAGTCCAGGCTAGCCCTGGAGGGGGTTGTAGCAGCTTCAGTCTTTCTCTGGCATTGCTCAGCAAGGCCCAGCAGCCGGAGCCCAGTGGGCTGAGAGTGGCTGACTTCCAAGTGCTTCTTTCCACTCACCCCACCTAGACGGCTCAGAATAAGCTGGAATTCTGTTCTGCTTAGTGTTGGGATGGCCTTTCATCTCTGGTGGGAGGATCAAGGGGACTGACGATCAAACCCTGTCTGCACTGATCATGGGTTTTACCCAGCACTGTTGGCGTTCCCACTGCATGATGGCAGAGTGGTCAGAAGAAGGTTAATTTTGAGCTTAAGGGTTCAAATTGGGAAAAGAAAGGGACCTAGGACATTTTGAGTTTCCTCTTGATCATTCTAACCACTTCCTCAGTACTTAATTCCTAGCGTGTCTGTCCACCATTTAGGAGACTGAGAGCAATGGGAAGGGAAGGATGAGAAAGGAGATGAGGAGAGATCAAAGGCACGTAGGAAGGTCAGGGGGATGGGATGGGTTGAGGTCATTTGGACAGAAAGCTGGAGCAGAAGATACTATAAGAATTGGACCCCCTTCCTGCTGAGCCCACTTTTTACTCTTTGCTCAAATCTCATTTCTTTCTGTCTCAAACACTGCATTGATTTTGGAAATGTGGCCTTATAACTGTCACTCGAACAGCTGAACTTTTTTTAAATTTTATTTATGTATTCATTTTTGGCTGTGCTAGGTCTTTGCAGGGTTTTCTCTAGTTGTGGTGAGTGGTGGCTACTCTCGAATTTCAGTGTGAGGGCTTCTCATTGTGGTTGCTTTTCTTGTTGTGGAGCAAGGGGTCCAGGGTGCTCGGGCTTCAGTAGTTGGGACATGTGGGCTCAGTAGTTGCTGCTCCCGGGCTCTAGAGCACAGGCTCAGTAGTTCTGGTGCAAGGGATAAGTTGCTTGATCTGTCATCTCCCCTTTGGGAGAGTCAGTGGGAGGGAGTGGAAAGAGTGAAGAGTATTCTAGACTTGACTCCCCCTTTAACAAGCTGTATGATACGGTGCAAGTCATTTGACCTCTCTGGAGCTCAGGATCTTGAGCTGTAAGATGGTACATCAAATTCTAAGTTTTTTTTCTAGCTTTAAAACTGTACAAAATTGGGTCCAATCTTTCATCTGCTTGCACTTGGCATGCTGTGGGAGATCTCACTCTACATCTTCAGCTGTGTATTTCCCCTCACTTTTCTTTATTTTCAGTATCCACGCCACCTGGAAGTAATCACAATCTTTCTCTCTCTTGATTCTATTCTCTGAACATGCCATTCCATCTGCTTAGAATGCCTACCCTCATCTCCCCATCTCTAAACTCTTATTTTTCCTTTTCTCTGCATCTTCTGGGAAGTCTCCTCTGGCACTGCCCTGACTTTAGCTGAATTAGTTTTCCCATGTGTTCTTAAAGCCCCTATGTTTATCCACATGTCACTTTCTAGAGGATATTTTAATTGATCTTCCTTGATCTTATTGAAGGAGAATTTTTCATTGTCAACCTTATTCCTAGAGAATATTTTAATTGTAGACCTTGATCTTATTGAAGGCATGAGCTATCTTTTGTATTTACATCCAGTTGTTGGATATAACACAGTGAATGAAGCAGCAAGTCACTGAAGTTGACCTTAGAGCTCTTGTCTGTATCTTTCTAATTTTTTTTCTTAGGAATACATGGATGAAATATTTTCTTTAGTAAAAGAGGGCAGAAGGCAACAGGAGTGGCAGAAAATGGACAATAAAGCAAATGTATTTGGACCCCAAAGGCCTCTGGATTCTGTTAAAGAACAGTATACACTCTCGGACTAAGCATGTGATGCGGCTTGTTTCAAAGACTTGGAAAGCGCGGAGCTGACCTCAGTAGTGCGAGCCCCTCAGGGGAAAACATGAGATGCGAACTGAAGCTAAAATGCGGAGGGGTTAGAAGTGAGCAATAGAAGCTATCTAGGTAGTTTCTGAATCACTTTTCTCCCTTTTCAACATCTTTGTGACTCAGGCTTACACTCACCCTCATTCTTAACTACAGAAGTGTAAGGTCGGACCCTCATTTGAATCGTGGCTTTCCCACATTATCCCAGCAACAGTGAGAAACCAGGCTTTGGAGGAACCTGGGGGCGATTCCAACACATTACAAGAGAGTCAAAAGGGCACATGAATGTCATTACTTACAGAGCAAATGGGAGGCAGAAACTTTGGAAACACATGCTCATTAAAGAAAAAGTGAAAAATGGAGGAACATAGCAAGAGAAGAAAAAAAACTAACCCGAAGTCTACCTGCCCCTCCCCAAAGACAGTTATCAAAGAGTTTCATAGGTTTTATTAACTTCTTTTTCTCCGTGCACATTTTACCCCCTTTGCTTTACTTTAAAATTAATTAAGCAATACTGTATATGCGACTTTCAAAACTTTTAAACTTAAGTCATAAAAGAAGAATCTTCTTATTTTATGGGTACTGTAAATAAAACCTTTGGGTTGATTTTACTGTCTCAAAATTTCTATTTTTTAAAAGTACTAAATAGACATGTATCCATAGCAAACAAGTAGAGACCAAACAAAAGTAAAGAAAAATTCAAGTTGTCATCAAATAAAATTCACAAATAAACTTAATAAGGAGTGTGTGAACATTGTATAAGGATCTCCTTTTCTAGAATAAAACAAGCATTTCTAGAGTTAACTTGGGTAAGCCATAGGCTTATGAAGTGGGAAGAAAAAACAAATTGTGGTTCCTGGCTTGTTTCTCCCAAAGAGAAGGGAAGAATTAACTGCTGTTCTTTTCTGTCTATAATCAGGCCAAATAGCCCCCAAGGATCCAAATTACTATTGATTTCCAGTCTCTCAGGGTGAACGAGATGGTCAGAGAGATCCTGGGCCAGACAGCGGTCATGGTCTCTCTTGCTGGGAGGGTTCCAGGAGGTAGAGTTCCCTCAGACCTTCTGGAGCAGAGACCTGGTTCTCTCTTCTCTTCAGCCAGGAGCCAACTGCTCCCTTCAGCTGGGATGGTAGAGGCTCCCAAGTACTTCTTTCCGCAGAATAGGCTGCGGGTCGCAATGGAAGGAACTTCTACTTACTCGAAGGGATTTCCTCATAGCTAACTGAGATGCCACGAAAGAAAGCTTCATTCAGGTAAACGCCTCTGAAAGGAGTAACAGGTGGACAGTTCCGTTCAGTTTAGTCGCTCAGTCGTGTCTGACTCTTTGCGACCCCATGAACTGCAGCACACCTGGCTTCCCTGTCCTTCACTATCTCCTGGAGCTTGCTCAAACTCATGTCCACTGAGTCGGTGATGCCATCCAACCATCTCATCCTCTGTCATCCCCTTCTCCTCCTGCCCCCAATCTCTCCCAGCATCAGGGTCTTTTCCAATGAGTCCACTCTTTACATTAGGTGGCCAAAGTATTGGAATTTCAGCTTCACCATCAGTCCTTCCAATGAATATGCGGGACTGATTTCCTTTAGGATGGACTGGTTGGATCTCCTTGCAGTCCAAGGGACTCTCAAGAATCTTCTCCAACACCACATTTCAAAAGCATCAATTCTTCAGTGCTCAGCTTTCTTTACAGTCCAACTCTCACATCCATACATGACTACTGGAAAAACCATAGCTTTGACTAGATGGACCTTTGTTGGCAAAGTAATGTCTCTGCTTTTTAATAAGCTGTCTAGGTTGGTCATAGCTTTTTTTCCAAGCATCTTTTAATTTCATGGCTGCAGTCACCATCTGCAGTGATTTTGGAGCCCCCCAAAATACAGTAGCTATTCTTTAGCAGAGAAGTCATTCTATACATTCTATACACATGTGGGAAATGGAAGAATATCAATAACAGAGAGTGCAGTCAAACAATAGGCAAACTTTAAAAGTATGATTTTGAAGAGAGTGGAAACTTCTGGTTAATACACAACTTCATCCAAAATTACTTTTACTGTTGACTCTAGCTATTGAGTAACAAAACTGTTAAAAGATTTTTTTGGTGTGTGCTGCTTTTTGTTTTCTTTTCTTTTGAAATATAAATTTTATTTCATATTGTATTTGGTTCTAGCTGATTTGTCTAAGAAAGAGTGAGAAAAAAAGATGATAAATAGCTAATTTTAGCACTTATCAAAATAAAGGTGTCAAGTGACTAGGCATCCTGACAGGATACATAGATGGAGAAATCCTACTATTTTGTATTAGAGGATTCTAATATATAAAAATAACTTCATCAAGAAAAGATAAGAATGGAATAAAAGTTCAAGAACAGTTTTACTCAGCATAATATTTTTAAAAAGTGCAATGGTATAGAGATGTACAGTTACAGAAAAATAATACAAGAAATTAAATTACAGATGCTTGTGTGACTTCTAAGAATTTCAGGTATCAATATCAAGAATTCCCTAATGCATGCTCAGTTGCTTCAGTCACGTCTGACACTTTGTAACCCCATGGACTCCAGCCCTCCAGGCTTCTCTGTCCGTGGGATTCTCCAGGCAAGAATATTAAAATGGATTGCCATGCCCCCCTCCAGGGGGTCTTCCTGACCCAGGGATCGAACCTGCACCTCTTATGTCTCCTGCATTGGCAGGAGGGTTCTTTACCACTAGCGCCACCTGAACAAAGGTAAGAAGGATTTGTAAAGGGGCATGGAAATAAGAAGGAAAGGATTATGATGTAATCTGGGGGCAAAAAGATTCTTGGATGAAAACTGATCATATTTGCAACTCCAAAATCCTGTTATCTCTCCAGTCCTCTTAAGAGTTTTAAACGGTACTTTATTCAGCTAACAATTATTGAGTCTTTAATATGTGTCCATCCAATTTGACTGCCTTCTGAACATCCGCCACTCCCTGTCCCCACCTGTGTGTCCAAAGACATCTTTAACTTCAAAGAGGGGGAAAGAGGCATGCGTGAAGATAGACAGGAATTAAAGCCTTGACCACTCAACATCCTCCATGCAGAAATGATGCAAGGACGTTTATGACTGCGATATGTACCTTGTTGCTATCATTCATAGTGATAAAATCCTCTTCCATTGCCTGGAACCTCCAGCCAAGTCCCCTCACACACAGCCTCCAGCGGCAGGTAGTATTAACACTTTAAAGAGTAAAAAGGTATTGCAGTACTGAGTAGGGCAACATGAAATGAAGAAAACTAGTCTACCAGAAATACGAAAAGCAAATCAACAAATCAGCAGAATCTTGGAGATAAAGGCAATTAGTGGAAATTCAAGTGCTGAGTCACACCTTGTACCTCAACTGTCCCTGGGGAGAAATAAGGTTTTTCCCTACTACATCGGAAATGGTGTTTGAACCAATTTTAAGTAGACCTTAAGAGACACTGTGAGCAGGTTTATATGTAATAACTAAAAACTGGAAACAACCTAAACAGATTCACCAGGACGTGAATGGATAACCAGACTGAAGTACCTCCATACAATGGAGTAATACTTAACAATAAAAAAGAAATGAACCATTAATAGATTCAACAACTTGGATGGACATCAAGGGCATTACACTGAGTGAAAAAGCTAATATCAGAGGATTACACACTGTAATTTCACTTATATAAACTTTCAAAGTAATAAAATGCTGATGATGGAGAACAGATCAGTGGATGCCAGGGGTTAGGGGCTAGGGTAAGGGGGGTGGTGTGATTTTTCAGTGGGAGTTTGTGGTGATGGTTACATGAATCCATATGTCATAAAATTTCCTAGAAATATATATATATATATATAAAGTACATATAAAAACTGGTGATGTCCTAATAACATCTGTACTTAACAGCATTATTTCCACATTAATTTTCGGTTTTGAAAATAAGATATTCATTTGAGATAGCTAAATGAAGCGTACACATAGATGCTATTATTTTTGCGACTTCTTTTGAATCGTAAACTATTTCCACATAAAAATGTATATATGGCCAATTCTTATCATTTGGAGTAGTTGTCTTCTTTAAGTTTTCTGTGAACACTGAATTAGTGATACTGATCTATTTTGCCTAGGGAAAATACAAGGTTAGGTGCCTGCAGAACTCTGGTCATAACATTTCAACAAGTGATCAGTACAGAAGTTTGTGTTATATGTATTTCTGCTCAAAGATGTTTTATTTAGTATCTATTGTTGATTCATTAACATTAAATTCCCAGCCAACAGGACTATAACTCATTACTGAACAAAGCATATCTAAAAACATTTTCTCCCTAAGGCACATCACAGTTTTCTTGCATTTAGGAACACTAGACAGGACTCCAACATTACACTTGAGGCCATTTTAAACAGTGAAATCACTAACAAAGAGCACAGAAATTTGAAAAACTAGTAAAACAGATGGCAAGAGGACCCTTGTTTACAGTATGACAATCTGAGAATTGAAACAAAAAAGCAGAGCATTGCCTTTTCTGATCTCAATTTGGGAAGTGTGTGTACAGCGACTTGAATTTTTTTTTTTCTTCTCTGCCCTTGTCCATAAATGACTATGAAAGAGCCATGAGTGTTGACTTTGAGATTGCAAATAAATTTTAGTGATCAGGTGAATTAGCAAATATGGACTCTGAGAGTAATAAGGATTGATTGTATATGTCTTCATATGTCTCTATACTTGTAAATGCACACACACATATATACATATAGACACACATACATATATATTTGTTCTTGTTCAGTTGCTCAGTCGTGTCCAACTCTTTGTGACACCATAGGCTGCAGCATGCTAGGCCTCCCTGTCCATCACCAACTCCTAGAGTTTACTCCAACTCATGTCCGTTCATTCGGTGATGCCATCCAACCATCTCATCCTCTGTCATCCCCTTCTCCTCCTGCCTTCAATCTTTCCCAGCATCAGGGTCTTTTCTAATGAGTCGGTTCTTCACATCAGGTGGCCAAAGTACTGGAGTTTCAGCTTCAGCATCCGTCCTTCCAAGAAACATTCAGGACTGATTTCCTTTAGGATTGACTGGTTTGATCTCTTTGCTGTCCAAGAACTCTCAAGAATCTCCTCCAACACCACAGTTCAAAAGCATCAATTCTTTGGCTCTCAGCCTTCTTTATGGTCCAACTCTCACATCCATACAACTCTTCATCATACTGGAAAAACCATAGCTTTGACTAAACGCATCTTTGTTGGCAAAGTAACGTCTCTGTTTTTTAATATGCTGTCTAGGTTGGTCACAACTTTCTTCCAAGAAGAAAGTGTCTTTTAATTTCATGGCTGCAGTCACCATCTGCAGTGATTTTGGAACCCAAGAAAATAAAGTCTCTCACTGTTTCCATTGTTTCCCCATCTATTTGCCATGAAGTGGAGGGACAGGATGCCATGATCTTTGTTTTTTGAACGTTGAGTTTTAAGCCAACTTTTTCAACTCTCCTCTTTCACCTTCCTCAGAAGGCTCTTTAGTTCCTCTTTGCTTTCTGCCATAAGGGTGGTGTCATCTGCATATTTGAGGTTATTGATATTTCTCCAGCAATCTTGATTCCAGCTTGTGCTCCATCCAGTGCATCCAACGAAATGCATCATCCATTTCCCACAATGCACTCTGCATATAAGTTAAATAAACAGGGTGACAACATACAACCTTGATGTACTCCTTTCCCAATTTTGAAACCGTCTGTTGTTCCATGTCTGGTTCTAACTGTTGCTTCTTGACCTGCATACAGGTTTCTCAGGGAGGCTGGTAAGGTGGTCTGGTATTCCCATCTCTTCAAGAATTTTCCAGTTGGTTATGATCCACACAGTCAAAGGCTTTAGAATAGTCAACGAAGCAGATGTTTTTCCGGAATTCTCTTGATTTTTCTATGATCCAACAGATGTTGGCAATTTGATCTCTGGTTCCTCTGCCTTTTCTAAATCCAGCTTGAACATCTGGAAGTTCTTGGTTCATGTACTGTTGAAGCCTAGCTTGGAGAATTTTGAGCATTACTTTGCTAGCATGTGAGACAAGTGCAATTGTGCTGTAGTTTGAACATTCTTTGGCATTGCCTTTCTTTGGGATTGGAATGAAAAGTGACCATTTCCAGTCCTTTGGCCACTGCTGAGTTTTCCAAATTTGCTGGCATATTGAGTGCAGCACTTTCACACCATTATTTTTTTTAAGGATTTGAAATAGCTCAACTGAAATTCCACCATCTCCACTAGCTTTGTTCTTAGTGATGCTTCCAAGGCTCACTTGACTTTGCACTTCAGGATGTCTGGCTCTTAGGTGAGTGATCACACCATCATGGTTATCTGGGTCATGAAGACATTTTTGTATAGTTCTTCTGTGTATTCTTGCCACCTCTTCTTAATCTCTTCTGCTTCTGTTAGGTCCCTACTGTTTCTGCCCTTTATTGTGCCTATCTTTGCAGGAAATGTTCCCTTGGTATCTCTAATTTTCTTGAGGAGATTGCTAGTCTTTCCTTTTCTGTTGTTTTCCTCTATTTCTTTGCACTGTTCATGTAGGAAGGCCTTCTTATCTCTCCTTGCTTTTCTTCGGAACTCTGCATTCAGATGGGTATATCTTTCCTTTTCTCTTTTGCCTTTCACTTCTCTTCTTTTCTCAGTTATTTTTAAGTCTTCCTCAGGCAACCATTTTGCCTATTTGAATTTCTTTTTCTTGGGGATGGTTTTGATCACTGCCTCCTGTATAATGTCACGAACCTCCATCCATAGTTCTTCAGGCACTCTATCAGATCTAATCCCTTGAATCTATGTGTACATACATATATACATACATAAATATATATACACATAATTCATATTATATATATATATATATATATGATCATATTTTCTTTGTAGTTTAGAGACTTGAAGCTTTTTCTGAATAAGGGATTATTTTTGGCTTCAAATTAACTGCTATGTATACACTGGCCTCTGTCAGAATTACTCAAAGGCTATGTTAGTTTTCCATCTATCAGCCTCTCCTTTTTATCCCCCTTTCCTCAACTCATCGTTTAAACATTTGAATATAGGTAACCAACGGCCCTCAACTCTGGCTTTCCATTCCATGACTCATATTAGCCCTTTCAAGAACAGCCAAGGATGCCCTTCCCATTGGGGTGTAAATGACTGATACAGGTCAGTGAGGGTCCCCTTCTAGGGACCAATTTCCTTTTTCACTTAGACAAGGGAAACTCATTTCAAGTGGGATAGAATTGTAGGCCCTGAACCCCTGCATGGAGAATATGCAGCACACAATTAGGATGGAGATCACAGGAGAGCATTCTAAGTGTTCTTGAAGTTACACATCTCAGCTAGCTGCTTGTTTGAAAAACTCACTCTAATATTAAATTTGGGGACCCTGTTAATAAGGCAAAGAATATACATAGTTTTCTGAAAAGTAATAGCTGCTCACTTTATTGGAACTGTGTGACTCTCACTGTTAGAATGGTGGGCTTTTACAAGTCCCAAGGGGAATCCCATTTCTTGCTATTATTAGGAATTACCAGAGTTCTTTCCTGCCCACACTGGGAATGGCCTTTTAGTGGTGGTGAGCCTGAAGCTCTTTTTGACAATCTGGAAAGGCCTGTCTCATAGTTGGTATCTATAACCATTATATTCTCCATTATGAGTAAATTGCTTTTCTTCACTTTGGTTTCTCTCTAATCCTTTGTAGGCATATGCTAGATCTGGAACCCTTACACAGAGTCTCTGGTTAGTGTATTTCTGAGAAGTTAGATAAGGCCAAGCTTTAGTTAAGCTCCACATAGCCGAGTGACATAGAACTGCTTTTGGCTAAAGGCCCTTTAATTTTCCAAGTGTTCAAATGGAATCACTTAAAATATAAAATGTATGAACATCTTTCCTCTGAACTAAATGGTCCTTTTTTCTTGGCTTAATTTCCTCTAGACATAAAAATTAAGACTCTTTCACCAATACCAGAGATCGGTAATGCTGTGCGTGTTGCCAGACTTACAGATTAGATTAGCCTTTTGGTTTCCAGTAGTGTTTTCATGGAATTATCTCCATTCAGGTCAAATTCTATTTTAAGCACTCCAGCTGATTCAATAGCCCACAATTTGTACTTTTGGTCTCAAAGTAAATACTTGGTTTAAGTCAAGCCGAGCAAACTGCTCGTGTATTTGAGCCCTGACCCATGTAATTTTAATATCCATTAACCTTCACTACGGGATGAAATTGGAAGGATCAGATGCTTTGTAGGTTCATGCAGACCCTGGGGAAAACATTCAAGTAATTTCACTTCCAAAGCAAACAGTGTGAGTCTATTGGTCTGGGCAGGAATTGCCAATTATGCCTGGTTCCTCCCTCCATCACTTCCTTCCACTTTTTGTTGTAAGGTCATAAGTGCAGAGAAATGAAGCAAAAGGTTAGGAATGGGTCTATGTTCAAATTAAGCCTACAGTCAAGATGTTTTCAGCAATACAGCAACCCAGATTGTCGAGCCATCAAGCATTGTGTACATGCTCAGTCACTTCAGCCCGACTCTTTGCTATCCCGAGGGCTGTAGCCATGGGGTTATCTTGGCAAGAATACTGGAGTAGGTTGCCATTTCCTGGGGCTTTATCTGATGTGGCTCCCATCAGAACTTCCCACAGCCTTTTCTCCTGGGATGTAGAGCAGAGAGGATAGGACAGAGAGGGAGTCTAGGTAGGAACTGGGTAATTACCAGGGATAAAAGTTCAGACCTCAGACCTCTAGTTAGGAATCTAGAAGTTGATTTGTAAGGTAGAAGAGGAGTGTTCATGCAAGCACAGGGCATCTTGGCCACGTTGCTGCTCTTGTCTGAGATGAAGCCCCTGAACATGTCTGCTCTGATATAAGGATGACGTAAATAGAGTTGCCAGCCATTCTGGAGTCAATGCTTGGAAACGACCATTCATGATAAAATCATCGATATCATAGCTCCTTTTTATTGAACACTAATGACTCACCCCAGGCTGACTAATGCTACAGGGCTTCTCTGGTGGCTCAGACAGTAAAGAATCCGCCTGCAATGCAGAAGACCTGGGTTTGATCCTTGGGTTGGGAAGTTCCCCTGGAGATGGAGATGGCAACCCTCTCCAGTTTTCTTGCCTGGAGAATCCGCATGGACAGCGGAGCTGGCGGGCCACAGTCCAAGGGGTCACAAGGAGCCAGACACAACTGAGCGACTAAGCACAATGACTCACTATGTACTACTTTAGGCAATTTGCATACAGACACCTGGTCTCTTGCAATCTTCCCATCTCTTCCATTGCACAGATGAAGAAAAGCTCAGAGAACTTCAGGAACTTATACTTGTTCAAGAAGGTTGTGCCTGATAAGATTAAAATTTGAAACCATGTGAATCTGACATGGAAACCCATCGAGACATCCGAGCCTAATGTTTTATGAGCCCCTCAGTGTGTGTCAATGTGTTTTTGACTGTTTCTGTATTAAACATCTAAATATATATACACTGTGATTACATATTCCTAGTTTCTTTTCTCTTCCCACTGAGGGAAAAAAATATAAAAACCCCTTTTGATGTGGCAGTGCTGAATATGTCTGTTCTTAACACACTTAATAACAACATTGATTAAGTCCTTTTTTATAGCACATGTATGCTTTTAACACTTTGGGCATTCAATTTTTTGAGAAAAACTTTATGACACTAGTGAGGTGGAAATTGACCACTATCGCAGAGGTGGAAGGGAGCCCATTTCTCTGATTACTTTAATCTTAGGTCGTGTTTTGTATGTCATATGGAACTAATGGAACTATCCATTTCAAAAAGACATCTTCTAATGAAATCTGGAATTTTGAGTCTTTGAGCCTTCTATTACTGTCTTATGAAACTTTTAAGGCAAGTTATATGTTTTATTCATCTCTTAGTTCCCTGTAGTTCTTAATGTAGTGATCTGAATATCATCAGTATTTTTTTAAAAAGATATGTTAACGACCAAATGAATGAGTGACTAGCTATAAAGTGTGTAGAGGTTCAGATTGTACCCATGTAACCTTTGATTACATGCACTCGTATTTGGCTGGGGACGTTGCTAGGCCACCAATCATTGGAGTTGATTTGATGACTGTTTCGACTACTACTAATAATGGCAATTTACATTTATTTAATGCTTGCCATTAAATATCAGGGGCTTCCCTGATATCTCAGTTGGTAAAGAATCTGCCTGCAATGCAGGAGACCCCAGTTCGATTCCTGGAGATCCACTGGAGAAGGGAAAGCCTACCCACTCCAGTATTCTTGGGCTTCCCTTGTGGCTCAGCTGGTAAAAAATCAGCCTGCAATGCAGGAGACCTGGGTTCAATCCCTGGGTTGGGAAGATCCCCTGGAGAAAGGAAAGGCCACCCACTCCAGTATTCTGGCCTAGAGAATCCCATGGACTGTATTGTCCATGGGGTCGAGAAGAGTCAGATACAACTGAGCTACTTTCACTTCACTTCACTTCAGTGCTTGTCATGTGCCAGGTACATGAAGAAATCAACTTGGAGGGGTTCAGTAATTCATACACTGGAGAAGAGGCAGTGTGCCCTGGACTTGAACCCAGTAATGGGGCTCCAAAGGCCCCGTTCTTTCTTGATGCCACCTTGATCATGAAAAAGAGTCAGTGAAGTGGGGTTTTGCAGATCCAACATGAGGCACTCGCTCAGCCACTCAGTTTCTCAACAGATGCTTTCAGTACAACGCAGGAGGCAACATATTGTAGAAGTAAACAATAATGGCCAACTGGGCTGTCTCCTCCATTTTTAAAGATGAAATTAAGGGGAAGTGAAGATGGACCCAAAACAAAAACATTTTGCTTTCCACAACTGCCCCTATCTGGTTGGGATAAATCAGGAATCTGGAATGAGTGCTGACTCAGTTTATCAGTTTGTAAAATTCAGAGTGTAATCATGGAGTACCAAGCCTGGAACTAGGAGATAACAGAGAATCCAAAAGAAAGAGAAGATACAAATACTTGCTTATATAGCTTTCAATCTATTTGTGTTGAAGAATTTAAGAGTAAACGGAAACAAATAGGGATATATAGTAATCATTATACAGAGGAGAGAAAATTCTTACAGTTTGTACAGAACAAGTATAATGTTCATACTTATGAATATTTAGGTAGGATGGTTTAGTGGGAGTCCTACACATAACCTAGGGAATATGTTTTATATTGTTCTTCAACTGATCCTGGATGATGTTTCTTTTTTAACTTTGAAAGGTGCCCAGAGATTGTCTTTAAAGAAAAGCCTTCTTTTTGCTGTTGCTGTTCAGTCCTTCAGTTGTGTCTGACTGTGATCCCGTGGACTGCAGCACACCAGGATTCCCTGTCCTTCACTCTTTCCCAGTGTTTGTCCAAGCTCATGTCCATTGAGTCAGTGAGGCCATCCAACCATCTCATCCTCTGCCACCCCCTTATCCTCTTGCCCTCAATGGCCTAACATCAGCGTCTTTTCCAATGAGTCAGCTCTTCGCATCAGGTGGCTAAAGTATTAGAGCTTCAGCATCAGTCCTTCCAATGAATATTCAGGGTTGATTTCCGTTAGGACTGACTGGTTTGACATCTTTGTTTTCCAAGAGACTCTCAAGAGTCTTCTCCAGCACCACGGTTTGAAAGCATCAATTCTTCAGTGCTGTCTTTTTTATGGTCTAACTCTCACATCCATACATGACTACTGGAAAAACCACAGCTTTAACTTTTTCAGCAAAGTGATGTCTCTGCCTTTTAATACTCTTCCAAGTGATATTGTCATACACTTGATCCTGACTATGAGATCTTCCAACATTCACTCACTGGGCACTTACTACGTGTGCCAAGTACTTTGCACAAATGACACAAATTGCCCCCACCCTTAGAAATTGTCAATTTATTGTGAAACTAATTTTTAAATCTATGGATGGTAGAATTATGTGTAAGATTTATTTTCTCAGTTATATTATGCTATATTTATTAAAGTTTCTACAGTTAATTCATACTACTTTGATAACCAGAATGCAAAAATTAACAAGGTTCCACAAATTCAGATTTATGACACATGTGAAAAGAAGATAAATGGTAGTAATAACAATTTTGAGAGTTTCCTGTGTAACAAGTACTGTGCTAAGCATTTCATAATAATTTTCTTTAATCCTCCCAATGCTTTTATTATGTTAGTGCCAGTCTTATCTCCATTTTACAGATAGTGATTCTGAGGCTTAAAGAAGAGGAAACCCAAGGTTACATAGCTGTATATTGTAAAGCTATAATTGCTCTACCAAGAAGCTTACAACTACACTAATCAGATAATGTGAAAGCAAAGTAAAGGTCAAATAGCCCATGTTTCCTGCTCCTGAGACTTCTTCATCATGTAGTATTATAGCTATGTGTAGCCAAGAGGCTACAGATGGCATCTAGTGTTATTTTTGGAAGATTTTCTGTTTCCTTCTGATAGCAACTGGAGAGACCATGAACCATATTTTCTTCAATATTTAGAAAAAATTCCTTCTCCAGTTTGTGGTTTTCCTTCCTTGAGGTTGTCTGTCTGGGCACCACTTGGAAAATAGTGTTGACTGCCTGGCATGGTGAAAATGTCATCACTAAGATCTCCTGCTTTGCTGAAGGAGACTGCAGTATTAATGTAATTCTTAGGTGGGCTCAGTTTCTTGGCTAAACTGTAAGACCTCAAATAAATATTATTGTTTTTCAAAATAATACTTTTTTCTATTATTACATTTAAAAGTGATATAAATAATATTTGTTTTTCAAAATAATATTTCTTAAGCATCTACATGGCTTCCAGCAATGGGAAAAAACCTCAAACAGGGAAATACATTGCATACAAAGTGTTTGCTGCTGCTGCTGCTGCTAAGTCACTTCAGTCGTGTCCGACTCTGTGTGACCCCATAGACAGAAGCCCAACAGGCTCCCCCGTCTCTGGGATTCTCCAGGCAAGAACACTGGAGTGGGTTGCCATTTCCTTCTCCAATGTGTGAAAGTGAAAAGTGAAAGTGAGGTCAGTCAGTCACGTCTGACCCTTAGCGACCCCACAGACTGCAGCCTACCAGGCTCCTCCATCCATGGGATTTTCTAGGCAAGAGTACTGGAGTGGCTTGCCATTGCCTTCTCCGACAAAGTGTTTAGGCACCCATGAAGTATCACACAGTCACTCACAGTACTGCTGTGAGCCTGGGTGGTGCGTTGATGGTCAAGTGCTTTAAGATTCTCTGGGGAAAAAGACTATGTCAGTTTCACTGGGATTTGGTTTCATTTTCAGTGGTTGGGTGACCCCTGTGTTAAACTGCACATTTTCTACTTGTTCAGAAATTTTTGTTAAGAGAAGAAACTCTATCTGGAATCAAGAGAATAACTCACTGATTTGGCGACGCTGTTTACATCTGCAAATCTAGGTTTAATAGTTAATAGCAGTCACTAGATTTTCCACTGTTTGTCTATTTTAAAAGGAGTGGGACGAATTGAGAAAGTAGCATTGACTTCTATACACTGCCATGTGTAAAATAGACAGCTAGTGGGAAGCTGCTGTACAGCACAGGGAACTTAGCTTGGTGCTCTGTGATGACCGAGCCGGGTGGGATGAGGGGAGTGGGAGGAAGGTTCCAGAGGGAGGGGATATATGTATACATATAGCTGACTCACTTTGTTGTACAACACAAACTGACACAGCATTGTAAAGCAATTATACGCCAATAAAAAGTAATTATTCATTAAGCACTCTCTTCACGAAACACATGATGCTAGGTGCTTCAGATAACACAAAGATGACTAAGATGTCATCCCTGACCTCCAGACATTTAAAACCTCTAACAATGTAAACACAGATAACTAGAAAACAAAACAAGAAGAGCTAAGTAACATACAAAAGGCATAGGATCAGGGCACATGGAATACTTCTGCTCAGGAGGTCAACGGCAACAGTCATCAGAGATTTTGAGCACTTGTAATATGCCAACAGGACTTCCTTATAGCTCAAATGGTAAAGAATCTGCCTGCGATGCAGGAGACCAGGGTTCAATCCCTAGGTTGGGAAGTTCCTCTGGAGAAGGGAATGGCAATCCACTCTAGTATTCTTGCCTGGAGAATTCCATGGACAGAGAAGCCTAGTGGGCTACAGTCTGTGGGGTTGCAAAGAGTCAGACACGACTGAGCGACTAACACATAATATGCCAACACACCAGGATAAGAGCTTCCCATGAGTTATTTTATACACTTTAAAAATAAACCTGGGCCCCCTCCATGTATCATGCTCTTCTCTGCCTGAGATTCTAACCAGAAGAGAAATAAAGGAAAAGATGGAATGACAAAGTATGACTTTTATTACTGATAAAGGGTATGTTGGTTGAGGTAACTTGGGACTATAGTCAAATAGTATTTCTGATTTCCTATCCAGATCTTGGAAAAACTCATCTGAGAGAACGTTTGAGCCTGCAGAACAAACACTCTCAACCAGGCCACCACTTCTCACTGAAGTAGAGGGAGGAAGAAAATCCCTGTTTACAGGATCTTCAGTAGATTAGCTCCGCATGGTCTAACCATGGCTAGTGACCAGGTATTACAGACCAGGTGTCACATTCCATCCTCAAGCGGGGGTCAGGGGGAAGGGGGTGGGGGGGGTGGAGTAGGTTGTGGGGGTGGGGGAGGGGGAAGCTACAGGCCTGAGGCATTCAGGGAAATCTCTTCTTATGGAAAGGAGACTGGAATGGGTTTTTCCTTTCAAGGTTCCCCAGGTTTAATATTCTTGACACACTTGTCTTACCCAACAAGTGTGTGGTCAACTAGGGGTCTGGCTTTCCCTCTGGAAGAGGAGGCGGGCATTTATCAAGTCAGTCCTCCTACCTGTATGAGGCTACTCCCTTTCTCTGTAGGATCTCTAGAGAACAGGATAGATTTTGTCCCAGAAAGCTCCGAAATGGGTCAGAACAGAGCATTATTTAAATGCACTGCCATGCTATGTTGGACCTGAGACCTAAAACACATTACCTATCCCCATTCCAAATTATTTCTAGTATGTGTAGAATGGAGGCAATTAGAGGTAGTGCTTTAGGGTCAAAATGGAACATTAAGATGGTCAATACCAAAATGCATAAATACATGTTAATAATAGATGCCAATTAATAGAAGGGCCCCAAATTTGAATATGAAAAACTCTCTTATTGTCAGTTGTCCTTGGAGTAGCTGCTGCTGCTGCTGCTGCTGCTAAGTCACTTCAGTCGTATCCGACTCTGTGTGACCCCATAGACGGAAGCCCACCAGGCTCCCCCATCCCATTCTCCAGGCAAGAACACTGGAGTGGGTTGCCATTTCCTTCTCCAATGTGTGAAAGTGAAGTCGCTCAGTCGTGTCTGACTCTTAGCGACCCTACGGACTGCAGCCTACCAGGCTCCTCCATCCATGGGATTTTCCAGGCAAGAGTACTGGAGTGGCTTGCCATTGCCTTCTCCGTGGAGTAGCTAAAGCCTCCAAATTAATTCTTCTTGCAAGTTAAAGACTCAAAACTTTCGAGTCCAAAGAAATTAAGAACAATATCAAGTTATCTTGCTCTGGCAGGCCCCCAAAATTTTAAGTCCAAAATTCAACCCCTGCCCAATTTCTTATTCTCTTCTCAACTGAGGGGCTCTCAATTGCCAGATGGGTAGCTGGAATTGTCCAGCAATGCTGTCTGGACCAGCTGTGTTTCTCTGGAGTGGAGTTCCTTCAGGACTTCTGAAGCCACATCTCTAAATTGCTTTCCTTTGAAAAGAATTCAAGGACAGGCAAGTTTGTGACTGTGGGGGTCTCATACCTACCATATTCAGGAAACAAGCAAATTCCCAGCTAAGGCCAAGTACTCATGGCAATTTGAGAGAAAAAATGTTTTCAGTTTCTTCAGAGGTGGTTATCAGTCACCAGAATCTGCGATCTCACAACTCACGTGTAGGAAATCTCTCCTAAGACAGCAATGGGGTAAAATTTCACTCTTCTAAGGTCACTGAGTGGAGCCTTTACCCGGAGGTAAGGGAAGAGCCAGGCACGTATCAGGGGATTGCACAAATCTAGGGAGTATAGGCTGATCTGAGGACTGAAAAGTGAGAGCTTTGGGAGGGCTGTAAGCAAAGCAATGACAGGAGACACTCTTCCAAGCATTAGACAAACACCCAACACAGGGCTGGTTGTGCTCTGTCATAATTCTGCTTGGTTCCCCTTTACTGTGGCTTATTGCTTAGATAAGTGTCTTTCCTTAGAGTCCAATTCCATGAATTTCTAGGACAGATTCTCTTAGAGCTTAGGCAATATCTGTGTCTCTACTTAAAATGGTTGTATACCTTGAAATTCACAAATCGTGCTTTGAGTATTCTCTCGTTGTCCTGGCCCTCCCTTCTCATATCTGTCTAGATTTTCTGTAATTACTTAACACAGGACTTCTGGCATTCCCAGGGCAATTCTCTGATTGTGTTCACCATTGACTTGTTACTTCTAGCTTAGACTTTCAATGGTTATCTGAATTTGGTCCCTATCTGGACAAATAAGTCAGACTCTGCCTCTGAGACATTGCATTTCCTCTTCTGTGAGACATCTTTGGGTTCCAGTAACTTTTCCTCATGCAGTTATAATGAAGCATTTCTTTTTCCCCCCAGAACAGTTTGACCTATTTTTCTTTTCCTTTTTGCATCTTTTCTGGTCTTCGGGATCTCATTTTATGTTTCATATCCATCTAGACTAAGATCTCAATGTTTTTCCTAAAGAAAAATTTCTTGTTCTCTGATGAAATCAGCTGGTATTCCTAGGCTTGCTTTCATTCTCAGAGCCCAGAAGTACCCTCCGGGACTGACACCTGGATTATGGTGTCTCCAGGCAGCCTTCTGGAATGTATCCAATTTTCAGCACCAGCTCCAGAATGCTAGGTAGTTATTACCGTGGATCAGCACACTTTAGAAAATCTGAACTTTTCACTCTAGAACAAGGTTGCTCCTTGTCACCTCATTAGAATAATGAAATTAACAGAACTATGACCCCAGAGGTTTGACACAAATCTATGTTGGCATTTCTTCCTTGACCACATAGAGGCTGAAATTTAAAGAGGCTAGAGGGGGAAGAAAAGAAAGGTTTCTCTAGATATAATCTCCTTTAAGAGCAAGGAAGCAACATCTTATTGAGCTGAGTTGCCGAAATTCACTTTCATGGAATCAAATTCATGAAGAATTGGCTACGGTCCATGTAATACTGTGAGTGTTAGAGTTTGCACTTGGTTTCTCTAGTTATTCTGGCTGTGTGAAAGAAAAAATAAAAGCCTGTTGCCAGCCCACTCCCCACTGGCTACTCAGAGAGTCTTATTACTCCACTTCGGAATTACACTCTAAAATGGACTTCAAGTAAGACCATTTCAAACAGTAAAATTTGAGGGTGTGATGGGCCATTTAATCTCCCAGCATCCTTCCTACCTCTGCCACTCCACTCTCTTTTGTAGCGACAGGTGACTCATTTTGAAAAGCTCAGTATGAGACTCCCTACTTCTGAAGCTCACTAGGCATAAATATCACACCTGAACACTTTGGGCCCCTTTCAGGTTGATAGCTTATGATCCTGTCAAGTCTCTTAATTGGAGAGATTTTTCAACTGGGTCAGCACATTTATCTGAAGCAATTTCACTTTTGTCAGGGGATCAAGGATTAGTTTCTAGAGACCTATGGGTCACAAATCTTCAGTGGTTGGTTGGATAAGGCTGTAAATTTTGATGCACTGGTTACAAATATATTTGAATGGCCTACATGCACATGTTTTCATGTGCATTGGGCTTCTTGTTCATTCATCACCAAATATTCATTGAATAACTACTCTATTTCAAGGACTAGTTTTGATGCTTAGCTTACTAGGATAAACAAGAGCCTAAAATATACCACACCCTGATAAGCTAACAAATCAACATTTCCCAGCAGGAAGAGGACATGATTGGTGTCACTTGGTCCTCTGAATTTCCATTTCTGCACTGCCCTGAAGGTGGGCTCTACTGGCAGTATGGTTGACCATCTTGTACTTGTCTCTCACTATATTTGCAGTCATTGCATCAACCGAGTATCTGGAAAGGCAGGTGCTGGTGAGAAGATCTGTATAATATTAACTTTCAGTTCAGTTCAGTTCAGTCGCTCAGTCGTGTCCGACTCTTTGTGACCCCGTGAATCATAGCACGCCAGGCCTCCCTGTCCATCACCAACTCCCGGAGTTCACTCAAACTCATGTCCATCGAGTCGGTGATGCCATCCAGCCATCTCATCCTCTGTCATCCCCTTCTCCTCCTGCCCCTAATCCGTCCCAGCATCACAGTCTTTTCCAGTGAGTCAACTCGTCGCATGAGGTGGCCAAAGTATTGCAGTTTCAGCTTTAGCATCAGTCCTTCCAATGAACACCGAGGACTGATCTCCTTTAGGATGGACTTGTTGGATCTCCTTGCAGTACAAGGGACTCTCAAGAGTCTTCTCCAGCACCACAGTTCAAAAGCATCAATTCTTCGGCAATCAACTTTCTTCACAGTCCAACTCTCACATCCATACATGACCACTGGAAAAACCATAGCCTTGACTAGACTACTTTGTTGGCAGAGTAATGTCTCTTCTTTTAAATACATGAGCCTAATTTTGCACTGTTCTACATATGGACTATACTGGTGATTAACGGCCTTTATTGGCATGGGAATAGAATCATTGAAACATGTAATTTTAGACATAGAATAGATCTTAGACATCATGCAATTCAACCCCTAGTATGCTTCAAACACTGCAAAGCCACTTGCTAACGTAGTCACTGATATATTCAATCAATAACTATTCATTCATTAGCTATCGTGCATAAACTAGTATGAGGGGCACTGGAGATAGCGGTAAACAGGATAGATTTGGCCCCTCAGGGAGCCCCTAGGCTAAGAAGGGGAAACAATACGAAACAGCTATTTACACAGTCAATTATTTCATCATATAGAAATACAAATTGCTGAAGGAGCATCTAATAAGAAAAATAGTCCCCTTATCTAGGGGAATAAAAAAAGGCTTTTCTGAGGAAATGAGGATGCAGAGAAGACGGATGTAGGCTGAGGGAATTATATGCCCACAGCGAGAAGAAGTCTGACACATCACCAACTCTGAAAGGAATCAGGTAGCTAGCATATACAGTACTGAGTCAAGGAAACAGTGATTCAGCACAAAATTAGAGTAGGCCAGAGCCCTATTGCACAGGGTTTTATAGGTCAGGTTAAATATTTAAAATTTCACTGCAATAATGTGAATTCACTTAAAAGAGCATACCATGGAAATTGTACAATTTCATTTTTCAATTATTTTTGCTTCTATATTTAACTTTTTCTTTATGCAGTGTTCTCAGGAAAGATTTAATACACAGAGTACAAAGGCTCCAAATCCCGTCTTCCAAGCACCCATGTTGACTTTTTTTCATTGTAGTAAAAACTATATTATATAAAATTTGCCATCTTAATTTTAAGAATGTGAATTTTTATAAATATCACACGGATTGTGAAACCCATGACTCTCAACTCAAAGGGCCACAGACTTGAGAGAATAAAGGTCTTTTGACTGGAAATAGCAACCTGAAGAAAGAGACCACAAAGTTTAACCAATAACAATAGGTTGGAAAGAATTTGCCGAACAGTGTAGGAGTTGGTTTTAACCAAAAGGGAATAGCATTGTGTTCAACTAGCTAGAAGGAGGGGAGTTTCGGAGAGGAAGCAACTAGAGCTCAAAGGTAGTGAGTCTCTGAAAAGTGTTCAGCACTTTGACCCCTTCTCCATGGAAGGATTCCTGAGAAAAGGGGCAATGAATATTCCATGTATGATTTGGGAGGAGTCCTAGGACAGAATATTATCCTTGTTGTCCTCTTAAGGGGAGCATAGGATACCATTTACCTGTTTAAGAAGGCCTACATTTAATCAGTGGATGATGCCAGTCATTTCTTGCTGTGTAAATATCACCCCAAAGCATAGTGGCTTAAAAGTGGAGCAAAATTTTAACATCAGTCATGGATTCTGTGGGTCAGGAACTCAGGAAGGGCTCAGCACCGTGATTCTGGTCACAATGCTATTGGAAGGTCAGTTACCACATCTGTGTTCCTGATTCTAAGAAGTGTAAAGAGGAGAAGGGTAAAAAACCTACATTTTTCAGATAAAATATTTCCACTCTGATGATCATCTTTTTCCAGGAAAGTGTTCCTGGAAGTCCTACATATCATCTTACTGGAAAGAAATTACCCATATGGCTTCTCCTCTTTAGCCTTGTTGGAGTCATATAGCCATAGGTCCAAGATGCTGCAAAATGTGGTCCTTTAGTAGTCTCAAATAAAGTCAACATTGTCTTGAAGATAATTGGCATCCAAAATATGAAAGGTAAAATAAATTGAGGTAGGCAATAAGCATTCTCTGTTACATTACTTAGAGCACACTGAGTTTTGACTTGTAAGACACTCAGTTACCTGGCAAGACTGGTTAATTGCAGAATCCAGGTGAGAGGTTGGACAGGGATAAGAGCAAGGTAGATTCAGGTGACATTAAAGAAGTAGAGTCAACCAGGCTTGGTGCTGGCTTGGGAAAGAGACTGTAAAGATGACTTCCAAAGATCTTCCAAATAGGTTATAAAAGAGGACTTCCAAAATTTGGACTAAATAACTGGGTGGGATGGAGGTGGGGAGAGGGTGATAGAATTATCCACTGAAATAAAAATCACTGGGACAGTACTTTGTTTGGAGCATAATAATAAATTCTATTTGAAGTATGTTAAATTCGGAGAGCTTATGAGTCATCCAAAAGAAATGTGAGGAAGGCAGTTGGGTATTAGGGACCAAAGCCCAAGGAGGTCTGAGTTAGAAGTAGTATATGTTTGGGTATCAGCATGTAACCGGTGACTGAAGCAATTCATGGTTGGGGACAGAATAACTTGAAATCAGTTCATAAAGTAAGTAGATTTTAAAAGTAGGAAAAGGCCAGCAAAGGAGACTGAAAAAAATTTAGAAAATTAGGTGGAAAATCAGGAAGTAAAATGGCATGTAAAGCAATGGGGAAAAAAAAGTTTCAGGAGGAAGAGAGAAGGCTCAAATATTTGCACTGGATTTTGTGATATGGAGGTCACTGTGACCTTGTAAGAGCTATCTCGGGGAACTGGTGGAGGCAGAAGTTAGACCAGGGTAGAATGAAGAATGCAGAGTACGTGAGGAATCAGACTGTGAGAGTTCTCTGCTCTTGAGAATTTTGTCTATAAAGGGAAAGAGAGCAACAACGGTGGCTGTTGGGGAGTAGAGCGGAGGTCTTTTCCTGAAACAATTTATTTAAAAGCTATTTGTGGTTTACAGAATCTAAGAAAAATAAGCAGAATAAATTCCTTCTAAGTTATGCCAATTGTTATAGATGGAATGTGTCTTCCACAAATTCATGTGCTGAAACCCCAACACTCCATGTGATTGTATTGGGAAGTGGTATCTTTGGAAAGTGATTGGATGAGGTCGTGAGGATGGGATCAGTATCCTTAGAATAGTCAAAGGGAGAGCTCGAGTCCTCTTTCTGCCCTCTACTCCGTAAAAGTGCAATTTTTGACAGTGTGCAGCCTGGAAGAGAGCTCTCATCATTCTGGGACACTGATCTCAGACTTCCAGCCTCCAGAAATGTGAGAAATAAATTTGTGTTCTTTAAAAGTCACCCAGTGTATGATATATTGTTTGTTTTGCTCAGTCACTCAGTCGTGTCTGACTCATTGAGACCCCACGGACTGCAGCACGTCAGGCTTCCCTGTCCTTCACCATCTCCTTGAACTTGCTCAAACTCATGTCCACTGACTCAGTGATGCCATCCAACCATCTCATCGTCTGTCATCCCCTTCTCCTCCTGCCTTCAATCTTTCCCAGCATCAGGGTCTTTTCCAGTGAGTCAGCTCTTTATATTAGGTGGCCCAAGTATTGGAGTTTCAGCTTCAGCATCAATCCTTCCAAGGAATTTTCAGGGCTGGTTTCCTTTAGGATGGACTGGCTGGATCTCCTTGCAGTCCAAGGGACTCTCAAGAATCTTCTTCAATACTACACTTCAAAAGCATCAATTCTTTGGCGCTCAACCTTCTTTATGGTCCAACTCTCACATCCATACATGACTACTGGAAAAACCATAGCTTTGACTATACTTATCTTTGTTGGCAAAGTAATGTCTCTGCTTTTTAATATACTGTCTAGGTTGGTCATAGCTTTTCTTTCAAGGAGCAAGTATCTTTTAATTTTATGGCTGCAGTCACCATCTGCAGTGATTTTGGAGTCCCCCAAAATAAAGTCTGTCACTGTTTCCATTGTTTCCCCATCTATTTACCATGAAGTGATGGGACCTGATGCCATGATATTTGTTTTCTGAATGTTGAGTTTTAAGCCAGCTTTTTCACGCTCCTCCTTCACTTTCAAGAGGTTCTTTAGTTCTTCTTGCTTTCTGCCATAAGGGTGGTGTGACCTGCATATCTGAGGTTATTGATATTTCTCATTTCATACACTAGCAAAGTAATGCTCAAAATTATCTGAGCTAGGGTTCAACAGTACGTGAACCGATAACTTCCAGGTGTTCAAACTGGATTTAGAAAAGGCAGAGGAACGAAATATCAAACTGCTAGCATCTGCTGGATCATAGAAAAAGCAAGAAAATTCCAGGAAAACATCTATTTCTGCTTCATTGATTATGCTAAAGCCTTTGACTGTGTGGATCACAACAAACTGTGGAAAATTCTTAAAGAGATGGGATTACCAGAACACCTTACCTGCCTCCTGAGAAATCTGTAAGTAAGTCAAGAAGCAACAATTTAGAACCAGAGATAGAACAACGGGCTGGTTGAAAATTGGGAAAGGAATACATCAAGGCTGTATATTGTCACCGTACTTATTTAACTTATATGCAGAGTACATCATGAGAAATGTTGGGCTGGATGAAGCACAAACTGGAATCATGATTGCCAGGAGAAATATCAGTTACCTCAGATAGGCTATATTATTAGAGCTGTCCAAGCTAAGACAGCCATTTTGGGGTCCTTGGCAAAAGACATGAGCTCAAGCTAACTAGTTGGCTTGGTCTAGCTTGGGTTGTAGGTCATAGGCTCACCCTTGGGCCATGCATAATGGGTATCTTTCTCTTTTATTGTATTTAAATATACATAACTAAAAATTTACCATTTTAACCATTTTTAAGTGTACAGTTTGGTGGCATAAAGCTCATTCACAATGTCGTACAACCATCATCAATCACTATTCATTTCTAGAATTTTTCATCATCTCAAACAAAAACTCTGTAACCATTAAACAATAATTACCCATTCTCTGCTTTCTCAGCCATTGGTACTCTGTTTTACTGTCTGTCACTCTGAATTTGCTCATTTTTGGTACCTGATATGAGTGGAATCATACAATATTGGTCCTTTTGTATCTGGCTCCTTTCACTTAGTATAATGTCTTCAAAGTTCAACCATGTTTTAGCATGTATCAGAATTTCATTTTTTTAAGGCTCAATAATATTTTGGAGTGAAATCTTGCTGGCAGTTCTATGAGATTGCAAGCAAAGGAGGTTGGCGGGTAATTGAGGTCTCGCAGAGGAATGGCCAAGCAAGTCGCACACAGCCAATCTGCTAGCAGTCTTATCTCCTTAAGCTTTCAGACTCCTTCCGCTCGAGTATGCAGGGAAGTTCTGGCATTTCATCCTTGCTAGCAGTTAACCTGGCAGACAATGCTGCTGACAGGTGCCTGAGCCAACGCACTCAATCCAAACTCTGGGTAGGTATGGGTGTGCCAAAAAATTCTGCCCAGTCAAGCCTTATAATTTGTCCTTTTTCTTCAAACACCCTTAGAATTTGCTCCCATGCCCTCCTCAGACTTCTGCAGATACAAGTTGGTGAGATCCTGCAAGTCTCTTGGTGCAGAACCCAGAGTAAGCCTTGTGTTTTGGAGGGGACTTATGCTGGGCTCATAATCTGCTTGGAGGCAATTATTAGTGGTGGGATAGACTCCGAGGAGAGTGGAATTATCTTGTGAGGCACTTGCACAGGTGCTTTAAGTATGGGGAGGCCGCTTGGGGCTGGAGGGGCTGCCTCTACAGGCCAGGAAGATTATGTGGGTTTTTCATGCTGTGCCTCAGTTGCGTCTGTCCAAATGTCCCTATTCCATGTGCCAAGGTCCCATACCTTTCCCACCAGGCCTTAGTGCAGGGTGTATCTGACAGGGTTGAGAACTTGTTTTGTGCTGCAGGCCTGCCACCCTTACTCCCAGGCACCACACCTGATACTCAGCTGTACATATTCTGTGACTACAGGAAGTAAAACTCCTTCAGAGCTAACCATCCTGGTTTATGGCTTTTCTTCCTGTTCTGAGCGGAACAGTCGCCACCTTCAATTTCTCCTTTTCCTTTTGCATTCTTACTAGAGCACTGAAAACAGCTTACTTGTTTATAATCACCGTAAGCCATCAAGTACTGCGACTTCTTGATGGCTCATTGCCGCATCCTGCTCCCATACTTTACCCACCAGTGACTGTTTGAGTAGCTGGATGCCATGCTTTGAATTGCCAGTGTTCCACCTCCACCCCACACAGTGGTATCTCTATTTTCCCAAAGTATGTGAGCAACCTGGTCAGAGATGGCCATTTTGAAATATTTAGAGAGTACCCTTGGTACAAATTAATTGCTGACATGAGTCCTTTTCAGAAAAGAAGCTGGGGATCAGGGACAAGGAGACAGGGGGATTTGCTTTCCAAATGTACCCTTTTTCACATGTAGAGCAATGATAATGGTACAAACAGTTATAATAGAAATACTCAGTGTCTGTGTATGGGATTTAAGCTGCTAAAGAGAGAATCTCCCAACTCCGTCTCTGCATCTCTTTGAGGATGAAAGTACTGACTTTTAGTCTAATAAACATATATTCCTCCTTTAACACAATGATGAATCCTATTAGCTACTACTATTATTTTCATAAATGTAAAGAAAGTAAATAAAAGAATTATTTTGAATATACCCAAAGTTCTCTTTAAAAAGTGAAGGGACACCCATTTTCTATCTCCTACATGGGGATATGTACTACCTAGGGCTGAGCCAGGGCAGTGGGTGACACTAGCTGGTGGCTGGGCTCAAGGTTCTCCACTGAAGCCAGGGAAGTTGGTGCTGTGCTGAGTGTGTTAGGAGTCTGAGGTGTGTGAACTGGAGATTGGGACTGGGTACACATTCACAAACAAGTAATCAAGCTGATGCCAGGATGTATAAATACAGCTGGAGTTGGGTTGAGTCAGATGTCAGACAGGCAGGCAGCTGAGGATCCTACACCAGGGGAAAAGGCACCGGTGGTGATTATTCTGGGAGGTCAGGAATTCAATAGTCTCTTCATTTATAAAATCTGTTGGATTAATTGATCTTGAATTCAATCCATCTTATTAAGCCTAGTAAGCCTAAAGTATACACTCCTTTAAATATAGCATAAATGCAACAGAATTAAATGTGGACTCACCTTATTATTATAGGGCTTGCCTAGTAGCTCAGTTGGTAAAGAATCTGCCTGCAATGCAGGAGACCCCGGCTCGATTCCTGGGTTGAGAAGATTCGCTGGAGAAGGGATAAGCTACCTAGTCCAGTATTCTTGGGCTTCCCTGGTGGCTCAGCTGGTCAAGAATTTGCCTGCAATGTGGGAGACTTGGGTTTGATCCCTGGTTTGGGAGGATCCCCTGGAGAAGGGAAGAGCTACCCACTCCAGTATTCTGCCTAGAGAATTCCTTGGACAGTATAGTCCATGGGGTTGCCAAAGAGTTGGACTCTACAGAGTCACTTTCACTTTTCATCTTATTATAAAAATTACATGCATCAAAATCCAGGTTTTAAAAAGAAGCCAATTGATGATGATCGTTTACTACCAAAGGCACCTCCCATGGGAAATTTTTTCAATGATTCTTTAACCTGCGGGCACCTGAGTATTACTGGGCTGATTCTCCATATCCAGACCACACTCCAGAGCAATTAAATCAAAACCTCTGGAGCTAGAATCTGTGTATCGGTACTTAAAAAAATTATTTAATTTTTAATTGGAGAACAATTACGTTACAATATTGTGGTGGTTTCTGCCATATGTCAACATGAATCAGCCACAGGCATATACATGTCCCCTTGGTGAGATGGGAAGTCTGGTGTGCTGCAGTTCATGGGGTCGCAAAAGAGGAGTTTTTAAGGGGATGCAATGACAGAAGCAAAGTTGTAGTGTTATGACACGTGAATGCTAATTCATAAGGAGAGCTGCTGTGTATCTTTGAAATGCACCTGATAAAGGACCAAAGGCACATCACAGTGAAGACGCTGACACAGATGATTATTTCTGGAGAGCATTTATCAGCTCTCTGAGATGGAAGCCTTGTTGATGAATGTTAAATTCACACTGGCCCTGTGTGTTTGAAGCTGGTTGCTGTGTTTAATTCAACTGCTGAATAAATTTAGTTAGAGATTATACACACATGTGCTCAGTTGTTCAGTTGTGTCCAACCCTTTGTGACCCCACCGACTGTAGCCCTCCATGCTCCTCTGTTCATGGGATTTTCCAGGCAAGAATACTGGAATGGGTTGCCATTTCCTACTCCAAGGTTTAAACACAGTGGGTGATTAATTTATTTTTGAGCATACCTCTTCTGTTGCAAAGCCTAGCTAAAACCACAGAGTACATTTGCTGTGTGAAAAAGAGCCCAAAATTTGCTCACTGCATTGGTTTCCAGGAAGGGATGACCACTGTTGATAAAGTCATTTTTATGTATGTTGTGAATAAAGTAGGGTAAGAAGCTTGGGAATTTCAGCCTCAAATAGGGGTGATTCCAAATGGGTGAGTCTTGAAAATTCAAGATGTTTTGGGTGCTCAGCTAGGAGATGCATGAGTCCATTGCTAAAAGGAAGATAAAGGAAGTATTTGTCTCCCAGGAGTGGGAATCAGAGATGGAAGTGGGTCAAGGAGTTGGGATTAGTCATTTTTGTTTACAAACCATATTGTTTTTGAATTTTGTAAACCATAAATGTGCATTAATTTGATAAAAATTAAATGAAAAATTAAAATGTCTGGAAGGATACATTTATTTATAACAATGCTTTTTCATAGGGAGTAAAAAGGATTATAATTATTCAAAGTTTTTGCTCAATATGCTTGTGAATTGTCTAAATATTTTTTGCAAGAATGCATTCACACATGACATATTCTTAAAATAAGTAAAAATATGTAAGAGTGAAAGAAATAACAAAAGAATATATCCTAGGGAAAAATATTCCATTTCAATGAAATAAATGACTGGTAGACTTCAAAATGCAAATGAAATGGTAAACTAAAATTATCTACTAATTGTTGAGTAATATGAATAAAAAGTGATTCTCATCTGGACAGAGTATGGTTTGATTTGGAGACACTAAATTTAAAGAAACAAGTCCTAAAACATGCAAGAATTTAAAAAAAAAAAGTAAATCCCTATATTGGAAACAGTAGGACACTGATGCTGTGATTCTCATCATCTGTGCTGGCCCTAAGGAGATAATACGACCAGATCTTGGAAGATCTAAGAAAAAACTAGAACCTAGAATTCCTCATCTAGCCAAATTATTATTTAAACTTGAAGAAAAAATTAAAGATATTTGGGACATCCAATTACTCAAGATATTTTTACCTCCAAGCTTCAAGAAATGTCAATGGAAGATGCATTCCAACAAAATAAAAAATAAATCCCCAAAGAAAGTTAAGAACACAAAAGAAATAATGAGTTGAAAAACAAGGAAGGACAAAGATGATGAAAGAACAAGATTAAAAAATAATCTGAATCTAAAATACCAGTGATAGCAACAACCCACCAAAGGTATAAAAACCATAATTTATCCTGCATCTGAATACACTACAAATATAATACAATTAAATTAAAATTTATGCAAAATGCATAATAAATATATACTTTGAAATTTAAAATTAATTTCAAGTATATTTGCGGTTGTAGAATAAAGAAAAATATAAACGATGAACTTCTTAAAATTGATAAAGCACAATATAGCAAAATCTATAAATAAAGTTGTGGTCACAGAAAAACTTATAACTAAAAAGCCAAATGTAATACAGTAATACTGATTGAAAATGAATGATCTTCCAACCAAAAATCTTTGAAAATAATAAGATAGCCTTGAAAAAGGAGGAGGAAGACATATTAAAATATATGAATAATAATTCATAATTAATCCATAAAATATTGTTTACTTGAAAACATTAATAACATTACTATAAATGTAATTACATTACATTTTAGAAAATCTTAGTAAGAGTAAAAAGACAATGGAAGTGTCATTACCAAAGAGATAGAGCCATAAACACCAATAGAAAAGAGTAAATGTTAGAACACATATAAACTTTTACAATAATATATTTGAAAGATTACATGATATGAATTATTCTCTAGGAAAATGTAAATCATAGAGATAAATCTCAAAGCAAAGTAGAAAACCAACTGTATAATACAATATAATTGAAAAGGAAATCAAAGTACTGATATAAAAAATGGTAGAAGAATCAAATAGATTTATGGATGATTTCTACCAAAACCTTAAGAAACAGATAATCTCCATGATCCATAAACTAGTCCACTACATCAAAAAAATGGAAAGTGTTGTAACTCACTTAATTGAATTTCAAAAACTTGGCAAAGGAAGCAATAGATAAGGAAAACATAGAACATTCTTACTTAAAAATACAGGGCAAAATTTTAAAATAAAATATCAACAAATTGAATACAAATCTACATTAAAGAATATAACACATGTCCTAGGAATGCAGAGATGAGTCGACACAAGAAAATTTTACTGATATAATTTAGTATGTTAGTAAATGAATTAAAAGAGAAAATCCTTACATCTCAAATAGATGCAGAAAAAATGTTTGATAAAATTCAGTGACCCATAAATCAAAACAATTTTAGTCAGCTAGAAATATAATAGGTTTAAAAAAATCTTTAAAGAGCATTTAACAGAAATCTAGAACAAACATCATACCTAATGGCAAAATAATAGAAATTTTAAAAATTAAGTTAGAAAAAAGAGAAGGTTAGTTTACTATCACTGAAACGCTAAACTTTGTACTAGAGATTTTAACCAATGGACTAAGACAAGAAGAAGAAATATGAGATATAAGTATTAAAAGGAGGAGTTATCATTTATAGCCAAAACAATCTTCATACTAAAAATTGAAGAGAAATAACTGATAAAACTAATGAAAGAGTTAAGTGGTTAAATATGGGAGCCACATTTAAAATCAATTAGTTTTAGGCATTTGACTAACTAAATATTAAAAAAAATACAATTCATTTTTCTATTTGGCTGAGGTTCCAAGGCAATAAATGGCAATTCTTTCCAAAGTTAGTGCTGGATCACCTGTAAAGGACTAGCCAGTTCTGTGACCCTTGGCTCCCTCACCCAGCTCAAAGGTACAAAAGAATTTGAATTCTGGAACTGAACATTGAAGATATTGTTTCTTTGTGAGAGAGACTGTAAGAGGATCACTTGGAAAGGCTGATATATTTCCTGGAGATTGGGGGCTGAGGTGTTTGATACCCATCCAAAGAATCAAAAGATGAAACCAAACTATACATATATGTAATATTCAAATATGTGTTTGTAAATCTGTAAGGATATAGGCTACACTAATGAAAATGGTTACTGTGGCATCGGAATTGAGACAAGAAAGACCCAACTTTATTTCAGTTGTTTGAAAGAGACATTATTATTACTACAATAATGAGTGAATAATATGGATGCGAAAGCAAGTGCAAATTGGCTTTTTCAATTATTTGTGTCTGAAGAGAATATAACTTCTGGTTTCCCATATTAATAGCTACCACTTTTGATAACAACCCAATGTCCTTTCCAAAGTCTGAAGACATAACTCACTTCTATAAAAAGGATTCATTTTTGAGGATAGATTTTTTTTCATGAACTTTATTTTAAATCTTATGTGTTTATATTATGTGTGTGCTAAGTTGCTTCAGTCATGGCCAGCTCTTTGTGACCCCATGGACTATAGCCCATCACACTTCTCTGTCCATGGGATCTCCAGACAAGAATACTGGAGTGGGTTGCCACGCCTTCCTCAAGTTTATATTATAGTTATATGCTTATAAAAATTCCAATAATACAGAATAACATAATTGCAGTTAGTGTTTTCCTTCACCTCTTCTTCCTCCAGTTTTATGCTTCTCCTCGAGGTAAACATTTTTATCAGTATTGTGCATATTTATTGATATAATTTTTGTGCATTTACATGTATACTTAGGTGACTATAACACATTTACATAAATTAAATCAAGTTTATTGTTGCTATTATTTGGTCATTAAGTCTTGTCTGACTCTCTTGAGACTCCATGAACTGTAGCCCACAAGGCTCCTTTGTCCATGGGATTTTCCAGGCAAGAATCCTGGAGTAGGTTGCAGTTTCTGTCTCTAGGAGATCTTCCTGACCCAAGGATCAAACCTAGGTCTCTTGCATTGGCAAGGAGGTTCTTTATCTACTGAACCTGCAGGGAAGCAGGTAAAGATAAAGGGTTAGGTGACTGTAACATTTACATAAATTAAATCAAATTACATATATTATTCTGCAGTTTGCTCTTTCACTTAACAACAATGGAGATTGTTCCATGATTGTACATATAAATCTTCCACAGAATTCTTTTAAATCTGCCTAATATTTTATATGAATGCCCTATGATTTAACTATTCCTGTATTAAATATCTAACATTTAGATTTTTCCTAAATTTTTGCTGCAATGAACACTTCCGTACATACATCTTGGGGTAAAAACTAATATATAGATGAGAATGGGACGAAACAGTTTCTCAAAGGGGAAAAAAAGGTGCTATTACTGCAGGAAGGATGGTTGGTAGGTGAGCAAAAGCAGCAGGCAAAATCAAAATTTGAGACCTAACCAGTTTAAATGAAGCGCTCATTTGCTTCTGTAATTTGATTGAGCTGTGTAAGAACGCCCATGGTGTGTCAGAGTGTTAATTAGGTTGAGAGTAACCAATCTAAAACCAATGAATGGGTAGACATTGGTCTTTGAGAGAAAAATTAAGGGTGAGCGTAAGTTCACTTAAGCACCGTTATCAATGTGAAGAGCAAAATAACTTTAGAGCCATATTGATATCATTCTTCATGAAAGAAAAGGCTGTCATGTATTCAGATATTCCTCAATACCTGAAGAGTACTCATTATGTTAAGTCAGGCTCCACTATGGAATATCTATACTAACGCTCTTAAGTGTGAAACTCTACAAACTTGATTTTATCAGTTGGTTGTTAACTTTACCCTTGCCTCTGAGCTGGGTTAATTCTGTCTTAAGGACTACTAAGTGCTTTTGATTAAGGGGTTCCATTTGGGGATTCTCTTTTCGAAGCCCCTTCCCTTCCCTTTCTCTTTCTCCTGGTTCCCGGTGGCTTGGTTGGACTGCTAACCTGTTAACATGGTCTGTAAAGGCTGCATCCTTCTATCTCCAGAAGGGGTGATGATCCTACCATTCCTTAGCTCATGGAGAATGTCTTGCAGCTGTCTGAGGAACACAGATCATTAGTGATTTTGGCAGGATTTTGTTGGAAGCACAATGCTAAAGATGAAAGGTCAGTTTTATTTAACTGATGAAAACAATGAGTAGCAGATTAAGCTAGTTTTCTGGTAAACAGTGCCATTCCTTTCCAGTAAATAGTGTCAAGATGCCTTGATGAATAACATACATAGAGATAAAGAAGAACATCACTCAGTGATGGAAAATTAGGTATCTCCATAAACTCAAATATGCCTTTAGTTTTCTTGCTATGATCTTTTCCCTAAAACATTTACCAACAGGTCATCTGGTCGTACTAATGGAAAAAATGAAGTATGTTCTGCTGAAGACACAGTCTACAGAGATGGGCCAGTTTAAGGACTATTCTTTTCATCTGTCTGAAGTGTTAAGACACCAAAACAAAGCAGTGTGTTCCGTGCTACTCCTGCCTTGCCCACCCGTCTGTTGAAGCTCAGAAATGAGCTGGAATGCAGTTAGCAAAGAGCCAGTCTAATAAAAATCGAATGTGGCATACCAACCCGTCAGCATCCTTCACTGTAAGATAGGAGACGTAGTTTTGGCCTGCTTGAGTGCATTTTTTGAAGTACACATTAAACAGTCCATGCTGAGAGACAGAATATCTGAAATTGAGACAAGAAGCTATACGGTGCTTATAATCTGGAGAAAGTACCCAAGTTATTTCCATAGTAGTGAATGCTTAGGGTAGGTGCTTAAGGAAGACCATTAACTCTTGCAAGATGTTCATGGACCAGTTAGACATTTTCTGTCATAGTACTGCAAATAATTAAAATAACTGCTAACATTCATTGAATGCCTATTACGTGCTAAGCATTGTGCTCAGCGCTTTTCAGGGATGATTTTATTCATTCTTTAAGTTAACTGTGAGATAAGAAAAAGAGACATGGAAGGGTTAAATGTGGAAGAGTTCAAAGCCTCATGACTAGTGTTGAAATTGGGATTTGAACCCAGGAGATATATAACTCTTGGACCACACTTCAGCCATTATATATAGTACCACTAAATTATCTCCTAAGAGGCCTGAAGCAACAATCTCTAGCCTTTTATAATATTTGTGGTTGCTCATTTTTTAAAACCCATTCTGACTTTCCCTAAAGGACTGTGTATGGTATAAATAAATTAAAGGGAAAAACTTGAACCAATTAATGGTGTTTTTTCCATTTATTTTTAGCATTTTGCAACACCCCTCAAGATATTTGGAGATACCCCGCTGAGAAGTGAAGCAGATAGGAGTGTACTGTGACCTCAAGTGAATGAATTTCCTGAACACTTACAATGGCTAGGTTTTCCACTGAAAACATGAAAGATCCTGATGGCTGAAAAAAGAGTGCGAGAGAGCCAGCAAGCTGGCCAAGGTGAGGGGAATCCAGCTGCTTACCCTGGTCTGGTTTGTTGCCTCAGATGTTAAGGGAAAAATCTTTTGAAACCATTACTTAAAAGTGGAACTTTTTGGACACCGATTCAGAACTGTTTTTGATTTTTGGGGCTTGTTTTTGTTGAAACAATATATTGTTTTACAAGCAGTGCTGAGCTTCAATTCCACATTCCTGCTGACATAACTATTATTCACGGTTTCAGCATCTTCTCTGGTAACTCTGCATAATTTCTAAAAATATCTAGGCATACGTGTATACACACATACACACATGTATGTGTGTTGGTTTGGAAGTGAGGAGAAAAGTCTCTCTGTGGGGTGCTGGACTGGGCATTGAGTTCATTCAGATTTTTCAGAGTATGGACAGCAAAGCAGTTATACCCCAAGCACCATCTTTACAACACAACCTATTTGTGTAGCAGAAGCAAACCGGTCCTGGTAGAATACACTGGATAGAGTTGGATGTGTCTTACTGGGGTAACACCTGCCTTTAGGAGAGCACAAGGCCGTGCTCCTTCCTTGGGTGAGAATTTCTTCCTTTAGAATATTCTTTTAGAACTTCCCTAACCTTCTTCTTTTCACTTTGCAAATGGAAATAACTGTGGAGGACGGAACTTAGTTGCCTTGTAGCTCTTTGAGACCCTGACTGACTTTACTTAACTCATTGGTCAGTTTGTATCTTAAGAAGGAGACTGAGAAATCTAATACTTCAGTAGTGCTTCTTACATTATTAACTATAACAATATTGCTCATTTCTGTAGCATGATGATTTATAAGCATTGTTACAGAGTATTTTCTCACTTGATTTTCCCCCAAATTCTGAAAATCAAGGCAAGCAGTATTATCCCCATTTTACAGATGATATTTGTGCGAATATATGTGTGTGGGCTTCCCAGATGCCTCAGAGGGTAAAGAATCCGCCTGCAATACAGAAGGCATGAGTTTGATCCTTGGGTTGGGAAGATCCCCTGGAGGAGAGCATGGCAACTCATTCCAATATTCTTATCTAGACAATCCCTTGGAAAGAGGAGCCTAGTGGGCTACAGTCCACAGGGTCGCAAAGAATCAGACGCAACTGAAGTGACTGAGCATGCACACATGCATACATGTGTATGTTTATATGAAAAATACAGAATATTAATAGCAAAAATACCTCTGCATGATTATTGGTAATTTTTACTCTTCTATATTTTCTAGATTCTCTTTAATAACTTTATAACAATAGAACTATAAATGTCATATCTTAAAGATCAAAAAGATGATCTTGGTTTATTAAAACTAAGAATCAAAAGACCTAGCCCTTGTTCCAGATTCAACACTACCAGCTGAGTGTCATTTGTTATATATTCTAACTAAACTGCTTGCCCACACACATATATTCGCACAAATATTTTTTTTAAATATATTTAACATGTACATGTTTGTATATACATATATATATATGTATATACACAGGTTTTTTTTAAGTTAGTGCATACACATGGTTGACATTTCTAAAAATTAACTATAGGTACTGATGTTGCACAGTAGATCTCTAGAACTTATTTATCTTGCATAATAAAAACTTTATTGTGCACTTTAAAATATGTTAAGAAGATCGATCTGATGTTAGTTGCTCTTCCCCCTAAATAAACCAACCAACCACATACACACCTTGCAGAAGAACACAAGGAAATTTGGGGGAGTTTGGAAGTAATGGATATTTTAGTACCTTGGTTGTGATGGCATCATGGGTGTATGCATATGTCCAAACTCATCAAGATCTATACATTAAAAGTGTACAGTCTTGGTATATCAGTTATACCTCAAAGAAGCTATAAATGAAAAAAATAAATTTCAAAAAAAATTGAAAAGTGTGTAAAACGTGTAAATCTTTTTCTACCATCATTTCCTAGCCTTACAATTTCCCTTTCCACCTGTTTCTTGAGTAGTTTTCTGGAGATATTTTATCCATGGTCATTTAGATTGCTTCTGAATTTCATTATCACAAACCACTCATACGTAAACCACTCATATGTAAAGTTATGTTTAAGCCATTTTGAGTGCGTGAACTTGTCTTTTAAGCTAAACTCTGACAAATGAACTTAATAAGGTCAAAAGATGTATAGATGTCCTACTTTCAATTTGTTGGCAAACTGTTCTCCACAGGGGCTGAACCAATATACACAGACAACAATATATGGGTATGTCTATTTCTCCAAACTATACCAATAGAAAGTGTTATCAAACTTTTTGACACTCAACAATTTGATGATTTTGAAACACGATTTCTCAGCATATTTTTAATTTGCAATTCTTTTATTATGAATGGAGTTAAACATCTTTTCACTTAAAAATTTTATTTTCTGTGAACTGTCCTTTTGCCCATTTTTCTATTGGCTTTATTTTCTTATTGATTTATATATGAGGGACATTAATCCTTAATTTATGACATAAATTTCTTTTTTTTTGTTTCAATACTTCTATTCAAATATTTGATCTTTTTGGAGTCTATTTTAAATAATGTATGTGATATGAATCTGCTGTTTTTTGTTGGTTTTCCAGATAGGTACTCCTTTGCTGCCTTACCATTTACTTCATGTGTAATTATTTTCCCAACAAACCTGAGATACTATCTCAATATATTTATATTCATTACTTTGCTTTTTATTACAGTGCAATAATGTGTCTCTCTATTCAAGAGCCAGTATCACACTGTTTTAATTCTTGAGTCTATACTTATGTGTTATAAAATTTATCTTAATGATGCTTTTTTCTTTCTAGTATATTTTTATTACTTTTTTAAGATTTTTTATATTTTTGCTTGTTTATTTCTCCATATCAACTTTAAAATCAGCTTGCCTAGTTCCAGGAAACAAAAGTGTTGCTATTTTTATTAGGATTATGTTATATTTATAGATTAATTTAGCAGGAACTGGCACTTCATAGAATGTTAAGTCTTTCTATCCAAGAACATGATATAAATTGCTTGTTCAAGTCTTCTTTCTGTCTCTCAGGAGCATTTAAAATATTTATTCAACTAGAGAACTTGCACATTTCATGTTGTTCTTTTTTCTAGTATTTTTCCTTTTTGCTGCTATAGTAACTGGGATGTTATCTTCCCTACTTGTTGTCTATGTTAAATATATAGATTATATATTCATTTTAACACAGCCATCAGCAACATGTGATAATATTTAGTTGTTTCCAATTTTTATATCTTTAATTTCTTTCCTTTGTCAAAATTTCTTTGACAAATACCAAGAAGCAAAGGGGACAACAGAGAATGAGATGGCTGGATGGCATCACCGACTTGATGGACATGAGTTTGAGTGAACTCCAGGAGTTGGTGATGGACAGGGAGGCCTGGTGTGCTGTGATTCATGGGGTCGCAAAGAGTCGGACACGACTGAGCGACTGAACTGAACTGAACTGAACTTAATATTAAGTTGAGCATTTTTGATGTCACCCTGCTTATTTAACTTATCTGCAGAGTTATTATAAGAAATGCTGAGCTGGATGAAGAACAAGCTGGAATCAAGATTGCTGGGAGAAATATCAATAACCTCAGATATGCAGATAACACCACCTTTATGGCAGAAAGCAAAGAGGAACTGAAGAGCCTCTTGATGAAAGTGAAAGAGGAGAGTGAAAAAACTGGCTTAAAACCCAACATTCAAAAAATGAAGATCATGGCATCCGGTCCCATCACTTCATTACAAATAGATGGGGAAACATTAGAAACAGCGACAGACTTCATTTTCTTGGACTCCAAAATCACTACAGATGGTGACTGCAGCCATGAAATTAAAAGATGTTTGTTTCTTGGAATAAGAACTATAACAAACCTAGACAGCATATTAAAAAGCAGAGACATTACTTTGCCAACAAAGGTTCATCTAGTCAAAGCTATGGTTTTTCCAGTATGGTGAAGAGTTGTATGGGTATAAGAATTGTACCATAAAGAAGGCTGAGTGCCAAAGAATTGATGCTTTTGAACTGTGGTGTTGGTGAAGACTCTTGAGAGTCCCTTGGACAGCAAGGAGATCCAACCAATCAATCCTAAAGGAAATCAACCCTGAATATTCATTGGAGGGAATGATGCTGAAGCTGAAACTCCAATAATTTGGCCACCTGATGTGAAGAACTGACTCATTAGAAAAGACCCTGATGCTGGGAAAGATTGATGGCAGGAGAAAGGGATGAGAGAGGATGAGATTGTTGGATGGCGTCATTGACTCAATGGACATGAATTTGAGCAAGCTACAGGAGTTGATGAAGGACAGGGAAGCCTGGCATGCTACAGTCCATGGGGTCGCAAAGAGTCAGACACGACTGAGCCACTGAACTGAACTGAACAACTGTAAGCCATAATGGGAACATGATTAACCTAAAAATACAAAATAATTACTTGCAATCTGAGGGATTAAGTAGAGTGATGTGGTAAGCGGAAGTACATATATGCACCTGTGTTCATCCACTCAGCCAGTCTTTTGGTTGGTGCATTTAATCCATTTACATTTAAGGTAATTATATCTATGGTCCTATTCAGTTCAGTTCAGTTCATTTCAGTCGCTCAGTCGTGTCCGACTCTCCGTGACCCCATGAATCACAGCACGCCAGGCTTCCCTGTCCATCACCAACTCCCGGAGTTCACTCAAACTCATGTCCATTGAGTCGGTGATGCCATCCAGCCATCTCATTCTCCGTCGTCCCCTTCTCCTCCCGCCCCCAACCTTTCCCAGCATCAGAGTCTTTTCCAGTGAGTCAACTCTTCACATGAGGTGGCCAAAGTATTGCAGTTTCAGCTTTAGCATCAGTCCTTCCAATGAACACCCAGGACTGATCTCCTTTAGAATGGACTGGTTGGATCTCCTTGCGGTACAAGGGACTCTCAAGAGTCTTCTCCAACACCACAGTTCAAAAGCATCAATTCTTTGGCGATCAGCTTTCTTCACAGTCCAACTCTCACATCCATACATGACCACTGGAAAAACCATAGCCTTGACTAGATGGACCTTTGTTGGCAAAGTAATGTCTCTGCTTTTTAATATGCTATCTAGGTTGGTCATAACTTTCCTTCCAAGGAGTAAGTGTCTTTTAATTTCATGGCTGCAATCAGCATCTGCAGTGATTTTGGAGCCCAAAAAAATAAAGTCTGACACTGTTTTCACTGTTTATCCATCTATGTCCCTTGAAGTGATGGGACCAGATGCCATGATCTTTGTTTTCTGAATGTTGAGCTTCACGCCAACCTTTTCACTCTCCTCTTTCACTTTCATCAAGAGGCTTTTGAGTTACTCTTCACTTTCTGCCATAAGGGTGGTGTCATCTGCATATCTGAGGTTATTGATATTTCTCCCGCCAATCTTGATTCCAGCTTGTGCTTCTTCCAGCCCAGCGTTCCTCATGATGTACTCTGCATAGAAGTTAAATAAGCAGGGTGACAATATACAGCCTTGACGTATTCCTTTTCCTATTTGGAACCAGTCTGTTTTTCCATGTACAGTTCTGACTGTTGCTTCCAAGATGTCTGGCTCTAGGTCAGTGATCACGTTATCGTGACTATCTTGGTCGTGAAGATCTTTTTTATACAGTTCTGTGTATTCTTGCCACCTCTTCTTAATATCTTCTGCTTCTGTTAGGTCCATACCATTTCTGTCCTTTATCGAGACCATCTTTGCATGAAATGTTCCCTTGGAATCTCTAATTTTCTTGAAGAGATCTCTTGTTTTTCCTATTACCATTTTCTTAATTGCTTTGGGTTTATACTGTGAAGGTCTTTTCCTTCTCTTGTGTTTCCTGTCTGGAGAAGTTCCTTTAGCATTTGTTGTAAAACTGGTTTGGTTATGCTGAGTTCTCTTAACTTTTGTTTGTCTGTTTGATTTCTTGATCATATCTGAGAGCTTCCCTAGTGGCTTAGATGGTAAAGTGTCTGCCTGCGATGCAGAAAACCTGGGTTCAATCTCTGGGTCAGGAAGATTCCCTGGAGAAGGAAGTGGCAACTCCAGTATTTTCCAGCTCCAGTATATTCAATACAGTACACTCCAGTATTCTTGCCTGGGAAAGCCTATGGACAGAGGTGTCTGGTGGGCTATAGTCCATGGGGTCACAAAGAGTCAGACACAACTGAGTGACTAACACTTCTACTTCTCATATCCGAACAAGAGTGTTGCTGGGTAGAGTGTTCTTGATTGCAGTTCTTCCCTTTCATCACTTTAAATACATCATGCCATTCCTTTCTGTTGTAGAGGTCCTGTTGAGAAATCAGCTGATAACCTTATGGGAGTTCCCTTGTGTGTTATTTGGCGTTTTTCCCTCAGCAAGCCAGTACAGACCCATGCCTCCATTGCAGACCCTCCAACACTAGCACATAGGTATGGTTTAGTCTCCTGTGGAGTCACTACTCCTCTCTCCTGGGTCCTGGTGCTGTCCAAGATTTTGTTTGTGCCCTCCAAGAGTGGAATCTCTATTTTCCCCAGTCCTGTGGATTCTTCAGTCCCTTTGGTGGGTCCCCAGCCTGGGAAGCCCGATATGGGGCTCAGAACTTCCCCAAGAGTGGGAGAACTTCTTTGATATTATTGTTCTCTGGTTTGTAGGTCTTCCACCTGGCGGGTATGGGACTTGATTTTCTTGTGATTGCACCCCTCCTACCTTCTTGCTGTGGCTTTTCCTTTGTCCTTGGATGTGGAACCTTTTTTTGGTGGGTTCTAGTGTCCTCCTGCGGAGAAGGCAACGGCAAGCCACTCCAGTACTCTTGCCTAGAAAATCCCATGGACGGAGGAGCCTGGTAGGCTGCAGTCCATGCGGTCGCTACGAGTCAGACATGACTGAGAGACTTCACTTTCCCTTTTCACTTTCACACATTGGAGAAGGAAATGGCAACCCACTCCAGTGTTCTTGCCTGGAGAATCCCAGGGACGGGGGAGCCTGATGGGCTGCCGTCTGTGGGGTCACACAGAGTCGGACACGACTGAAGTGACTTAGCAGCAGCAGCAGCAGCAGTGTCCTCCTGTTGATGGTTGTTCAAGAGCTAGTTGCTATTCTGGTGCTCAGGTAGGAGGAGATGAGTTCACATCCTTCTACTCTGCCATCTTGAACCAATTCTTGCTTTTACAAATTTCTGTTTGCTTTTAATTTTCAGAAAGAATGCTTCCTTCATTTTCAAGTTTTATTATTAATTCCTAGATTTATTGTTATATTTCCTAGATGCATTGTTATATATCCTACATATATTGTTATATTTGTAGTTTTGTTGTGATCAGGGATGCTTTCAGGTACAAAGAGTCATGATTGTTTTATTTTCATTGTGAAATGTATCTTTTAGCATTAAAAATTTCCCCCTTTTGTTTCATTTGATAATTCTGCATCTAAATTTACTTTTTGCTTGTGTTTTTCATAATATCTTATTATTTATTCTTGAAACTGTTGAATTGTGTTTTAAAAGGATTAAAACTGGGAAACTTTTAATTTGTATTTGTGGTAGGCAGAATAATGTTTTCCCAAAGTGGCCCATATCCTAATATTTAGAATCCATGAATGATATGTTATAAGTGAAAGTGTAATTAAGGTTAAGGATTGAATTAAGGTTGCTAATTAACCGATCTTAAAGTAGGGAGAGAGTATCTTATATTACCCAAGTGGGCCCATTATAAACATAAGGACCATCATATGGGCAAAAAATGTCAAAATCAGAGAGAAAGCAACACATGAAAAACACCATCAGTCTTTGTTGGCTTTGAAGATGGAAGGGGGTCAAGAGCCAAGGAAGGTGGGCAGCTTTCAGAAGCTGGAAAATGGACGGGGACTGTTTCTCTCCTAGGGCCTCCAGAAAGGAATGCAGCCCTGTAAACACCTTGATTTTAGCGTAGTGAAACCAAATTCAGTCTTCTGATTGCTAGAACTTAAGGAGAGAAGTCGTTGTTGTAAGCCACTGAGCTTGTGGTAATTTGCTACAGAAGGAACAGGAGATGCATACAGTATTTATCCATATATTTACCATTTCATCTCTCTTCAGTACTTTATATAGCTCCCAGTTTCCATCTGGTAACATTATCCTTCTGCCTGCTTCCTTCAATGTTTCTCGTACTGGTCAACTATCCCTCAGTTTTGAAATATGTTTTCATCTGGTATAGAATTCTAGTTTTAGTGTTTGTTTTTCTTTAGGCAGTCTGTAGATGTCTCTTTATTGTCTTTTGGGGTGCACACATATGGAGGGATGTGTGTGTGTGTAACTGAGAAATAAAAAAGGAGATTTTCTGAGTTAGAATCGGTGCTAGTTTGGCTTCTCCTAAAATCAGAACATGAAACTCCTATGGCACCTTCATTAGTCTATACAATTATCAAGAAGGGACAGATCAGGTAATGACATTAGCCAAATTAGCCTAAAGGGTAGAGTCCCACCATATGAATTAAATTACATCAGGATGTTACGCTGAGTGGCTAAAGTTGTACGTATCTAAGCAGTAAGTAGCAGTCATATATGAAGCCAGGGTTGGTCCCAGAAGAGATTGTGAAGCCATCCCAGAGAAGAGATCAAATGTTGAAAACCTAAAAGTTTTAGAAAAAGAGTGCAAGATAATATAAGATTAGTTCAGGATAGGAGATTCAGGTCAACACTCCTAAAAGGCTGGGACTTCTTAATGGATGGTGGCCAGGTTGGGGGTTGGGTAGAATCAGATAAGAAAGGATGGTTTTCATTGGTTAGTTTAATTGAAACCAAGCTAGTTTGGACAGGCTCTTCTCATATCCTGTCTTGTATTGTTGATTGAGTACCCCATCCAAACTGTAAGCACTTGGGGGATAATGTGTAACATTTCTGTAACCTACATACCACCCAGCATAATGTTTTGCTCACTGCATGTTTGCTAACTGGCTGAAAACCTTTCTAACATATCAGCTATTTCATTCAGCCTGGTATAAATAACCCTAAGTGCTGGTTCATGTAAACTACATTTGACAAATCGGTGTTAAATGTTTTATGATTTATTATACCTGGCAATATTTACTAAACCCATTTTACTCTTTAAAAAGTAAATCAAGAACATATTTGCAGGAGGTGTGTGAATTTTAAATCACTTTCACCCACATTAAATGGTCTCATTTAATTTAATGAGAATAGTCTCATTTCCATTAGGAAGTTCTCTTGTGTTTTACTGCTCCAGTGCCCTAAAGAGGGAGTCAAGTTTATACTCCAGCAAAGGGACAGAGTTCTCCGTGCCACTTTCATAGAAAACCTGCTCATATTATATTGAAAATTCCATCCTGCACTGATTACTGGTCTCAATAAACACATTATGGAGGCTTTTATGGTTACCAGTGCTTGAGAGTTATTAGAAAATATAATGAAAAAAATTTTAATATTGCTATGTGATTGCTCCCTAAATTTCTTTTCTCTATTTAAAAGTGTTGGTTAAAATGGTAACGTTCACCTTTACCTTCCCCAAACACCATGGTTATTATAAAACTAAGAGGCACACATGCACACTTTACAGAGCAGCTGGGCAGCCCAGGTTTGACGTTTTCCAGAAAACGTGGTGTCAGGCACATTGATCTCTCAGTCTCAAAGCCACTGGTACCCAGAACGGAGAGTGAGGACAGACTCCCTCATGTCACATCCCTGCTAAAGACTGACATTTACTGAATGTTGAAAATATATGAAACTTGAACTTGTGAAATTATGATTACAAACTATAGATTAGTGTGTGTGTGTACACACACCCATGCATGCGTGCACACACACACACAGAGCATGGAAGGGACTCTTCTTGATGGAACAGATTAACGTCTACCAAAGCCCTTAGAACAGTCTGTCTTAGGCCTTGAGAATTCACTGAGATTTCTTAATATCCAAATAAGTTACAATAAGTATTTAATCCAAATAAAATTACAAATAAAGTTAATATCCAAATAAAATTACAGTAAGTATTTTCAGTTTGTGAATGATATGATGAGGTGTGTAAAGAGTCTTTATGGAATTCTAAACCATTCTAGGCCAGAAGAGGCATTCTCTTAAGAGGAGCTGAGAGAAGGGGACGACAGAGGATGAGATGCCTGAATGGCATCACCGACTCAAAGGACATGAGTTTGAGCGAGCTCCAGGAGTTGGTGATGGACAGGGAGGCCTGGCGTGCTGCAGTCCATGGGGTCACAAAGAGTCAGACATGAGTGATCAACTGAACTGAACTAAAAGAGGAGTTACGTAGTAACCACAGGCAGAGGGGACTGATACCTGTTGGTGGCGGCTCCATAAGTCGTTCGCTTGGCTAGGCTGAACTCCACTTTCCAGAGTTCGCTTTCCTATATGCTTCCAGTGAGATACGGGAGATTCGGCCGTGGAAGTGAGGCAGCAGCTCTTTTGAGACTTACCCTATGGCTGTTGGTCAGCTCCCCACCTCAGGGGCTTCCCCTGTGGCTCAGCTGGTAAAGAAGCCACCTGCAGTGCGGGAGACCTGGGCTCGATCCCTTGATTGGGAAGATCCCCTGGAGAAGGGAAAGGGTACCCACTCCAGTATTCTGGCCTGGAGAACTCCGTGGACTGTATATATAGTCTGTGGGGTCGCCAAGAGTCAGGTGTGAGGGAGTAGCTGGGACTGCAACTGCTTCAGTTTCCCTTGGATCTTCTTTCAGTTTCTTCAACTCGTTGGCCTGGTTTGTGTGTTTAGTTCCATGTTGAAGGGCCCCAGCAAGACACAGCAACCAAAGTCAGAGGCAATGAGAGCCGACACAGGTTCTTCCCTCTCTGCAGGGCTCTGACTAGTGCTTGTGGGCTCTCTGCCCCACGTTATATCCCTCTTGCCTTCACCAACAGACAGACAGACGGACACGCCAGTATACATATCAGCCAAGATTCACTCATCAAGCTGAACCACAGGCTGTACATTTATGTGTAAGACACACGTGTATATGCATCTGTGTGTGTGTATATATGTATATATCTATTATTGAAGCTGGAGCTCCAATACTTTGGCCACCTGATGCAAACAGCCAACTCATTGGAAAAGACCCTGATGCTGGGAAAGATGGAAGGCAGAAGAGGGTGACAGAAGCTGAGATGGTTGGATGGGCATCATCAGTTCAATGGACATGAACTTGGGCAAACTCTGGGAGATGGTGAGGGACAGGGAGGCCTGGCGTACTGCTGTCCATGAGGCTGCAGAGAGTCACATACAACTTGGTGACTGAACAGCAACAATACGCACGTGTGTATGTGTATGTATGTGTATGACCTGTGGCTCTGCCTCTCTGATGGAATCGTGACTGACACACCATCTCTCTACGCCACGCTAGTACTGAGGCTTGACTTGATGGACTTAGATTCAGTATTGTTTTTGTTGAAATACATTCTTCATTTTGGGTAATCTGTGTTAGTGAAAGTGCTCTTGTAGTGGATTTCCAGCACTTCCCATGAGGGATTACTTTGAACGGGCTGCAGTTGTGAAATCTGGGACGCTTTCCAAGGCTCTTTTACTAACCTCTCCTTCAGCCTCTTCTCTGCTGGTGTCCCTCTATTGACCAACCTATTTTCTGTCTACAAAAAGGAGATGATGCTTAATAGAGTAGCTGTGGGAACACCTTTATTTATCCTGTGATTTATACACATCATTCTAGAGAAGAAAATTCAGAAGGAAATCTTCCAGTGATGGTCAGTCCTGAGAACTCAGTCTAAAATTTGAAAATCAAACTGTGTTTAGTCTTGTACATGGAAAGTTGCCTCAATTCTCTCCTGATTTCTTTTTCACTTTGATCTGATATTCGGCCTGTAGGACACAGTTGGATGCAGGATTCCAGACTCGATGGCCTGTCAACTTGTTTGTTACATCATCACTCAGAAGAGGGGGCATTTGGAATTTTGTTGATAAGATTGGCTTATATGGGAAACCTACACAGAGTGATCCAGGTCTCTCGTCCAGATCAAGTTTGGCTCAGTGATGCTGACAGTAGCAAAAATTGCTTGTGATTGCAAGAGCGATTACCTTCTGCCACAGGGAGCGGGTCTGCTCTTTCTCGTCAGCTGACATGGAGCTCAGCCGTTAGCGTCACGGAAGTCATCCTGGGGTTTCCAAGCGTTTCTAGGCCAGACATAAGGCCACACTGAGCTTGGATCGATCTGGCACTTCACGAAAAGCCAAGCCAACGTCTAAGAATTTAAAACGAAGGATCATAGCAGCTCCCATTTACAGAGTGCTGATTCAGGCTTGATGCCAAGTGTTTTACAGGCATTTTCTCATTAGAGCAACCCTCTGAGGAAGTTATTATCCCCATGTTACAATGGAGAGCACTGAGGACCCAAGGGGTTAAATAACTTGTCTGAAAGTTATTGGCTAAGAGCTTGAAGAGCTAGGATTTGAACTCCGAATGTGGGCCGTAAAGGCATGTGCCTCATCACATGCTACCCTGGAAACTGGAGGGGAGTCCAGCGGGAGATAACCCACACCGCTGATTTACGGCGAAAAATAGAGGCGGGCCCTGCTCCACGCCCCGCCCCCTCTTGCAGTCAGAGAATAGACCAGAGAACTGGAAGTTCATGCGTATCACCCTCGGGCTGATCAGCCCCCAAAGTCAAAGAAAAAACTCAAAGTTAGACTCAGCAGATGAGGAGCCACCACAAGGACGCCTCCTGCAGCTTCTGCTTTTCCTGGCTGTGGCCCCATTCTCTGCTGGGATGACAGATTAGAGAAACAGTGATGCTTCTGTGAGGTTGTACTGAACAAATGGGAATCTGCACAGACCAATTTTCTTAGATTATTAAATTAGTACGAAACTGAGGGGTAAGAATAAGGCAGGGTGAACAGATTCTACTTCTTCTGGCAAGATAAGCCAACGAAAAATCTGGTTCACATGATTCTAGTCAAATATGCTAAGTGCCCCGTTACCCGGAGAGCACGTTTTATGCACCATGTTAAGCTGTCAGGACTTGTTCCACTGAGTGGTATGTGGAGAGGAAAGCCAGTCCCACGGGCTGCTCTGGGGGCCTGCAGACCCGCTTGGACTGAGCCTGCTGTTCAGCACGCCCCTGCTGGTTCTCGTTAACATTCTCGTGGCCTTGTCATTGATAACGAAATAAAATCAATATGAAGACTCTCACTTGACTTATAATTTGCAGCTTTCAGCATTGCCTTAGTCTTTCAGATCTTTAAGCACTAACGAGATACACTGAAAATTGGGATTCCAGTTCCAAATGACCTACAATTTGGTGAGCACGGATGCACCAGGTGTTGTATTTCAGTCCCCTATCTGTTCTTTCCTTTCAAAAAGTATCCATTCATTCCTTAGATATAGATTAAGTGCCTCTGTCTGCTAGGTGTTGGGGACAGTGAGCTAAATCCCACATTGTCCTTCACAAAAGGGGAACAGAGTCTGGCACAGGAGATTGGCAACTGTGAATGAGCCATGATCATCTAATGACTCGTGTGTACATGGAGCTCTGGGGGAAGCTGACAGCTCTGTCTAGGGGAGAGGATTTCAGGGAAGTGTGTTGAGGAGGAAGAAGATGACTGAGCTGCATTTTGAAGCATACAAAGGACAAGCGCCTGAGAAGCTATGGAAGTGTGATAGTGCGAGTAGCCAAAGGGCATGAGTGAAGGTGTTGCCGGAACCGTGTGTAAAAGCGGGTGGAAAAGTAGCTAGCTTTTCATAATGGGGGAATGAGAACCACTGAAAGATCTGAAGCAAGGGAGAGCCATGATCAGAGCAGCATTTCAGTATTTTGGGGAAGCGCTCTCTAAGCAATGTTAAGAGTGGATTAGGGGGACTTCCCTGGTGGTCCAGTGGTGGGGACTTCACCTTCCAATGCAAGGGGTGTGGGTTCGACCCCTGGTCGGGGAGCTAAGGATCCTGCATGCCTTGTGGCCAAAAAAACAGAACATCAACAACAGAAGCAACAGTGTGACAAATTCAGTAAAAACATCAAAACTGGTCCACATTAAAAAAAAAAAAAGGAATGGATCAGGGTGTCCAAAGTGGAGGTAGGGAGGCCAGTCAAAAGCCATTGCATTGCTTTTGACAAGAGATGTGCAAAAAGAAGCCAGTAAACAGACCACAAAGTGGTGTTCAGAGAAGCAGGGTTGCATGTGGATTGAGGGTATATGCCTCAAACAAGGCATTTCCAATCCAGGAGTGGAGAGATTCATGAAGGAAGGGTGACCAAGAAAGTAAAAAAAACTTCAGACACACCTGCAGATGCCAAGTGAATTTGGCATTTGGAGATGACTGGTGACCTTGGAGAGGTCAGTCTCTGTGAAGGGGTGTGGGCAAAGGTCTGACTGCAGTGAGGTGGGGAGAGTATGGGACATGAAAACACTGGGATATTAGGAGGACCTGTTAATTTGAGAGGCTTGGCTGTGATGACCAGGATAGTAGGTTTTGTGTTTGCTACTCAAAAAAAAAAAAAACAAAACAGAACAAAACAAACCCAGGAGTTGGAAATTGCTGTGCAAATGGAACCGAGTCAGCTCCCTGTTGTCTTGTTAAGTGTTGGCGCTTTAAACCTTAAGACGTCCTGCAGCTTCAGAAGGATGAGCCAGTTGGACTCAGCCACCATGAGAACTATCTTTTGTCAAGGGCAATTGTCCTGATCGTTTCCTACATTTGTGCTTGAATCCCATCTTCCTCCCCACTTGCAGAACTTTCCTCTGTTTACTTGGTTGAGGCCTGTGCCCTGAATTAGTCCCTAACATTTTTGTTGACCACATCACACTCTCCTGGCTTAAGTTTTTACTCTCTTCTGCTCTGGGTCCTGAACTTTATAAAGTCATCCTGGGTTGCAGGTCCACCCATGCCTATGAATGAGGCCAGGATTTCAACCTCTCCCAGGTTAGAATCTTCCAAAATGAATATCAGATGGCAGTGTATGATGATAGGTTAAGAGTGGGGATTCTGTGGCCAGGCTGCCTGGGTTCAAATCTTGGCTCTGCCACCTGTTAGTTGGGTGATCTTGGACAAAGTTCTTGACCTCTCTTTGCCTCAGTTTTCTCATCGGTTCCATTGGGAGTAATAACAGAACCCACTTTGTGGGACTAAATGTATTAATATATGCAAGATGCTTAGAACAGTGTTTGGCACATGATCTCAGCGCTGTCCTCGCAAATGAGACAAGTTCCGTAGTCTGTTCCAGCAAGGGTTTCTACCTTTTTGCTGCCCTCTGGTGGCCAGCGAACATATTGGAGGACTCAAAATTCTAATTTGACTCCTTGTGTGCTGGACACAATGCAGATTACATAATAATTTTGAGGATGATAGTGATGGAAGTACTTGCTTATTATTTAAATGAATCCTCACAGTAACTCTAGTGAAGTAGGTAGGGATTATTAAAGTGAAAGTGAAGTAGCCCAGTCATGTCCAACTCTTTGCGACCCCATGGACTGTGGCCCACCAGGCTTCTCCATCCATGGGATTTTCCAGGCAAGAGCACTGGAGTGGGTTGCCATTTCCTTCTCCAGGAGATCTTCCCGACCCAAGGATTAAGCCCCAGTCTCCCGCACTGCAGGCAGACGCTTTACCCTCTGAACCACCAGAGAAGATGACTTATATAGTTTCTCTTAGGCATTTATTTTTTTTCTGTGTCAATTTTCAGGGATTTTGTATTAAACAGAAAATTGACACAGGAAAAAAAATGCCTAAGAGAAACTATGCATGTATTAAACATTACATGTACTAAAGTAAGCCTTATTTGTAGGTGGCTCAGTGGTAAAGTGGAGAAGGAAATGGCAGCCCACTCCAGTGTTCTTGCCTGGAGAATCCCAGGGACGGTGGAGCCTGGTCGGCTGCTGTCTATAGGGTCGCACAGAGTCGGATACGACTGAAGCGACTTAGCAGCAGCAGCAGTAGCAGCAGTGGTAAAGAATCAACCTGCCAACGCAGGAGACACAGGTTCGATCCCTGAGTGGGGAAGATTCCCTGGAGGAGGAAATGGCAACCACTCCAGTATTCTTGCCTGTAAAATCCCATGGACAAACGAGCCTGGTGGCCTACAGTCCATGGGGTCGCAAAGAATCGGACACAACTGAGCAACTGAGCACACAAGCCTTATGTGTAGCCAGAGATTCAATTTGAAAGAAATAAAAATTTGTTTGTTTAAATTTAGTTCAGGCCATATTTTGATCTGATTTCGTTCCAGTTCAATAGTTTTATAAAACATATAGCATTTGGCTTCAAATGAAACTTTTTTTTGTAGTTTTTCCCCCCTTCCCCTGTGAAAGTTGCTTCAGTTCATGGTTTAGTGAAACATTAACATTTGGGTTCAGTTCTATTTGAATTTTGGTTTGGAGTTAGGTTTGGTTCAAGTTCTGCTTCCAGGAGTCTGGTGAATTTTAGATTGATGGACATTTTCAGGAAACAGCCAATGGCTAACAAGAATGCACTGTGCCTGTTTCATCAAAAACATTTCCACGGCCCTCTTGTCTGAACCCGTACGATATCTGGTTCTCTTTAAGTTGGCTGTCCTGAGACAGAATAATAATACTAAACATAGTAGTGAGTAGTGATTTTGCAACACTGACAAATGATCTCATTTTGCTGGATAGACTTCTAAACTCACAAATTCATGAATTTAGTCACACATTCATTCTAAAGGATCATACATCACAGATAGATGGAATTTGGGGGTTTGAGTCTTCTCGAACTTGTCTTGTCTCCTATTGTAACTGTGCAAAGAGTATATGATTATAACCAGTGTTTTGAATGTGGACAATTACTTACTGGTAAGCTATTTTTGATTTGAAAATATTTTCTGAATTCTGAAGCTCAATTTCATTATATTCAGGGTCCAAACTGATTTTTGAAAGAATCAGATTCTCAATGTTATAATGAAATTTAATGGACAAATAGGACTCACCTTATGGAAATAATTTGTGGCCAATCTAACATATTTGTTTGATTAAACAAGGGAAGTCTAAATTAAGATTCTGTTTGTCTTGGGATAGTGGTTGATGGTGTCAGAGCATCAACAAGGATTAGGAAGCTAGGACCTAAGTGTAAAGGCTGAATCAGAGATTTCATGAAATAAAAGCTGTAACAACACTTACTGGACACAGACTGCGTCCTCTCTCACACAGGTACTATATCTCCGTTTAACAAAGTTCAGAGGACTAAAGTGACTTTTCTAAAGTGTGCCAGGTAGCAATAAGTAGGATTTGAACCCAGGCTAATCCAGAATTCAGTCACTTAGCCATCATCGTAAATTTATAGGTAGTTAGGAACTGAGGGCAAATGTAAATTGAGATCAAGGCGAAGCAGAAATTCAGACACCAAGCAGACAAGCGAAATTCAGGGCATGTACCGAGCAACCAGGAGTCAGGAGACGTCAAGGGTCAGAACCCTTTCATGTAGATGAAAACCAGAGAGGGGGTCAAAACTAGTCTAATAAAAGGCAAAAAGTAAACTTGGCCAGACAAACAAGGGGGCTAGGAGAACAACTGTAAGGCCACAGCCACAGAGGAACTTTGGCAGAAAGGTATTTTCCATCTTTGCCGGTTGGCATCATCAGAGACAGGAACTACCTTAATGATGGACCCATCAGGCCCAATCGTAGGAGAAAATATGTCAGTACCTCTTGTTTAAGTAGACACGTGAGGTCAGAAATAAAAGCTGGTTTAAATTAATCTTGGGGGTCAAAGAATCTTCTTTTTTGTTACATGTCATCTAGCTCATTTCTCTACTCAAAGCAAGAATTTCTTCTCTGGTGTCTCTGACAAGGTGATCCAAATCTCTGCCTAAACATTTTCAGTGGTGGTGAGCTCGCCTAGTGAGATTCTTCCTCTGGTTACAGCATTCCAATTCTTGGAAAACTCTGACTTGTGAAGGCTCAGAATTTGATCTGTCTGACTGCTATCCATTGTCCTGACTCTGTTCCTGTGGTCGCACAAGAACGCATCTACCCTTTTTCTACCTGACAATCTGTAAAATTAAGATGTTTAAAAATATCTAAAGCACATTTCCTAAGAGGTAAGAAAAAACAAGCAAACAAATCCAGAACACATGAACAAAAGAACTACAGGATGGAAAAGATGTCATCCCCACAGCAGTCCACTGTCACTTTCAATTTTCATCCCAAGAAAATGTCACCCTCCCAGACCCCACCACCACACCAAGTCTTCAGCAGTGCTCTGCTGTCTTTGCAGAATATGAACAGTTAAGAGCACTTTCTTTTTCTTACTAGTCCTATGGAGATAAACTAGCATTTCTCAAAAATAAGTGTAATAAGAGACAGAAGAAAGAAGGAGACAGAAAAAAATACAGAGGAAAGATGACGAGCACAGCATGTGATCAGTAGACACAAGACACAGATTTGGCTGGTGTTTCTCTCAAGCCAGAGTGCCTCCCTCTCTGTGCTCGCTGCAGGAATGGGGAGTAGGATGGTGCAGTAGAATCACATCTTCCCTTTGCAGGATTATGGCAGTATTACGATGTGTTGAGTAAGGGAAGCTGTGGTGATTTTGTGTTCTGATAGGTGATGGAAAGCAAAGTGGCCATTACTTCTACTGTGCAAGGAGGGCTAGAAGAATCAGCATTTACTGAGTGCCTGCTATGGATCTCTTACTCCTCATGCTGCTGCTGCTGCTAAGTCACTTCAGTCGTGCCTGACTCTGTGCGACCCCACAGACGGCAGCCCACCAGGCTCCTCTGTCCCTGGGATTCTCCAGGCAAGAACACTGGAGTGGGTTGCCATTTCCTTCTACAATACATGCATGCATGCCAAGTTGCTTCAGTCGTGTCCGACTCTGTGCGACCCCGTAGACAGCTGCCCACCAGGCTCCTCTGTCCACAGAATTCTCTAGGCAAGAGTACTGGAGTGGGTTGCATTTCCTTCCCCACTTATTCCTCATAGTAACCTAGAAAGAAGACAGGCATTATGAAACTCATTTTACAGAGAGAAAAAGGAGGTTCAGAGAGGGTAAATTGCTTTAGGTACCCATAGCTAGCATTAGTATGTAATACATGTAATGCAAATAGAAATAAAAGTGGCATCACTTCCTGAATTTGTCGTGTTACCAGTTGCATATATAACAGTTTCCATTCTCTTCCATTCATTCTTTTGTTTTTAGTTATTAGTTTTGCAAAATTAAATTTAGCTTAAAATTTTTTTATGGTTGCTGCACTTGGGCTTTCTTTAGTTGCGTTGAGTGGGGGCTACTCTCTAGTTGTGGCATGCTGGCTTCTCATTGCAATGGCCTCGCTTGTGGAGCACAGGCTCTGGAGCATGCAGGCTTCAGTAGTTGCAGCAAGTGGGCTCTAGAATGCTCAGGCTTAGTGTGCGACATCTTAGTTCCCAGACCAGGGAATGAACCTGTGTCCCCGACATTGCAAGGCAAGCTCATAATCACTGGGTCACCAGGGAAGACCCCATTCATTCTTTTAATCAACAAACATTTATTATGTAACCTATAGCCAACATGTGGCCAAGCTAGAATCTGAAAGCAATGACATCTCAGTGCACAGAGATGGAAGGCCTATTGACAAACCAAGACAATGCTAAGTATGATATTTGATCAACAAAATACAATCACACTTTCGAGGAATTTACCAATCAGTAGCCAAGACCAACGCACACAAAGGCAATTGCAATAGTAAGTGATAATGCTGGTCTAAAGGGCATGTTCTTTCCCCTCCCACATATTGAGAAACATGGACTCTGAGAAACAAATTAACGGCTCCTCAGGCTGAGTTCGGGCTTCCCTGGTGGCTTAGAGGTTAAAGCATCTGCCTGCAATGTGGGAGACCTGCATTCAATCCCTGGGTTGGGAAGATCCCCTGGAGAAGGATATGGCAACCCACTCCAGTATTCTTGCCTGGAGAATCCCATGGATGGAGGAGCCTCGTGGGCTACAGTCCATGGGGTCGCAGAGAGTCAGACAGTACTGAGAGACTTAACTTTCACTTTCTTTCAGGCTGAGTTCTGAAGAATTTTCCCTTTTAAAGTCTCTCCCCTGCTTACCTCGCACAGTGTATCCCCGGACTAACCACAGAGGTGGCAGGGGGGTTCCTGGGAATGCTAGCAGGCAAGGACTCGGGAGCGGCCACTGGTCCATGTGCACTGCAGGAGCTTCCAGACGGATTAGCCCTTCTCTGAACTTCTTGCCAAGGAAGGTCGGAGCGAGCACTTCTACAGGCCCTGGAGGATTGGCTGGGCCCCCAGGGTGGGGTGAGGGTGAACTGGGGGACTGGCCTGCTGGGGTCCACAAAGACAGCAACATAAATTTTTTTCATTAAAACAATCTTGAAATTGTTGGCAGGCCCGTAAAAAGGATTGGTTAGAGCCGTCTTGGGGCAGCTTTTCTTTGAGTTCAGTTTATTAATGTAGGTTTTTACATGGCTTTTTATTAAGAAACATATGGTACTTTAGGCCATTTAACACCAAGGAAAAAGCTTCGTAAAGAAACATTCTGAACACCACTGTAATGTAAACTTGTACTCTTGCATTTTACAGAAAAGCAAGTTATTGGGAGATTTGTGAATCATTTTTAATGTTCAATGACAAGATATTTAATGTTCCTTTGGAAATATATACATTAAGCTTTTCAACAGGGAGAAGAAGAATCTGGGTAGGAAAGGGTGCATGTGCTAAAGAAGGATGGAAATTTGACAATAGGGGAGTTTATATGTATTTCCCCTCCCCCAAACGCCTTATTGACCTTTTGAGGTGTTTTCTTAAAGCAGCTGAGGAGGATGTCTTACGTTGCTTGAGTTTAGGGCAAGATTCCATAAAATGAGATCCTTCCAAAACTATTTTTTTTACAAAGAAATGCAGCCTAATTAGAAAAAGAGCCTTAGGGTTGACCTTATTTTCCATTTTTTTTTTTTTTTTTTTGCCTGTTGCTGGGCCCTGGTTCGGAGTGCTACACTCAGAGGCCAGAGGGGTCTCAAAAGAGCACGCCTAACTTCAACAAATCATCTGCTGGAAACATGACCCTCTCATCTTTTGTTCTATGTAGGGACCAATACCAATATCAAGATGATAGCCTAGCCACCCATCCTGGAGGCAGCCACCCAGGAATGTTCCCACGCCAGAGGGAGCTTGGGCACGACCCCAAAGACAACATGTAACTGATCATTAGAAGACTGGGACCAATGGAATCTCAACACGACAGGGCTCATTTATATGGCAGTTTTACCTACATCAGTGGTTCTCAACTGGGCGGAGATTGTGCCACCCAAAGGTATTTGGCAATATGTGGTGACATTTTGGGATATCACAACTGAGGGGGATGGTGCTATTGGCATCTAGTGGGTAGAAATCAAGAATTCTGGTAAATATCCTGCAATGCCCTTATGATGCCCTTACAATAGAGACTTATGCAGGCCCCAAAACCAGTGGTGCTGATGTTGAGATACCAGTGCCTTCTGGGGATTAGACTGGTGTGCACACATTGGAGTGGGGGTGTTGTCTTCACTTCTCTACTCTCCCGGCAAAGCCGTGGAAATTCATTTGGCCTTACCTGAGAGTCCTTGAAGGCACTCAATCAACTCCACTCTGCCATAGGAGCAAGAGCTACAGACTTTGCTGATAATTGGGTCATCACCTTAGGAGAGAAGACAGGTGGCTCTGTTGTATTTCTGAAGGCCCTAAAACAAGTCAGGAAGATCCCCTGGAGAAAAAAATGGTGACTCACTTCACTCCAGCATTCTTGCCTGGGAAATCCCATGGGCAGAGGAGCCTGGTGGGCTACAGTCCACGGGGTCGCAAGAGTGTCAGACACACCTTAGCGACTAAAACAAAAACAGAACTATGAAAACAGAGACAACTCAGGTGGGTAGGAATGGGGAAGGATGATGTTTGGGGCTGTAGGTCCTTACAGTGGAAGACTCCACCTTCTAGGACAGATTTGAGTCCAGTCTGGGAGGCAGCTATGTCTGTGACCAAGGGGAGCACTGCAGTGGAAAACACGCCGCTGTCCCAGATCAGTGGAGGAGGGCAAAGGCAGGTCCAGAAACTGACACAGGACCTCCCTCCCACCCCTGAAGTTCAGCTGTTGCTCTTCCACCCATGCCCCCTGTGGCCATGGTACAAGGTGTTTCTTTGTTGCTTCCCTAGTTGACGTGGGGTTGGCATCCTGTCCTCTGGGGATGACCTAAAGTCGATAGTGTCCCACTAACTGGGAAAGAGAAGAGAAAATACTCAGTTTACACCAAGTTCAGATTTTCATCATTCTCACTTAGCAATAAAAATCACAAAGACTCATTCAGCTCCTGCCTTTAGTAAGACACTATCCTGGGTTCTGGGGGAGAGATATAAAGAGGAATGGACCACGGCCCCTGCCCACAAAGGCTCATTCTTGTGGCTGAGAAGACAGACTTATCTCCCACACCATGCAATATAACTGTAATAAAAAACAGATCGTTGCAAGTGCTATAATGGAAGTAGTACAAGTCAAATGTGGTGGGACAACAAGAAGCAGAAAATAAATTTATTCCAACTGGAGGCATGTGGGAAGATCTGATGGAGAAAGTGGCATTTATTCAGGATTTTGAAAGTGGTAGGACTTTGATGGATGGAAAGAGTTGCATGTGTCCAGAGGCAGGAGAGCACACAGCCAGTTTGAGAAATCACAATTGATTCAATACAACCGGAGCAGACAGAACATTCAGGGGTCACTGTAAGTGAATACTACAGGGGCTGGCCTCAGAGGACATAGATTCTCAGATGGGGAATTTGTGTTTTATCCTATCTCTAGCAGCAAACTATTGAAGGTATTTGAGCAGGGGGATGATACGATCAGCTCTTTTCTCTAGAGCGAGAATTTTGTTAGTATGTAAGATGGAATGGAGAGATGGGAGTCTGGACAATCAGTCAGGGACCTTTGAAAGCAAAGATGAATCGGAAACTCCCAGCCAGTGTTCGAGAGGTTGGCAGTGGAGCAGATAAGAGCAGGGCCACTGGAGCTCGATGCCACGTCCAAATCCTGACTCTGTCACGTGGTTATTGATTGATCTTGGTTAAGTTACTTAACCTGTTTGTGCCACAGTTTTCTCATATGTAAAATGTGGCTAAGAAATACAATCTTTCCACAAGTTTTTCACTTCAAGTATATTACCGAAAATCACTTAAGACAGAATTAGAGCTAATTATTAAAATTTCAGGAATCTGGCAAGCCAGCCTATTTCATCTTGGTAGGCTGGTAGGCTGAAATAATTACATGATGGAAATTGGCAAATGCTACAAATGCCTGCCTGAGAGAAAGAGACAGGGAACTCATCCATGAGCTCTAGAACGGCCTCAAATATCACACCCAGAATCTTAAGCCACTTTGAGTGTTTCGGGAGCTACTGAACACCTGATGGAAGGAAAGGGGTCTCAGAATTAGGTATTGTAGGATGGCCTGCATTGTCTGCCTCATGAGACTCAATATATGCGGAAAATGGAAAAGTGAAATTTGAAGAGACTTGAGGAGTGAATTCAAGTGGGTTAGCTCAAGCAGCCGGAGAAGGCAATGGCGAGCCACTCCAGTGCTCTTGCCTAGAAAATCCCATGGATGGAGGAGCCTGGTGGGCTGCAGTCCGTGGGGTCGCTAAGGGTCAGACACGACTGAGTGACTTCACTTTCACTTTTCACTTTCACACATTGGAGAAGGAAATGGCAACCCACTCCAGTGTTCTTGCCTGGAGAATCCCAGGGACGGGGGAGCCTGGTGGGCTTCCGTCTATGGGGTCACACAGAGTTGGACACGACTGAAGTGACTTAGCAGCAGCAGCAGTTCAAGCAGCAGGTGCTAGAAGAAATGCTTTATTGCTACTTAATCCTAGAATCACATAAAATAGATGACATTATGTTTTAATTGGAGATGAGATTCAAGGATAACATAGCTGGTTTGGAAATCACACTAGTTGAGTGTGAATCCTTCTTCTATTACTTATTAGGCTGGTCAAGATATTTATCCTTTTTGTGCTTGAGTTTCCACATCTACAAAATAGGGAATAATTAGAATCTTTTGTAGGATTGTTATAAGGATTAAATAAATTATAGTATTTTAATAATAGACTACACAGAAGAGTGCTGGCTTATGGTAAATACAATAGATTTATCAGCTACTATTATTATGTTTCCAAATAATAACTATGCAAATTTCAGTAAGTCATGCAATTTCTTTGAGAATTGGTTTTCTCATCCATAAAATGGAAATAATATTAACAACTAATTCATTTATCTTGTAGGGTTACTGTGAAGCTTGAATTAAATATATTGAATATGAAAGTGCTTTGGACACTATAAAAAAAAAAAAACAACTAAACAATCACCTTTGGTGATAAGAATAAATATAGTGCAGAGAAGTGGTCTTGGGATTCAGTTCCAGGGAATGAGATAGCTATTTCTGAGCAAAATCCACCGGCAGATTGTGGACATAAGAGACAAATTGCAACAGGCTGTGCAAATCAGGAATGCTTCTGCCAAGCACACATTGGCAGGCACCTGTGTTCAGCATGAAAAAGAATCTGACCACACGATGGTCTTTTGGCTACAAACCTATAAACAGATAGCAAACATTGTAAGAAGCACCAGCCCACCGTAAAAAAAAAGTTCATTGTCTGATTATATCTGAAACTGGAGGAGTTACAACATAAGCGAGTAATGTGATGTTATGAGCTCTAGGAAAGCTTCTAGGATCCCATCTCCTTCTGCCAAGCCCACCTACCTCAGCTGAATAATGTCTGACCTCAGAACTCAGTACATCATTCCTTCCTTTCTAGGAAAACTAACAGTTTAATCTCTTAGCAGCTATTAAACCTCAGGGTGAATGAAGCATTAGAAAAGTATCTTCATCCAGATCTGAGCGTGCTATAAGTGAATACTCTTCACGGTTCTTCTTGGCTCACTTCTCAGGTGTCATCTCTATGTTTGATAGGCCAACTTCATCTTGAGATTGGCCCCAGTAAAGTCTTTATCCCCGCTCCCACTCGCTAGCACCCTCTTTTGCTTGAGTTCTGTAACATCACTTGGTTTTTCCCTTCCCTCTCTAGCCATTCTTCTTTCAGTCCCTTTATTGATATCTCTGCTTCTTAAATGTTGGTATTCCTCTTGATGTATTTCTCAGTTCATCCCATAATCTCTTCTGGGTGTTCTCAGTTATATATTTATGTCTCCCACATGGAAATCTCTAGCCCATCTCTCTCTGGTGAAATGGCTCTTATTGTGGATGACTTGAAAGCAAGGCAAATGTTTAAAACCAAACTCAATTTTTTCCCTCCTCTCCCCCAACTTTCTCTTTCAATCCTGTTCCCAACCTCATCAACCATCTTCAGGGTTTTCACCATCTATTTAGTAACTTAAGAGCCTTCCTATCCTGGATGATTTCTTCTTTCCTTTCATCCCACACATTTAAATAACTACCACCGCACGTCTTTTCTCCCGCATATATATCAACAAATTCTCTTTCAATGCTTCTCCCTTGCTACCTTCATTTACGTCCTCCTAATGTTCTGTTTGCATAATTGCAACATTTTCTTAACTTGTTTTCCTGACTTGAACCTCTCTCTCTAGGGGAATTCATTTTTCCACAAAGCCAACACATTTTCTTTGTAAAGTGCAAATGTTACTATTCCACTCTCTTCTTTGAGCCATTTGTTAAATTTTGAATGATGTTCAAACTATCACATTATCCAGTCCCACATGCAATTCCAGCTTCCTCTCACATTGCTATCCAAACATACACGCCATCCTTTAGTTGCAGAAAATTAGTGTTGTTCTATTAGGCTCACGTGCCTTTGGACATAGCATTCCAGCACCCTCTCCCTCATCCCTCCATCCCCGCAGTTCAGATAAATATCACCCTTCTGAGAAGGTATTTCTGCTTCTCTATCTCAGAGTTGCGGTCCACACAAAAATGGGTGTGACATGATCTGCAAATGATGACTTTGCCTCCAGTGTCACTGAGCAAATTGAAACAGTCACGGGTGAATTTCCCCAGAATCCTATCATCACATATTTCCACCATCACTGTCTGCCCCCACATAGTTAATACATTTTGCCTGCCTGCACCATAGATTAGCACTGTACGCTTCTGAATAAAGTCAGATCCTCGGTGCAGATCTTTGCTCCCACCCCACCCTACATTACCTACCGAAAGGCAACCCTTCCCCTCTCTCTAGCTGCATCAGATTTTTATTTTTAACTCTCTACTGGCTCACTCCTTTCAGCATTCAAACCAGCTGGTATCTCTCCTATCTTAAAAGATAATCCTGTTCTTTGACCTCAGTTTCCTCACCAGTTTACCAGCTGATTTCTTTAATTTCTTTGGCAAAACTCCTCAAAAGAGATTTCTATATTCACGGTTTCTATTTATTTTCTTCTGTTTTCTCTAAAATCCACTTCAATCTAGGTTTGCTCCCACTACTTACTACCTCAAAACCACTCTCGTCGAGGTCATTGAGGAGGCAGCAGAGCTCAGTCTTTGGTCATTCTTTCTGTTTACACAAACTGCTTTGAGGCACATCAGCCCCGATGGATTTAAGGGTCGTCAGTGTGCTGATCACTGCTGATTTTTTGTCTCCAGTTCAAATCTCTCCTCAATTCCCAAACTCCACGCCACCTGCTTACTCGACAACTCCACTCACACGTCCAATCGGCATCTCAGAGTGTGTCCAGAGCCAAAACCCTGATCCTCTGCCCACGTCCTGCTCCCCAAGTCTCCATCTCAGGTGACAGCAGATCTCGCTTGCTAGTTGTTTGAGCCTACAGTCTTAGAATTGTGACTCTGTTTCTCTGATATCCCACTTTCAATCCATCAGGAAACCATGCTGGAGGCCCTTCTAAATATTAAATATATCCAGAACCGCACTGCTTCTCACTGCCTCCACTTCTTTTACCTGTGCTAGAGCCACTGTCTCTTCTCGTCTGGACCATCACAGTAGCCTTCTAACAAGTCTGTGGTTCTAATGTTGTCCCACAAGGGTCTATGGACGGCATCAACGGGAGTCATCCTCTTAAAATGTGAGTCAGATTTTGTCTCTCCTCAACTCAGACTCCGCAGCGCCTCATCATTTTACCCGGATGAAAGGTGAAGTCCTTACCCTGGCCAACAGGCCCGTCATGACCCATGAGCTCTGGGCCTCTTCAAACTCCTCTCTGCTTCCCTCCTCTTCACTCCCTTTCAGCCACTTTGGGCTCCACTCCTTTTCCTCAAAAACTCTAGGCATGTTCCCACCTTAGGACGTTAGATCAAGTCTTCTTCCACCTCCAGAGTTCTTGCCTAGATATTTCTTGGCTTCGAGCACAGGAATATTGCTTACTTTTTCCCCTAGGGAACCTTTGCCGACAAAAGTTAAAGCTGTGGTTTTTCCAGTAGTCATGTATGGATGTGAAGCCATAAAGAAGACTGAGCACTGGAGAAATTACGCTTTCAAACTGTGGTGTTGGAGAAGAATGTTGAGAGTCCCTTGGACTGCAAGGAGATCAAACCAGTCAATCCTAAAGGAAATCAATCCTGAATAATCATCGGAAGATCTGATGCTGAAGTTCCTGATGCTTCTGATCTGATCAGCATCACATCTGATGCTGATCTCATACTTTGGCCACCTGATGCAATGAGCTGACTTATTAGAAAAGACCCTGATGCTAGGAAAGATTGAAGGCAGGAGGAGAAGGGGAAGACAGAGGATGAGATGGTTGGATGGCATTGCTAACCCAACGGACATGAGTTTGAGCAAGTTCCGGGAGATGGTGAGGGACAGGGATGCCTGGCATGCTGCAGTCCATGGGGTCGGAGTTGGACACGACTGAGTGACTGAAGAACAACAGGGTATCTCAAGTGCTCGAGACAGTACTCGTACAAAGCACATAAACAGTAATTCTCTCTCCTCACAAACACACGGGCGCTCCCCCTGCTCTCCCTCCCCTCTCTGTCTCTTCCCCTTCCTTCCTCTCCACCTTCCCAGACACCGTAAAACAAGCAACTGGAACTCCCCCGGTGGTCCAGGGGTTAAGCATCCACCTTCCAATGCACGGAATGTGTGTTTGATCCCTGGCCAGGGAACTAAGATCCCACAGACCAAGGGGCAGCTAAGCCCACGCGTGCAAAAACTGAGCCCGCATGCTACAACTGGAGAGCCTGCACACCCCAACAAAGGGCCCGCATTCTGCAACTGAGACTCAGCGCAGCCAAAAAAACAAAAAAGAAACGAATTCATTAAAAAAGCAAACAAACCAAACAACTCAAGTGATCCTGAATAGACATCTAACCAAAGAAGACAGAGATGGAAAATAAGCATATGAAAAGATGCTCAAAATCATTTATCGTTCAGAAAATGCGAGTTAAAAGAACAAAATATTCTTATCTACCTCTTTCATTGTTGTCGTTGTTCAGTGGCTAAGTCATGCCCGACTGTTTGCAACCTTATAGACTGTGGCGTGCCAGGTTTCTCTGTCCTTCACTATCTCCCAGAGTTCGGTCAAACTCATGTCCATTGAGTTGGTGATGCTGTCCAACCATCTCATCCTCTGCCACCCATACTTCATGGAATGGCAAAAATCCCCAAACTGATAATATCAGTTACTGGCAAAGGTGTGAAGCATTGGGAATTCTCATTTATTGCTGGTGGGGATAGAAAATGGTAAGCAAATTTGAAAGACAGTTTGACAGTTTTTTACAAAGTTGAATGTGGTCTGAACCAGCAGTTGTACCCCAGATATTTGCCCAACCAATTAAAACACTTATGTCTACCTGCACACAAATGTTTATAGCAGTTTTATCTATAGTTACTAAAAATGGGACGCATACATGTGATATGATGAGAATGGCACTTTCCTTATGGATCTTCCTATTAAAATCTTATGACTCCAGCCTAATCATGAAGAAGAATATCAGAAAAACCCCAACTCTGTAAAATACTAGTGCTCCTGCAAACTGTCAAGGGCATGAAAAATAAAGATTGAGTAACTGTCAAAGCCAAAAAGAACCTAACAGACATGGTGACTAAATATGTTGGAATATCCTGCACGAATTGCTGGAACAGAAGAAAAGTTAAGACTGAGGAAATCTGAATAAACTATGGACTGAATTAATAATAAAAATTAAAATTGTCAAGTAATTATGAAATGCACCAAACTAACTTAAGATGTTAATAAGAGGGGAACTAGATATAGAATATATGGGAACTTTCTATTTTTATAATTTCTTTGTAAATAAAAACCTACAGTTAAATAAATTTGAAGACTCTTTGTGACCGCATGGACTCTATCCTGCCAGGCTCCTCTGACCATGGAATTCTCCAGGCAAGAATACTGGAGTGGGTATTCATTCCCTTCTCCAGGGATCAAACTTAGGGATCGAACCCATGTCTCTCATGTCTCCTGCATTGGCAGGAAGATTCTTTACCACTGAGCCACCTGGCAGGCCCTCAAATGTGTGTTGGTTAAAATCTCTAAAGCAATCTCAAATTTACATAATGCTTGCAAGTCCTTAAAAGAACTCTTTTATTTCCTAAATCATTTAAAATGATGCCCCAGATGCCCCATCACCCCCTGAAACACGAGTGTGTAATTTCTACAAACAGACACGTTCTTCCACATACCCATAATACAATCATCAGTATCAGGAAGTTAACATTGATGTATCACTACCATTTAATCAACAGACTCCAGTCAAGTTCCACCAGTTACCCCAATAACGTAATTGATCACAAGGGAGCCAGTCCAAAATCACACATTACATTTAGCTGTCAAATCTCTTTAATATCTTTCAATTTGGAATATTTCTTCAATAATTTCCTGATTTTAAAAACTTTGGCATATTTTGAAGATTGCAGGCCAATAATGTTGAATGTCTCTCAACTTGTTTGTGTAATGTTTCCTTGTGATTAGACTCAAGTTATGCATCTTTGGCAGGAATATCACAGCCGCTGTAGTGTTCGTATGATATGACATCAGATGTGGCTTTGTCCCAGTAATGATGATGGTCATCTTGATCACTTAATTTAGGGGGTGTCTGTTAGTTTCATTCACTGAAAATTTGCTCTTTGTCCTTTAGTATCTAATAATTGAATGGTTTGCTACGGAAACAAACAGATTATACTGTCATTTTTGAGATTGCACCCAAGTACTGCATTTTGGATTCTTTTGTTGACTACGAGAGCTATTCCACTTCTTTTAAGGGATTCTGGCCCACAGTGGTAGATATAATGGTCATCTGAATTAAATTTGCCCATTCTGGTCCATTTTAGTTCACTGACTCCTAAAATGTTGATGTTCACTCTTGCTATCTCCTGTTTGACCACTTCTAGTTTACCTTGATTTGTGGACCTAACATTCCAGGTGCTTATGCAATATTGTTCTTTACAGCATTAGACTTTGCTTTCACCACCAGATATATCCACAACTGGGCATTGTGTCCACTTCGGCTCAGCCTCTTCATACCTTCTGAAGCTATTTCTCTACTGATCTCCAGTAGCATATTGGGCACCTACTGACCTGGGGAGTTCATCTTCCAGTGTCATATCTTTTTGCCTTCTTATACTATTCATGGGATTCTCTAAGCAAGAATACTGAAGTGGTTTGCTATTCCCTTCTCCAGTGAACCACATTTTGTCAGAGCTCTCCACCATGACCCGTCCATCTTGGGTGGCCCTACATGTCATGGCTCATAGTTTCATTGAGTTAGACAAGGCTGTGGTTCATGTGATCAGTTTGGTTAGTTTTCTGTGATTGTGGTCTTCATTCTGTCTGCCCTCTGATGGATGAGGCTAAAAGGCCTGTGGAAGCTTCCTGATGGGAGGGACTGGCTGTAGGGAAAACTGGGTCTTGCTCTGGTGGGCAGGACCATGCTCAGTAAATCTTTAGCCCAATTTTCTGCTGATGGGTGGGGCTGTGTTCCCTCCCTGTAGTTTTGCCTCAGGCCAAATTACCTCAGGAGGGATAATGAAGGTAAGGGAGACCTCCTTCAAAAGGCCTAATGAGAAAAAAAAAGACCTTAATGGGCTCCCAGGACTGTTGTATTCGGTGCCCCTGACCCCGCGACAGGCTACTGTTAATCCACACCTCCGTGGCAGACTTTTGGACACTCACAAATCTGGCTCAGTCTCTTGTGGGGTCACTGCTCCTTTCTCCTGGGTTCTAGTGCCCACAAGGTTTTGATTTTTGACCTCCAAGAGTCTGTTTCCCCAGTCTTGTGGAAATTCTATAATCAAATTCCACTGGCTTTCAAAGTCAAATTTCCTGGGGATTCCCAGCCCCTTTGCCAGACCCCCAGATTGGGAGACCTGTTGTGGGCCCTAGAACTCTTGCAGCAGTGCGATGACTTCTTTGGCATAATTGTTCTCCAGCCTGTGGGTCGTCTGCTTGGTGGCTCCATGGTGGGGCTAATGGTGACCTCCTCCAAGAGTATTTATGCCACACACCTCCCCTCCCAGGTCTGCTGCAGCCAGAGCCCCTGTCACCATGGCAGGCCACTGCTGACCCGGGCCTCTGCAGGAGACACTCAAACACTCAAAGGCAGGTCTGGCTCAGTCTCCTGGGGTCACTGCTCCTTTCCCTGGATCCTGGTGCAGAGAAGGTTTTGTTTGCACCCTCCGAGTGTCTCTGGCAAGTAAGAGGTTTGATCCTAAATGCGAAGTCATTCACTCCTACCATCTTGCTGGTACTTCTCCTTTGCCCTTGGACATGGTGTATCTTTTTTTGGTGGAATCCAATTTTCTCCTGTTGATGGTTGTTCAGCAACTAGCTGCAATTTTGGTGTTCTTGTAGGAGAAGATGGGTGCACATCCTTCTACTCTGCCATCTTAGTATAGGAGTAAGAGTCTTAGTATGCCATCTTAGGGTGGCCAGAATACACAAAAGAACTATACAAAAAAGATCTTAATGATCCTGATAACCATGATTGTGTGATCACTCACTTAGAACCAGACATCCTGGAATGTGAAGTCAAGTGGGCCTTAGGAAGCACCACTATGAACAAAGCTAGTGGAGGTGATGGAATTCCAGTTGAGCTATTTAAAATCCTGAAAGATGATGCTGTGAAAGTGCTGCACTCAATATGCCAGCAAATTTGGAAAACTCAGCAGTGGCCACAGGACTGGAAGAGGTCAGTTTTCATTCCAATCCCAAAGAAAGGCAATGCCAAAGAATCTTCAAACTACCACACGGTTGTACACATTTCATATACTAGCAAAGTAATGCTCAAAATTCTTCAAGTTAGGCTTCAACAATGCATGAACCAAGAACTTCCAGATGTTCAAGCTGGATTTAGAAAAGGCAGATGAACCAGAGATCAAATTGCCGACATCTATCGGATCATCGAAAAAGCAAGAAATTGCAGAAGAATATCTACTTCTGCTTCATTGACTACACCAAAGCCTTTGACTATGTGAATCACAACAAACTATGGAAAATTCTTAAAGAGATAGAAATATCAGACCACCTTACCTGCCTCATGAGAAAGCTATAGATAGGTCAAGAAGCAACAGTTAGAACTGAATTTGGAACAGTGGACTATTTCAAAATTGGGAATGGAGTACATCAAGGCTGTATATTGTCACCCTGCTTATTTACTTATATTCAGAGTACATCATGAGAAATACCAGTCTGTATGAAACACAAGCTGGAATTAAGATTGCCAAGAGAAATACCAATAACCTCAGAAATGCAGATGACACCACTCTTGTAGTAGAAAGTGAAAAGGAACTAAAGAGCCTCTTGATGAAGGTGAAAGAGGAGAGTGAAAAGGCTGGATTAAAGCTCAACATTCAAAAAATGAAGATCATGGCATCTGGTCCCACCACTTCATGGCAAATATATGGAAAAATAATGGAAACAATGACAGACTATTTTCTTGGGCTCCAAAATCACTGCAGATGGTGAGTGCAACCTTGAAATTAAAAGATGTTTGCTCCTTGGAAGAAATGCTATGACCAACCTAGACAGAATATTATAAAGCAGAGACATTACTTTGCTAACAAAAGTCCATATAGTCAAAGCTATGGTTTTTCCAGTAGTCATGTATAAATGTGAGAGTTAGACCATAAAGAAGGTTGATTAACTGTGGTGTTGGAGAAGACTCAGGAGATCAAACAAGTCAATCCTAAAGGAAATCAATCCTGAATATTCATTGGAAGGACTGACTGATGTTGAAGCTGAAGCTCCAATACTTTGGCCACTTGATACAAAGAGCTGACTCAGAAAAGACTCTGATGCTGGGAAAGACTGAAGGCAGGAGGAGAAGGGGATGACAGAGGATGAGATGGTTAGATGGTATCACTGACTCAATGGTCATGAATTTGAGCAAGCTCCAGGAGATGATGAAAGGCAGGGAAGCCTGGCATGCTGCAGTCCATGAGGTCGCAGAGTCAGACATGACTTAGCAGCTGAACAACAACAGTCTAACAATTACTGGGGTTGATATACTTTGAGACAATATAAATATCTTTTTCTCTTCAACCTTTTATTTGTTTGTATTTTTCTTTATATCTGTTCTCTTTGTGTCCCTATTATATTCAATGAGTTATACAATCCTTCAGTTCAGTTCAGTCGCTCAGTCGTGTCCGACTCTTTGCAACCCCGTGAATCACAGCACGCCAGGCCTCCCTGTCCACCACCAACTCCCGGAGTTCACTCAAACTCATGTCCATCAAGTCGGTGATGCCATCCAGCCATCTCATTCTCTGTCATCCCCATCTCCTCCCACCCCCAATCCCTCCCAGCATCAGACTCTTTTCCAGTGAGTCAACTCATTGCATGAGGTGGCCAAAGTATTGGAGTTTCAGCTTTAGCATCAGTCCTTCCAATGAACACCCAGGACTGATCTCCTTTAGAATGGACTGGTTGGATCTCCTTGCAGTCCAAGGGACTCTCAAGAGTCTTCTCCAACACCACAGTTCAAAAGCATCAATTCTTCGGCGCTCAGCTTTCTTCACAGTCCAACTTTCACATCCATACATGACCACTGGAAAAACCATAGCCTTGACTAGACGGACCTTGGTTGGCAAAGTAATGTCTCTGCTTTTTAATATGCTATCTAGGTTGGTCATAACTTTCCTTCCAAGGAGTAAGCGTCTTTTAATTTCCTGGCTGCAATCAGCATCTGCAGTGATTTTGGAGCCCCCAAAAATAAAGTCTGACACTGTTTCCACTGTTTCCCCATCTTTACTACCATCTTTAATATTGATGTGTTGGATGTAAAATCTCTCAAGCTGTTGAGTTTTCTTTTCCAAGGTCAGGACTCTTTAGGCTATAGGAGGTAAACCAGCAGTAAAGCCCTGGGTTTCTCTATTGGGATGGGGAAGGCTTAAAGATATTGCATAGAAAGTTGTGTTACAATTGATCCATTTTCAGCTCATACTCTAAGCAGGAAGTGCCTTTCCTACTAAAAGGATCTCAAAACTTCTCTTTTGTTGCTATAGTACATATGGCACAGATGAGGCAAAAGAGACAGCAGGTCTATAATGGTCAGTTGGTCAGTAAGGGGTGCAGTCACTACACAGTCATTTCAGTTAGCAACTGAAATGTGTAGCAAGCAGTGAGTAAAACACAGAGACCCACAACACCTTCTGAGGAGACCATCAGTGAGCATTTAAAGGCTGGCTTTGAGCAATGAGTAATCAAAGCTTGAAAACTTTCCAAAAATTAGTAGCAAGGGTCATAAAAGCAGAACGTAGCCAACCTTGGTCAGATCAGAGAAGCCAGATCATACTAGACCTTCAGTCATTATAGGGGAGGGTTGTCACTAGTTCATGCCTCAGTACACCAGATTGTCTCTCAGGAACTCAGCCCTCTCTGTCTTTCCATTCTCTCCCTTTCAGGATAGTAGTTGGAAGCCTGAAACTACATTTTCCAAATTCCTACCAGCAGATTCTAGATTTATTATTATTTTTTCCAATGAGAGATATTAAGATGTAGATATTTCTGCTGTTTTTTATTCAGGTATGGTGAAACCAATAGATCAGGAGACAACTGTCATTGAAGATAGTTTGTTCTTAGAGATCCCAAGAGAATGGGCTACACCATACCATAGGGAGTCACCCAAGGAAGCCCCAAGTTCTCAGAAGGCAGAGAGAGTGGGGAAAAGGTGAGAAGAGCCTTTATGTGGTTTCCATGGGAAGGAACAGAGAATGCAGAGTATCCCAGTTTAGGATAGACTAGTTTGAGTAATTTCAGTGAGCTCTAGGTCACAGGCTTCCCTGGTGGCTCAGACAATAAAGAATCCACCTGCAATGTGGGAGACCTGGGTTCAATCCGTGGGTTAGGAAAATCCCCTGGAGGAGGGCATGGCAACCCACTCCAATATTCTTGCCTGGAGAATCCCATGGACAGAGGAGCCTGGCGGGCTACAGTCTGTGGGGTCGCCAAGAGTGTTACCTGACTGAGTGACTAAGCACAGCACCAGGTCACAGGGGATGTCCATAGTTTTCTGGTATCTGGCCTAAGGGGATGAGGGCAGGTGGATAGTGGCCCAGAGTATGAGAGCAAATAAAGGCGGTGACTGGGGGGTGTGGACTCTGGATTGGTTTGTTTGCATATGAAAAGGATGTTCACAAGTGGTTAGTTTCCTGTCTAGGAATTAGCTTGTCCTGGGAGGGGCACTCATTCCTGAGTTAGCAAGAACCCAAGATGTCTGAGCATCAGTAAATATAGGCATTAACATGAGACCTGGAAGCCTAAGCAGAAGCAGATGTCACATATTGTTATTCTGACAGCAGCTGGCAGACATGTAGATTTTGGTAATGGTAAGATTTTGTGGCCACCCCAGAGACACTTCGTGTTAAAACCATATCTTGGTGGTATGATCATTGACTGGAATTTCTTGAACTCCTATAATTTCTTGACTCTCTAAAAGCTAATAGCACCCTTGAAATCTAGCAGTGGCCTCCGTGACCTTTCTTTTGGCATTCTTCTGGTGGTTTTCAGAAGAAAAACCGCTCAGTCGTGTCTGACTCTTTGTGACCCCATGGACTATAGCACACCAGGCCTCCCTGTCCATCACCAACTCCTGGAGCTTATTCTGGTGGTTTTATAAATAACCAATATCCTGAATTAAGATCTTCCTGCTTGAAATACCTAGAGTGATTTTTATCTGACCAAACCCTGACTGAGATTACTGTGTACCTTTTATAATTCCTTGTTGATAAGTTTGCCAATTGAACTTCTATCAGGATTATTGTATCTAGAATTGGCAAAAGCATGTGTACAATTGCCTTTCTGGAATTCTGCCTTCACAGAGTTTACTCTGCTTTGGTAAGCTGCATGTCACAGAGTCCTTTTATCCCTTGTATTCCAAAAGCACCGTCATTATTTCTACACTGGTATGTTTACTTAGGACCATAATAATTTCTGCACAAAACTGTCCTTTCTGTAAGAATCTGTGAGCACCTTTAGGACGAGGGCCTTGTATATTTCCTACAGTGTAGCCTCAGTGTTTTGCATGCTTCTTGACACACTGCAAATGGATGGATACACGTCACAGTAAGTGGGCATGTCCAGTCTTGGCTGTAAGCAGGGGGTGTATACTATTATCATAAAAATGGCTCCTATTTATTGGCTGTGCTATATGCTAGGTGTTTTATGCTTGTCATACCATTTAATCCTCACAAAAACTGTGTAGGGTAATGATATTTGAGATCGAGACTTAGATGTGATCTTGCTCAGAGTCACACAGCTGACAAAATTGCCACAGCCAAGAGATAAAGCCGGTCTGTCAGTCTCCAAAGTCTGGCTTTTTCCTTTGTACCATTCACATTCCCTGACAACAAAGCAGGTGTCAAAAGCAAGGAAAATGGCAGTGAATATCGAAGCAAGGTGGAGACTCTGTAATACATAGTCATCCATGCTCAGAATGAGTGAGTAGAGATAATACAGATAAGGAGCAAAAGAGTTCAGAGACCAGGTCGGTATAAGTATGGGAAGAATGGAGCAGAAACAACTGAGGGGGACAGAGCCGTTTTTCCCTCCTTTTGTCCTATAAAGGATCTCAGAACTGCACAGTATTGGAAGGCCAAGTAAGGAGAGCAGAGGTAATGAGCAAAATTCCTCAAAGAAATGCAGGTCTGCTCTGCCCCTACTCTCCTTCAACACTGGAAAACAAAACAAACAAGCAAACAACAACCACAACAAAAACCCCTCACAAAACAAAGTCCATGGAGAGCTACTTACAACCAGCTGAAGTATCAACATCTTTGGAAAAAGAGTTTGGGGCAGAGCAAACTCAGTTACGCTTGGAATGAGAATGAGGAAGAAAATGGAGAGCTTGGTGTTCAAGGATTTAGAAAACTACACAGAAGAGCAAATTCCCAGCCTGGCAGAGATTTGTTTTCTCCACGTATCTAAGATCAGGGCTCACTGGCCTAGTGGTTCTGAAGGCCCTAAATGCTTCTTTTCACTTGGGTGGAACTCTTCTGGCCTGTTTGTGACTGGATGCATCTCTTTGTAAATCAAAGTCTATCTTAGATTGTGGTTGCCCGCCTACCTTCCTAAGAGCTCTCTGAAGGGAAACGCAGGGTCTTATTCATCTTCGTATTTTCATCACTCAGCACTCTTTCTGACTTGTGTTAGTTGAGGAAAAGAATGACGATTAACTGAACAAGCAAACACAGTTAAATACATGAGTAGATAAATGTGAGTGAATTAATTTCCTTAGAGTAGCTCTTATTTCTGTTCCATATGAAAAAAAAATTTGTGTTTTAAACTTGCAAATATTTAATGGTAAATATTGGATAGGCTCTCGAAAATATTCCTGGCAAGCAGGGTTGTGGACTAATAGCTTTCAAAACTTGAGCTGCATGACTATTGCCTGTTTGGTGGTCTGGCTATTAAGATCTCGAGATTGTCACAGCCAGGTGAGTTGATAGGACTAACGTGAAGTTTTCTCATCCAGTGCGGAAATGCACATGAAATCCAATCTCAGAAAAACGATGGGTACTGAGATGACGAAGGAAAAAATTCTACTTGCAGTGACCTTATTGTTTTCCCCTAAAACTACAAGGATTATTTCTTCTCTTTACTTTTCCTGCCAACTTCTCACAGAGCAGTGTGCACACATTATCAAATTGTACAATACTGTGTATTGGTTTTCCAGGGCAGAGAATCAAAGGCCCTCAGGAGGAAAGAAAAAGGTTTTTGTAGAATGACACTGGATACTCTAAACAGTCCCGTGTTCTTTGCCTTCCAAAACTGGGGCTCCTTTTCGATCAGATTTTACATTTGAATATTTTGAATATAAGACATTTAGGACAGAAGAAGGGTATTCTTATTCTGTTAACATTTGACGTAGTTGGGGGGAAAGGAGGGAAACAAGAAAGTCTTAAGGGAAAAAAGAAATCTTTCAGAATAATCAGTGGGGATTTCTTATTTTCAATTCTTTTATGTATACAAAATTGGATATGTCAGTGAGTGATCTTGCCTCTATCCTGTTGATCACCTGTATTATTTCAGATCAATGGCTAACTTTCATAATGCCTCATCATTCTCTCTTTAAAGTTATCTAAGTGGTTTATGGTTGAATCACTCCCACCTTTCCTTTGAGGACCTAGAAGAAAACAAACATTGCATTTGACATTTTTAGAAATTTCTTTTTTAGTGGACTAGGTTAAAATGTTAAGTTTAAAAGATTTGAAGTTATTCACACTGACTCGTGAATTTCATTCTGAAGTTCAAGCCTACAAATTGTTTTTGAAGAATATACGCTAAGGCAACAACTTCTATCATGGCTCCTGAGAATGAGGCCTCTTGTGTTGATATTATTAATCTCTCACTCAATAGACTAGCAGTACTTTCCTTCTGGCCTCCCTTCCTCAAGTCTCCCAGAACTGTCTAATCAGAAAAGAATAGCCCCAGAAATATGGTCTTGATATATTGCTGGCATTCTGCGGGACACTTGTTCTCAAAGGAAACTTTCCAGATGTGAATTAAAAACACTAACAGGCAATAGGCAGTTCAGAACATGAACGTCTCCTTAATTAATAAGTGTTCTTGGATGTTGAAATCAAAGAGTTTAAAATTGAGACCAACATGTTTCTGTTTTTCCATTAAATTCATAAAAAACATTTTCTATTCACCTGTATTTGTTTTATATGTGCTTCAGCTTCCAGAGGAATTTAAGAGCATGAGTTTAAAAAATTAGATGAATTCAGAGGATCAAATAGTCTTAGGGTCTTTTTAAGCAAGAGAGTTAACAAATGCCAAATTTTACAAATATTCTAACGCATCTATCAATATTTTTACCAGTTCACTTTTTTTTTTTTGGTCTACCCCTCTAACTACATCATTTCTGTAAGCTTTTCTCCCTGAGCCACAGTGGTCCAACTCATAAAGAAAAGAAAGAAAGAAAGAAAATGAAGTCGCTCAGTCATTTCTGACTCTTTGCGACCCCATGGACTATAGCCTACCAGGTTCCTCTGTCCATGGGATTTTCCAGGCAAGAGTTCTGGAGTGGGTTGCCATTTCCTTCTCCAGGAGACCTTCCCAACTCAGGGATCAAACCTGGGTGTCCCGCATTGTAGGCAGACACTTTACGGTCTGAGCCACCAGGGAACAAAATATAACCTTAAGTAATACAGAAACACTTTACTGTCTTCTTTTCCTATCTTTTACACACAGGGAGTATTTTCCACAGTGAGTCCACAATAAAATGTTTCCAAGTTGTCTATTAATAAGCTAATACTAACAAAAGAGATTTCTTAAACTGGGAATCAGGGTAGGTGTCATCCTTGGCCTCTGCTCTCCAGAAGCTCTAAGTCTAGCACCCATGGAAAGTGGAAATGTACCCCTGGGCTGTGTATGGCATGTGCCAGTGAATGTAGGGGCAAGTGCCTGTTGTTGATGATAGGAGGGGATGGAGGGGCCAATAGGACAGGAGCTGAAATTGAAGTTGAGTCTTCAGTGACAATGTGCTCGTTTCCTGTGGATGATGTAACAAAATATCACACATTAGGTGGCTTAAAACTGGGCCATACTTTCCCTGAAGGTTCTAGGGGAGAATCTTTCTTTATCTTTTCTAACTTCTGGTTGTTGCTGACAATCCTTGTGGCAGCAGAAGTCCAATTTCTGCTTCCAACAAAACATGGTAGACTTCCCTTGTGTGTGTGTCTTTTCTGTGTCTCTCCTTTTACAAGGACACAAGTCATCAGATTAGGGCTTATCCTAATCTGGTATTGTCTTATTTTAACTTGATTACAATCTTTGGAGACCCTATTTCCAAGTAAGGTCACATTCACAGGTACCAAGTCATAAGATATGAGCATACTTTTTTGGGGGACACAATTCAAACCAAGATAGTATCTTAGGTCATGTTTCTTACCATCTGAAATAGGGAATTCTGAAAGATGCATTTTGAAGAAAGTATTCTCAGGAGAGGGAGAGCGAGATAAGCAGGTTGGGGTGGGGCAGGAAGCCAGTCAAGAAAGTGGGCATAAGTTCCTGCTGCGGCTGCTCCCATTGGCCCAAGGCAATTCTCAGGCAGGAAGCAGTTGTGAGCCACTAGCAGCCATGTTGAGACTAGGGACTTAAACCTGGTGATGGGGACCTGGTGGGGCTCCAACATCACACACTTCATTCCACCCCTGATCTTACCCAGAGATTTCACAAGTTCCCTCCATCCAGGCACAATTTCCTGCAGATTCCGATTGCTATATTTGTGTTTTACACTAAAGCTTACAAGGATTAATGGTTACTGGCTGCTGCAGTTGCTCCTGAGGCTGTAGTTGATTCTCACAAACTCCCTCTCTCCAAATGTCCTTTGCCTCTGACTAGAGTGCCTGCTGGTCTAAATGGCTCAAAAGAGGGGATGGGTCTGAGCCTTTCTGTCTACCATCTACTTGTAAAGTCTCGGTTGCTCTACTCAGACATTTACAGTGAAAGCCCAGCACGGGAATACTGAGGGACCCAGTGAACCATGAGTGCCCAACATATTTCTTCCTACCTACTCAGGATGATCTGGAGTAACAATTCCTGCTCTTGTATGAGTTTGTTCTGTACCTGCTGGTCTACTGCCATAAGCAGCTCAAAGAGATCAAACTAGTCTTAGCTTTTTAGTGGAACTCTTACTGTATCCCTTGATTGAAGTAGCTCTCTTTCAAGATGTGAGACTCTGAGAGCCCCATAATCTAAGGTTTTGGAGATAGGAATCACAAATTCCCCAAGTGGGTCCCTGGGAGTGGTGGTCAGCTGGATGACTTCTTACTTCCATGTCTTGGATCTCAGACCTATATAATCTTCCTACTGGAGACAGCGCCATGTGATGGTAACTGGTTTAAGATATATATCACATCCTTAAGGATGGCACGTCATCACTGCAGGGTCTTCTCTAAGCAGGAGACTTAGCTGCCTCTTCTGGAGGCCATTTTGATGCTTGAAGCTTCTAGATGTTGTCATATATCACCCAGAGATCTGATACCAAATCTGTGGGTTTTTCCACACCAAGCAATTCTCTAGTTTTGGAAGGCACTGAGTAGATGTCTTACAACTTAACCAATTCTCTAAATTCTTCCTTTGGATTTCCTCTCATATCTAACAGTACTTTTCCAGCACCATAATTTTGATCCCAAGCCTCTAAATAGTGCCTTCATTGATTCCATTTTAACTCATCCTCTAAACCAATTTTTGCTAATATATTAGGGCTCAAATTGGTCATAGTGCCTTAAATAGAGATTTATTTCACAGGTAGACAACTTATGGTTTTGATTTAACAGACCAACAATGTTAGAATTGACATATATATTTTTTCTGTTGAATTTTTCTGTATGATAGCAAAATGGCTACACTACATGTTCAAGGCAGAAGAATGGAGGGATTTGGCCAGCAGCATCTATAAACTTCTGGGCTTCTCTGGTAGCTCAGCTGGTAAAGAATCCGCCTGCATTGCAGGAGATCCTGGTTTGATTCCTTAGTTGGGAAGATCCCCCAGAGAAAGGATAGGCTACTGAATCCAGTATCCTTGAGTTTCCCTGGTGGCTCAGATGGTAAAGAAACCACCTGCAATGCAGGAGACCTGGGTTCAATCCCTGGGTTGGGAAGATCCCCTGGAGGAGAGCATGGCCACCCACTCTAGTATACTAGCCTGGAGATTCCCATGGACAGAGGAGCCTGGTAGGCTATAACCGATGGGGTTGCAAAGAGTCGGACATGACTGAGTGACTCAGCGCACGCACACACACGTGTGTGCACACACGCACATACACACACACACATCTATAAACTTCTATTGAAATAAGCACATTCCCAGTATCTCCACCATAGGTTTTTCCATTATTTCTCATTGGCCAGATCTGGAGGAAGGTTGGGCATGTGGGATTCGTTGACAGTCTTAGACTATTGCCATCTAACTCCTGGAAATGGGCATACAGCAGCTTTGAAAAATATTGGAATTTGCTTATTAGTAAGGAAGGAAGAGATGGATATTTAAGTAGGTAACTAGCACATATACAGTCTTGAAAAGTGTTATAAAAGTAGCAGAGGACAAGCATGGTTTTCCCTTTTAACTGCCACACCATAGCAAAATTAACAGTAATTCTTCAACATTACATAAGTTATTTCATATTCAAATTTATGCAATTGCCTGAAAGATTTGTTTGAATCAGGATTCAAAATCCACAGTTTACACAAAATCCTCTTTTTCTTGAGCCAGTTCTTTCCTGTCCTTTTTAAAAAGTTGTTGATTTGTTGGAGAAACCAGGCCATTTGTTCTGTTGACTCTCTCCCTTGCCTTGATTTGGCTGGTTACTTCCTTGCGGTGGTATTTTACTTGACTCCTCTGTGTTCTATACACTCAGTCCTCTGTATTTGTTGGTTCTGTATCCGCTCATTCAACTAACCTCAAATTAAAAATATTTTGAAACCCCCCTCCCCGCCAAAATTCCACAATGCAAAACTGCAGTTTGCGGTGCTCTGGGCAACTATTTGCAAAGCATTTGTATTAATTAGGTGTTAGAAGTAATCTAGACATGATTTAAAGTGTACAGGAGGATGTGTGTAGGTTCTAAGGAAACACTATGCCATATTATGAGTTTCCCAGGTGGCCCTAGAGGTAAAGAACCCTCTTGTCAATGCAGGAGACGTAAGAGATGTGGGTTCAATCACTGGGTTGGGAAGATCCCCTAGAGGAGGAAATGGCAACTCACTCCACTATTCTTGCCTGGAGAATTCCAGGGACAATTCCATGGACAGAGGATCCTGGCAGGCTACAGTCCATGGGGTTGCAAAGAATCAGACATGACTGAGTGACTAACAAACACATGTACTGATGGCTCAGCGGTAAAGAATCTGCCTGCAGTACAGGAACCACAGAAGATGCAGGTTCCATCACTGGGTTTGGAAGATACCCTGGAGAAAGGAATGGCCACCCACTCCAGTATTCTTGCTTGGAGAATCCCATGGACAGAGGAACCTGGTGGGCTACAATCCATAAAGTTGCAAAGAATCAGACAGGACTGAAGCAACTTAGCATATATGCACATGGCATATTATATAAGGAATTTAAGGATCAGAGGATTTTGGTATCCACAGGGCTAGGGTAGGGATTGTCCTGGACCAGTCACCCCCAGATACTGAAGGATGATTATAATCTCTATAGATTGGTTGTTAGAATTAGGAACCTTATTAATCTTCCTTAAACATTAATTTCATCAGTTCCTCTTTTTCACTCCTGCTGAAACATCTTCAGTGGTCCTTGCTTAGAGCAACAATCCCAGACATGACAGATTATCTCATTGGCTACTAGTGATTAACTCAACCTCCAACTTCTCTCCCTTCCCCTAAAGTCAGGGGGTGGGCTGAAATTTCCAACCCTCTAGTCACAAGATTGATTTCCCCGCAATGAGTCCCCCATTCCTAGAGGTCTTCCAAACATCATCTCATTAGCATAAACTCAGGTGTGATGGAAAGGGAGGAGATGCAGACATAAAGGACATGGTTGGGGAAGGAGAGGGTGGGATGATTTAAGAGGGTAGCACTGAAACGTATGTATTACCATATGTAAAATAGACAGCCAGTGGGAATTTGCTGTATGATGCAGGGAACCCAAGGCTGGTGCTCTGTGACAACCTAGAGGGGTGGAATGGGAAATGAGGTTTAAGAGGGAGGGGACATATGCTTCCCTATGGCTTATTCATGTTGATGTATGGCAGAAGCCATCACAATATGTAAAGCAATTATCCTCCAATTAAAAATAAAATAAAATTAAAGAAAAGAAAGGGATGTGATACAAATCACAAAGACATTCTTTTTACCTTTATCACTCTACAGCTGTCTCAGGAGCAGGGGACAAAAACAAATGGTATAACAAGAGATATTGCTACTAATCTTATCATTTAGGATATTACAAGGGTTTTAGGAACTCTAGCCAGAGGTAGGGGATGAAGTCTAAAACATATTTCTACTTACATCATACTATCATACTAGTGATAAAAAATAAAGCCAGTTTTAACTTTTTAGTCAATAATATTTCACAAGTAGTGCCATGCATTTCCTAGTGCATCACCTTATGATGTCTATAATGCTTACTAATTCTGTCAGTCATATCCTTCCTTTATCAAGTTGTGAAAGTGAAGTCGTTCAGTCGTGTCTGACTCTTTGCGACCCCATGGACTGTAGCCTACCATGCTCCTCTGTCCATGAGATTTTCCAGGCAAGAGTACTGGAGTGGGTTGCCATTTCCTTCTCCAGCTGTACCTAATGGTACAACTGTACCTAATGGCTTTAGCATCCAGTGGTAATCACCACTTGGAGCCACTGTTTCATTAGGAGTATCACAATGGTGATTCTCTAATTGTTTTTCCTTTTTCTATAGGCTGGAATTCCTCTATAAAGATGAACATTACCTTTTTCATCTATTTGGTATCTGAAATATAATTTCTAAGGAAAAGGCAGAATAAATGCTTTATTTCATTGATAAAGTTTCACAGCAAATAGTTGGATGTTCTGACATTCCGAATGATGTTCAATTAGGGTATTTATAGTGTTATAAACTGATAGATGGCATCACCGACTCGATGGACATGAATTTGAGTGAACTCTGGGAGTTGGTGATAGACAGGGAGGCCTGGCATGCTGTGATTCATGGGGTCGCAAAGAGTCGGACACGACTGAGCGACTGAACTGAACTGAACTGAAACTGATGGAATTTTATATTAATATATTTGATGTGCTATAAATACATTGCAGTCATTATTTTTTGAAATAATCTTGTTATTGGGAATCCCTTTAAGTGATCTTTTTGATATGATCTAGTTAGTCTTTGATACTTTCTAGCTTTCTGGCACAAAACACTGCTTCAAATGAGAAATCTTTCATTTCTTCAGAGATCTCTTATTTCTCTTTGTTGAAAATTATATTGCAGGCCATTTAATCTGGGTGCTAAGTATACTCACTGTTACTGGATTGGTTTGGGGTATGAGCTTTTTCAGTAGACAGCATTAAGAAACATGTATTTTTTAAAAAGAAACAAAATTATGGGATCATTTTAATGTTTCCAATTTCAATTTAATATCATAATCCCTATACCATTAACCTTAACAGTTAATTTTTAGAACAGGAGTAAAATAATTGCTACACGCAGGAAAGAGTCAACTGACATAGTGGAAAAGGTAATAAGAATCATGAGACCTGACTTTCTACTCTGACTACTCATGTTTTAATTAAACTCTCTGGATTTCAATTTCTCCCTGTGCAAAATGAGTAGGTAAAAACACAATGATCACTATAGTCTTTCCAGTTCTAATATTCTCTGCATCCATGAACTTAGACTCTTTACATAGAATATGCATTTTTATGCATTTAACATTTATTTAGGGAGTAAATAAACAATCTCTTTAAAAATTATGCCTTTATTAAACATTTTTTAATTAATTAATTTATTTTAATTGGAGGCTAATTACTTTACAATATTGTGGTGGTTTTTGCCGTATGTCAACATGAATCAGCCATGGGTATACATGTGTCCCCCCATGCTGAAGCCCCTTCCCACCTCCCTCCCCACCCATCCCTCTGGGTTGTCCCAGAACACCAACTTTGAGTGCCCTGCCTCATACATTAACTTGCACTGGTCATCTACTTTATGTATGGATGTGAGAGTTGGACTGTGAAGAAAGCTGATCACTGAAGATTGATGCTTTTGAACTGTGGTGCTGGAGAAAACTCTTGAGAATCCCTTGGACTGCAAGGAGATCCAACCAGTCCATTCTAAAGGAGATTAGTCCTGGGTGCTCATTGGAAGGACCGATGCTAAAGCTGAAACTCCAATACTTTGGCCACCTCATGCGACGAGTTGACTCACTGGGAAAGAGTCTGATGCTGGGAAGGATTGGGGGCGGGAGGAGACGGGGATGACAGAGAATGAGATGGCTGGATGGCATCACCGACTCGATGGACATGAGTTTGAGTGAACTCTGGAGTTGGTGATGGACAGGGAGGCCTGGTGTGCTGTGATTCATGGGGTCGCAAAGAGTCGGACACGACTGAGTGACTGAACTGAACTGAAATATACATAAACATTTATTCTTTTTATTATTTCATGACTAATGAACATTTGTTGAATGATTCTTGAGTATACTAAATTGTCTCAGGCGTGGAGAAGAATTTAATTGAAAACAAAGTGAGATCTTCATCTCAGGGAAATTTGGGCCTCAGTAGGGAAATAAGACATGTCTGTGGACAATTCTTGGTAAAAACCTGTTGAAACCTAGGCGGTCCATTAATCAGGGTATTATCTCTAGGACACAGCCTGGGATTCAACAGGTTTTCACCCCTGACATGAAATCATGGGCTAGAATAAAATTGTTATTTAAATCAACTTTTTTAGTAGGTAATTGTAGTTAAGTTGAACACTTGGGTAAATAACTTCTCTGAAGCTCAGTTTCCACTTTTGTGTAATGGAGACAACATCCTCATCACTAATATTATTTCTGCTTCACATTTATTGGAAACTTACTATATGCCAGGCACAGTTCTAAGTACTTCACATCTAGACCTTCTAAAAATCTTACAAAACATGTGATATTAATACGTCCAGTTTCCAAATGGTAACTGGGGCACTGAGAGGTTAAGTGACTGAAATGAGATCATACAGTTAGTAAATGGCAGAGATAAGATTCAGACTCAGCTGGCCAGACAGCTAGATGAGGTTGTAGAGTTAGTGTCAGTCATATAGTGGGGCTCAGTTTATGATGACGGTGGTAGTGGTGGTGGTGATAGTAATAGTGGTGGTTGTTATCATCACACAAGAAAATTATCTTGGGGAATCTGGGTTCTGAGCAAACACTCCAAAGAAAAATATTGACGTATATATAGGGTAACAGGGAAAATGGCTTTGACTGGAAGGCAAGAACAAGATCTAACAGAGGAAAATGGTGCTGGGTGGGAAACCGTAAGGGTAGAAAACAGGGTTGAACTGATGCCTAGACAAGTAATTCAAAGCAGAGGCTCTGTAGGGCCTTTCAGCTCAAAAGGAGAAAGTGACAGGGCTGGGCCATGGGTGATTTACCAGAGGATCCAATCAGGCCACGCATTCACAAAATGTGGGTCTTTCCACTGCTCTGCTTTACCATACTTCCTCTCCCCAATTAGGGGAAATACTCTGCTCATTTATGAAGTGGTTCATGGGCATCTGCATGATCCCACCATCGAGGAGAACTGATGGGGTCATATCAACATGACCAAGGTCAAGTGGTCAAAAGTTATTTACTGCCCATTAGGCACCATCCATGTCAGCCAGACATATCCTGTGCAGCCTTCCTAAATGAAGTAAATATGCTAGATCCCGAGTTTTCTGCATGGCTGTGTGGCCAGGGATGTTTGTAAGTTATCTGAGAAATCCAAACAGCAACAGCCAAAGCAGTGGGCCATTATGTTCTAGCTGAGTGCTCATGGAGCACCGATAGTTTCCTGAGAAAGGCTTTCAGAGAATCATCAAGGGTGAATTCTGGAAGAGACCATAATTTAATCCATTCACTTGAGAGATGCATAAACTGACAGCTACCAAAGCAATAGGACTTGTCCATTTGTGTCAAAAGTCACTATGCGTATGTTTTATCACTTCTGTTTTGGCTTAGAATATGTAGCGATTCAAGATTACTTAACAAATGAAACAAATAACTCAATACAAAATTGAGGTAAATCCTTTAGATTCACATCTTATAACACAAGATGAATTCCAGACTGATGACTTAATTACAAAAATGTTATCCCAAAGAAAACAGTGGGAACTATATTCATTATGTTTGGAGAAGCATTATGTCATATTGAAGCCATAAGGTAATTTAACAACTTGGACTACACTAAAATTTTTAACTGTACAATAAAAATAGTCAACATGGAATCAAAAGAAATATCACAGATTGGGAAGCCAGGGATTGAACCAGGCTCTTCCGCATTGCAGGCAGATTCTTTACCGTCTGAGCCACCAGGAAAGACCCTTTAGTAATATCAGTTCAGTTCAGCTCAGTCGCTCAGTTGTGTCCGACTCTTTGCAACCCCATGAATCACAGCACGCCAGGCCTCCCTGTCCACCACCAACTCCCGGAGTTCACTCAAACTCATGTCCATTGAGTCAGTGATGCCACCCAGCCATCTCATTCTCTGTCGTCCCCTTCTCCTCCTGCCCCCAGTCCCTCCCAGCATCACAGTCTTTTCCAGTGAGTCAACTCGTCGCATGAGGTGGCCAAAGTATTGCAGTTTCAGCTTTAGCATCAGTCCTTCCAATGAACACCCAGGACTGATCTCCTTTAGAATGGACTGGTTGGATCACCTTGCAGTCCAAGGGACTCTCAAGAGTCTTCTCCAACACCACAGTTCAAAAGCATCAATTCTTCGGTGATCAGCTTTCTTCACAGTCCAACTCTCACATCCATACATGACCATGGGAAAAACCATAGCCTTGACTAGACGAACCTTTGTTGCTCAATTTCTGATCCATGGAGCCCACCAAGCTCCTCTGTCCATGAGATTCTCCAGGCAAGGATACTGCAGTGGGTTGCCATTTTCTTCTCCAGGGGATCTTGCCAACCCAAGGATCGAACCTGGGTCTCCTGCACTGCAGGCAGATTCTTTACTGAGTGAGCTTAGTCTTTGGACATGGGTTATCTTTTTTTGGTGGGCTCCAGCATCCTCCTGTCAATGGATGTTCAATAGCTAATTGTGATTTGGGTGCTCTTGTAGGATGAGTGCACATTCTTCCACTCTGTCATCTTGCCTGGAAGCCCCTTTTTAAAATTCTTGCTTCTATTTCTATTGTCTTTGGCTTCCCTGGTAGCTCAGATGGTAAGGAATCGGCCTATCAAGCCAGAGACCTGTGTTCAAGCCCTGGGTTGGGAAGATCCTCTGGAGAAGGAGATGGCAACCCACTCCAGTGTTCTTGCCTGGGAAATCCCATGAACAGAGGATCCTGGTGGGCTACAGTCCATGGGATTGCAAAGAATCGGACATAACTTAATGATTCAGTTCAGTTCAGTCGCTCAGTCGTGTCCGACTCTTTACAACCCCATGAATCACAGCACGCCAGACCTCCCTGTCCATCACCAACTCCCGGAGTTCACTCAAACTCATGTCCATCGAGTCGGTGATGCCATCCAGCCATCTCATTCTCTGTCGTCCCCGTCTCCTCCCACCCCCAATCCCTCCCAGCATTAGAGTCTTTTCCAGTGAGTCAACTCGTCGCATGAGGTGGCCAAAGTATTGCAGTTTCAGCTTTAGCATCAGTCCTTCCAACGAACACCCAGGACTGATCTCCTTTAGAATGGACTGGTTGGATCTCCTTGCAGTCCAAGGGACTCTCAAGAGTCTTCTCCAGCACCACAGTTCAAAAGCATCAATTCTTCGGCGATCAGCTTTCTTCACAGTCCAACTCTCACATCCATACATGACCACAGGAAAAACCATAGCCTTGACTAGACAGACCTTGGTTGGCAAAGTAATGTCTCTGCTTTTTAATATGCTATCTAGGTTGGTCATAACTTTCCTTCCAAGGAGTAAGCGTCTTTTAATTTCATGGCTGCACTCAGCATCCACAGTGATTTTGGAGCCCCAAAAAATAAAGTCTGACACTGTTTCCACTGTTTCCCCATCTATTTCCCAAGAAGTGATGGGACCAGATGCCATGATCTTCGTTTTCTGAATGTTGAGCTTTAAGCCAACCTTTTCACTCTCCTCTTTCACTTTCATCAAGAGGCCTTTGAGTTCCTCTTCACTTTCTGCCATAAGGGTGGTGTCATCTGCATATCTGAGGTTATTGATATTTCTCCCGGCAATCTAATGATTAAGCAATAACAATTGTCTTGGGAGACTGAGCTAAGAAAACATTGACATGATTTATGTCAGAGAGTGTTTTGCTTATGGTCTCTTCTCAGAGTTTTATAGTATCATGTCTTATGTTTAAGTCTTTAAGCCATTTCGAGTATATTTTGGTCGTGGTGTGAGGGTGTGTTCTAGCTTCAGTGCCTTACATGCACCTATTCAACTTTCCCTGCACCACTTGCTGAAAAGACTCTTTTCCCCATTTTACACTCTTGCCTCCTTTGTCAAAGATTGACTGTGAATGTGTGGGTTTATTTCTGGGCTCTCTATCTGTTCCATTTTGCCATATCCTTGTTTTTGTACCAATACCACACTGGTTTGACTACTGTAGGTTTGCTTCCCCTCACCTCCTCCTGCCAGGATTACTCTAGCAATTCTGAATATTTCATTTTCCATATAAATTTTTGGATTAGCTATTCCAGTTCTGTGAAAAATGTCATAGATCTTATTATATCTGTAGATTGGTTTGAGCACTACTGCCATTTTAACAATATTAATTCTTCCAATCTAAGAGCATGGGATATCTTTCCATTTCTTTTAATTATTTTTTTATTTTATTTATTAATGTTTTATGGTTCTCAGGGTATAAATCTTTCACCTCTTTGGTCAGATTTATCCCTAGGCATTTTGAATATGTATATGCAATATATTAAAAATTATTTATACATAATTATATATTTTAATATACAATATATTTTAATATATAAATAAAATTTATTTATAATATATTATATATACTTATTAATATTAATATATTATATATTCATTAATATAATTACTATATTATATATTCATTAATATAATATTAATATTCATTAAGATAATATATTATATAATATAATTATTATAATATATTGTATATAATATATATTGTTTTTATATAATAAAATCATATTTATCATATATCTATATTTACATATAAATTATATATATATTTATTATATATATATATATAGGCATGATTTTAAAAGGATTTTACATTACTTTTCTGGTATTTCATTATTAGTGTAAAGGAATGCAACTGATTTCTGAATGTTAATCTTGCCAACTGCTACTTTGTTGAATTCACTTATTAGATTTAGTAGTTTTTGTGTGTGGAGTCCTTAGGGTTTTCTGTATATAATATCATGTTATCTGAATATAGTGAGAATTTTTTCTCTTCCTTTTCAATTCGGATATCTTTTATTTCTTTTTCTTGTCTGATTGCTGTGGCTAGGACTTCCAGTACTATGTTGAAGAGAAATTGTGAGAGCAGACATCCTTGTCTTGTTCCAGATTTTAATGGGAAGCTTCCAACTTTTCACCATTGAGTATTATATTGGCTGTGGGTTTGTCATAAGTGGATTTACTATGTTGAGATACGTTCTTTCTGTTCCCACTTTGGTAAGAGTTTTTATCATGAATGGATATCGAATTTTGTCAAATGCTTTTTCTGCATCTATTGAGATGATCTTGTGGTTTTTGACTTTTGTTAATGTGAAGTGTTACATTGATTGATTTTCATATGTTAATCATCCTTGTGAACCTAGGATGAATCCCACTTGGTCTTGTTGTATGATCTTTTGTACATGTTGCTGGATTTGATTTGCTAATATTTTGTTGAGAATTTTTGCATCTATATTCATCAAAGATAATGGCCTGTACTTTTCTATTTTTAGTGTTGGCTTTGTCTGGTTTTGTTATCAGGTTGTCAGTGGGTTTATAGAATGTCTTTGGGAATATTACCTTCTCTTTGATCTTTTGGAAGAGTTTGAGAAGAATTGGTATAAGTTCTTTGTATGTTTGGTAAAGTTCACTTGTGAAATCATATGGTCCTGGACTTTTTTGTTTGTTTGTTTTTACAGATTCTATTTCACTTCTAGTGATTGATCTGTTCAAATTATCTATTTGTTCTTGATTTAATTTTGGTGAGCTGTATATTTCTAGAAAGCTGTCCATTTCTTCTAGGTTGTCAGATTTGTTGGCATATAATTGTTTATGCATGTGCTGTGTGCTCAGTCATGTCTGACTCTTTTGTGACCCATGACTGTAGCCCACCAGGTTCCTCTGTCCATGAAATTTTCCAGGCAAGAATACTGGAGTGGTTGTCACTTCCTACTCAGGGGCAGGGGATCTTCCCAACCCAGGGATCAAATCTGAGTCTCTTGTATCTCTGTATCTCCTATACTACCAGGTGGATTCTTTACCACTAGCACTACCTGGGAAGCTCATAATTGCTCATAGTATTCTCTTATGATTGTTCGTATTTCTGCGGTAGCAGTTGAGATTTCTTCTTTTTCATCTGTTATGCTGCTTGAGTTCTCTGTCTTTCTTTCTTGGTGAGCCTGGCTAGAGGTTTGCTAATTTTGTTTACCCTTTCAAAGAACCAGCTCTTGGTTTGTCTATTTGTTTCTTTTTTCTAAAATGTCCTATTTATTTCCTCCCTGATCTTTGATATATACTTCCTTCGGCTACTTTAGGGTTTGTTTGTTCTTTTTTTCCTAACTCTTTTAGATGATAAATTATGTTATTTACTTGAGATTTTTCTTGCTTTTTGATGAAAGCCTATATTGCTATAATTTTCCCTCTTATAACTGCTTTTGCTGCATCCCATAGATTTTGTATGTTTGTGTTTTCATTGTCATTTGTCTCAAGGTATTTTTACTTTTTAATTTCTTTTTGGAGTTCTTCATTGATTTTTTAAATATCATCTATTTAGTCTCCACATGATCATTTTTCCCTCATTTCTTTTCCTGTGGTTGATTTCCTGTTTCGTACCATTTTGGTCAGAGAAGATGCTTGAAATAATTTCTTTATTCTTAAATTTGCTGAGGTTAGTTTTCTGCCCTAGGATCTGGTCAAACCTAGAAAAGATTCTGTGTGCCCTTGAAAAAAAAAGTATATTCTGTGTTTTCTTTTTTTGGATTAGTGTCCTGAAAATATCAATACTATTGTATCATTGCCTTATTGATTCTCATGTGGAAGATCTGTCCATTAATGTGAGCAGGGTGTTAAAATCTACTGTTATAGTATTCCTACCAACGTCACCCTTTATGTCTGTTTAGTATTTGTTTTATGTATTTGGGTGCTCTCATATTAGGTCTATATATGTTGCTGAGTATAATATCCTCTTCTTGTATTGATCCTTTTATTATTATATAATGTCCCTCTTTATCTTTTTTTTGTAAATAACCTTTGCTTTAAAGTCTATTTTGTCTGATATGAGTATTGCAACTCCTGCTTTCTTGTCATTTCCACTTGCATGAAATATCTTTTTCCATTCCCTCACTTTTAACTTTTAATCTATGTGTGTACTTTGCTGTAAGGGGGTCTCTTGTAGGCAGCATATTGAAGGCCCTTGGTGCTTTTTTTTCTATCCAGTCTGTCACTCTTCGTCTTTTTATTGGAGCATTCAGTCCATTGACATTTAAGGTTGATATAAATACATTCCCCTGGAGGAGGAAATGGCGACTCACTCCAGTATTCTTGCCTGGGAAATGCCATGGACAGAGGAGCCTGGTGGGCTACAGTCCATGGAGTCACAAAAGTCAGACATGACTGAATGCATGCTCGCATTATGCAGTGATACATATGTGTTTATTGCCATTTCAAATCTTCTTTTCCAGTTGATTCTTTGTTTCTTTCTTTTCCTTTCTCTTTTTGTGGTTTGATGGTTTTCTTTTATTTTATGCTCCTGTTCTCTTAAGTTTTTCTGAAGTTATTGTATGTTCTTGATTTGTAGTTGCCCTGTTTTTCAAGTATGTTAACCCTTCCTATATCTGTTTGCTTCAGATTGATAGTCATATAGGCTCAAACACAGTTTAAAAAAAGAAGAATCTTCATTTTCTTAATCTCCTTCCCCACATTTTATGATCTAATGTCCCTTTTTACATCTTCATATTATCCTTTTGCTGTGCTTTCACAAGTAGCTATTGTGCTTGTTTTTCTTTTTGATCTGTATACTGGCTAATTTAAGTGACTTACATTCCAGTTGTTATTTCTTCCTTCCTATTTCTTCTTGCTTCTTTTCTATTTAGAATGCATACTGTGTGTTAAGTCCCTTCAGTTGTGTCCAACTCTTTGAGACTCTATGGACTATGTCCCTCCAGGCTCCTTTATCCATGGGATTCTCCAGCAAGAATACTAGATTGGGTTGCCATGCCCTCCTCCAGGGGATCTTCTCAACTCAGGGATTGAACCCACATCTCTTATGTCTCCTGCATTGGCAGGTGGGTTCTTTACCACTAGCACCACCTGGAAAGGCCCCCATTTAAAGATGACCTTTCAATATTTCTTTTAAGATAGGTTTAGTATTGCTGTCGGAGAAGGCAATGGCAAGCCACTCCAGTACTCTTGCCTAGAAAATCGCATGGACAGAGGATCCTGGTGGGCTGCAGTCCATGGGGTTGCTACTAGTCGGACACAACTGAGTGACTTCACTTTCACTTTTCACTTTCACACATTGGAGAAGGAAATGGCAACCCACTCCAGTGTTCTTGCCTGGAGAATCCCAGGGTCGGTGGAGCCTGGTCGGCTGCCGTCTATGGGGTCGCACAGAGTCGGACACGACTGAAGTGACTTAGCAGCAGCAGCAGTACGATGGCTCCCCAGTCTGACTGATCAGAATCACTTGAAGAGGTTATCAAAATCTGAGCAAATTCTGGGAAAAAATCTAGGACCCACATGGAGACAAGTTCCCCAAGGGATTTTTCAGGCAGTCAGCACGGCACTGGAACATGGCTTGCTTTTAAGGAAATACTTCCCTAAAAAAGGGGGAGTGCCATTACACTTCACATTTTTTCCTTTCTTTGGTTAATCCAAGGATATCTAGACTCAATCAGAGATGTGAGTGTCTTTTTCCATAGAGGAGAATCACCAAAGTATTAGTAAATTCCTACATATGACATTGTAAAGATAACTTTTTCTTCACCCTTGCTCTAATGTATTCTGCTATAACCAATGAAGTTAGCATGTTGTTAGAAATTATGATCTCTTGGCAAATTCTAGAACATATGCATTTACATGATCAAAATGTATTTTCCCTTGCAAAATGAATTTAGATCAGATTTCAAAATGTATGATACAAAGTGCTATAATAATTTAAAATTATATACACAATGTATTTATAAAATTAAAGTACATTTTCAAGCTAAGCAATGTACCTAACCAGATTTAGCCTTCCAACTTGATCTGTTCTCAGTCTTTGATTTTCGGAGGCTGGGAACAACAGCTAATATTTAGTGAGCATTTGCCATGTGTCAAGCACTCTTCCAATGTTTTGCATGTATTATCCTATTAAATTCTTACAACAAACCCATGAAGTACATTCAACTTATCCTTCTGTAGATGAGGGCACTGGAACAGAGAAAAGCTGAGGAGCTTCTCCCAGGTCATCTAGCTAGTATGTGTTGACACTAAGATTCACACTCTGGCAGTCCTGAGCCCAAGTCCTCAGTAGCTAAGAGCCTATGTAAACTCTTCTACATTAATAGCAGCACAAACCTCTCTTCTGGGAAATGCCCTTTTTCCTATTGAAGTAGATCCTATATGTTCCTTCTGGATTAATGTGTTCATCCTTCAGCCCTAGAGATTCAATTGTGAGTTAAAGAGACCAAGGAGAATTGAGAAATCAAATATCCTGCCCATCTACCAAACCAAGATCCTGCAGGTGATCTTGCTCTGAATCTAGAACTGAGCTCTTGATAATGCCAAGACCAGATTCCTGATGATATTTGTGAAAGTCCTCCAAGAGTCCATGTAACTGCAATTATAGGTAGAGAGCACCTGTTAGTAGCAGACTCACTTTAAAGTCTCACCCATGGTTTCTCTGGGATTTCATTCATGAAAAGACAAGCTGCTCTGGCTTTAAAATGAATGATTATCCCTGATGATACTGAATTACTTTCTCCAGATTCAGTCTTAGTACTGGAGTCTTACTTTCCACCTGGGAATTTGTCCTGAGAAGTTGGGCTGTTGCTGTAGTATATTGACCTTGAGTGCACCTGCCACCAAGATCCTCGTCTCCGTTCCTATATTTGTCCTGATTTGCTGGACTTGTCAGATGCTCATTATGATGAGGGCGGCAAACCTCCAAAATCTGTAGACCCTCAGCCAGGCACCTACTCTGGGCTTCAAAGAGAATGTACAAAGAGGACTGGACACACATGAACATTTTCTGTGTGGCTCAAATTAACCTGGAGACCTGTGTAGTTCAGTCTCAGAGCATTGCTGTGGCCCAGAAACAAATTCAAAGCCTAAAGTAAATAAAATGGAGTTTCTACAGGTAATGCAAATTAATTTAAAAATTAATAAAAGCAGAAATTCAGATTCCCCCTCCAAAAAATGGAGCTCCAGTCTTTGCTCATGCAGCTGCTCCCCAGTCCCCCCTCCGGCCTGCGCAGTCCTTTACTTCTGTCTCCACTCCTGTACCTCCTTCTAACACACCTTATTAAGTCAATCAACTTAATCCTGCCCTCCCCCACAAAGTAAAAAGCCCCCTTCTTTAAGAATGGAGAAGAGGCTTTGGAAACTGAGCTGACAAAGGATTTTCTCTGGTGGGAAGGCTGGAATGGTTGGGAGGGTTGGGGCGAGAGCCTCGGAACACTGCTGTATTCCTTTCCTCTCCTTCCCTCTTTCTCTCTCTTCCCCTCCCTCTCTTCTTCCTTCTTTTCTTCCTTCCTTCCATGCTGTACATCACATGCTCACAACTTATTTATCCTATAAATGGAAGTCCGTGCCTTTTAACCAACCCCTTCTTGCTTCTTCTAAACGGTGGGTCAGTTTGAACACCTTCTTCACATAACCGAGATAGTAATAAATTGAACAAAGGATGTAGATTTACAATTATGAGCTTCAAAAGAGAAGAAAAAATATTCTAGGCAGGTAGGGAATAAATGGAACAAAATCAGACTATAACATTTTGTTAAGCAACTTTCTGGTTTTAAACATTTTCTATTTCCTGAAAAATCTCCAATAATCCACACTCCCTAAAATGCAATAAAAACTAGTATGTTTTCACAATAGTGATTTTTTTTTTTTAATTCTGTGGGAAATATATTTCACGTGGTGTTGCCATGTCATTTCATTTTTCTCACTGGGTAAGTCTTCTGATGCTGGGAAAGGTTGGGGGCGGGAGGAGAAGGGGACAACCGAGAATGAGATGGCTGGATGGTATCACCAACTCTGTGGACATGAGTTTGAGTGAACTCAGGGAGTTGGTGATGGATAGGGAGGCCTGGCGTGCTGTGATTCATGGGGTCGCGGAGAGTCGGACACGACAGAGTGACTGAACTGAACTGAACTGAAGTCCACTTTATGTTTCATAAACATACCCCAGGAAATCTGAGGTAAGTTTTCTATACTAGCAGTCAGAAATTTGGAGGCTCTAGATTCTTTGTTATAATAAATCTCTTGAAGTACAGGGTACCATATTAATGGTAATTAATTTATAGCATAATTTAAACTTGTAGAAATAAAATGTTGATTGCCTCTGTCTGACCTTTCCCTGTCAGACCTAATTCACTTAGTATAAGGCCCTCAAGGCTTATTCATGTTGTCATAGATAAAATTTCATTCTTTTTTATGGCTGAATAATATTCCATTATATTCATCTATCTCTATCTATATACCTATATACATATATATCTTTATCCATTCATCCATCAATGGACACAGGTTGTTTTGTATCTTGGCTAACGTAAACAATGCTGCAATAAACCTGGGGATGCATATATCTTTTTGAATTAGTGTTTACATTTTCTTTGGACAAATACCTCAAAGTGGAATTGCTGGATCATATATTAGTTATATTTTCATTTCTTGAGGAACCTCCATACTGTTTTCCATAGTGACTGCACTAACATTTATCTTGTCACATTACTAATCAGAACTTTTTGTGAAATGCTTCTCTGATCTCCTTTCCTCATAAGCTAGTTTAAACTGTGTTTGGACTGGGAGGATCCCTCTGCTTAGACTATCACAGAAGCTATACAGCCAGAAAGAGGAAGAAAAAAGTGAAGCAGTTTTTACAAAGAGCTTTCTAAAAAGGCCAAGTGGACAAGGGACATTCTCAAAGGAGAGGGAATCCTGGTGAGTACTCCAGGCAGTAGGAGAGCCTTGAACCTCATGGTTCCTCTCACCAAAGGCTCCATCCCAGACACCTGGGTCCAGCGGAACTGGCTCCTCCATACGTCACAGCAGAACTCATCCTCTTGAGGATCTGGGGACATAAACTCCCTCTAGAGGCCGAAGTGTGACACTTAAGGGTAAGGAAGAATGCATAATGCTTAGGGGTTGAAAGGAAGCCAAGTGTGAAAAACTGTAAGAATAATGAATATACTAGGTCTAAACTAAATAGCAAAATATTGAAGGCTTCATAGAGAAGGTGACAGAAAGAAGGAGCAAGTGGTTGAATAAATGAGGATCAAGGGGTTTTATTGCTTTCAGTTCAGTTCAGTCGCTCAGTCGTGTCCGAATCTTTGCTTTAGTTTATACTTGATTGCCCAAATTTTCTCATTCTGAATATTTGCAAATTTGCAGAAACTATAGAATACATATTTCTGTTTGGGAGATGAGACATTTCTTAATTCTGCTTATGGAATTTCTCTAGGTTCCTTCTTGTCATCCTACTTCCCAGCCAGGCTGGCTTCTGTACAGGAATGTTTGGCTCTTCCTGAGATATGGTGTATGATAACAGTCTCTTGGAGTCTCTGCTGGGTAGGCATAACTTCACTTTATGTCTGCACTCTTCCAGAGAGTTTTGAAGCTTCCCCAGAGTCTAAATCCGGGACAAGCTAATATGAAATAGAATAAAGAGACTTAAACAAGCAAACTGAACTCGCATTTCTTCCATGTTAACTTTAACCAGGGTGACAGTATTCAGGAGGGAGGAGCCACCCAATAACACAGAATGATTCTTTTCTTTAAACTGTGCAAAATCATGGCTTTGTTGTGAATGCTGTATGCTGGTAGGCAGGTGATCCTCAAAGAGTTAAACCACTTTCCAAGTTGTTTTGAACTAAACTTTTGCCCCAGGGTTTAAGAAATCTCCCTCTCTAATTGGAGTCTTCAGTCAGAGGCTGCTTATAATCAAGAAGATTGCACTTAAAAAGTGTAGAGGTTGGTCTTATTATTGGCATTAGAAGATTTTGCTTTGTAATTACAAGCCAGGGAGTCTAGAACCAGTAGATCTTATACAGAGAGAATGGCAGACATTTTAGCTCAAACTGCATATTCACCAAGAAAAATGGTGCTGAGCTGTTTGTAACAAGAAGTACCATTGGCTTTTCATCTTTTGAGCTTCTGATATGCTATTCCATTTGTCTTGTAATGAAATTAGTGGTTATATTCATTTATCAAGTACTTACCGCTTAATAATATGTTCCTGGCATTGTACAGAAAGCTTTGTAAACAATGAGTTGAGAATACAGATTCAGGCAAAGAAACAGACTGTTAAATTTAAGGAACATGATCAGGAAGACTTGGGAAGGACATATATCAGTCATCAGCAAAGTTTTTTTTTTAATTTGAGGAAAGTCGGCTGACAGTGTTATTGCTTTGGGGAGGGTATAGATGGTTCAGGAGTTTCTTGATGGGGTGGGTCCGCTTCTTCACCTTCACAGGCTTCTGGCTGCACAGGATGGCTCTGGCTCTGGGGATGGTGGCCATGCACAAATCCGGGTGGGATTTGTTCTTCCAGATCATGTGCCGGATGCTCCGAAAGGTGGCCTAGCCATTCTCACTCATGGTGGTCCGCACTTCGGAAGTAGCCAATTTTTGCTGGCCAGATCTCCAGCACCATCACGACCCTTTTGCCATCGACTCCCGGCTGCATGCCCACAGTCTGGCCGTGAATGAGCCCATTATAGTGGAAGGAGTTGCAGGCTTTCAGGTTATTGGGTTTCGGGCTGTTGTTCAGTCACTCAGTCGTGCTCGACACACTGCGACCCCCTGAACTGCAGCAGGCCAGGCTTTCCTGTCCTTCACTATCTCCCAGAGCTTGCTCAAACTTACGTCCACTGAGTCAGTGATGCTATCCAACCATTTCATCCTCTGTCGTCCCCTTCTCCTCCTGCCTTCAATCTTTCCCAGCAACAGTCTTTTCCAATGAGTAAACTCTTTGCATCACGTGGCCAAAGTATTGGAGTTTCAGTTTCAGCACCAGTCCTTCCAATGAATATTCAGGACTGATTTCCTTTAGGATGGACTGGTTGGATCTCCTTGCCGTCCAAGGGACTTGCAAGAGTCTTCTCCAGCACCACAGTTTGAAAGCATCAATTCTTTGGTGCTCAGCTTTCTTTATGGTTCAGCTGTCACATCAATACATTACTACCAGTTTTTGGAAAAACCTTCAGTTCAGTTCAGTTCAGTTCAGTCGCTCAGTCGTGTCCGACTCTCCGCGACCCCATGAATCACAGCACGCCAGGCCTCCCTGTCCATCACCAACTCCCGGAGTACACTCAAACTCATGTCCACAGAGTCGGTGATGCCATCCAGCCATCTCATTCTCCGTCGTCCCCTTCTCCTCCCGCCCCCAACCTTTCCCAGCATCAGAGTCTTTTCCAGTGAGTCAACTCGTCTCATGAGGTGGCCAAAATATTGCAGTTTCAGCTTTAGCATCAGTCCCTCCAATGAACATCCAGGATTGATCTCCTTTAGAATGGACTGGTTGGATCTCCTTGCAGTATAAGGGACTCTCAAGAGTCTTCTCCAACACCACAGTTCAAAAGCATCGATTCTTCGGCGATCAGCTTTCTTCACAGTCCAACTCTCACATCCATACATGACCACGGGAAAAACCATTGCCTTGACTAGACGGACCTTGGTCGGCAAAGTAATGTCTCTGCTTTTTAATATACTATCAAGGTTGGTCATAACTTTCCTTCCAAGGAGCAAGCGTCTTTTAATTTCATGGCTGCAATCAGCATCTGCAGTGATTTTGGAGCCCAAAAAAACAAAGTCTGACACGGTTTCCACTGTTTTTCCATCTATTTCCCATGAAGTGATGGGACCAGATGCCATGATCTTTGTTTTCTGAATGTTGAGCTTCAAGCCAACCTTTTCACTCTTTGACTATATAGACCTTTGTCGGCAAAGTGATGTCTCTGCTTTTTAATACACTATTTAGGTTTGTCATTGCTTTTCTTCCAAGGAGTAAACGTCTTTTAATTTCATGGCTGCAGTCACTGTCCACATTGATTTTGGAGCCCAAGAAAATTAAATCTGACACTGTTTCCACTTTTCCCCCATCTATTTGCCATGAAGTGATAGGACTAGATGCCATGATTTTCATTTTTTGAATGCTGAGTTTTTAAGCCTGCTTTTTTCTCTCCTCTTTCACCTTCATCAAGAGGCTCTTTAGTTCCTCTTCGGTGTTGTAAGTCTGCTTGTTCCTCTTGATCAAGAAGCTGGAGCAGTTCTGCATGACCATTCATTATAGATACGTGGACATGGTGGTGTCTCCACTCATTGTGGCGGCCTGAGATGGAAAGAGTCAGCAAATATTTTTCGTTAAGGGCTAGATAGAAAGTGTTTTAAGCTTTCTACAGTCCTGACACAACTATTCCACTGTGCTGAAAGCTGACATGTTGAATGTGAAATTGACCACAGAAAACTCGTAAATGAGGAACATGGTTGTCTTTTAAGTTGTGTTTTTTTTATGGGCATTGACATTCAAATTTAATTTTTATGTGTCACAAAATATTCTTTCATTTTCTTTTAGCCGTTAACAGATGTAAACACCATTCTTAGCTCACAGGGCTTACAGAAACAAGAAATGGAATAGATTTGGCTCATGTGCCGCAGTGTGCTGACTCCAGACATGAAATAATCTCGAGGACCATCTTGCTACCATTTGAGAGGTACCTAACTGCATGGAAGAAAGAGCAACCAGTGCATTCTTTTGTCTCAGGTGTGACTTTGTGTAGCACTCTTACAAAGGCATTCAGTTAAGTTCAGTTCAGTTCAGTCGCTCAGTCGTGTCCGACTCTCCGCGACCCCATGAATCAAGCACGCCAGGCCTCCCTGTCCATCACCAACTCCCGGAGTTCACTCAAACTCATGTCCACAGAGTCGGTGATGCCATCCAGCCATCTCATTCTCGGTTGTCCCCCTCTCCTCCCGCCCCCAACCTTTCTCAGCATCAGAGTCTTTTCCAGTGAGTCAACTCGTCGTATTAGAGTTGGTAAAATATTTACTTCTATTCTAAATACTGGAAGGGTATTTTGAGGACATTCCCTGCATGCCACTCCTCCCTGTATTAACTGTTCCAATGTGTAAAAACCTTCATTTGAGAACATTCTTCCTAATGTCCAAACTCAATCAGCTGTGCTAGAGGTAAGGTTGTATCACGAAATGAAACCAAACTGCCAACAACACATCTGAATAGTTTCTCTTTAGAGCTCCATGGGCTGGGAAGAGCTTAGCTATAGATAATGAGCACAAACAGGAGGGCAGTATCTGCAGTGTGGGTTTAGAAGGTGAACATATTGGCCTTACTGCTATCACCTGGAAAGAACCTTGTCAAATTTAAAGTCCATCATACAGTAAAGTCTGATGATAGAGTGAACTGCTTCCAGAGACAGGGAAGTCCCCATGTTGACATTGGGTAAGGAGGAGTTAGAGGTCAATTAGTGATAGTGGGGAGAAGGTGATGTGGGATCTGCAACTTGAAATTATAAATTCTAAGACCATCACAGATGATGGCTTTGTGGCGCATGTCATCTTGCCTCAGTTGGAGAAACAACATGAAAAAAGAGACTAAAATGAATTACGTTGTCATGCACCGTATTTTACATTTCAGATCATACGGGCCCAATCAGACATAATTACCAAGGCCCACAGGTCCCTGGGTCCCTGGGATGGGCAACTGATTCCCAAATGAAGAAGTGAAGTAAGTGAAGTCGCTCAGTCGTGTCCGACTCTGAGACCCCGTGGACCGTAGCCCACCAGGCTCCTCCAACCATGGGATTCTCCAGGCAAGAATACTGGAGTGGGTTGCCATTTCCTTCTCCATGATTCCCAAATGGGTGAGTAGTTTAAACCCAGGTTGGGTTTTTCTCAGTCTTGTGAGCAAAGAACCAAGCATTCTGGTAAAAGTGGATGAAAAAGTGAAGGTGTTTCATTTCATTTTATAACCCAGGCTAACGTCCCCTCCCCTGTTGATTTCTGATCTTAGAAACCAAATACTTGCTAAGGGGAATGAAGTCTGAAAAGGGGGGAAAAATAAGCTAAGCTTTAAGTATGTCCCAGTGGTAAGCATTTAAATTAGAGCAAAAGAAAAGAGCTCTCTGAACCAAGTGGTGAAGGCTCCCCTGACCTGGACTCTTAGGGTCCAACCCTAAGAGAAAGGGCAGGTCCCCCAGGCAGTTCTTTCTCGTACTGGTTGGGTGAACTGCTTTGTCAGCAGCACCATGCATCATTAGCGGACCTGGAAAAACTCCAGCTGCCTTCCTCTTTTGCTCTCTCTGTACCTCTCACTTTAAAAAAGCTTTCATCGACATCATCCCAAACATCTTTTGTTTTCCCAGCTGGAGAAGGCTTTCTTTCTGTTTGCATCCCCTTCTCCAGCTAACTAAGTTCTTTTGCCCTTAAGAACTGCGACCATGAATCAAAGGGAATCATCACCTGTAAACTCTAAAGTGAATCTGGGCGCTTTGGGATTCCATAACTCATCTGTCTTCTCGGAGCTGCCATATTTAGTTACATTTTCCTTACGCTGTTGGTGGTCATTATCTTCCCTGATTTCCATCCCCCACGTTAGAGACAAAATATGAAGCGCCTCACAGCAATATTTTCTTATGAGGTTTAGCTCCAATGCAGCATAATCCTCTTTGCTTGGGGGGGTTTCCCAATCCTTCTGTCAAGCTGGGGTGAGATACATGTCTAACCTATGGCTAGAGTTATTTACTACATAAAATGATCTCCTGTTCTGGGGTTTTCCATGAATTTTCTGCAAATGGCTTTACAATAAATCTCAGGAAGGAAATCAATGTGTTTTTTAAAAAAATTTTTTTTAAAGATTGATACCCATTTCTTGCCCATAAAACCTCACACAGAATTCTTGGCTTTCATACATTTTTCATGCATTTTAATCTTGACATCTAAAGTTAAATGGAACTTTGAAAGTCATTTGTTTATCTTTCTGACTCCATAGATGATACTGTGCTCTGATTTTAAACATTGTAAAGGTGTGAAATTCTGCTATCTCATTCTGGAAACCTGGGACCTGAGGAATACTTTCCCACAATGATTATCCCACCTATTTTGTGTTATTTTGGGTTATAGTAGAAAGGGTGAAGAGACCATCATTATTTTCTGAGAGACATACTTTGATGTAATGAAAATATTTACTCGATGAGTTGTTTCCAGGCTGGGGAGTTACTGACATTTCACCACGGCCTTGCCTTTAATACTTTGCCCTTTCTCTATCCCTTACTTGTTTCTTCTTTTTAAATTTGGAAAATCCAGTGCCCAGATCACAAGAGGACCAATTCCCAGGAACTGAGCACTGTTCAATCTAGATACTTGCAAAACTGTTAGTGCACAATTTGTTGCTCACTAAAATATCTTGAGTGCTTCCTAAGTAGGACTGATGGTAAAGAACCCACCTGCCAATGCAGGTGACCTAAGAGATGAGGGTTCCATCCCTGGGTGGGGAAGATCCTCTAGAGGAGGGCATGGCAACCCACCTCAATATTCTTGCCCAGAGAGTCTCATGGACAGAGGAGCCTAGTGAGCTACAGTCCATAGCGTTGCAAAGAGTTGGACATGACTGAATCGACTTAGCACGCATGCAAAAGATCTTAAATATCCATACAAGTGGATTTTGAATGAGATTGAAAATTTTCCCTGGTCCATGGAAACTTCTCTGGATTTTTATTCTCAAATAAAACTTCAAGGTATCAACTGGTTACTTTCAGATGGTAATTTCCTAATGTCAAGCCAAATGCATTTGGCTCTGATTGTGTGAGAGCCCTCTACGACACTCCCAGATAGCTTCTGAGCAATAGGAAGGAAAACGGGGGAAGAAAGTGAAAGGAAAGTGAAAGGAATTGATATCAAGGTGCTCCTTGGAAGGTGGGATTGTGTGTGTGTGTGTGTGCGTGCACGCGCGCGTGCCAGTAAACCTAAGGAAAAACTGCTGACATGACAATAGTATTCAAGTACCTGAGTATTCAAATACCTCAGCTTTCACAGAGATCAGTAAACTTAATGCCTGATGCTATTAGACAAGACTGCAGAGTTCATAAGTGGTAAGGCTCAAATTGCTCATTTTCTAACAGCGGCTGATATACAGTTGGTGATCACAGGTGTATGCACTGGTTGTTAAAACATTAGAACACTTCTACCTGGTTGAGTCAGTTCAGTTCAGTTCAGTTGCTCAGTCGTGTCCGACTCTTTGTGACCCCATGAATCACAGCACGCCAAGCTTCTCTGTCTATCACCAACTCCCTACCTGGTTAATAAACAGCTGTTTCCTCGAGTCCCTGCTGCCCTAGTTCTCTAAGCCTTTGCCTGGGGATAACCCTACCTCAAGCCTCCGTCATAACCCTCCCACTAAAGGTTGGCTCTGGACCTATTCATAGCATCCAGGCCCTGCTCTAGCTTTATGGTGGCTGATATTCATAGTAGTTTGTCAATGCCTATAGTATATCATGGAGGAGGCGATGGCACCCCACTCCAGTACTCTTGCCTGGAAAATCCCATGGATGGAGGAGCCTGGTAAGCTGCGGTCCATGGGGTCGCTAAGAGTCGGACACGACTGAGCGACTTCACTTTCACTTTTCACTTTCATGCATTGGAAGAGGAAATGGCAACCCACGCCAGTGTTCTTGCCTGGAGAATCCCAGGGATGGCGGAGCCTGGTGGGCTGCCATCTATGGGGTCACACGGAGTTGGAGACAACTGAAGTGACTTAGCAGCAGCAGCAGCATAGTATATCAATTGCATATTTTAAACATCACTCTTGCTCTTAATTGTGAAATTTTGCTTCATCTGTATGCTGTCATGTGTGTGACCACACCTCCCGTCATCTCTCCCTGGTAAGTCTGTGAATCTCAGAACCTTGGATTCTTGATCTCTTGAAGAGCCTGGCCATTCTCAGAAGGTATAAACTGCTTTTGTAAAACTTTGGGTTTTGTTTAGGAATCAGAATGGGTTGTGGACTGAGTTGTGTACATTCCAAATTCCAGTTCACATGGTGAAGTTCTAACCCCTAATAGGTTATGATGTGATACGTTTGTGAATTCATCCTTAAAGAGATAGTTAAGGCAAAATGAGGTCATTAAGATGGGCCTTACCAGTATGACTGGGGTCCTTTTTAGAAGAGGAAATCTGGACACAGACAGGTATGGAGAAAGGCCATGTGAAGATGCATGAAGTAGATGGCCATCTGCAATTCAAGGAGAGAGGCTACGGAAGAAACCGACCCTGCCAACACTTTGATTTCAGGCTTCCACCATCCAGAATAGCGGGAAAATAAATTTCTGTTGTTTAAGCCACCGGTCTGCAGTACTTCGTTATGAATGTGAAAGTCGCATCTGACTCTTTGCTGACCCCATCGACTATACAGTCCATGAAGTTCTCCAGGCCAGAATACTGGAGTGGGTAGCCTTTCCCTTATCCAGGAGATCTTCCTAACCCAGGGATCAAACCCAGGTCTCCCTGTATTGCAGGCAGATTCTTTACCAGATGAGCCACAAGGAAAGCCCAAGAATACTGGAGTGGGTAGCCTATCCCTTCTCCAGCAGATCTTCCCGACCCAGGAATCAAACCAGGGTCTCCTGCATTGCAGGTGGATTCCTTATCAACTGAGCTATGAGGGAAGCCAGTACTTTGTTATGGTGGCAGACTAATACAGTACCTCTTCCTGAGCGTTTCATTAATTCAAGGATATGCTTTCTTTGCAGCATTACGTTCCTTTGCCAAAGAACATTGCAGTTGGGGTGATCACACATGATAATTTATCAGGATGGTTCCAGTTTATGCCTGCTGACCCGGCATAATGTTTACAGTACCCCATTATCCTCTCAAAAGTGTCTCGGTTTGAACTATAAATTGTGTGCATGTTAAATCGCTTCAGTTGTGTCTGACTCCTTGCAACCCTATGCTCCGCAGCCTGCCAAGCTCCTCTGTCCATGGTATTCTCCAGGCAAGAATACTGGAGTGGGTTGCTGTGCCTTCCTCCAGGAGATTGCCCCAGGGATCGAACCTGTGTCTCCTGTATTGGCAGGCAGGTTCTTTACCACTAGCACCAGCTGGGCTCGCGAGGTCACCACAAATTTGTCTAACTCTTGAGTCTAATATTTGCAAATTTCTCTCACAGTCTCAGCCTCTTTCCTGTCAAGTCTTTGCCACTTTCTTCAAACCTCAGTATTTGCTGAGTTCTCTGGGTGTCCCTCAAGCAGTCCAGCTCACAGTCTGGCCCATCAAACCATGGTATCATCCTGAGGCCATGTGCTGTACACAGAGTCCTGAGCAAGTTTCTGCGGGGAGCTGTACAGGAGAAAGCCTCCACTCCTCCCCTTGAGGAGTGGTGACCCAACATGAGACGTACATAAATCACAGCCGTCCTGTGTCGTCTCTCTGCCCCACACAAACCATTCTTGTGTACTCGAGTACTTTTTTGGAAAATGTTCTTGAATGCTGTTTAATCTCTCCATCCAGAGTCACTGCAGTGAATTTATGGCAGGCTTCAGAATACAATTAATGCACACTTCTCTCCTATCCCATCCTGTAGCTGGCTGTGGCAACATAATGCTTTTTGGCAAGCTGACCGAAGAATGAGAGAAAAGAAATTCTGTTTTTCAGGGAAATGTTAGTGATAAGCGAATTGGCGGTCTTTCAAATGGCACTGGGGAGCTAGTTTATGGTACTACAAATGTAGTTTTACCCAAACATCTCCACTGAATCGCTGCAGTAAATACCCTCTCTTCCTTGCCTCCCATTGTTTGAAATTAAAGCGATAATAATGATAATCACTGCATTAGCAGCTGAAGAAGTCACTAATCTACCAGGTCAAAGCAAACATCACATGTAATAGCTTGAAAGTTGTGACTGAATCATGAAGGACCAGAAGACAAGAAGACAGGAAATTCCTTCTTTCCTATTCCCATGTTTTTATTTATTTTTGGCCCCCCTTGCAGTAGATTAGCTGCACGAGGTAAAGGGTGGTGGACAGTGTTTAGGAGGCTCTATTTTAAATCAAGTTTAAGATTTCTCAATGGCAACATTCCTCTAGAGGAAGGCCAGGCTGTGATCTGGTCCTTTTGGCTCCTCAAGGTCCATTTGGCTAATGAGGTTATAGCCCAGGAGGCCCTTCAGCTTCATTTCTGAATAGCTTACATTATCTTGGATACAGGATACCCTCAGTTTCACTGCCAGTACAGTGACACCCAGCGGCCCATTTGATTGGGATGTATGAGTGCCGTCCAGGTACCGGTGAGATTTGCTGTGCATATCCACATGGGCCACAGACCCTGAATGATCTTGTATGCTGATGATTCTTCTGGACAGTTTCCCACAGACAATATTTTCTTCATCCTTCCACATATGGATTTGGAAAGCTATCCTTTTGAAATAAAGACTGGTGTTTCCAGACCCAGGAGATAATTTATATAATCACTATGAGAGAAATGAACAGAGCATAGGATGGTTTCCAGCCTCCATGTCCTGTATTTTGTCAAGAGACAATCTGGCAAACTTGTTTTATTTATTTATATTTTTTGGTAACATGGCTATTCGATATTACAAAAATTAGAGAAAAATTATTATTCTCTATTAGAGAATTAAAGAAACCTGCTTCTATGGGCTTCAAATATATTTGGAAGGAAATGTTGTAATTGGATGTGATCACTGCCAATTATATTGAGTGTAAAAGAGGGAGGGAGGCCTTAAGAAGAGGAGAAGAAATAAGGAATGACTAGAACATGTTCATGGGTGATGCTCTTTCTGCCTGTCTAGTCCAAGTCTTGATGGGATACATATGGGCCCAGGGAGGCATTCTTAAACCTCCGCTCAGAGCTCAGAAACATTTCGGGATGCTGTTGGATGCCTAAGAAACCAATATGGTCAAATATTTTATTATTCAACGCTGCTATGATTTTAAAAAAAAAAAGAAATGAAGGGATGATTTGGATGAAAAATCTTTTGGATTTAGATCTATTCTTAGAGCTCCATATCTTTCACTCAGATATATTTTTTAAAAAACACACAAAAAAATAACCAGAAAGAAAAGAATCCAGTTATAACTTTGAAGATCTGGCAGGAAGAAAAGAACTTTCATCTTTTTTTTTTTTAATGGGAGGGGGCAAACATTTCCTGAAATATACTTTGAGATGACCAGTTCAGATGCTCAGAAATTCCACTCTAGCAAAAGCCCATGTTCTAATCTCGTTTGACTTCAAGGAGCATCCATTGTTCTGAGGGGGTCCATTTTATTTCTTCAAACAATGAAAAGACCTTGTAAGAGTCCTCAACGCACAAACCATAGAACTTTGCACTAAAGGACAGACATGCCATGACTTATCCCTAGGCTGTCAGGACCAGCCTTTCCCCACTCTTCACAACCCTGAGATGGGGTGCTAGGCTCTGCCTGCTCTGCTTCTGCCTGGGTCTCATGAGGTCCTTGGGGTTTCTATGTTACTCGGCAGGTAAGGGAGGCACTCTTGTCTTCATCCCAGTTTAGTTTGTTCTGTTCTTCCTTGCCTTGTTTTGGGAATGAACCAGTAGTTTAATTGACATTAGTAGTAATTCCAATTTGTTCATCCAAAAACTGTATTCTGTCCCTTCTCATTGGACTAGATGACCCCTTGGTTCTCAGTGACTGCCCTGGAATTGGATGATTCAGTTCACTCCTAGACTTGCTCTTATGACCCTCTCCCCAGGGCAACCAAATACCATGGGAGAAATAGCAAGAGACTTTAGGATGATGGAACTAAACCTTTTGGCCAAAGAAAGGAAATAGGAACTGCCTCTGATCCCTAGGGATAGGGTGATGATGTCCTGAGAAGGGTTTGGTGATGGTCCAAGGAGATTGTTAGGAAGGAAATTCAGGGTACTGGCATTCAGATTCTTCCAGGCTGTTCTCTGGGAAACTCCACAGTTTCCCAGTAAAAGTTTATTTTTTACAAAGCTGGGGAGAAGATGTAAAGAGCTTATGCCAGTTAAATGCTGAGAAAACAATGGCTTTTAACTCTAGGAGGGAGGACTAGATCTCTTGCCTAGAGGACAAGCATCCTGGGAACAGCAATTGCAAAGGATATGGGCAGCTCTCAAGAAGCAAAAAAGAGTTCAGCCACTCCAGACTCTCCCGTAAAGGGACAGGGCTGAGGATTTTGGAATTCCAAATTGGAATTCTACTCCACTTTGACTTGTCTCCAAAGTTGATTGACAGGAAAATAAGGATCACAGAAGGACAGAATTATTTGATTTAATATCTGAGAACACACTTTGGGAAGTACGTGTGCTTCATTTATATTTATGATGTGTTTATAAAATATGTATAGTATATATTCATCTAAATGCATATGAAACACCATTAATAAGATTTATTTTGTCAAGTCCCAAAGGAAAAAAGATTTCAGCTCAGAACTCACCTATTTCAGGAAGTCTTCCTAGATTTATCTCATTCAAATTCCTACATGTAATAGGCATCGATTAGTTTGTGGTTTACTCTTTCATTCAACCCGACACACTTAATGAAGTTGACAATTTTGATTCTGTTTATTATTCTTGCTTGAGGCTCTTTAGCAATACCATGGTCCCTGGAGTGTGATGAAAGGAGTTATATACAGCCTGGCTGCTGTTGAGCTTGGCTTCGTCCTTGGAAGCTAGTGCCTCACTGTCCCTTGAGTTTATAAGGTATTTTGTATGCACTTGTTCCTCCTCATCACAACAATTTCATTAATTCATTCATTTAGTATTGATGAAAGTGAAAGAGGAGAGTGAAAAGGCTGGCTTGAAGCTCAACATTCGGAAGACAAAGATCATGGCATCTGGTCCCATTACTTCATGGGAAATAGATGGGGAAGCAGTGGAAACAGTGTCAGACCTTACTTTTTTTGGGCTCCAAAATCACTGCAGATGCTGATTGCAGCCATGAAATTAAAAGACGCTTACTCCTTGGAAGGAAAGTTATGACCAACCTAGACAGCATATTAAAAAGCAGAGACATTACTTTGCCAACCAAGGTCCGTCTAGTCAAGGCTATGGTTTTTCCCGTGGTCATGTATGGATGTGAGAGTTGGACTGTGAAGAAAGCTGAGCGCCGAAGAAATGATGCTTTTGAACTGTGGTGCTGGAGAAGACTCTTGAGAGTCCCTTGGACTGCAAGGAGATCCAACCAGTCCATCCTAAAGGAGATCAGTCCTGGGTGTTCATTGGAAGGACTGATGCTAAAGCTGAAACTGCAATACTTTGGCCACCTCATGCGACGAGTTGACTCACTGGAAAAGACTCTGATTCTGGGAGGGATTGGGGGCGGGAGGAGATGGGGACGACAAAGAATGAGATGGCTGGATGGCATCACCGACTCGATGGACATGAGTTTGAGTGAACTCCGGGAGTTGGTGATGGACAGGGAGGTCTGGCGTGCTGTGATTCACGGGGTCGCAGAGAGCCGGACACGACTGAGCGACTGGACTGAACTGGACTGAACTGACTGAACTGAATTCAGCACCTGTGCATGTGAGCATGCGCAGTCACACAGTCATCTCCAGCTCTTTGCGACCCCACGGACTGTAGCCTGCCAGGCTCCTCTGCTCATGGGATATCCCAGGCAAGGATGCTGGAGTGGATTGCCATTTCCTCCTCTGTATTTAGCACCTAAGGCCAAATACTATATTTGTTCTGGGTTTGTCATGAAGACTGATGGACCCAGTTCCTCCCCTCTCATGTTCTCAGCCCACCTCTGCCCTAGTACCGCCCCTGTAAGTCAATCTATCTATGTTTTCCCAACTGTATTTCATACTTTGGGGGTTCAGTGAAGACCATGGCTGGCTCTGCCATCACTGCCTGCGCCTAGGCCAGTCATGAGTTGCCGATGCACATGTGGGTGTTGTAAATACATTATTATCTGGACTCTGTGATAGTTTATTTTCCTAAATCAAGAAAAAATACTTTGCAAACTTTCATTCTGTTGGTTGTCTTTACAGCAATTAGATTATACAGTGTCTTGAAAACAGGTATTGAAGGCATTTCTTTTAATTCCCGCAGCACTCAGCATAGGGCTTTGGATATTTAATGTATGCTAGCTAGTTGAATGGATAAATAAATGAATGAACATGCTATATAATATCTGCGAGCCTGTGGTTAAAAGTGCCATTTGAACACAGTGATGTTTTTACTTGAGAGGCCATGAAAACTTGCACAGTAAAATTCAGACTCAACTGGGGGTCCACATTAGTGAGATGAAAACGTGTTTGAGTTTATTACCTTAGTTCTGTCTTTCACTTCACTTCAGCTGCCAAATTTCATGAGATCCAAGACATCAGGAGGCTAGAGGAAGTCTGCAATGACGTAATGATAGTGTCAGGATTCTATTGTGTATTTTTTCTAAACTCCCTTTAATATCATAGTGTCCTATGTATATCAGTTCATGGAATCTCCTGCTTGAAGATCCCAAGTTTAGTTCAGTCATTCAGTCAAGTCCGACTCTTTGAGACCCCATGGACTGACATGCCAGGCTTTCCTGTCCATCATCAACTCCTGGAGTTTGCTCAAACTCATGCGCATCGAGTTGGTGATGCCATCCAACCATCTCATCCTATGTCATCCCCTTTTCCTCCTGCCTTCAATCTCTCCCAGCATCAGGGTCTTTTCCAATGAGTCAGCTCTTTGCATCAGGTGGCCAAAGTATTGGAGCTTCAGCTTCAGTGTCAGTCCTTCTAAAGAATATTCAGAGTTGATTTCCTTTAGGATTGACTGGCTTCATCTCCTTGCAGTCCAAGGATCCCAAAGTTTCCCTTAATTCTTGGACTATTCCAAGAATTATCCATAATTTAGTTCCTGCTAATGTAAGTCTGTGACAAGCCTGTTTCATGTTTGCATTTTTTTCATGTAGATCCAAAGAGTTTCCCTAAACAGAGAATTAAAGTGAACACTGAGAACTTACCTCAAGTTGGAGGCTCCAGAAATCTAACAGAAGTATAACTACTGATACCCCTGAGTACCCATTAGGGTTTTCCAGAGAAAAGAGAACAAGCAAGGTAGTTTATGTTATAGAAAGAGACTTACTATAAGGAATTGGCTCACATGATTATGGAGACCAGCGAGTCAGAATCTGCTGTGTGGGCCAGCACCTGGAGACCCAAGAAAGATGATGGTGTGGATGCAGTCCAAAGACAGTCTGCTGAAGAATCTCCTAGTGCTTAGGGAGGCTGTCTTTCTGTTCTACTCATAATTTCAACTGATTGGATGAGGCCCACCCACATTGTGGAGAACAGTCTGCTCACTCAGTGTTCAACAATTTAAATGTTAATCTCATCCCCAAACACTCTCCAGTTTGGACATATATAACTAACCGGCACATACTACATGATACAGTCTTGAACAAGGAAAGAGTTTCCAGGAAGAAGAGAGTGTCTGTCACAGGCAGCTCTGGTACTGGCTGGCATTATGAGGTACCCAGAGTGGAGTCGGAGAGGGAGGCAAGGAGACAGAACATATGTGCACAAGTGTGCCACACTCAGCGCCTCTGTGAGGCGTTCACCGTTTGTGGACACCTTCAGCTCAGTGTATGGGATAGACCTGGGAACTAGTTATTGAGGCCAAACCCAAATGCCAAGGCTTGTTCCTAAGAGAATAAGCTTGCACTAGGCTCCTGCCCTGTTCTTGGATTCCATGGAGTCGGTGAGGACATTAGACAGAGATTCAGTTTAAGACTGCCTGGGTGAATTCGTGATAACGGGCACCTCAGGTCACCTTTGCAGTAGCCCAGAGGAAATATTCAATTTAGGCAAATGTATCAGACATGGGTTTCCCTTTACCAATCCATGCTGACTGACCTTTAATGAATTAGACAGAAATCTATTCCACATTGCCTGGATAAAGATGTAAGGCTGATGCATAAATCTTGACTTTAAGAAGAGGCAAATTCAAACCAGAGTTTGGAGCTCGTGACTTTCGAGGCCATAGCAAGGGTATTAATGACTCACAGTTACGTAATTATTTGAGCCTATTTCTATCTCAAGAACCCTGAACTCCATTTCTTTTGCTATTCATGGTATCAATTCAGACTCTCCGAGTTTGAAGTATTCGTGAAACCCACTGCCTCCCATCCCTGTCCTGTTCAGAGTTTGTCACTGCAGTGCTCTGTTGCTCAGAAGTCTTAGGCTTCCTTTATTCTCTTGTTTATTTGTGTTCATTTGGTGGAAGAATAACTCATTCATCCCTCACTGAGCCACTCTGATTGAAAAAAGAAACACAGAACTTGTTTTCAGTCTGTTCCTTTTAAAACTGTCCCCCCATTCATCCCAATTCTGCTCTCAAGAGATATGACCATTGTGGAAATTAAATTATAATTAGGGTCAAGGACTTTGAAATAATGACCCCCAGACTGACCCCTCTGTCTATATTCTTAAGTGTCTCCTGGCGGTGCACCCAGCTTTGGGTTCTGGGCCATTTTAAACCTGTTTCCAAAATTGCCACCTGACACTTAACCATCACACAATGGTTTGCCTTAGTAAATGCATCTGTTATATGGTACAGCCCTAAATGCTTTCCTGAAATCCAGATAAATTATGTCTGCTGTTTTGGTAATGTGGCCCAAGAATTCAATTTAGGTGAATTTATCAGACATGGCCCTTTCCTTTATCATTCCATGCTGACCGACCTTTAATAAATTAGAGAGAAATCCATTCCGTATTGGTGGATGTACAATCGGAGGGGAAGAGTAATCGGCACCGGATCTACAAACATGCCCCAGCCTAATTTCCTGCCCTTAATGTGCTCCAGTCTGTGACAGGGCAGGGGGAGGCTCATTCAAATTGCTTCAGACCCCTGAAGAGGCAAGTGGGATGGGAAGTTGGAGGAAACGTGAGGTTCTTTATGCTCAAGGGGTACAGGGAGGGGGAGCACAACTTGGTCACCTGGGTGGCTCCGCAATGTTTGGCTTCTGAAGAAAAAGGGATGTGTGATTGTAAGGTTCTTCCCCATCTCTGAGCCTCAGTTTCCCTAGTGATAAGCTGAAGTTGCTGGGACAGGCACTGTCTCATCTCTGAAAGGCGATCTCTCCCCTTTCACCTCTGAGAAAGCTTTCAGTTACCTGGAGATAGAGCAAGATAAACAGTGACTTGTACGCCAAGGTCAGATGAGTCTGGCATTCAGATCGGCCTGATGCTTGACTGGGATCCTGAATGGAGATCAAGCTGACTGGGCTCCGATGAAATGGATATAGTTTCAAAGATCGGAGGGATTCAGAAGTAAGCAACGTTAGAGTTCTCTTTCGTCCTAGATGTCTTATGAGAAGAAAGAAAATTTGAAAAAGATGCCAGAGATGTTCTTTGTAAACCTTGTCCTTGTAAGGATCCATTTTAATTTCAAGACATTGATACCTGCTGAGTCAGAGAAAAGCTTAAGCCAACGTGAACTTGAATTTGACAAGTTGATCAACAAGGAAATGGTCCATGGTGAAATAACTCCTCAGTGGTCCAAGGCTAAACCCCACCCCATCCAAAAATTCTTAGATTCACAATCCTGCTCAGACCCCATAAAGGATCTAAAAAGTCCTGCAATAAAGGAATCTCTTTAACTTTGTGTAACACAGGAGTTTGCAGACGTATTTGCTATTGGGATCCATTTTGTTTGCTTTTTTTTTTTTTTTTAATTTAATGCAATGCCTATTCGAATCACTTAGAATGAATATTCCACAGAGGACACTTTGGAAAACGCCTATCTAATATTTCCGGGGATTCCCCCGTCTGCTTATGTGTTATAGTCTTTAAGTACATTTTCATTCTTTGGAAGCGTGTCCATCTCCAAAGTGATATTCAAATTGTATTCATCTTCAGTCCTCAGAAAATGTTTCCCAATTTGATTCTACACACCTATCTTGGTGAGATTCATAAAAACTTGCCAAATGTGAAAATCCTTGCTTAAGCTTTTGATATTTAAAGATATCAATTTGGTGTATAAATAGCTAGAAAGGTAAGCATTTACTTGTGTAAAGACCAAGGTTTGTTTAATAAAGTTTCCCAGAGCCCCAACTTCTTTGGAGAAAAAGAGTCTGGATTGATGACCCAGAGGAATCTTTGATACACTGAGTTTTGCACTCACTGAGCAGCAGACATGCCAGCTGTGCTTGGGGGGTGCCAGGCAGAGGCTGAAGGGCACTGCGCTGAGGCTGAAACCCAGAGCGGAGCCCTGAGAAGGTGAGAGTGACTCCTCTAAGCTGGTCCTGGCATGCACACAATAATTGCTAACAGACTACATTTTTCCTCACTCTTTTTCCTCCCCTGCCCCAATTCCTAGCATGTTAACAGCATACTTTATTTCTGAGTTATTAAAAATTACATCTTTCTTATATTGATTCTTGACAGTTGCCAGCTGACCTCTAATTGGTTCCAGGTCTGAGGTTTCAAATTTACTGATTTCCCTTTTGATATTTTAATCTTTCTTCAATTCCCTCCCCATCCCCTTCTCTGCTCATTGCCTTGTCTTCAGCAGCTGTGAGGACTCCAGCTCCATATTTCCTGTGACATATTTCTTTATAATCTTAAGGGAAATTGCCAACCAGGAAGATGGGTTTTGCCTTGTCTATACTTCTTCGCTCTGCTTTGAGCAACTGCTTTTTCCACCAGAGCAAGAGGACTGGGAACTCCTCGGAGAAGTAATCTGCAGCTGTGGTCTGTCCTCTTGTTCTCAGATGATGCTTGGGGAGCACCATCTGAATTTAGATGATGCATCTAAATTTGGAGGAGCACCATCTGAATTTAGCATTAAGAATTTGGCATTGAACCCCAAATAGATCATAGGATAAAATGATGTATAGAAATGTATGAATGTAGTGAACGCATTCTGACTACGTTGGGAAAGTGGGGTTGGGACTGACGTGTGGGAAAGTGAACCCAACAGTTCAGGCACACTGGGCTTTGAGATGACAGTGAGCTCAGTGAGATTAGAGACTGTGTCTATTTGTTAAGTGTTATAGCCTCAGTGCCTGGTACAGCTTGACGCTAACAGTAGACACTGAATAAACGTATGATGAGCTGAGGATGGGTTTTCTTCTTCCTTGTCATGACTCTGATCAACAATCAGAGCTTGGGGCAAAATTGAAAAATAAAATCTAACAGGGAACTTCCATCTTTCTCTCAAATGACTTTCCCACTCTTTGTGGCTCAGCTGGGAAAGAATCCACCTGCAATGCAGGAGACCTGGGTTTGATCCCTGGGTTGAGAAGATCCCCTGGAGAAGGGAAAGGCCATCCACTCCAGTGTTCTGGCAAGTTCCATGGACTGCATAGTCCTTGTGTTTGCAAACAGTCAGACACAACTGAACGACTTTCACTTACTTACTTGGCACCATTTTAGCAGTTTCTTTGGCCCAAGAAAATATTCCTAAAGTGATATCGATAAAATTTTCCTTTAAGAATACATATTCTGAGTATGCAGATCCATATACTGGACTTTAGAGTCAGGTGGGTTCAATGCTTTAATTTTGCAGTGCCACAGTGATATTCTTGGAAGTGAAATAATTTCCTCAAGTGAGTCCTGGGCTGCAATGGAGCCTGGGAGAGCACTTTATCCACAGAATGAATGTCCATTGAGAGCCTACTTTGGGCAAGACCTACTTCTACTCCCAAACAAATGTGGGAAAATATGACTCATCCTATGGCCCATATTGTCTTCTAAGCACTTATTCAACCTGCTAGGTTAACCAAAATTGAACAGTTAGGGGTTTTTGAATTTACATGAGTTACTAGATTCTTTTTCAAAATATCAAGGGAAGAGTGAAAATAAAGTGCAGAAGGCAGCATTTGCCTCAGTAAGAAGAGTTCCATCAGACCTCTCTTTCCTCTTGATCATGGACTATTTCTCATATGACTTGATGTTCCTAGCACCTTTGTCAGTCCTTTTTACATAGAAATGACTCAAGAAGCATCACAGAATGTGACGATGCGTGTGAATTGACAATATGGTGGATTTGTCCATTTGAGTCCAAGTTGTGTACACGCTGGATCCAGACATTAATTTAGGCAAGTCTGGTGGGTCTATGAGACCAGCCTCCTTGCAATTATCTGGGCAAAGGGGTCTATAGAAAGGTTCTATGATCCTGACAAGAGGGGTGGAAAGACAGGGTATATGGAAAATAGCATATTGGAAGTTATCCAAGTCAGCCCTCTGGGGTTTGAAAAAACTGCTTTGATAAGGGACTTGGTGCCTTGGTTTGATTTCCCAGAGACTGACCCTGAGATTTAGGCACAAGTAGTTTATTTGATTGGTGAAATTAGCATCAGCTGAAGAATAGGGAAGCGATTCAGGGAAGGAGGGAATCCCTGATGGCTGAGCAGTAAAGAGTTCGCCTGCAAAGCAGAAGACACAGGCTCGATCCCTTGGTAAGGAAGATGCCCTGGAGAAGGAAATGGCTTCCCACGCCAGTACTCTTGCTTGGGAAATCCCATGGACAGAGAAGCCTGTCCATGGGGTCACAAAGAGTCGGTCATGACATAGCAACTAAACCTCCACCACAGAAAAGGAAGGGCAGCTAACAAAAGGAAGGCTATTAAGCTGACAGCCATGGTGGATAGCTTGAACTTTGTCCTGCAGGGAAACTCTGGCGACAGTGTAAAACTGAAGCCTAGGATTATCCCTCATGGAGGAGAAGGATAGACCAAGCCTTGAAAGTCAGTGGTTGAGAGCTTCTGGTGGTTGTTACCGTCTTCTGGTGGTACCACGGATGGTATCCCTGGCCTGCTGCATGCAAGGACAGAGAGGACTTGTTCAGTTCTGAAAAAAATATCCTCTAGTCACAGAGATGCGGATCCTGGTAGCTAGAAGTTAGCTGGGAGCGGAGTGAAAGTGTTGAGGGACACAGTGAGGGACGCTGATAGCTCTTGCTGCACTTAGTTCGGCGCTAGCGGTAAAGAATCCGCCTGTCAACGCAGGAGTCGAAAGAGATGCTGGTTCGATCTCTGAGTCAGGAAGATTCCCTTGAGGAGGGCATGGCAGCCCACTCCAGTATTCTTGCCTGGAGAATCTCATGGACAGAGGAGACTGGTGGGCTGCAGTCTGTGGGATTGCAAAGAGTCGGACACCACTGAAGCGACTTAACGCTCACACAAGCGCTTAGTTTGTGTTGGGATGATAAGCAGCTTTTCAAAATACAAGGAAAAAAGTGACAGGGCATGGCAGGGAAACATGCAGCTCTGCTTCTCTGGCTTCAGATTGGAAATGCATTGATTCTGTAAACCCTGAGTTTGGAGTGTTGCAGGGACCCTGATGATACAGGTGCTGATCAGGCTCCTTCTCTTGGATGAGCCACAGGCGTTAGCATCAGTGCTGGTGTCCGCAAGGGGACGCCAGGGCAGGACACAAAGGAGTCTCTTGTAACATTATCTCAAACGCTCCTGGGGAGCCCCAGATTGAATTACGGAAGTTTTTGAAGTGGGTCTTACATTATACCAATGGGAGCTTAACCTGTGAAGTTTGAATTATTTTTCATGTGGATTTGTCAGTATACATATAGTCAGTAGAGTAGACTAGTAAGACCCAAGGAAACTCTGGATATGAGAGTAAGTGGAGTAGAAGGTGCAGAAATAAACATAATGGGGCTCCATACACTCCATACCTCCTTTTTCCACAGTTATTCAAGATCAGGGACGTGGCCAGGACTTGGAGAAGAGGTTGTAGAAGATTGACTCATTCACCGGTTTCTAACTCTTCAAACTTTCCTATGTTAGAGTCACATATCCATGCCCTTTGTCATATGACTTTCCTTTCTCCCTCCAGAGGAAGAGTATATTTTCCTGCTCCTGGATTTTGGATTGGCTATATGATTTGCCTTGTCCTGTGTGGAATGAAGAACTGATGTGACCAGAGGCTTGAAATGTGTATTTATTGACCCTCTTGAGCTTCTTCCATTTGCCATGAGGACAGACCTTACACAGCTGCTGTTCTCAGCAAGCAAAAGGACATGGGGGGTACATCTGAATGGAACCCAATCATGGAGCCAACCCAACAAGCTTGCATCCCAAAATACAGCCACTGAGTGGTTGAACTCAGATTAAATTAGCCAAAACCTAGTCCATGAGAACTGTACTGCCAAGCCATAAGGTCAGAGATTTTTGAGGTTGTTTGTTATTCAGTATAAACTGACTACTACAGATGCGAGGTGTGTAAACAAGTTCTGAAAATGTATGCCAAAAGGCAAATCCTGGAGGGTACGACTGCTCAGGATAACCAAGTTTGACCACCCAAAATCTTTGACCGCGTAATTAGCACAGGCTTTGTGAGGAAGCCAAAGTTGGAAAGAAGGTAAATGAACCAGCAGTGTGGGTAGAGGTGGGCCAGAACTTTGAAAGGAAAGCAACAGGGCTTTGCAACACTTAAAGCAATCAAAATAAACAGTTGTGAAACCAGGAAAAAGGCAATCCCCAGGCCTGGGGTCTGCCGACGGCTGCCTCGGCTTTGGTACATTTAATCTATCGCATTAGCACAGCTTTTAGAGTTACAATCCCTCAAAAAGATTTGGACTCCATTTCTATCACCGTTGCCAGGGTCTAAAACTGTCAATTAGAAAACCATTTACCCACGTAAACCCCTCCACTGGCTGTCAGGTGAAAGTTATTACTCCAACTTTCATCTTGGCCCTTTCTTGACATGCAGATCCAAACTCCAAATTTGCCTCACTATTCAAATCACATTCCCATGGCATATTGCCGAAAGGAATGACTGAAATATTTTGCAACTGTGTAAACGTTAGTCCTCACCCCTTTGTCTCTGAGAAGGTGTGACGCAGGGTTTTCGTTTGGCGTGGAGTTGGGCAACCCTTTTCCATGACTGCTTTTCTTAACTTTTTTTTTTAAAAAAAATCTCAGCTTTAGTTTTTTGTTGATTGAATAAAGTAGGTTCAAATGACCCTTCTAGTTCTCTAGTCATATTACTTTCACGCTTCTTATGGACAAATGATAAACACAAAGTTCCTTCTAAACATGGCCCCTTCTAGTCTGGGTGCAGAGGACAATTGCTGTTCCGTGCACTCCTCCCTGATATGTGCCACCCCAGGGAGAAGAGAAGATGACCTTCTGCCTATGTTATCTAATCTGCTCCCACAGCCTTGCTGAGAGGAGGGCTCATTAGTTCCACTTCACAGAGGGGAACACTGAGGCTGCAGAGGTGCCGTGATGGAGCTGGGATTCCAACACGACCTGACTCATTTGAAAGCCAGCTACCCCCGCCTTGGGCTTCACTGTGGCTCAGGTGGTAAAGAATCTGCCTGCAATTCAGGAGACTCAAGAGTCACGGGTTAGAATCCTGGGTGGGGAAGATCCCCTGGAGAAGAGAATAGCAAGCAACCCATTCCAGTATTCTTGCCTGGAGAATTCCATTGACCGAGAAGCCTGGCGGGCTACAGTCCATGGGGTCGCAAAGAGTCAGACACAATTGAGCAACTTTCACTTTCACTTACCCTCCCCTTTACACAGTGCTGTTTGGAGAGAGGAAGAGCCTATAGGAGAAGATCCTGAGGTCTGTTCCCAAATGTCTTGTAGCAGACTAAGGCCCTCTACCTCTAGACCTGTGTTTGGGCATGATCAAGCCAGAGAAGTTCTCTTTCACTGTCTGCAGATGGTCACTGGATTAAACTTTAGATGTGTCATATGTCGTGTTGTACCTGCTAATCTCCTGCTTCCACTATTGCCTCCCTGATGTCCTTCTCCCCACAAAGCAACACAGCAGCCAGCAGGGTGTTTTTAATCCCTGACTTAAAACCTTCCATGACGCTCCCATCTCACTTAGGGTCAAGTCCAAAGTCAGGTTTTGACCTACCAGGTTCTACAGATCTAGCCCTGCTCCCCCTCTCCCTAACTCTACCTCGCACTGGCAGCCCAAGGTATTCATTAAGCACAGGTCACTCTCTAGAGACACTTCTGTTCCCAGTACAAGCCAGCTTTCTCCTGGCCTGAGGCTTTTACAGTTGCTGGCCCTTCTTTCCAGAACATTCTGGATGCCAGACTTTTGCTCAGATGAAGTTTTCAGTCCATGTACCCTCTCCTCCACCACCCTGGTTAGTGTAGAGCTGTCTGTTTGCTCCATCCTAGTCACTTTCGGGCTCATGATATACTTTGATTTCTTTCATAGCCCATATTACTCTCTGAGTTCATTGTACTGACTCATTTACTTGTGCACGCATATCATCTAACTCCTCTCACCAGAGTATGGCTATTGGACGAAGGGCAGACCTTTGTCAAGCTTGTTCACAGCTCTACTCCCAGGGACCATGACAGTGCTTGGGGCATGAAGGCTAGTCATCAAAGTGTGTTGAGTGAAGAGAAATCTGTGAATGTGCCTGTGTCCACCTTGTTCCATTATAATTTAAGTCTTATTCCGGCTACCCTTTGAGCCGGAAACATGATAATCATAGTTTCCAAACTATAGACTATGGATGAATGTGGGAGTCTGAAGCATCTCTGAGCCTTGAGAGGGCTCAAACACTGCTTCCTTGGCCATCATTATATCCCTGTGCCTAGCACAGTGCCTGGCATATACACGGTGAGAGAAAGAAGAAGTTCAAGGAGGAATGGAGTTTCTTAGTGGACCCTATAGCATTAGCCAAGAATGGAATTTTAGAGGAAGAAACAAAGGGATTATATATACAAACAAATGAGAACAAACGAGAACAGTGTCTCCCTTCTCTCTTACATGCTGTGATGAAGTTGTGGCAAAGTGATACTGGAGCAGGAAGGTGCTGTCAGCTTAGAAGTCCAGGCAAGGCCAATGTGGAACATGAGCACAGGAAACTCAGAACAAACCTCTTTGTTCCGCCTCTGATCTAGGGTAAAAGACGCTAAAGAAATGACAGGGTCCTTTAGAACCTCACGTGGTAGGAAACCAGAGAGAGATTCGGGGATGAAGCTCCCACCAAAGTGTGAATGTGCTTGGAGTGTCTTTCAATGGATAGTTTCAGAAGCCTGGTGGGAGAACTGGAGATTATGTGGGAATTTGGAGTTTGGAGATTTTGGCCTATTTCTATTGACAACAGTGGTATTCGAAAGCTATCAGTGTGAACTTTCTGAAATATGTTTTCTCTCAGAGAATGGAATTATCTGTTGGTTTAATAAATTACATAGGAAGATAAAGAAAGCTTGAGCAATATAAATGGAAAGTTGGGTTAGTTAGAAATCTTTCAATTTTAGAAAAAGGGTTGTTTCCAAGGATAAAATATTAAGGAAGCTTTCAGGATATGTATTTTTTCTTATTTTAAACAAAAGCAGATCAAAATGTATGAGGTTATATTTTTAAAAAAAGACTCAGAAATAGCTGCATTATTTCTTAAATTTGTTGCTATTATTGAAAAAAGTATGTTTCTATGGTGGAGGGAGCTCTAACTGGATTTTGACTAGAATAATAAAATGGTCAAAATATAGATAAATAATATAACAGTTGTGGGATGGGAATCTCCTTATGAATTCAGCATTCTTTTCTTGTATCTTTATATTAGATATAAGATCAAACAGATCTAAATTAATAATACTTTCATCTAATATAATGGATATGGTAGAATGAACAATTGAAATAAATTGCCAATCCATGGAACAGAGTGGTTTTAATTTAGAAGGTGTCAAAGATGAAATATTCATATGAAAAGCCAAAAATAACTAACATCAGTCATTAAACAAGATATAGTATTAGCAAAATATGCCATTTCTTCCCCCAGGATATTAAAATGGATTCTTCTAATATCATGATGGCTTTCTCTTACCATTCTATACTGAAGCATGCAACAATTACTGACTCTTTTTATGGTTCAGGTTACTATATATTTGGGGGTGGATCTCCCAATTACCCACAATGACCCAACTTCAGTAGTAACTGAGATGTGGGATAAAAAGATTTTTCTATGCCTGAGTAGGCAGGTAAAAATTGGGCCCAGTGATCTTCTACTAGTCTTCCCTGGTGGCTCAGATGGTAAAGAACCTGCCTGCAATACGGGAGGCCTGGGTTCAATCCCTGGGTGGGAAGAACCCCTGGAGAAGGGAACAGCTACCCACTCTAGTATTCTGGCCTGGAGAATTCCAAGGACTGTATAGTCCAGGTGATCACAAAGAGCAGGACACAATTGAGTGCTTCTCACTTTCTTTGCCACTAGTGCCCCCTGGAAAGCCAAAGAAAACAGTATAAAGCATCCTCAAAAATTTTTTAAAAAAGTACCATTCAACAGCTCCAATTCTGGGTATTTTCCCAAAGAAAATAAAAACACTAATACTATTTGCTGCATTATTTACAATAGCCAAAATATAAAAGCAAACTAAGTGGCCATCAATAGATAAATGAATAAAAAGATGTGGTATATATACACGATGGAATATTACTCAGCCATGAAAAGAATGAAATCTTGCCATTTGTGAAAATATGGATGGACTTAAGGGGGTATTATCCCCTTCATAGATCACAGCCTTGTCACGGTGAAGTGGCTTGCATAACTCAATGAAACTATGGGCCATGCCGTGCAGGGCCACCCAAGACAGATGGATCATAGTGAAGAGTTCTGATAAAATGTGGTTCACTGGAGAAGGAAATGGCAAACCACTCCAGATAATCTTTCTGTGAAAACCCCATGAATAGTACGAAAAGGCAAAAAAAAAAAATGACACAAGAAAATGAGCACCCCCCTCCCTAAATCAGTGAAAGAAAGTGAAAGTGAAGTCGCTCAGTCGTGTCCGACTCTTTGCGACCCCGTGGACTGTAGCCTACCAGGCTTCTCCGTCCATGGGATTCTCCAGGCAAGAATACTGGAGTGGCTTACCATTTCCTTCTCCAGGGGATCTTCCCAACCCAGGGATCGAACCCGGGTCTACCGCATTGGAGACAGACGCTTTAACCTCTGAGCCACCAGGGAAGCCCCCCTAAGTCAGAGGGTGTCCAATATGCTACAGAAGAGGAGCAGAGGGCATTTGCCAATAGTTCCAGAAAGAATGATGTGACTGGACCAAAGTGGAAATGACACACAGTTGTGGATGTGTCTGGTGGTGAAAGTAAAGTCCGGTGCTGTAAGAAAAATACTGCTTAGGGACCTAGAATGTTAGGTTTATGAATCGAAGTAAATTGGACATGGTCAAGCAGGAGATAGCAAGACTGAACATTGATACATTAGGAATCAGTTAACTAACATGGATGGGAATGGGTGACCTTAGTTCAGATGACCATTATATCTACTACTGTGGGCAAGAAACTTTTAGAAGACATGAAGTAGCCCTCTTAGTGAACAAAAGAGTCCGAAAAGCAGTACTTGGGTGCAATCTCAAAAATGACAAAATGATCTAGGTTCATTTCCAAGGCAAACCATTCAAGATCAGAGTAATCCAAGTCTATGCCCCAACCACTCATGCCAAAGAAGCTGGCGGGTTCTATGAAGACCTGCTAGAACTAACACCAAAAAACAGATGTCCTATTGATCATCAGGGATTGGAATGCAAAAGTAGGAAGTCAAGAGATACTTGGAATAACAGGCAAGTTTGGGCTTGGAGTAAAAAATAAGGCAGGACAAAGTTTAACAGCGATTTGTCAAGAGAACATGCTGGTCATAGCAAATACTCTTTTCCCACAACCCAAGAGACAATTCTACATATGGACATCTCCACATGGTCAATACCAAAATCAGACTGATTATGTTATTTGCAGCTGAACATGGAAAAACTCTATTCAGTCCATAAAAACAAGATATGGAACTGACTGTGGATTCAGTCATGAGCTTCTTATTGCAAAATTCAGGCTTATATTGAAGAAATAGGGAAAAACCCTAGGCTATTCAAGTGTGATCTAAATCAAATCCCTTATGGCTATACAGTAGATATGATAAATAGGTTCAAGGGATTAGATCTGGTAGACAGAGTACCTGAAAAACTATGGACAGAGATTCACAACATTGTACAGGAGGCAGTGACCAAAACTGCCCAAAAGAAAAAGAAATGCAAGAAGGCAGAATGGTTGTCTGAGGACACTTTACAAATAGCTGAGGAAAAGAAGAGACACGAGAAGCGAGGAAGAAAGGGAAAGATATAACCAACCTGAATGCAGAGTTCCAGAGAATAGCAAGGAGAGATAATGATCAGTGCAAAGAAATAGAGGAAAACAATAGAATGGGAAAGACTAGACATCCCTTCAAGGAAGTTGGATATATTAAGGAAATATTTCATGAAGGATGGCATGATAAAGGACAGAAATGTAAGGACTTGTCAAGGCTGTGGTTTTTCCCGTGGTCATGTATGGATGTGAGAGTTGGACTGTGAAGAAAGCTGATCGCTGAAGAATTGATGCTTTTGAACTGTGGTGCAGGAGAAGACTCTTGAGAGTCCCTTGGACTACAAGGAGATCCAACTAGTCCATTCTAAAGGAGATCAGTCCTGGGTATTCATTGGAAGGACTGATGCTAAAGCTGAAACTGCAATACTTTGGCCACCTCATGCGATGAGTTGACTCACTGGAAAAGACTCTGGTGCTGGGAGGGATTGGGGGCAGGAGGAGAAGGGGACGACAGAGAATGAGATGGCTGGATGGCATCACCGACTCGATGGACATGAGTTTGAGTGAACTCCGGGATTTGGTGATGGACAGGGAGGACTGGCATGCTGTGATTCATGGGGTCGCAAAGAGTCGGACACGACTGAATGACCGAACTGAACTGAAGAGAAGCAGAGGAGATTAAGAAGAGGTGTCAAGAAGAACTATACAGAAAAGGTCTTAATGATTCAGATAATCGTGATGGTGTGGTCTCTCACCTAGAGACAGACATCCTGGAGTGTGAAAGCAAGTAGGCTTTAGGAAGCATCACTACAAACAAAGCCAGTGAAGGTGATGGAATTCCAGCTGAGCTATTTCAAATCCTAAAAGATGTTGCTGTGAAAGTGCTGCACTCAATATGCCAGCAAATTTGGAAAACTTAGCAGTGGCCACAGGACTAGAAAAAAGCAGTTTTCATTTCAATTCTAAAGGAAGGCAATGCCAAAGACTGCTCAAACCATCATACAGTTTTGCTCATTTCACATGCTAGCAAGGTTATGCTCAAAATCATTCAAGCTAGTCTTCAGCAGTATGTGAACCAAGAACTTCCAGATGTACAAGCTGGGTTTTTAAGAGGCAGTGGAACCAGAGATCAAATTGCCAAAATTCACTGGTTCAAGGAGAAAGCAAGAAAATTCCAAAAGACATATACTTCTGCTTCACTGACTACATTAAAGCCTTGGACTGTATGGATCACAACAAACTGTGAATAATTCTTAAAGAGATGGGAATACCAGACCACCTTACCTGTCTCCCCTAGAAACCCGTATGCAGGTCAGGAAGCAACAGTTAGAACTGGACATGTAACAATGGACTTGTTCCAAATTGGGAAAGTAGTACATAAAGGCTGTATATTGTCTCCTTACTTATTTAACTTATATGAAGAGCACATCATGCAAAATGGGAAGCTGGATGAAGCACAAGCCAGAATCAAGATTGCCTGGAGAAATATCAACAACCTCAGATATGTGGATGATACCACTCTAGTGGCAGAAAGTGAAGAGGAACTAAAGAGCCTCTTGATGAGGGTGAAAGAGGAAAGTGAAAAAACTGGCTTGAAACTCATCATTCAAAAAATAAAGATCATTGCAGCTGATCCGATCACTTCATGGAAATAGAAGCAGAAAAATTGAGAACAATGACAGAGTTTCTTTTCTTTGGGCTCCCAAATCACTGAAGATGTTGACTGCAGACATGAAATTAAAAGACACTTGCTCCTTGGAAGAAAAGCTATGACCTAGACAGCATGTTAAAAAGCAGAGACATAACTTTTTCAACAAAGGTTAATATAGTCAAAGCTATGATTTTCCAGTAGTCAAGTACAGATGTGAGAGTTTGACCATAAAGAAGGCTGACTGTGGAAGAATGGATGCCTTCAAACTGCAGTACTGGAAAGACTCTTGAGATTCCCTTGGACTGCAAGGAGATCAAGCTAGTCAATCCTGAAGGAAATCAACTCTGAATTATACATTAGAAGGGCTGTTGCTGAAGCTGCACCTGAATATTTTGGTCACCTGATGTGAAGAGCCGATTCATTAGAAAAGACTCTGATGCTGGGAAAGATTGAAGGCAAAAGGAGAAGGGAGCAGCAGAGAATGAGATGGTTGGACAGCATCACCAACTCAGTGGACATGAATCTGAGCAAACTCCAGGAGACAGTGGAGGACAGAGAAGCCCGGCGTTGTCCATGGGGTTGCAAAGAGTCAGAAATGACTTAGTGCCTGAACATCGACAACAACAACAGCAGAGGAAAAGATATTTTGTTCTCTGTTCTGGAAGACTATTCTTTTTTTTTTTTTAATTTTGGTGAGAAAAAATTGTCAAAGGCTCCAATGGGACAGAAAAGTACTGAATGAAGCCTTTGGTTCACGGGGAAAAGAAAAAGAAAAAAAAATTAAAGAAAGGTAGAGGGCTTCCCTCGTAGCTCAGTCGGTAAAGAGTCTGCTTGCAATGCAGGAGACCTGGGTTGGATTCCTGGGTTGGGAAGATCCCCTGGAGAAGGAAATGGCAACCCACTCCAGTACTCTTGCCTGGAGAATCCCATGGAGCCTGGCAGGCAACAGTCTATGGGGCCGCAAGAGTCGGACTCGACTGAGTGACTGAGCACTCACAGAGGACAATTAAGTGTTTTTTCTGACTTTGAGTTGCGTATATTCTTATTAATTTCTGACTATACTCTTTTTATTTTTTATATACTTGTTATTTATACCTTTTTTACTACCAAAAAAACCCATAATCAACTTGAGAGTGCTTTGTGTACTTCCTTTCTTTGGGGATTATTCTGAGTTGGGTCTCCACATCCAGATGTCTAACCAAATGGCCAATTATCTTCTTTAAAATGAGTTAGATTAATTGTAATAATTATTTGGGGTATGCTAAATTGAACATATTCTTTTTAAATTTGGCTAGATGACTTTTGAGTCTTCCCTGGTGGCTCGGTGGTAAAGACTTTGCCTGCAATGAAGGAGACCTGGGTTCAATCCCTGGGTCAGGAAGATCCCTTGGAGGAGGGCGTGGCAACCCACTCTAGTATTCTTGCTGGAGAATTCCATGGACAGAGGAGCCTGGTGGGCTGCAGTCCATGGGGTCACACAGAGTTGGACACAAATGAAGCAACTCAACAGCAGCAGGAGGAGATGAATTTTCCCCTAATTTGTATATTGTCAACACACCAAGGCTATCATATTTATAGTTCTAAATATTTCTACAAATTACGAAAAAGAACATCCAGTCTCACCTCAGGGTGCCCTACTTACTACTTCTTTCCAGCTAGAAAAATCCATTCTTTCAGCTGCTGTTTTGAGCCTGGTTTCTCTCTATTAAGGTACTTTACCCACAGTCCAAGATCTGAGCTAATGATCTCTGAGATGTTACCAAAACCTTTTTGGAATTCCAAGTACATAATGTCAATCTTTCCATGGTCACCATGGAAATTATATCCTAGAAAAACGCAGTCACTTATTTGAGTATGACCTATCCCTTATAAAACTAAATTGGCCATTTCTAATAAACTTCAGCTTTTAAAATTGTTCCCTTACTAAATCATTGGTGATTGTATTCATTAGTATTCTTACCATGACCAACAGTACAATTAATATGAAACCAAAGCAGAATATTAAGACAGCACTGGTCTAGTGGGAAAACCACTGGACTCAAAATCTTGGCACCTGGGATTAAAACAGACTTTGCCATTTGTTCTTTGACTTTGTTCAAGTCACATTACCTTCCTGACCCTCAGTTTCCTCAAATGTATTCAATAACACGGGGGTAATGACACCTACCTTAATAGGTCCGTGTTAAGATTTAATAAAATGACAAATAGCCCATGGAAGACACAAAATGCATGCTCAGTATTTGCAATTGTGTTTCAAATTTTTTTTTTTTTTTGCTACTGTGAGTGATTCATAATTAGGCAAAATACAATTAACATGGGTAAAGAAAATCAATAGATAACTTCTTAAAACTCAGTTTAACCACAACTTTTGAACCTTCTCGCCCACCAAAAATTTATCAGAGCTAGTATGTTGCTGTAATACAAAACAAAATTTTAATTTTCTTTTTTTTCTCTTTCAACATGTTTTTTCTTTGGAATTGACAGTGACTAGCAGATATTTAAAAACACGGAGATGAAGGATAGAGAATTCACTCCCCAGGGGAAGACCACGGTGAGTTCACACCCACAATCAACAAATGCTCCCAGGCCATTCAGGAAATGTTTTCTATTCTCTCGATTTTAGTTCATCTAGTCCTTGTCACTTCCACAGCTCTCTGAAACTTAAAAATATGATTTCAAGAATGTGTCAGGCTTTTTTGGTTGTTGAAGCTGTTGTAACCTACCATCTGATTTCTGAAAGGAGAAGCAAGAAAATATGTTTAGCATTGAAAATATTAAGGTCCTGATCTAAAAGAAAATTGATTATTTTATACCGACATGTATTTTATGTTATCTTTATCTCATTTCAAAGTGTTCAAGTAAAACCGTTATTACCAATCATGGCTCTTTGTATTGAGGTTTAACTGCCTTCATAGAAACAAAAATACTCATTTACATCAGTAAGTTCAGTTTTGTGATATGACAGAAGCTCAACAGATATTTGTGAAGTGGATATATTGATGAGTAGTTATGCAAAAGATACTGTAAAAATAATCTGAGATGCTAGTTTTGAAATTAAGTCATTCACTAAGCAAAGTTGACATTACAAATACTGGAAGTTGCCTATGAAGAGATAGGGTCATAAAAATATATGGCAGCAAATTTTTGCTGGGCAAAAGAGGAAAAAACAAAGATTTTAGTCATCTTACAAGACTAGAATAACAAATTGAAAATCAGAAACTTCAAACACATGATCACTTTTCCTCACAGAATATTTGCTGAGTTTCAGGGCTACATGAAATGCTGGTATATCAGAGTCTCAGAGAGACAGATGAAAACAAAATAGAGAGACAGAGATAGGCTATCTATCAACTCTCTCTGTATATATGATATGCATATGGATATCTATATCTGTCACATAATATACATCTATCTAAACAGACAATCTATAGATATATACATACATAAAGAAAATTGGAATTTATTTTAAAAAGGAGAGTCAGTTGAATCTTTTAGAGGTATTTTCTAATAAGGAAGAGGTCTTTCCATTTCAAAGACAGTATATCCTTATATTTGGTTGAACCCCACAAATCTTCAAAGTATTTTTAAATTGGCAAGATTAATCTTAAAATAGATAAATAATCATAGTAAGAAATCATGATGTACTTATGCCAATAGCCGATAGAATGAGCAACCAAAAAACTCAAAATGACATAAAAATTCTGAACTTAACAAGTTTATATTATTTGACAAATATGAAACACTACACCCCAAAATAACACTTTTCTAGGTATACATAATTAACAATGTTTTGGTGTAAAAATTGACCATATGTTAGGCCATTAAGCCAGAATTGATAAATTTTAAAGGACTGAAATTACTTAGAATTTCAAATGGATACTTTGACCACAGTGGAATCAAGAAAAAGTAACAACAAAACATGATTAGAAAAAGTTAACTACCAGGAGATTGAAAAAAATAAATTTATAAACAATCATGTATCAAAGAAGAAATCACATTGAAAATTAAATTATTTTGAACTGGATGATGATGAAGATATGATATATCAAACCTTGTGGCATGCAGCCATCTACGTAGAGGGAGGATAATTTATACCTCTAAATGGAGAAAATGAAGAAAGTCAGGAAATGAATTATTTAAACCTTCATCTCAAAAAATGAGTAAAGAGGAGTAAATGGAAATAAATAATAAAATGACAAATTTAAAAAAATCACATACATACAATAGAGAAAATCAGCAAAACCAAAAGTTAGTTTCTTAAAAAGATTTACAAAATTGATAAATTGCTGGCAAAACTTGTTAGGAAATAAAAACAAATGATTGGTATCAATATTGAAAAGGGCAACATGACTACAAATACTAGACATCAAACGATAGTAACAGGGTATTATAATAAACTTGACACTAATATATTTAGCAATTTGGATAAAATGTACAAACCTCTTAAATAAATATTACTTACTACAACTAAAAATAGAATTAAACTCTGAGCAGTCTAAAGATCTATTTAAAAATGAAATTTGCTATTAAAATTACAAGTCAGCTCTTTCATAAACATGAATGCAGAAACTTTCAAGCAAAATGTCAGAAAATTGAAACCAGTGATATATAAAAAGAATAATACAATATAGCTAATAGACTTTACTTTGGTTTTGGAAGGTTTTAACATTAGAAAAATCAACTAACATAATTCACTGTGTTAACAGGAGAAAAACATTAAAAAATCAAACCACTTCAATAGAACAAAAGAAAGCATTTGGCAAAATTCAATATCTATTCATGATGAAAATTCATAGCAAAGTAGAAATAGGAGAGAACTTTCTTAATCTGACATACAAAAATGTTATATTCAATGGTGAAATACTATCAGGAGTGCATATAGTAAGATTCAATTTATTAATATATAAAATACAAAACAAGAAAAGTTAACCTATCTGTGTTAGAATCCAGGATAGTAGATTGCCTTCTCCAGGAAGGGAGCAACAGGAGGACTGGTGGGGCGCTGATAATGTCTGGTTCTTGATCTGTTGTGGGTATATAGTTATATTCACTTTTGAAAATTTATTGATCACTTATTTAAAATTTATATGTATAAATGCGCAAGTTTCAATAAAAAGTTGATTTAAAAATATTCAGATGGAAATTAAAAAAAAAAAAACCCAACAAGTATTTCAAATAGGTGGCATTCTCTTATGAGATAGCAGTTGGATTTCTCAATGCTCAGGGCAGTTGTTTGCCATCATGTTGGTCCAGCCATGGCAAGGGATGAATGATGAACATATTGAGATCTATTTAGAGAAGTTGAGCTCCTTGGACAATGGGAAACCATCCAGGCCTTTCATCAGTTTCCTTATAGTTAAGTGAACTTTTCCTTCATCCTTTCCAGTCATCAGATAATACAGTTCTATTTCAGGAAACTTTCCTACTGCATGCAACTGTCCTGTTACTCTCCAAAGGAAAGGACCAGTGAACTATCACAGATCTGTTTCTCATTGTCCTGCCCCTGATGGGGTGGGAGGACAACATTAAAAACAAAAAAATCCAAAGCCTCTTGAAGAACTCAAACCAGGTAGGAGCTGAAAGTAACAATAGCCTCAAGGGTCCTCTGGTCAAAAAAACATTCTCAGGAACTTCCAGTCCAAGAGCAGTAGCTTATGCCTGAGGCATGGAGTCTTGAAGCTGGTATTCAAGGAATATTCTCCAAACAACTTGCACATCTTCTGTCTAGACCTAAGCACAGAGTCCCTTTCCAATGTCATTGCATTCTAACATCTGTTCAGGAGCTCCTGCAGACTTGCTAGTGGTCAGGTAAAGTGCTGGCATGTTTGCAATAGGTGTTGTTGACTCCTTATTTTCTTAGGATGGAAATCCAGTCAGCCAGCTTTAGCAAGACAAATGCTGTGGCTTTTGTCCCTTTTCTTAGCAGGCAACATGATTTCAATAAGCTAACTTCCCATTTCTCCAAGAAGTTCTCTTTAACTTACTGTAATTCACAGCCCTTTTTACCTTCTCTGAACTCTGAAAGCATATACGAATGAGGTTCAGCTTAGACAATGGCTGTTTTCACCCTCACACACACACACACACAGCTTGGAACCCAGCATTCTCTACAGATGTAACATTTGTGTAGTACTTAGTTTCTCAGGATGGCCCACAAGGCCTGCATGATGTAAGTGCAACCAGTAGCTTTGTATTTGTGGTCTGCTTAAAACCTCTGTCTTTTTAGTGTGACATTTAGCAGGAGACACAAGCCTTTAGAGTTCTGTCTTGACCTCATAGAGCCCCATCTGTCCTTGGAGACAGAGGATGATCTTCTCCCTGACCTGCTCTAAACTGCTTACTGTTACTGACAATCCCAGAGCCAGGCTCCTCCCTAGTTCTCTGACATTTTTGCTCACTCCATTCTTTCCCTCTTTGATTACTGTTCAACCACACTGACCTTTTATCTCTTCTCAAATATACCAAAGATGTTCTTGTCTCCACCCTTTGTACTTGCTCTTCCCTCCTCCTGGAATGTTGCCTCCTAAGACTTTCATTTGACTGTCTTCAGTTCAGTTCAGTTCAGTTCAGTCGCTCAGTCGTGTCCGACTCTCTGCGACCCCATGAATCAGAGCACGCCAGGCCCCCCTGTCCATCACCAACTCCTGGAGTTCACTCAAACTCATGTCCATCGAGTCGGTGATGCCATCCAGCCATCTCATTCTCTGTCGTCCCCGTCTCCTCCCACCCCCAATCCCTCCTAGCATCAGACTCTTTTCCAGTGAGTCAACTCTTCGCATGAGGTGGCCAAAGTATTGGAGCTTCAGCTTTAGCATCAGTCCTTCCAATGAACACCCAGGATTGATCTCCTTTAGGAGGGACTGGTTGGATCTCCTTGCAGTCCAAGGGACTCTTGCTACAGTCCATGGGGTTGCAAACAGTCAGACACAATTATGCTTAACACATGCATGCACCCCTTCTTATTATTTAAATGTCAGCTTAAGCATTATCTCCTTAGAAAGACTTTCCTGACCACCCAATAAATCTGAAAGTCATTCTCTAGCCTTTCCCTAGTTTAAATAACTTATTCCTATTGCTTTTGGTATATGTACCCTCACTTTATTGCACAGTGCCTGACATACAACTGTAAGTTCCATCTGCTTCTTTGAGAAGCAGAGGCTAAGGATTAGACACCCAAGCAACTTATTAGTGGAAACACCTATGAAGGACAACACAGAGGAAGCTGAGAGAAGGCTGGAAGAGGTTTTAGACTGTGACACGGGTCTGACAGGAGGCTAGTGAAAGGAGAGAGGGAAGGAAGGGAAGTTGGGTAGGAAGAGCCTCAGACCACAATGCAGTTCTGAGCATGTTTGGGCCAGACTGAAGGTGGGGCCCACACAAAGGGTGCTCCCTGGAGAAATCCCATATTGGGCAGGAATGGCCTCGGTCCAGAACCCCCAACAAGCTCAGACCGTGGCAGAAACTGGTCTTTGGGAGGTTGGATCCACAGTGAATCCAAAGGCACAGTATGTATGGCTGTCATCCACCAAGGTCCCCAGGAAGGTTCCCTGGAGAGAGGGCTGAGTGGTGGACTTCTGAGGCCTCCCCATCAGTTTACAGATATTTGTTGACAAATGAAACCGTAGATAAATACATGGATGAATCTCTGAAGTCCACACTGGAGGCACCTTCATGACCTAACTGAACAAACTGTCGAGTTCTTCAACTGGTCTCCCGCAGGACTGGCTCTTTCTTATCATCACTTCTACAGACAGGACACGCATGCATGTTGTGTGTAGGTCAGGGGTCATGCCTGTGCTTGATATCTCACAATGAAGACCTTTAATTGATCCATAAATTAAATTTTTTAAAGCTATTGTTAGTATTCTTATTTTCTCTAACCTGCTTACAATACTAATCATTTTCCTGTTTCAGCCACAGTTCTTAGCAGCATGCTAGGCACAGTGAAGTTCTAAAGTAAAGATCTCAACCTCAAAAGCCTACTGAGCCAGGCATGCTATGGAGTTAAGTGAAGAAGGTCTGGCGGGGAGTGGTAGGGACTGATGAGTGGAGTGTGCTTGGCCCAACCAGATGGGATGACTGCTACAGAGGGGCAGCCAATTATTGCCAGGTGGGTATGCAGACTCTGGGCTACCAAATCAGATGATGCCAGAAATCTGGATTTTTTTTACATGACATCTCCTGATTTTTCAAATGTTGGGAACTAATTAAATATTTCTTAAACACTCTGCAGGCCAACACTAGCCTGGCCAAGCAAAACATGCCTATGAGATGATTTGGCCACCAGTAGTCTCTATTCTAGACCTCAGTTGACAGACAACATTTCTAGATCTTTAAAAGTCATCGTTTTCTTTAAAAAGTTTCGTGGCAGTTATTCTTGGAAATCTTTTCAGAACCAGCCAATGACTCGCATTTATGTCACTGCCCAGTATTTTGGGTCCAGAGAGCGTGGAAGAGAATTGACCATAAATGTCTGAGTCACAAAGGCCATGGAACTCCTGGGGCTGGGGGAAAATCCTCCATGAAATACAAGGTGACAGACATCACATTGCCAGTGTGTGAGCCAGTTTGCCAGAAGAGCAAGGCTAAAGATAAACAGATGGATCTCACTCCCTGCCCACAAGGAGCACAGAGTGGCCTCAGAGGAGGGAATTCTAAGGCAAGTTTCACTTTCTACATATGTTATGACCAAAAGCTAGAAAATCTAACTGTTTTTGGTAGTAAGCCACATGATTAGAAATTCCAAAAGGTAAAAGGTAATAAAAAGAACAGTAAAACTCATTAGCTGTTCAAAACGGTGGTGGTGGATTAGTCACTAAGTTGTGTCCGACTTTTGCAAGCCTATGGACAGAGCCTGCCAGACTCTTCTGTCCATGGGTATTCTCCAGTCAAGAATACTGGAGTGGGTTGCCATGCCTTCTATAAGGGGATCTTCCCGACCCAAGGATCGAATCCTGTTCTCCCACAATGCATGAGGATTCAAATCCTGATACCCAATATAATGATCATTTTCAACAGTCAGTCAGGATGCACTCCAGGTTTCCGGTATCGATGGTGACTCTTTTTGGGTTATCCGAAGAATGAAGAAATCACAGATTTTCATAAACCCAGAGGAACTGAAACATTTGCCAGAGTTTGACATGTCATAGAAATGTAAGTTCTTGGATTCACATGCTTATCCACAAACTTGTCAGAGGGTACTGCTGTGCTCTCAGATTTCCAAAAGGCTGCTGGGGGAAAATTTTCCCCCATCCCCCTCTTTCAGAGGAAATCTTTGCTCCTTTTCCCCCAGCCCCCTCTTTCAGAGGAAATCTTTGCTCCTTAAAATTGTGACTCTAATCCAACAATGCTGACAATCTGTTTCTGCAGTTGCAACACTGTTTTCATTGATAATTCTAAAATGCTTCGACAGTCGGAAAAGGGTGCTGGAAGGACTGCCCAATAGAAATCTACTACATTGGAGAGACGCCCGGCTCCCGGCGGCGCAGACGCGAGAGACGCCCGGCTCCCGGCGGCGCAGACGCGAGAGACGCCCGGCTCCCGGCGCAACCGACCACGTGCAGAATCGTGGCTGAGAGGAGCTGCCCCGCGCCCAGGGTTGGGGCGGTGGCCGAGAGGAGCTTTACCACGTCCAGGAGGTGGTGGCTGCTTGGGCACCGGAGGGCCGAGAGGAGCTGATCCACATTCAAAGCAGGAGGGGCGGCCTTGAGGAGATAACCCTCGTCCAAGGTAGGGTACAGCGGCTGCGCCTTGCTGGAGCGGCTGGGAAGGGATACTCCACGACCAGGTGGAATATAGGAATCCAGTGTTCTGGGGAGGAAGGAACAAGACGGCGAGACCACTTTCTTCCCCACAAATTCATCAAAAGAACATTTGAACGTGGAGTAAAGTCCACAAAACCACTTCTGAATACTGGCAGAGGACATCAGGCTCCCAGAAAAGCAGCCCATTGTCTTCTAAAGGAAAGAGAAGAAATCCAGCTCCACCTACCAGAACACTGACACATGCTTCCCTAACCAGGGAACCCGGACAAGTCACCTGTCCAACCCCACACACAGCGAAGAAACTACATAATAAAGAGAACTCCACAAACTGCAAGAAGAGGGAAAGGACACCCCAAGCAAAGCAATATAAGCAAGATGAAGAGGCAGAGAAATACCCAGCAAGTAAAGGAACAAGATAATTGCCCACCAACACAAACAAAAGAAGAAGATATAGGGAATCTACCTGATAAAGAATTTCGAATTTTGATGGTGAAAATGATTCAAAATCTTGAAAGCAAAATGGAGTTACAGATAAATAACCTGGAGAAAAGGATTGAGAAGATGGAAGAAAGATTTAATAAGGACTTAGAAGAAATAAAAAAGAGTCAATATACAATGAATAATGCAATAGATGAGATCAGAAACACTCTGGAGGGAACAAACAGTAGAATAACAGAGGCAGAAGACAGGATAAGCGAACTAGAAGATAGAATTGTAGAAATAAATGAAACAGAGAGGAAAAAAGAAAAACGAATTAAAAGAAATGAGGACAATATTAGAGACCTCTGGGACAATGTTAAACGCTCCAACATTCGAATCATAGGAGTCCCAGAAGAAGAAGACAAAAAGAAAGACCATGAGAGAATACTTGAGGAGATAATAGTTGAAAACTTCCCTAAAATAGGGAAAGAAATAATCACCCAAGTCCAAGAAATCCAGAGAGTCCCCAACAGGATAAACCCAAGGCGAAATACTCCAAGACACATATTAATCAAATTAACAAAGATCAAACACAAAGAACAAATATTAAAAGCAGCAAGGGAAAAGCAGCAAATAACACTCAAGGGGATTCCCATAAGGATAACAGCTGATCTTTCAACAGAAACTCTTCAGGCCAGAAGGGAGTGGCAAGATATACTTAAAGTGATGAAAGAAAATAACCTACAGCCCAGATTACTATACCCAGCAAGGATCTCATTCAAATATGAAGGAGAAATCAAAAGCTTTACAGACAAGCAAAAGCTGAGGGAATTCAGCATCACCAAACCAGCTCTCCAACAAATGCTAAAGGATCTTCTATAGACAGGAATCACAGAAAAAGTGTATAAACTTGAACCCAAAGCAATAAAGAAAATGGCTACGGGATCGTACTTTTCAATAATTACCTTAAACGTAAATGGGTTGAATGCCCCAACCAAAAGACAAAGGCTGGCTGAATGGATACAAAAACAAAACCCCCATATATGTTGTCTGCAAGAGACCCACCTCAAAACGAGGGATGCATACAGACTGAAAGTGAAGGGCTGGAAAAAGATAGTCCATGCAAATAGAGACCAAAAGAAAGCAGGAGTAGCAATACTCATATCAGATAAAATAGACTTTAAAACAAAGGCTGTGAAACGAGACAAAGAAGGAAACTACATAATGATCAAAGGATCAATCCAAGAAGAAGATATAACAATTATAAATATTTATGCACCTAACATAGGAGCACCGCAATATGTAAGACAATTACTAACAAGTATGAAAGGGGAAATTAACAATAACACAATAATAGTGGGAGATTTTAACACCCCACTTACATCTATGGATAGATCAACTAAACAGAAAATTAACAAGGAAACACAATCTTTAAATGATATAATAGAACAGTTAGACCTAATAGATATCTATAGGACATTTCACCCCAAAACAATGAATTTCACCTTTTTCTCAAGCGCACACGGAACCTTTTCCAGGATAGATCACATCCTGGGACATAAATCTAGCCTAGGTAAATTCAAAAAAATTGAAATCATTCCAAGCATCTTTTCTGACCACAATGCAGTAAGATTAGATCTCAATTACAGGAGAATAACTATTAAAAGTGCCAACATATGGAGACTGAACAACACGCTGCTGAATAATGAACAAATCATAGAAGAAATCAAAAGAGACATCAAAATATGCATAGAAATGAATGAAAATGAAAATACAACAACCCAAAACCTCTGGGACACTGTAAAAGCAGTGCTAAGGGGGAAGTTCATAGCAATACAGGCACACCTCAAGAAACAAGAAAAAAGTCAACTAAATAACCTAACTCTACATCTAAAGCAACTAGAAAAGGAAGAAATGAAGAACCCCAGGGTCAGTAGAAGGAAAGAAATCATAAAAATTAGGGCAGAGATAAATGCAAAAGAAACAAAAGAGACCATAGCAAAAATCAACAAAGCCAAAAGCTGGTTCTTTGAGAAGGTGAATAAAATTGACAAACCACTAGCCAGACTCATCAAGAAACAAAGGGAGAAGAACCAAATCAATAAAATTAGAAATGAAAATGGAGAGATCACAACTGACAACACAGAAATACAAAGGATTATTAGAGAATACTATCAGCAATTATATGGCAATAAAATGAATAACCTGGAAGAAATGGACAAATTCCTAGAAAAGTACAACTTTCCAAAACTGAACCAGGAAGAAATAGAAAATCTGAACAAACCCATCACAAGCACGGAAATTGAAACTGTAATCAAAAATCTCCCAGCAAACAAAAGCCCAGGTCCAGACGGCTTCACAGCTGAATTCTACCAAAAATTTAGAGAAGAGCTAACATCTATTCTACTCAAACTCTTCCAGAAAATAGCTGAGGAAGGGAAACTTCCAAACTCATTCTATGAGGCCACCATCACCCTAATCCCAAAACCTGGTAAAGACCCCACAAAAAAAGAAAACTATAGGCCAATATCACTGATGAACATAGATGCAAAAATCCTTAACAAAATTCTAGCAATCAGAATCCAACAACACATTAAGAAGATCATACATCATGACCAAGTGGGCTTTATCCCAGGAATGCAAGGATTCTTCAATATCCGCAAATCAATCAACGTAATACACCACATTAACAAACTGAAAAATAAAAATCATATGATTATCTCAATAGATGCAGAGAAAGCCTTCGACAAAATTCAACATCCATTTATGATAAAAACCCTCCAGAAAGTGGGAATTGAAGGGACATACCTCAACATAATAAAAGCTATATATGACAAACCCACAGCAAACATTATCCTCAATGGTGAAAAACTGAAAGCATTTCCCCTAAAGTCAGGAACAAGACAAGGGTGCCCACTCTCACCACTACTATTCAACATAGTTCTGGAAGTTTTGGCCACAGCAATCAGAGCAGAAAAAGACATAAAAGGAATACAAATTGGAAAAGAAGAAGTAAAGCTTTCACTGTTCGCTGATGACATGATCCTCTACACAGAAAACCCTAAAGACTCTACCAGAAAACTACTAGAGCTAATCAATGATTACAGTAAAGTTGCAGGATATAAAATCAACACACAGAAATCCCTTGCATTCCTATACACTAATAATGAGAAAATAGAAAGAGAAATTAAGGAAACTATTCCATTCACTGTTGCAACGAAAACAATTAAATACTTAGGAATATATCTACCTAAGGAAACAAAAGACTTGTACATAGAAAACTATAAAACACTAGTGAAAGTAATCAAAGAGGACACTAATAGATGGAGAAATATACCGTGTTCGTGGATTGGAAGAATAAATATTGTAAAAATGAGTATACTACCCAAAGTAATTTATACATTCAATGCAATCCCTATCAAGCTACCAACAATATTTTTCACAGAACTAGAACAAATAATCTCACAATTTGTATGGAAATACAAAAAACCTCGAATAGCTAAAGCAATTTTGAGGAAGAAGAATGGAACTGGGGGAATTAATCTGCCAGACTTCAGGCTCTATTACAAAGCCACAGTCATCAAGACAGTATGGTACTGGCATAAAGACAGAAATATAGATCAATGGAACAAAATAGAAAGCCCAGAGATAAACCCACGCTCCTATGGACACCTTATCTTCGACAAAGGAGGCAAGAATATAAAATGGAGAAAAGACAGTCTCTTTAACAAGTGGTGCTGGGAAAACTGGTCAGCCACTTGTAAAAGAATGAAACTAGAACACTTCCTAACACCATACACCAAAATAAACTCAAAATGGATTAAAGATCTAAATGTAAGACCAGAAACTATAAAACTCCTAGAGGAGAACGTAGGCAAAACACTCTCCGACATAAATCACAGCAGGATCCTCCAAGACCCACCTCCCAGAATATTGGAAATAAAAGCAAAAATAAACAAATGGGACCTAATTAAAATCAAAAGCTTCTGCACAGCAAAGGAAACTCTAAGCAAGGTGAAAAGACAGCCTTCAGAATGGGAGAAAATAATAGCAAATGAAGCAACTGATAAAGGATTAATCTCCAAATTATACAAGCAGCTCCTGCAGCTTAATTCCAGAAAACTAAGTGACCCAATCAAAAAATGGGCCAAAGAACTAAACAGACATTTCTCCAAAGAAGACATAAAGATGGCTAACAAACACATGAAAAAATGCTCAACATCCCTCATCATCAGAGAAATGCAAATCAAAACCACAATGAGATACCATTTCACACCAGTCAGAATGGCTGCTATCCAAAAGTCTACATGCAATAAATGCTGGAGAGGGTGTGGAGAGAAGGGAACCCTCTTACACTGTTGGTGGGAATGCAAACTAGTACAGCCACTATGGAGAACAGTGTGGAGATTCCTCAGAAAACTGGAAATAGAACTGCCATATGATCCAGCGATCGCACTCCTGGGCATACACACCGAGGAAACCAGAATTGAAAGAGACACATGTACTCCAATGTTCATTGCAGCACTGTTTATAATAGCCAGGACATGGAAGCAAACTAGATGTCCATCTGCAGACGAATGGATAAGAAAGCTTTGGTACATATACACAATGGAGTATTTCTCAGCCATCAAAAAGAATGCATTTGAATCAGTTTTAATGAGGTGGATGAAATTGGAGCCAATTATACAGAGTGAAGTAAGCCAGAAAGAAGAACATCAATACCGTATATTAACGCATATATATGGAATTTAGAAAAATGGTAACCTGAACCCTGTATAAGAGACTGCAAAAGAGACATAGGCATTTAGAACAGTCTTTGGGACTCTGTGGGAGAGGGTGAAGGTGGAATGATTGGGGAGAATGGAATTGTAGCATGTATATTATCATAAGTGACCAGTCCAGGTTCGACGCATAATTTTTCCTCTGTTCATTTCTTTGCATTTGTGCTTTTTTAATAAAAATACTTTTAACTGTAAAGAAAAAAAAAAAAAAAAAAGAAAGTGTGAGTCATCTAGTTTGGTGGAAAATTTTGCCTGCATAACAGCCAGAAGAATTTTGAAAAACTATATACCCCTTCACATGATGTTAAGTGGCCACCAAAAAAATTTTGTCATAAGTTGAAATAGTTGTAAAGGGTGTAATTTCCAGATCAATAAATACTGAAGTTTTAAAAATTATAAAAAAAAAATAAAATGCTTCACATTATTTTTTAATTTTATTGCATAATGATTGCCTTCTTTAAAAGTTATCTGTCCAGTTTTAACATAAATAAGCAAACTTCGGAAAGTACAGTGATGCTCATTGCTTTTTCTCTCTCTCTCGACATTTCACATTCAATGTACTTTCGTGTTTTGTCATAACTGTGAGAAAGCACCACCGTGTAAACAAGCACTTTGACAAATTGGGTTTCTCGGTCCTTCGTTCCCAAAAGTCTTTGATGTGAGGAAGCAGCTCAGTAAATGTCGTCATCCAGTTTCCCCGTCTGATGGCATAAAAATAAATGGTATCTGCCACATGCTGGTTTAACTGCTCCCAAATATCTCATAAACTGGTGGCGTCTGCGGGGGCTGGCTTGGAGAACACTCGCAACTGGGATCACTTGCTGCATCACATCACGCAGTGGACTTGCCCACAGAGGTCCTGGTCCCAGCCTCGCGGGATGAGGCAGTGGTGGCCTGTGCTATTGACTGCAGTGAAGGGTCAAGCTGCCTCCTCTCCCTTTTCTCCACGATGGTGCCCCAGGTGGCAAGTGAACCCATCTTTTCCACGTGTAGACCAAACTCCTCCAACTCATGATGGGCATGCAGTTAGGGCTCAATAGCTGGAATAAGTCAGATAATTACACATGCGTATATCCATACGTATAAGGATCTGTACCCATGCCATCGCGAGATGTAGCACTCCCATAGCCTAGTCCAGAAGACTGTCCTCCGACCTAAACTTCTACTCTCTTTTCAAAAATTTATTTATTTTAATTGGAGGCTAATTGCTTTACAGTATTGTAGTGCTTTTTGCCATACATTGGCATGAATCAGCCATGGGTGTACATGTGTCCCCCATCCTGAAGCCCCTCCCACCTGCCTCCCCATCCCATCCTTCAGGGTCCTTGTGTTCATTCTACAAATATTTAGTGCAAACATACCATGCCCAAATGCCTAAATTCACCTGTTACTTGTTGAGTCTTTCATGGGCAACCTCAATCTCTTTCCAACACTGTACAAATAGGGCAGAAGGGCTTCTTTTCAAATGGTCTTGGCAGAAGGTGAGAAAGCAGTTAACCTCTCTAGATGAATCCCCTGCTAAGGCATCAGTTTACTCACTTCTGTGTACTGTAATTGAGGCTGCTGCCAAGTGCAGTGTTCTTTCTGGAAAAAAAATAATAATAATCCTAGCTTCAAATCCTCTACATAATCATATTCTACTTCACTTGGCAAAACTCTTTACCCCCTTTGATTGAGACTTCAATTGCTCTCTTTTAAACTCTCACATAGTAAAACTTGCATATTTCTAAATCCTTCTTGAAATATTATATTTACTGTATATGTTCTACCATGGGTAGTATTTTATAATCCTTGACCAAAATGCTTTGAGGCCTGCCACATTTAGCTCTCTGCAATCTCCCTCTCGGTCCACATCTGCTCACTGCTAGACAGCTTGCCTTTGCTGTAACTTTGTTAGACATGACAAGTTATTATCGTATTTGCTATTTTCTGCCATTTGCAATTGTCCTCTTTTAAGGCATGCTGTCTCCTTAGACCACTTTCAAGTATGTACAGGACGTGAAAAGAAATGACTGGAAAAAAAAAAAACAACTGCTGAAATGCGAGGCCTGGTTGTGGTTTTAAGTGAAACATCTGGGCTCATTCAAATCATCCTCCCTTCTGATGTGACTTTCTCTGCATGACTGAGAAAGGCAGGGCACTGGCCAGGTAGCCTCTCCAAGGAGTTCCTGGAACGGGGGATTTGTCCTCCAGGGATTACATTTCTCGACTCCTCAAACTCTTGGGCCAAAATAGGTGCACTTCATGTTTTCCCTTCAACTTGTCATGGTCTTTAGATAGCTTGATGAGAAGAATCTCTGGAACTTCCTTTGACAGGAAGTCCATAGAGGCTCACTCAGGGGCACAGACACAGTAAAGACTCCTGGGGAGACCTGGCCATCATCTGTAAAACTGTGAGAGGGGCAGGCTTGTTCAGGCTGACTGCAGAGTGTGGGCCAGAGTCTAAGAAGGAAGAAGCAGACTTCACTGTGTCAGCATCATTAACTGCTCCTGTTTCAGGCCTCAGCTGAAAGAACACTTTCTTGAAGAGGCTTTCTCTACTGCCCCAGCTACGGAGGCTCCCCTTCCCTTGATAATCATGTCACCCTGCTTATCTCCTCCAAACAGTTATAAGCCAGTGAGGTTTTTCTTGTTTATTTACCTACTGATTTTATTTTCTCTTGTTTTCTTCAGTGGAAAATAAACTCCAAAGACAACAAGGCAGTCTGTCTCTTTTGTTTGCCCACTCATCACCAGAACAGGGCTGGCTACACAATCTGCGGAGCCTGGTGCAAAATGAGTGTGTTGAGCGCTTTGTTCAAAGAGCAGAAACGGAATACTGTTGAAAGCAGTAAAGTATAAAATGTTTTCCTTTCTTGAGTGATCATGCAACTTGCTACTGAGCCTTTTATTTGCTAATTTAATGACATCCTAAGTAAAGAAAAAGTTGACATTGTAAATTATTAGTACAGATTTTACAGTTCATCTTTGAATTATACAATGCCAGCTTTAAATGCAAATACAAGAGCATTTGACTCATAGGCAAATCATGAAAATTATATGATTCGTATTTCATAGCTTATACTTGTCATGTGTGTCATTCTTAGCAGAACAGGGGAAACGCCGCACAAAACTAACTCCCAGTTTGTTTCCCCTCTTGATGCGTCCCACCAAAGCTCTCCACCTGCAGCCTACTAATGAGGAAGGACTGAAAGGAAAAGAAGTCTACGTTGCCCTATCTTTCCTTTGACGGCATCATTTCAGCATGAAGTAGTTGGCTGATCCAGGGAAAGAGCACGGATAAGAAAGAATGTGAACGGGTTCCTTGGTCCTTGTTCTGCTTCAAAGGACAAATGGAAAGCACGGCCTCTAGGATGTCAGCATCTCCCTCACCCCCACCTTACTTAGTAGCAGCAGTAACATACTGTCCTTCTACTTGCTTTGAGTCTGCTTGAATGCCCATGTATTGTGGGCCACTCAAATTGTGTGCCCGTGGGGTGTTCCAAATGCTGTATGTGAATGGGAAAGCAAAGTTCTCCGGGCATCTCTTCTACTCAGTGCCCATGCTCCATCATTCCACTGGACTTCACTTCCAAAACATAAGCTCAGTGAAAATATTCAGGATTACAAGACAGCCACAGCTGTGCATTAAATCTAATGTGGGGGTCATTTGGTTGCATGTGTCTGTTCCCATGAAGCCAGCCCTGATCTACTTCCTACTGCATGTGAACATGCTGAGCACAGAGAAGAGTATCAGTTCCTATTCAACAGAGGAATGATCAATTCAGAGCTGACCGTCTGCAGAAATAAGGAACCGCATGGCCCAGATAAGAAAAAGGGAGAGAGAATGACTCCAGGTCTAGCTCCTGATAGTGTTTCTATTCCTAAGTCTAGTTCTGCCTCTTGCCCTTGAGATCCATGAACTTTTTGTGCCTCCTCATAATAAATCTCCCCTGGTATATCTAGTTGAGAGAGTTCTAAGGTTTTTGCAACTGCCCAACAGATGCTTTGTGTGCCCTGATCCATCCATCCCCAACACACTCTCCTGCTATACAATACTCTCTACATGCCATGGTCTTTCACACTTTCATGCTTTTGACCACAGAAATGTTCTTCTTGGTATGGGTACACTCTCTCTTTTCTAACAGACCAACTGCCCTTCCCTCTGGAAGACCAGTTCCTGGGTGGCACCTTCTCCCGTTCTCACTGGAGACAGCTGTTTGAGCGTCATTGTGGTGAGAAGGACTGTCGACATTTTCTGTCCCTGAGATCTCCTCCTGGGCAGAGTGAAGACTTGTTCCATGTTTCTCTCAGCAGGAGCCTAATCAAGCGTCTGGTCCCTGGCAAATGCTCCCTGCCTGTTGCATGATAGCTAGTTGTTGACTCCAGATTACCCTAAGTGGTTAGGTCTGGGAAATGTGTTAGAACTACTTTCAGGATACCTCAGTTACAAGTTGGTGTCCACTTCCCAGTTCTTAGTGCTCTTGTTCAAAGATGGCTCTTCACTGAAAATCTTCTAGGAGGTTGTGGGAATTATGCAAGGCCATGGTAGTAAAAGGGGGTGTGGACAATAAAAAGAGGCTATTGAAGTGGGCCTGGAGTTAAGCCATTCAAGGGACTGTCTGGGCTCAGCTGTGCCTGGGGTACTTTTGAAGCAAGCTATTTATGACCACAGGTCACTGACTATGACACCCACATTCATTCCTGAAAGCTATGACTCAGTTTAAGTCCTACATATGCACAGGAGCAAGAATCTGAGGGGGGCGGTATATCTATCTACTGCAAATGTCATTCACAAAAATCCCCAGACTGTCTCCTAAGCAGCCTGCCTTGCTCTTCTTGTCTGGTCTGATCCCACTGGGAAGCAGTCCAGGCTGTTAAATAGTTTTTACTGAATATGGCTGTCGACCTCCTTTGGCATGGCGTTTGGGAGGAGTCTCAGTGAGACATTGTTAATTATTTATTTCTCATCTCAACTGAGAATTACTATAGAAATCAATCCTGCTTTCATCCAGAACGCAGAGTTGTTAAACTATATCTGAAATAGAATCAGTATTACCCTGATTTCTGCCAAAAAGCTGACCCTTACAAGATGGGATACTTAATGAACATATGGGACACTTGTCAAGGTTTCGTTCTATTTGCTGCATGGAATAGAACATTAGATCATGTAACAACTAGGAAAAGTTTCCACACAAGTAGGAAAGGCAAGAGATGAAAATCCTACATGAGACAGAAACAAGCCCAGAAATTTCTCTCTTCTTTGCACACATGAAGTGATCCCTTACTGAACAAGACAGGAAGATGAAAAACTCACTTTCATTCAAATGACCGGTGAAAGTGCCTCTAAAGCTGTAAGGTCCAGATGAGAAAAAAAGGGAATAGAACGTCATGTATCCTGACCCCTGCTATGCAGTACAGTGGGGGAATCAGTCTCATTCTGTTTAATTCCATGATCTAATTGTGAGTATAAAAATTATTACCCAGGTCGTGAGCCAGTCTAATCACTGGCTCATCTTTCATTAGCTCTGGGCATGTAGCTATCCTCATACCACTCTGTCTCTGACTGAACAAGTCTGTGTTAAATAATGGTTAAACCTTCCACTGTTCCCCCAAAAGGCTGAGCAGCAGCTGGCTGTAGGTCATTCGCCAACACCAGCATTCATGTGAAGTCCACTAATTGGGCACACATCTCCTGAGTACACAAACAAGCCCATACCAAAGAGGTGGCGGTGCCTCCCGACACCTTAAGAACATGCAATAATTTCATTGCTTTTTAAAAAAGTAAGGAAAAAAAAGACTTGGCAGCAGGCAAGATTGCTTTTCAAGGGGAAACTCTTTTCCCAGGGTGCACAGTGCAGACAAAACTTACTGCATCCCTTCTGAAAATGTGTCTGGAGCAGTCTTCCAAGATGATTAATAGAGCAAGTATTTTTCACAAGGGTCTGACCTTTGAGAGGAGCACAAGCAGACAAAAGGCACTATTGGCCTGAGCAGGGTGGAGAGCGGCAGGCTCCCAGGACACCCACGGACACACACGCACCTCTCATCTGGGCCCGTGACACACTATGGTGTCCCTAGGGGGGATCCCCCTGGACCAAAATGCCTTTGAAAGATTTTTTTTAAGTAATTATAAAGATCTTTACCTGAGGAAGATTGTCTTTCAAGTGTTGGGACAGCTGGTTGGTGTATTGCAAGTTCAGAAACTGTAAAGACAAACAAATGGAGTCAGAAGATTGTCGCACCAAGCTTTCAGCTCAGAGCCATGGACCACAAGTTTAGAAACAAGTCCTCAAAGAAAATGTATAGGTATCACCGCAGAAGGGAGCAAAGGAGGGCAGAGAATTTGGGGAAAGGAAATCAATATTTTTGAGGACCTATTTCTTAATCTTTACAACAATTCTGTAAGACAGTATTCATGTTCCCATCGCATGTGCAGGTACTCAGTTGTGTCCAACTCTTTGTGACCCCAGGGGCGACAGCCTGCCAGGGTCCTCTGTCCATGGGAATTTTTCAGGCAAGAGTACTGGAGTGGGTTATTGTGTTCTCCTCTAGGGCAACTTCCCAATCCAGGGATTGAACCCGTGTCTTCTGAATTTCCTGTAGTGCAGGCAGATTCTTTACCTGCTGAACCACTGGGGAAGCCCAGACAGGCAAACTGAACTTGAAGAATATGGAAAGGTCCTGTTGGTAGGAAGAAGTGGCAAACCTGGAGAGTCAGGCCCAGCTGGGTGTCCTGACAACTCTCATTCTTTTTCCACTATCCCAAGCTTTCTCAAGCTGAGGGCGGAAGGGTTAAACAGATAGGTCTTGGTGAAAATTTACCTGCTTACAAAGAAAGCCCATTTCTGAGTCCACCAGTATGGCATAGGAAGGGTCTCTGCTGAGTTGGTAGGTTTAAGCAATGCTGAACTTTCTTGCGCATGCGTGCTAAGTCGCTTCAGTCCTGTCCGACACTTTGCGATGCTATGGACTGCAACCCACTAACCTCCTAAGTCCATGGGGATTCTCTAGGCAAGAATACTGGAGTGGGTTGCCATGCTCTCCTCCAGAGCATCTTCTCGACCCAGGAATCGAACTCACATCTCCTACATCCCCTGTGGGTTCTTTACCACTAGCACCACTTGGGAAGCCCCAAATTTTCTTGTACTAAACTGTATCAGTGGTCTCATTTTTTTGTCTTCTTTTTCTACCTCTTAGTTTTAAAAATAATTTTAATTTATTTATACTTGGCTTATTTATTAACTTAAAAATACTTATTGTATACCTGATCTAGCCAGTTTCTATGCTAAGCGGTCTGTGTGCAGTGGTTTTCTCAGCCTGGGTTTCCCTTAATATACTGAGACTAAAGGTTTACATGAAGATGGATTTGGGAAATGATCAGAAAAGGCAGAAGTGAGGGATCAAGCAGAATGAAACAGGGAGGGAGGGAAGCCAATATAAGGACACGTTAGTGAGAGGGCCACCAGTGCGAGTGACTGGTATCCAGTCTGCCGGCACCTTGTGAAGAGTGTACGGCAGCATCAGAGGGCTCATGAGCAGCTACGGTTGGGAGTCACCCCTCAAAGCATAACTGCTTGCACACTTCTGGGTTGCACATACATGGATGTCAAGCAGGCACCCTGCTCCCCCCTCCTGGGGAGTGAGGGGACACCCCCAGGCAGGAAGACAGGTGTTTGGTGCAGGCTTGATGCATGCACTGTCAGTAGAGTAGTTGGAAACTTGTGAAACTCTTTTCCAGAGCTGTGAACTGAGGCCAAGAGGATGTGAAGTGGTGAGTGCGAGGTCTGCTCTAGGACGTTAAGTGGATACTAGGAAAGCCCACGGTCTAGTAAGAGACACACAGATTCAGTAGATTAACTCAGTACACCACCAACAGTGCTGTCCTCCAGCTGGCCTTCTTATCATGATTGACCGATCCTCTGAAGACGGCATTCTTAAGGTGACCTTCACAAAGTTAGAGGACTTCTCTGAAACACTGCTGAGCTTGAGTCCCTACATCCATGACCATTGCCTTGAAGGCATCTCAACCTGTGGTAGAATTTGCATGTTTTAACTTGCAGTAACAGTGGAAACAGTGTCAGACTTTATTTTGGGGGGCTCCAAAATCACTACAGATGCTGATTGCAGCCAGGAAATTAAAAGATGCTTACTCCTTGGAAGGAAAGTTATCGCCAACCTAGATAGCGTATTAAAAAGCAGAGACATTACTTTGCCAACCAAGGTCCGTCTAGTCAAGGCTATGGTTTTTCCAGTGGTCAAGTATGGATGTGAGAGTTGGACTGTGAAGAAAGCTGATCGCCGAAGAATTGATGCTTTTGAACTGTGGTGCTGGAGTAGACTCTTGAGAGTCCCTTGGACTGCAAGGAGATCTAAACAGTCCATTCTAAAGGAGATCAATCCTGGGTGTTCATTGGAAGGACTGATGCCATAGCTGAAACTCCAATACTTTGGCCACCTCATGTGATGAGTTGACTCATTGGAAAAGAGTCTGATGCTGGGAGGGATTGGGGGTGGGAGGAGACGGGGACAACAGAGGATGAGATGGCTGGATGGCATCACCGACTCGATGGACATGAGTTTGAGTGAACTCCGGGAGTTGGTGATGGACAGGGAGGCCTGGCGTGCTGTGATTCACGGGGTCACAAAGAGTCGGACACGACTGAGCAACTGAACTAACTGAACTGAAGATAGCACACAGCCTCTCTGAAAACATTCCACGTATAGCTTTTGTCAGTCTTTCTTGGTCAAATATAGCAAAAAGAGTTACCCCTACAGGAATAAGAAAACGATTTCTCAGCACCATTGAGATTGGGGACGGCACTGTATCAAGCATACCTGCCACAGTTGATTCCAAGATGTGCCTTCTCTGTTGTGCTGGCTGAGAAGCCATGGGAAACTGTACCTGGTCTTCTCCTTCTGAGAAGGATGGCACTACAGTGGATCGGTAATGATGGTGGCGGCACTAAATAAAGTGCACCTGTAATTCTGGATCTTGATTCTGCGTCAACGTTATTGTATCATTAGCTTCCATTCAACTTCCTACAGTCAAGCTACGGTCACTTGATATCTATGTGACTGGCTGATAATCTTAATGGCAGATCCAAGACTAGACCATGCAAAGATAACTGACATTCTCATGAAATGAGTCTGGGATTAGTTTTTCTTCTGAGTTCAGCGAATATAGCTGTTCCTAAATGTACTGAGCACATTTATCTTAAGAAAGCCTATGAGGCAAGAACTGGATCACACACTGAACCGGTGCTGATGCTTACTGAGGACAAATTTTAAGAAAATGAAAGAGAAGCAGTGGAGAGAGGGTGGAAACTCTTCTCACGACCTCCCTGCCTGGGGCCCCCTCCCAGCGAGCTGACCCCTGTGCGTGACCCTGACGTGGTTTAGACTTGGCCAATCAGGGCACTGCATCCTCAGAGATGAGCATGTGGTCTCTGTGAGACCAACCAGGGATCTCCATGAGCCTTTCAGGGGACCACTGAGAAAAGTACTTTCTCGTTCTCTCCGATCTCACTGGATCTGTGAGTGGGTACAGGCATGGCAATGTTAGTGGCGTAGTGCGTCCGTATAAAGGGAGCTTGCCTGCTTGGGTAGGAGGCCAAACAGAGGTAAGGAGAAACAGAGAGACAAACACTGAGACCTGAAGAGCAAAGCTGAAGCCCGGAAGACAGGGGTGACTAAAGGGAGTCCTTTAAATGGAAGCCAATGAATTCCCTTATTTATGTTTCTACCTCTTGTGACTGGGGGTCCCGGGATGGACATGATGCTGCCTGGTCACTTCATTTCAACGAGAATGCAGGTAACCCAGATGCCAAAGAGTTCATGGGCTATGAAATCTCTGCCGCCATGGGCTATCATGTTTTTGATACATGTTCAGTGATGGGGGGAAATGCTCATAGTAAAAAGTAAAGCGGAAAAAAAGCTAAAACTGTTTATAGCACAAGATGTAGTTTTTTGGTGAAATATAAGTTTATATTATTGCATAAAAGGTAGACTGAAAAGAAATAAACTGGAATTTGAGGAGTGGTTATCTTTGTAGATAGGATTAAAATTAGTTTTCTTCTTTAAGTTCTTCTTTGTTTCCCAGGTTTTCTATAGCACATATAAACTGCTTATTAGTTTATATTAGCATATTAATAAAAGTCTGAGAACTCATACTTTGGGGTTAATGCAAGATAGCTTTCAATTAGCCCATGATGCACCCCCAAGTATATAAAGGTTATGTTTCAAAGCACCTGAAAAATTTAGTACTTGACTTCCAAGTGTGATCCTTTAGGTGTTTGTGCATTTCATTATAATGGACTCTGACTATATCTCTAGCCCTGTAGCATTTTTAGTTCAAACTGGGGATGAAACTGTACCTTCCACATGGAGTGAAAGGGGTCCAGTTATTACTACAGATATACAGATAAGGGGTCAGTTTTGAACCCTCCATAGATAGGGCAGTTATGTCATCTGGAGGGCATTTCTTCCCAATTTTATCTGACAAAATTGCTGGATGTCAAATTCTTAGATAAACAATACCAAATCCCTGTGGGGGAACGGCAAGTCAAATAAGAGATATTTGTTCTTGGCATAAAAGCATGTATTTACGAATTAGCTTATCACATTTCACAGCTCACTGTAAGCTAAGTGGCGTAGAGAAGAGAGGGTCCAAGGCTGCTCTAATTGCTCTCATTGTAGCAAGCGGAATGAAATGAAGTTTCCTGGGGGTGACTGATCAAGTTGTGATGAGAAGTGAACACACACTGGATACTTTTGGGGGCCAGGATTGGGTGGAAATTGCCACTGCCTCTTGGAGGACACTGTCGTCAGTCTGGCAGAAGCTTCTTACTCTGGGAAGAATAAATAGTAACACAGCATTCAAAATCGAGGCTTCGGGAAAACAGCCGTGATCATCTGGCATTGCTCTTGCTGAGTTTTGGCTTTATTTCTTGCTGGTAAAAGGAGGCTTGCGAGTTTCTTCAGTGTGTTGGGTGGAAACAGTCGATGCCTGGTGATTTTCACAAACAGATGAATATACTCCTATTTCCAAGCATGCGATTTAGCCACTTGGACTCTGGCAGTAACTGCCACCCGTTTCAAAGGAGCTGGTGTAAAGCAGCCCATACTATCTGAGCTCATATCTATTACAGAAATCAAGCTGCATGTTTTTCCAGGTGCTACCATCTTGGAAACAAGGCACAAGGGGACCAAAAAAATGTGTTTCAGAACCTAATGTGAAAGCCTCCAATTAGGCTTCTTGTCCTTCTTTTTTTAATCTAGTTATTGCAAGCTGTTTTGGCTAAAACCTGAATGTACTTAAATGTCGTCCAACCTTGTATATTTGCTACTCTTACAACTTATGTGTTATCTTGGAAATGTTCTTTAAAAATCCCATCAAGTTAAACATATACTTGATGTTGTAGTCTGCTTTGGTCTTTTTTATTAGCTTGAGTGTGAAATTAGGCAATGCCTGCTGATTGTCAGTAAAATTTGTACAGTAGAATGACTAAATAGCAAATAGTCCAACTGTCAGAGGATTTCTGAAACCCGACCAGGAAAAACAGCAACATGGAATTAAATGCCATTCAGGGACTTTGATTCTCTATCTGTCTCTTTATGGTGTTCCATATTTCAGGCCAACCCCCCTCCTCCGTCTCCCCTCCAACAACACGAAAAGCAAAGAACAACTCTCATGCTGAACACTGTGTTATTCCGAGTTATATTTTCTAAGTTTTTTGCCCAGTTAGTCATATGTCTGAAAATGCATAGAATATCCTCTTAAGCAAGAGTGTGACTCAAACTCTCACTACATACTTACAAAAGAACTTTGGCATGCCCCATCCTCTGAGGAGGCTGGGGGGTTAAGACTGGACCAAATAGTGGCAGATGCTTTCTTGAACATGGATGGAGGTCACTCCTGAGATCAAGCCTGGGTGGATCCAAAGGCTGGAGCATCCCACTGGGTATCACATAAAGTGGGAGGGGCTGGGAAAATTTGAACAGAAACTGAAGGAGTCAGCCCCTGGCTATTGCCAAGTTTCTCCTCCTCTTTCTACAGTAAATTTGAAATCTGCCCTTATCTCTTTTATGTCACCTCCCAAACTTAACTGGAGTCCATATTTGTTCTCTGCATCCAACTGTACTACATTCCATCTCTCAGACTTTAAGCCAGTGTCTTACCAAAAATCTGGCCACTTTCATCACACTGCAAACACTTAAGCTTGTAAAGCCTCCCTGAGGATCCTACAGTGATACCCAACTGCTTTCCCAAATGCTTCATGAATCTTCTCTGTAATGGTTTCTCTCATATTTTCAAACTTGGATACTTTGTCTATTCTCTCCATATTTTTCATCAAAGTTATCAATCCCGAATAAATAGGCCATTTTAAGATTACTGTGAAGGAATGAGTTTGATCAGAAAAAAACTACTAAAAATTTCTATATAATGCAAAAACACTTGAGTTGATGGCCTTGGAATCAAGAATTCACCTGATAGTTATCACTATAGAATGTTTAGAAGTGAAGCAATAGATACCTCAGAGTGTTTGTTCAAAAAAGTGAAAGTGAAGTTGCTCAGTCGTGTCCGACTTTGCAATCCCATGGACTATACAGCCCACGGAATTCTCCAGGCCAGAATACTGGAATGGGTAGCCATTCCCTTCTCCAGGGGATCTTCCCAACCCAGGGATCAAACCCAGGTCTTCCACATTTTGCATGCAAATTCTTTAACAGCTGAGTCACCAGAGAAGCAATTTTTTTTGAGAGTATCTTTAAAAAATTACTTCTGCTGTTTAATGTTCACAAGGGATACATGATCCCTGTAGATTAGAATACATAGGTAAGATAAAAGAAGACAGTAGTAACATATTACCCATAACCCACCACTGGACTGTCAATATTTTTGGTGCATATTCTTCAGGTCTTCACAGTAATGTTTTTCACACTTACATAAACAAAAACATGTGACAAAATAAGCTGAGCAATCCAGAGCTAAGATTCAGATATGTCTGCTATATACTACTAGATGTCACCTCTGCCCACCACCTCCTCTTCCCAAGTGTATGTTTGCTTCCATATGATTCAGTGGAGGCTGGGGAACATTGTGGGGATAGAACTAAGACAGGTCCAAATGTGGGGTCCAAACATGGATAGTTATGTTTGACAAACTGCGCGTGTGTTTGGGTGCTGTTTACCCAGTAGAAGTCAAATTATCAAAGATGATCTGCGGGATTCCTGAGAAGGAATTCATCCCAAGTGTCAAGATCATATAAACATAGAAAGAGGGACTGGAGGAGAAGTGTCATGAGTCTGGATTCAGAGTGTAGCTATAATTTCAATCCCCATTTATGTCACTCGCAATGCCTCAGCTTAGTGTACTCTGGAGAAGAAAACACTGAGCTGTCAAAAACACGGAGAAGGCAATGCCCCCCTTTCCAGTACTCTTGCCTGGAAAATCCTACAGACTGAGGAGCCTGGTAGGCTGCAGTCCATGGGATCACAAAGAGTCAGACATGACTGAGCGACTTCACTTTCACTTTTCACTTTCATGCATTGGAGAAGGAAATGGCAACCCACTCCAGTGTCCTTGCCTGGAGAATCCCAAGGACGGGGGAGCCTGGTGGGCTGCCGTCTATGGGGTTGCACAGAGTTGGACACAACTAAAGCGACTTAGCATCAGCAGCAGTAAAAACAAGTGCTTGAAGTGTAGGATTCCAACCAATCTTGCAGTAGGACTCCTTAACCTAAACATGAAAAGAGGATCAAAGAACTAGTAAAATTCAAGTATTAGTGGTAGCCGTCTTTAATGGAACTTCTTAGACTGCTGACACTCATCCACACATACAATACTGATTCGTACTTTGCAATCTTTTCTTTAACTTTTTATTTTATATTGGAGTATAGTTGATTAACAATGTTGCCTTAGTTTCAGGTGTCCAGCAAGGAGATTCAGTTATGCATATATATGTTCTACATATATGAGTAAAAAATATGAGTGAGTAAAAATATTTCTTTAATATCATTTTAAATGGTCTCACTATATGTTTTAGCATCATTAATTTATAAACAGTGTTTCAGTGAACATCCTGTATCTAAATATTTGGGTGTATGCCAAATAGTTTTATTAGGATGAACTCCTGGATGTGAGATTCTGGGCCACATGGAATACATGTGTTTAAGACCTGTAAAATGAATTGTATATACCAGGTGACTCCAGTGGTAAAGAACCCTCCTGCCTCCTGCTAACACAACATAAAAGACATAGGTTCAATCCCTGGGTGGGGAAGAGCCCCTGGACAAGGGCATGGCAACCCACTGCAGTATTCTTATCTGGAGAATCCCCAAGGACAGAAGAGCCTGGTGGGCTACAGTCCATAGAGTTGCAAACACTGAAGCAACTTATCATGCATGCATGTGTGTGTGTGTGTGTGTATATAATTTGGTTTTAAATATATGTATATCTAAAACCAAATTGAGCTTCCCTGGTGGTTCAGATGGTAAAGCGTCTGCCTCCAATGTGGGAGACCCGGGTTCGATCCCTGGGTTGGGAAGATCTCCTGGAGAAGGAAACGGCAACCCATTCCAGTACTCTTGCCTGGAGAATCCCATGGATGGAGGAGCCTGGTAGGCTACAGTCCATGGGGTCGCAAAGAGTCAGACACAACTGAACGACTTCACTATAAAACCAAATTAGCAACATTGAATGAAAGTAGCAGATGAAATGTTATTCTTTTAATCCATTTGACATCCAAGATAGAATAACCCCTTCCCTTTCTTAGGACCAGCACCACTATATAGATAACGTGGACATGTTAAACTAAAGAGATCTGTCGGCATTTGTAGCACCTGATCCTATCTTAGACCAATGTGGCAGAAACTGCCTGTGTATAAATCCTTAATCTTGGCTGGTCTTGTTCCTTTCCACTCATTAAGCTCATATCTAACTTGGTTACTCCTCAAAACGGTTTTTTGAGTACTGCATGTCCCTCTTAATTAATGTCACGTTTGGGGGATAACTCTTACCCCTGATACACCATTTCACTTTTCCTCAGATCTGCTCTTATTTGGAATTTCTTCCCTACATTTTCAACCTCTGTGGGTGTGTCAACTTAGAGTGACACCGCTTTGAATTTGAACTCACTCACATCTGAGCCATTTTAAATTAATGCGCCAAATAAAAGTCCACGAAGCTCAACCAGTAACAGCAGCACTTTGACCTGTACATCTGCTCCTTCGTTGCTCTTGGTTTCTCTCTGTGAGCTCATTTCTGATTTCATCAGTATCCTCTCTTCTTGCTGCCTCTTTCCCATTCAACTTTATAAGCACATTTCTAAGCAACCCAATTGTTTAAAAGAGGACTGAAGAACACACTGTGAAATGCAAACTTTGTTTTTTATTGTTTGACAAAGGTGTAAAGAATCATCGTGCTTACATGAGAATTAAAAAATTAGCCCTCTTACACATTGGTAGGTATAAATTAATATAGTGTTTTCAGACAGTAATTTGGGAAAATTATACTGAAGTCCTTAAAAAAGGTTTTATATATGCAATTCTATCTCTATGAATTTATTTTGAAAATAATGAAACAAGTATGTAAAAGTGTATTTATTACAACATTATTAATAAACAAAAATGAAACAAATGAAACAAAAATAATGTCTGAGTGTAGGGAATTATTTATTTAAATATACATATACATATACATATACATATACATATACATATACATATGGATGGGCTTCCCCAGTGGCTCAGAGGGTAAATAATCTGCCTACAATGTAGGAGATCCAGGTTTGATCCCTAGGTTGGGAAGATCCCCTGGAGGAGGGCATGGCAACCCACTCCAGTACTCTTGCCTGGAGAATCCCATGGACTGAGGGGCCTGGCGGGCTACAATCCATAGGGTCACAAAGACCTGGATATGACCGAAGCTACTGATCATGCACGCATGCATGCATATGGATATCTGTGTGCATACGGAAATATGTTCAGCTATCACAAATGAGGACAAATCTGTATTTACAGGAATGAAAGAAGATGAGTGACACACTGTTGCGTAAATATGGCAAGTTTCAGGGTGATTGGTGTAGTGTGATTCCCATCTCAATAGTAAAGACATTGGCGTTGATTTATGTAACCAGAGTGAAAAAGCTGAATCCCAATTTCATTGGTATGTGTGCTGAGCATCAGAGAAAAGGACTCTAGAAGGAATTGTTAAGGACACCGGTGCTAGAAGAGAGTAGGAGAAAACAGAAGAGAAAGCTTTGGTATAGGTTTGAGCCCTATAGAGACAGGAGCATTCTCTCTGTTTTCAACCTGGAGTAGCACATAACTCTGAACCCCTGAGCATGATGGAAGTGGCAGTCCTGGTTCATACCGAAGGACAGATGGCTCTGGGAGCATAAGAGACACATCTTAGGAGAGCACCTTGGCCACAAGGAACAGTCAGAACAGGCAGTTGCTGTAGAGAAACTGGTATAATGGCCTTTCCTTCTTCTTGCATTGGCTAAAGCGAGTCACAGGACCATAAGAAAGTGAGGAGTAATCCTTCTGGGGTGGACGGTGTCAGAGGCCATGGACTAAAGGAAGGAGAAAGAATTCTTACAATCTACCACACCTACGTTTTCTCATATTTTGGACAATAATCATAACACATTTGTGTAACTGTGCCCATAAAAGTAAATGGTGTGCTAGATTGTTATACTAGCAGGCCCCAAAGCACCGTGCCTCCTGGTGTTCACGCCTGTACTCATGCTTTAGGGTTGCTGTGCCACAAACTGGGTGGCCTACAGCAACAGTTTATCCTCTCACAGTTCTTGAGGCAAGAGTCTGAAATCAAGACTGGCAAAGCAGAACCATTTTCCCTCCAAAAACTCTAGGAGAAAAACCTTCCTCGCTTCTAGCTTCTGGTAGCCCTAGGCATTCCTTGGCTTATTGGCAGCATCACTCCAGCCTGTGTCTGTCTTCACATGGCCATCTCACCTCTGTCTGTGTGACTCTCCCCATCCTTATAAGGACACCAGTAACATTGGGTTAAAGGTCCATCCTTAATCCTGGGTGTTCATTGGAAGGTCTGATGCTAAAGCTGAAACTGCAATACTTTGGCCACCTCATGCGACGAGTTGACTCACTGGAAAAGACTCTGATGCTAGGAAAGGTTGGGGGCGGGAGGAGAAGGGGACGACAGAGAATGAGATGGCTGGATGGCCTCACCGACTCTGTGGACATGAGTTTGAGTGAACTCCGGGAGTTGGTGATGGACAGGGAGGCCTGGCGTGCTGTGATTCATGGGGTCGCGGAGAGTCGGACACGACTGAGCGACTGAACTGAACTGAACTGAACTCCTGTAGACCACATCTTAACTTGACTGCATCTGAAAGGACTCTATTTCCAAACAAGCCACATTCTGTGGTACTTGGAGCTAGGACTTCAATTTACCCTTCGGAGGGACACAATTCGGCTCTAACAATGTCCTTGTGTAGTCCTTCCCTCACTGATGCTAGGCCATGTGACTTTCTTGAGGTCGTGAGGTCACAAGATAGTATTGAACTTGACATGGAAGAGGTGTAATGAGCACGTCAGCACCAAGACCAGCCCTCTTGAAGTGGCGTCACCACTAGTGAGAAAGCCAGAGTAGCCTCTTGTGGGATGGAAAGACCACAGGCAAGGGAGGCCCAGATACTACAGATGGCCCTACTGAATCCCTCCAACCTCAAGCTGAATTCGATCACAAAAGTGAACCCATGTGAAGCCACCGTACTGCCCAGGCAAGTCACAAAATGGTGAGAAATCATAAATTGTTGTTTTATAGGAGCCACTGAGTTTCAGGGTGGCAGCAGTAGGAAACCAATATGGATAGTTATTGGATTTCCTAAAGTCTAAGCAGAAATCAGATCTGATGCTTCCCAGCTCACCATTTCTAGAATAACTGGTTTTATTGGAATTGAAAACAACCCTAGAGATAATCCAGTCTAATTTTTTTATTTCACAGATAAGAAAAGTGAGCCTTGGGAGCTAGGAACACACCTCAAACCATGCTGCTGTAAAAGCAGGCATCGGTCTCCTATCTCTTGGCTGTGTCCTCTTGCAGTATTACCACTGGGTCACATGCTCTAATATGAAGTTACTACTCCAAAGATGGGGCTAGCTCAAGGTCACACAGCTATTTAGTGTCAGTATCAGGGCTAGAAACCAGGTTTATTAACTTCTCACTTAGAATTCTCTTCCTTTGAGGGGATGGTGAACATTCAGAGTGTTTTTTGTTTTTAATCGCAAACATTTAACTGAGTATTTTCCTATGCAATGCTATCTTTGTGCCAGAGTGGGGTTCGGGGGGAAAATCCATTGCTTATCTTTCCTAGCTCTAAAATTTCTTTCTCTTCCTTTTCCACTCTTCCCCGCTCCAAATCCCCCAGCCCTGGAAGCATGAGTAAGAGTTCCTACCCCTCCCCATCAGCCACCACTTCATGCAGGATGGATTAATGAGGTTATGTCTCCAAAGAACTTTGAGTTCCTTGGAAGAAAGGCATCAACATGCAAAGTGGTGGTTGTTATTGCGATTACTTCACTGAGTAGGGTTTCACAGCTGTCCTGATGGAAAAGGGGCCAACAAAACAGAATGCCAGTTTCCCCCAGCAGAGGAGCAGCTGGAATGGATTATAAACGAGACTTGTGTGCCCGGTTCTCTTTCTCGTCAAAGCCCATCAGCCTTTCTCAGTGCCCAGCTCTCCCCTTGACAGACCAACAAGCTCCCTGAGCCAGACAGGTGTGGGCAAAGGCACTATCTAAGCTTCTCGTGGATAAGCCTGTTTGGCAGGGGCAGCAAAACCCTATATTCTGAAGTGGAGCCAACCCATTACAAGTGTTCAGTAATGCAATGGATTTCTCCAGTGGTGATTTGGGGTAAGTAAAACATTCTCATGGCTCAAACTTCCCTTCACTTTATAGGACTGGAGGGACAGGAGAGGCAGAGGAAAGAAGGTGTGCAGACTCAGACACATGTCCCATTGCCAGGACCAGAGCACCTCTACTCAACTTTTCTGCCTTCTGCCTCTTTCTTTCCTCCCCTGTCCCTCCCTCCCTCCCTTATTCCTTCCTTCCCCCACCCCCACACCCATCTGATTTCTTCTTTTCCTCCCATTTAACATGTACACTGAATATCACATCAGGCACCATGTTAGCTCCTGGAGATACAATGGAAAACAAGATGCAGTTTTTTCCTTCAAGGAATTGCCCCTCCTGGGCAGGAGGGAGTGAGAGAGAGACAGACAAATGAACCAAAAATCACATTCCATGACACACTCCAAAAACCACATTGCTGGCGAGACTAAGTACATGGGGCCATAGGAACCTACAGAAGAGCCACTCAACCTGGTTTGGAAAGGGCCTTGGAAGACTCCTGAAAGACCAATCAGAGACTGTCAGACTAAATAGAGGGCCAGTGGAGGCAGTATTCTAAGTACGCTACAGCTCCACTGGTTCTACAATAGCATAAAAATTATTCACGTTTTGTAAGAGTGAGTGTAAAGAGAGCAAAAGAAAAACAAATGATGAGCCTTCTCGTGGTTTTAATTGTGGTATAATCATAATATTATTCTTACGTGTATTGAACACTTGCTATGTACCAAGCATTAGCCAAAGCTTTAAATACATTGATTTATTTAATCCTCATAACAATTTTATAAAGCAGGTTCCATGACTAGGCTTATTTTACTGAAGATGAAACTGAGACCCAGAAAGATTAAGTGACTCGCTCAAAGTCACAGAACTAGTGAGTAGGAGCATCTGGTTTGCATGCAGATAGTCACACCCGGGTGCCCATGCCTGTAGCCAGCACACAGCAGTTTCTTTTGTGCAGAGACCAATCACTTCTATATGTGGGCTTGCTCTGTCCTGATCTGACTTTTAAAAAAAAAATAGGTCTATAATAGAAAGGCATGGCAGTAAATGTTTGACTGCAACCATGAAATTAGAAGATGCTTGCTTCTTGGAAGGAAAGCAATGACAAACCTAGACAGCATATTAAAAAGCAGAGACATTACCTTGTCTACAAAGGTCCATTAGTCAAACCCATGGTTTTTCCAGTAGTCAGGTACAGATGTGAGAGCTGGACAATAAAAAAGGCTGAGTGCCAAAGAACTGATACCTTTTAACTGTGGTGTTGGAAAAGACTCTTGAGAGTCCCTTGGACAGCAAGGATATCAAACCAGTCAATCCTAAAGGAAATCAGTCCTGAATATTCACTGGAAGGACTGATGTTGGAGCTGAAGCTCCAATACTTTGGTCACCTGGTGTGAAGAGCTGACTCACTGGAAAAGACGCTGATGCTGAGAAATATTGAAGGCAGGAGGAGAAGGGTTTGACAGAGGATGAGATGGTTGGATGGCATCACCGACTCAATGGACATGAGTTTGAGTAAGCTCCGGGAGATGGTGAAGGACAGGGAAGCCTGGTGTGCTGCAGTCTATGGGGTCGCAGAGTCAGACATGACTTAGGACCAAACAACAACAATGAAAATATATTTACCCAAGACCAGGAAATATAAGTTCTAGGAGCTTTGGACCTTTTTTAGTTAGAATCTGCTTTTACGTTATTGAACATTTTATGACTTGTCTTCTCCCTTTAGCCATACTGTAAGCCCTTGGAGGCCACAGACTTGTTCTTCTCTATCTTTGTCAGGACCCAACCCTACTCCAAGGGTAGGGGTGTGCTCCTCACTGTGCTCCAAGAGTATCTGGCTGTGTCTCCACCAAGGCATCTCTTAGGGTTGAACTACTTGTGTGCAAATTTCATATGAACTCTTGGGGGGACATTTTCGAGGCATATACGATAGATTTCCAGTAAATAACTTTCAACTTGAGAACAGAAGGTACTTGGTACACGTTCAGGGCTGGCTGGTAACCAAACCCAAATCAAAGCCTTGCAACCAGCTCACGTACTTTCTTCTGCATCCCGTGCACTTCAGTCCTTTCAGCTCTTGACATCCCCTCGTTCACTGCCTGTCCCTGTGCAGCATTCCTCTGCTACACATCAAGGTCATCGCCCATTATACTCAGTTCTAAATTTCCTTTGGAGGATCATCCAACTAAGGGATTTTTTTTTTCTTAAAACGATGGCCATTTCAAATGCCAATAAAAGTGTTTTGATTTGTTTTCAAATATTTATGTGTGCTTGTTTCATTAATGCCAAGCGTTCTGTTCAATGTATTCTAATAATCTGACTTGCAAATTTTCCTTATTGCTTCCTACTTAAATAAAAGCTCTTTGCTGATAAGGAGAATAAAGATGACATTTAATCAAAAAGGTGAATATTATTCATCCCTTAATTCTAATATAGACGGGCTCAGGCTTTTTTATGTGTTAGCTTAGTACATATTTTTAATACATTTGAACTTGACAACACCCCTATGAAGTGGACACGCTTACCACATCCACGTTACAGATGACGAATCTGAGATTTAAGGGTTATAAGTGATTTGTAAATGGAACGCTGAGGTTCAAATAGATCTGATTTCCTAAGGCTCTTAGAAATTTGACTCTTATTGATCTAGAATCTTTGATTTCTCAAAGCATGCCAAGGTTGATCTCATATACTTCCCGCATATAGAGAGATACTGGTGGGCACATGTAGGTAATATGCCTAAGATCAGACTGTTGAGCTTTAATTCTGTTGTTGGTGATACCGTACTATTCATATCTGTTTTGAATAATGAGGTCAAAGAGGGTAGGGATCAAGTTGTTTCTGCTGCCTTTGTACAGAAGTGAGTCACATGTAGGTGACACAGTAAACTGACCTTTAAGTATATCTGAGTTCTATAAAAATTAGCTCCATAAACAGCTTCTGGCTTTTCTCAGCTCACCACGATGGCCGCAGTGAGAGGGAGGCAGGTGAAGGTGGCCCACCCAAGACAGAGGTCCACATCTTTCCGTGGTTCCCCAGACATATGTAACTAAACTGTCATTCCACTGCACTCCTCAAACCCTTCTTCCATGTATGGCATTTCCTCTGAAGCAAATTGAGCTCAAAGAGAACAGGGACCTCACAAAAATAAAAAACATGAAGCTGGAACTTGGCATCTGGTTAGATTCCACTCATTACAAACTAAAATTATTTCAGAGGGAATCTACGTTTTTTTATTTCTTCTTTCCCTTATTTACCTGAAATCTGATAAGGACTCCGCAGAACCACTGACCTTTCTCTGAAACTCATGTACCACATGCTGGTTGAAGGTAGTGGTGGAAGTGGGGCCTGCTCTGGGGTAAGGATCCCGGAAATGGACCCAAAGCCATCACTTCCAGCACATGACCTTGGCTGTTGCCAGCGTTTGGTGTTATTCCTATCTCTTTAAGAATTTCCCACAACAGTTTGCTGAGATCCCCACAGCCGAAGTCTTCAGTGTAGTTAATGATTGTCTACTTTGGGACTATCAGTTCTCCCTTCTCTCTGGCCCTGGTCCTTCTTTTGAAACATTCATAATGATTGACTTCAGGAGCTGATGGGGTATGGTGTGAAAAGAGCAAGCAAACAGCACCACCTCCCACAGGCTGGCATCTGCCCAAGGAGCCAGGCTTGATCTTCTTCTGTTCCATTGGTTCCTTCCATATTCATTCCATCTGCTTGCAGCTCCCTGGAACCTTCATGCTGCTGATCACCTTCAGGCCTTACCCTTCTGCTTAGAAACCTTTCCTTGCTTATAAGTAAACAAACAGGCAAACAAACAAACCAAATATCTGAAGTCTCAATCAGGCCATTACCTTCTTCATGTCTCCTTCCCAATCACCTTCTCCTTCAACCAAAGACCAGCTTGACCAAGCCTTTCCTGGCACTCACTGAAGCAGGTTTAATAAACACTGTGCAGAGTTCACTGACGGGGTGATGGGAACAGCTGTAACACCACTTTACTCTTGCCATGGAAATGTCTATATTTCTGAATGATCTAGAATGCTTTGCAGAAGATAATATATCTTAATGATCTCAGCTTCCCTGGAATCTAGCAAAATGCCTGCGATATAACAGTAATCAGTGTTTGTCAAAGGAATGGATGAAAACATGAATGAGATTTAAATCTCTCTTGGTCTTCATAGAGTCAAGTGGAGTAGGGTTGACATGGACATCTAAAGTTGTAGGTTGACATCTACAATCAAACTCATTTTACCACTTTGGGGGAAGAAGCACAAACTCTTAATGACAAGGTTTTCTGGCAGATTTATTTTGTTCCTTCTTCTTACTTCTGTGTCTAAGAGCATTTGGATCAGTATATACCAATAGGAGATGCTTAATAAATGTTTGATGAATGAATAGAAGATCCAAGAGATTTCATTTTCAGCCACAAGATCTCAGTGGCATCCCCAGAGAAAATGGCTCCATGGTCTACAGCCTGGATGGACAATGACTGTCAGGGACAGACAATTTCTAGGAGATGGAATGGAGGCTGCTACCCTGGTAACTTCAACACCAGTCAGAGGCAATAGCCATTCTGAGGACCAATCCATGGAGCAAGAAGCCTGAGAGGAACATCTCTGCTCCCTCAAAATGAGTACAATATTTTGAGTGATATTAATACTCTTTCTTTTCTATCTTAAGGATTTATGATCAGAGTTCCAATAAATGTAAAGTAAGGTTATCACAAAGTAAAAATAAATGGAAAGTTGTTATGGCAATGTTGATGTTCAAAGATCTGCAGCAAGACACAATAGCCTTGAAAGCAGGCATTATGAAACTAGAATTTTCTAAATGACTCTGGTGTCCATTTAACATATCAAACTAGTCCTGATGAAACACATTATACAGTTTTATGTAGTTTAGAGAAGAAGAAGACCCCTAAGAAAACTTCACCCCTCCAAGGCCAACGGCTTGTAGAGAGGTGATGGAGCAATGAGTTCAGGGAAATCAGGAAGAATATCTGGATATTTCCTCTCTGGGTCATCATGCAGTGAGGAAGGCTAGTGGATAGGCTGAGAGTGTTGTGAAAGCAGAAAGACTTTTGACCTACCTTTTGTTTTGGATGGAGACAACTGACCCTGAAACTTTATGGAGGGTCCAACAAATTCAGAGTATTTGTGGGTGGGATATGCAGGCGGATAAAGGGACTGGCATGCGGGTCTAAGCTTTTCCTGTTTTCATCTGGCCTGGATGCTCCTTTGTGAAGCCACTGACCTGAACCTAGGTTACTGGGGTGACTGAGATGAGCCTGCCGCATCAGGACAGCATTGTTTACAGCTAGGACCCGAAGTGGCAGATATGGCAGAGACTCAAAGTGTCTTCATTAGCAGGAGTAGGGTAGGCAGTGGGGCTTAAGTCTGCAGGGAGGGGCCCCAGACTCTGAGCAAGCCAAGCAGAAATAGACCAAAAAGTACTCCAACCACAGATGTCAGCTGCGGGTGCCAGCTGTGGACACCAGCCATGGGGTGGTGCCAAGCATTCCTCAGCAGACACCAGGCACCTCACACCCAGGCACAAGTGCAAATCCAGGGGTTCCCCTCCCCCAGTGTCATGGGCTGCAGGAGCCGGAGAGAGGAGCAGGAGAGGGAGATGAGAGTCCAGATGAAGTGAGGAGAAAAACAAATGAATCTAAAGATTCTGTGTAAATGGTTGGGCAGAACTAACCTGAAGACTAAATTGGACTAAACGGAGTTGTTTTCTTGCTACTTAAGGCAGGTGGAGGGCTCATGAAGAAAGTCAGATGAGAAATAAAGAAACTAATTGGGAACCCCACCACTCACAGACAGTTTTGATTCTTAGCAGCTTTGTCATGGGGCTCAGGAGGTGAGATGCTAAAGTGAGAAGCGGTTCCATTCGACATCACGCCAGGAGGGGTTCCAGGGGCTTGGGATGCAGACGATGCTGGGCTATCGTGTCTCCACTGCTTCCTTTCTTGCCTCGGAGCCTTCTCTACCCCTTCTTAACTCCCTCTCCCATCCTCTTCTCTCTTATCTCTTGAGCTTTTCCTTTCCTCTTAAGAGAGGAAATGCACACAGACGGGCAAGCTGAATCAGAACGGTGTTTCTGTGCACTTTTTGGATGTTTAGAAGGAGTGAAGTTGAACTACACAAACCCTCAGAAAACACCTCTCTGATAGTTATGTGTGCTGTGCTGCGTTTAGACGTATCTGACTCTTTGCAACCCCATGGACTGTAGCCCACCAGGCTCCTCTGTCCATGGGGATTCTCCAGGCAAGAGTACTGGAGTGGTTGCCATGTCCTCCTCACAGATGCCTCCAAAGAACCTTACAATGATATTACTGACTGAGCTGCTGCTGCTGCTGCTGCTAAGTCACTTCAGTCGTGTCCGACTCTGTGCGACCCCATAGACGGAAGCCCACCAGGCTGCTCCGTCCCTGGGATTCTCCAGGCAAGAACACTGGAGTGGGTTGCCATTTCCTTCTCCAATGTGTGAAAGTGAAAAGTGAAAGTGAAGTCGCTCAGTCATGTCCGACTCCTAGCGACCCCATGGACTGCAGCCCACCAGACTCCTCCATCCATGGGATTCTCCAGGCAAGAGTACTGGAGTGGCTTGCCATTGCCTTCTCTGACTGACTGAGCACTTATCTCCATTTTGCAGCCCAGGCAGAAATAGGAAAAGGAATGAGAAAAGCTCTTTAGAGGACGTTTCGCTGCTGAATACGTGAATGAAGAAACCCTCAAAAAGTTTAGCAAGTGGAACATTCCTGACGCAGTACGTTAACTTGAGTAACCTAATATAATAACAGCCATAAGGAAAAAACAAGTCACGCTCCCCAGAGACTATCTACAGTCAGAGAAAGAAGATGTGGAACTTTAAGTAAATAATTAATTGGAATGATTCAAAATGTTGTTTTGACTAATAGTGGGGTCTCTATATGGAAATATGAGCTGCTTTGCTTGAGGGTTTCCTCACACAAAATAATCCTGCTTCGGTGAAACTTCTGAGTGTTTAGTAAGTGACAAAGTCTTGGAAAGCTGGAGAGGGAATTGAAACCAAGCAATTTCAGGGCCCATCTGCCTGATGGAGACAAAGAGATCCTGTTCCTTACCTCTCTGGCCTCTTTTTATTTGTGTGAACTTTTAACTCACAAAGATTGTTTAAAGTCAAACTCAGTTTGATACAATTTTGAGTCATATAAGGGTGTGAGGATGGAAAGCCTTGCATTAAACTGACCTCTCTCCTTAGGCATGACTTTTTGGACTTTATAATCTATTAATCAATGATAGGTCAGAGGTAGCATTAATTGGGTTCCTACTATATGTCAGGCCCTGTTGTACTTATTCTTCACATCTGTCTTATTTAATTTAATCCTCACCACAATTCCAGGGGTGGAATAGGGTCTCCATTTTACAGATGAAATACCATTTGGTGACCTGAAAGAAAAAATAAAATTATTCTAAAAACATAAAAAGAATCACTTGGACCAACCCTTGCAAAACTTCCTGAGTTACCAGTATAAATGCTTCTCCTTTCCTCTAAAACCTCCAGGTAGAGAAGTCCCCATGACTTCTCAGTGTGGTCCATTTCAGCAATAGTCCTCTGAAGATATGGAATGCAATTTCACATTTGCAATTCAAGTCTTCTTTAGGCCCCTGGCTCCTTACTACCTTGGTCCTGTGCATAGCGGCACATGGGCTTTCTATGACCAGGTCACATCAGAAAAGGGGCAAAGGACAGGAGAGAAACTGAGCAAACTTCAGGGCCTTGAGCCTTGTTACACAACTCTGAAATATGTTCTTCTTTTTACAAAAGTAATTTAAAATTTTATTGGGGCTTCTTGCTGGCTCAAACAGTAAAGAATCTGCCTGCCAAGACCTGGATTTAATCCTTGGGTTGGGAAGATCTCCTGGAGAAGGAAATGGGAACCCACTCCATTATTCTTGCCTGGAGAATCCCATGGACAAGAGGAGCCTGATGGGCTACAGTCCATGGGGTCACAAAGAATCGGATATGACTGAGTGACTAACACACACACACACACACACACACACACACACACGCCTTACAATGTCGTGTTAGTTTCTGCCATACAGAGAAGTGCATCAGCTATATACACACACATATTCCCTCCCTCGTAGCCCTCCCTCCCAGCCCTCTAGGTCACCACGGAGCACCGAGCAGCGCTACTTGTGCTTTGGAGCCAATTCCTACTAGCCATGTATCTCACCCATGGTAGAGTATACATGTCAGTCCCAGTCTCCAGTTCATCCCACGTCTCCCCCCCTGCTGTGTCCACGCATCCGTTCTCTGCTTCTGTGTCTCTATTCCTGCCCTGAAAATAGGTTCATCTGTACCATTTTTCTAGATTCTACGTGTGTGCATTAATATATGATATTTGTTTTTCTCTTTCTTACTTACTTCAGCATGTACGACATTCTCTAGGTCCATCCTGTCTCTACAAATGACCTAACTTCATTCTTTTCTATGGCTGAATAATATTGCATTGTACATATGTACCATGTCTTCTTAAAGTACTATATGCCCCTTATTTTAAAAAGAAAAATATTGTATAGTGTATGATGAAGAAAGTGAGGTTGCCCTGAAATTACACCTTTGAGGGGTTGCCTGTAACCTTTGGTCTTTAACGAAGAACTGGCTAGAGAAGTATTGCTCAGTCATTGATCTCTGCCACAGCAAGAAAAACACAGGACTTTGGTCAGTTTGACAGAGTGAAAAGAACACAGTTTGGGAGCCAGACAAACCTGGGATTGAATCTCAGGTTTGATCTTGGACAAGTTATGTCAGTTCTCTGATTCTCAGCTTCCTAGATGTCAAATGGGTGATGATAGCACTACTTCATAAAGCTTGGAGTGGCCTGAATAGGATGGATGCAAAGCTCTCAGCAAGGTGAATGGCACAAAGCAGGTATTTAATAATTGCATGGACAGAATATCACAGAGATGCAAAAATTTCTGCAAAAAAAAAATTATCAGCTGTTGAGACAATTCCCCAACATCTACTTTTTCTCCCACTGAGTTAATGGCTAGACTTCAGATGTACAAGTTACAAAATAGGCTCTTGGTAAAAGTTTGTTGATTTTTAACACAAGGTGCCTATCGGAATTTTCTTCTGTGTGTATGTTCTTTATTGAATGATTGAAGCTACTCATAATAAAGAGAACCCTTGAATTATTAATATCTTAAGATACATTTTCAGACTCTTAAAATAAATTCTACTCCTGTAGTTACAGTTGCCCAACCTCACTTTTGATACATTGATAAACTGGAACCTTGAAGCTGCCCTCTTCAGTCCCTGGGGGGAGAGAGTGATGCAATGTGAGAGTCACGGTGTGAAGAAGGCGTTTCTCCCTAATGAATGCCCAGCTATCCCACTTGGTTTGGTTGAAAAGCAAGACTCCAAGCCTCAGCCTCTGTGACTGCCAAGATCTTGTCACTCTGAATGTGCTCGTTTCCAGCTGTGGCCCCATGATGCCTCTTCAAACCAATTATTCTGCAACGATTGATCACTTCCCATGCCCATCACTACATTTGAGAGCTGGACAGAAATACTGCCCGGCAGATGATTCAAGCAGGGGCCAGAGGCTTCAAGTACAACACCTCTCAACCCACTTGCCAGTGTGGGACGTGCCCTGGGTGCAACTTAACAACTCTGTCATGGTAACAAGGCTGAAGTGCTGAAAGACTCACTGCTTCCTGCCTGCGGATGACCTCAGGACTTGAGAGCACTTGCGTGTCTGGACTCTTCTTCCTCAGATCCCTTGTGCCCCCAGCAAACAAGCAAACATGTTTGTTAATTGTCTGTCTCCATCTAGATGGAATGTAAGCTCCAAAAGGACAGGGCATTTGGTCTGTTTTCTTTATTGCTATAGCTCCAGTTCACAGATGTGTGCCTAATATGTGATGGGGTCTCAATTCATGTTTGTTGAATGGAGAATCCAACAGTGATGACTTGCCTTAGTTTTTCTCAAGGAAAAAGAGGTCCTGATAGAAATAAGCAAATGGTAAATTTGCTGACTATGGGGATTTTTTAATTAAAGCACGAGACACTTCAGAGGAGCTGTCTTATCATTATAAGAGGTGTTTATTCTGACATATAGATGCAATGAGGTATATTTGATGTCCTTTTAGGCTCACAAGAAGAAAAACGTGCTCATTTTTTATTGAATTTTACCATTCTTACTTAAGTTTTTGAAAGTCCACATGGATCATTTTAATAAAAATTAAATTTCAGTAATGAACCTGTCAAAAAAAAAAACATAGTTTATGCCATAGAGTTTAATGTGGGTTTGATGCTGGGTAAGGTTGGGGGTGGGAGGAGAAGGAGACGACAGAGAATGAGATGGCTGGATGGCATCACCGACTCTGTGGACATGAGTTTGAGTGAACTCCGGGAGTTGGTGATAGACAGGGAGGCCTGGCGTGCTGTGATTCATGGGGTTGCAGAGAGTCGGACACGACTGAGCGACTGAACTGAACTGATTTTTTGCATTTCAAAACAGAGGAATGATTTGGGGAGGTTCTAGAAATATTTTGCCCTCTGATGAAGTCTGAGGATCAAAACTGAAAGATAATCTTTCTTCATTTCTTAATAAGGACTTAAGTGTTAGTTACCCAGTTGTTTCCAACTCTTTGCGACCCCATGGACTGCAGCCCACCAGGCTCTTCTCTCCATGAGATTTTCCAAGCAAGGATACTGGAGTGGGTTGCCATTTACTTCCTGTTAAATTTAGCCATGACTGACTCTGACCATGCCAAACACCTGTTGCTTTTCCTCCCAGCACTTGTCTTCACCTGGCTTATTTTCCAAATGTTGCTGTTGGATGTGAGTTTACCTGTTTAATTGTTTAACATCATCTCCCTTAAATTGTAAGCAGGGATTTTTATCAGTTTTGTTTATGCTGCCTCCCCAGCACCTAGGATAGTGCCTGGAATGTGGTAAGTGCTTAGTGTAGATGCACCAAGTAAACAAATTAATTAAAATGTACATTCAGTTCAGTTCAGTTCAGTCGCTCAGTCGTGTCCGACTCTTTGCGACCCCATGAACAACAGCACGCCAGGCCTCCCTGTCCATCACCAACTCCCGGAGTTCACTCAAACTCATGTCCATCGAGTCGGTGATGCCATCCAGTCATCTCATTCTCTGTCGTCCCCATATCCCAATATCTATGCAAACATATCTTGGAGAGGAAGTGATGCAACAATCGGGCTGGGCACCCAGGGTACTCCCTGGAACTTGGGATATCTGGACTTGGGAGTAAAATCAGTCCAAATCCACTCTTTCTAGGTGTTTTGCCATCAGGCATTGAATCTCCCTCAGCTTGGTTTTGAGTCTTGCAAAATGGGAATAATTATAGCCACTTAAGGAGTTATGGAGATTACAGAGAAGAGGATAAATATGTGCTTTGCAAAATCTGCTAAAACTTACAGAAGCATCAGATTTCCTTATGTGTTGTGTACACATGTCTGTTGATGGAGTGAGTGGTTGGGTTACACTAATCCATTGCTTAACTCAACCACTCTGCTGAAGAGGCTACTAATGGATGCTCAGTTGTCATGGCAGGTGCACAAAGGGAGATGCCTTTCCCAACAAATACCAGGGATCAGAGGCCAATCAGAACTACCCAAGGAGCTTTTTAAAAACTGTATATTCTGAGGAGTAGTAATCTGTATGCTTGTTCACATTTATTTGTCTCCCTTGCACCCTCAGGCTGCCATATATAGCATGCTTTCCTGGAGGTGATGTTTGGTATTCACCTCCAAAACACTGGGCACGGCCATAGATTTGCCCTTAGTCGGTGAATTATAAGTGAGCATGATGCATGCCACACCAACATAGAAACATTAGATGTGTTGGCATGGTTTGCCTTGGCACCCCCTCTAGCTTCTGCACTCAGTTAAGAGAACGGCACACCCTAGTTAGAGGATACTCCTTCAGCCTGATTTCTGGAATGAGGATACACATGCTTCTTGGTCAGGCCCAGGCATGCCCAACAGAGCCACGCCGACTCACAGCCCTTATGAAACGTGAGCACAAATGTTTGTGTGAGCCGCTGAGATGCTGAAGTGGTTTGTCACCTTAGTGAAAGCTGACTGGTAAACCAGGATCCACACCAAGGCCCCCAAAGTCCATCCACTGAGGCTCAGAGATCTGTGTTTTTAAAAACCTTGTAATCAATCAGATTTGGGGATAATTCTCCTAGATTATCTACACTCCATCCTTCCTTCCTCCCACCTGCCCATAGGAAGAGGGTTTGACAAATGCATCTATCATTCCTATAACTCAGCTGGTAGCATTCTTGGTTGACAAGCCAGAAGGAAAAGAAAAGGATGTCTCTCTGCATTGGGAATTATGATCGAATATGAAGCTGCAGAAACTGAATCTCAAATTAAATCAGAGATTTCAAGGTCACCTGGCCTCTCTTCTCCAACTCTTTACTAGGAATGTGATAGAATAATTTATTACTACAAAAGCAGGATATAGACTATGGAAAGACATACTCTATTATGGGCCAGATGGTTTGGATTTTTGTGTGGTCATTATTCTAGTTTCTGACGATTCCTAATAAGTGTGCCTACGTTTGCTACTAATTATTATTGGCTAATCAATGCCCAACAGTTCTGCCTGCTATGAGGTCTGGAGGCACTTGCAAAAAGCAAGAGGGTACTGTCAGTCATCACTGGTGGAGACCAAGCCTACGGTTCCAAGGAAGACTTTTCATTTTATTTACTAACATCTCAGGATTAAAACTAAAGCCTTCATGTCTGGATTATGAAAAACGACCCTTTTATTTTTTGACCACTTATAATTAGACCATATGAGGGGTCATGGGTAAGATTAAAATCACTTTATTTTACATGAGTAAAGCAAAATTTCTTAAAAATTGTTGGACAATCTCATAAGCATGGTTATCTCTTATTAAAGTATAGACAAGACTGCATGGACAACCAGGTCTTTAATGAATGCCCCTTCTTTCAATGTCAATGACAATAAAGATGCCACTATTTTGATCATTTTTTAAGAGGAACAAAGGGATAGAGAGATGTTCTAATTATGATATTTATGACATTAAAATTGAATTTGAGTTTTGTTCTTACTTTGGTCTTGTATAACTCACTGGAAAAGACTAGTGCTGGGAGGGATTGGGGGCAGGAGGAGAAGGGGATGACAGAGAATGAGATGGCTGGATGGCATCACCGACTCGATGGACATGAGTTTGAGTGAACTCCGGGAGTTGGTGATGGACAGGGAGGCCTGGCATGCTGTGATTCATGGGGTCGCAAAGAGTCAGACACAACTGAGCGACTGAACTGAACTGAACTGAACTGAACTGTTCTCTTCATGTTATAAAACCCAAATTCCCATAACCTCCAGTTACAGTCAGTAGGATAGAAAAAGATATTTTATATAATCAGCTATGCTCCAGAGAGCTTTTTGAAATGCATGTTATTACAGAGCTTGGGACTAATCACCTGGAATCCCCTGAGTCCTTCTTTCACTACGCAGGTATCTAATAGATCCAAAGATGCAATCACTCATGACAAGCAACAAATACACAACAGGATTCTAGTACATTTATTTCATCAGCAGAAGAAACTTGGGAATATTCCATATTCAAATACATTGAAATAGAGATGTTTAGAGCTAAAAGCTTTGTAAACCCCATTTTCCCTTGAAAATGAGGGTCTACAGTTCTTTGAGTGTAGCTTTCCTCAGCTGCTGTCCCCCATGACTCCCAGAAGTATGAAACTGACAAATACCCAGTTGTTCCTTGCGTTCATATTGGCTTCACACATTCTTTAAAAAATAAAAAAGTTGATTACTTTTAAATCTTACTTAGATAGTAAGATATCAATTCCTGAAACCCTCCAGAAGGGAGTCCAGAATGGTCCAGCCGATGATGGAGTGTGTTTTGTTATGGTCCCTGCTGTTGATGTTGGCTTGCAAGGTGCAGGGGGCAGAGTTGACTGTGTCACTTTTTGGAATAAAACCTGGGTATGAGTTTATTTGCCTGGTATTTGCCACTTCTTCTCAAGTTGAAGACAGAAATCTTGGTAATTAAAATTTCTGAATATTTAGATTCTGCATATTCTATCTTACAAAGGCATGTGGTTTTTCTGGAGGTGGCAGAGAGGCAGTGAAGACATTTGAAAATCTGTTGAAAGCTGGAGACCTTATCCTCACCAGAAATTCAAGTTTCAGGGAGTTCACCTGGGGTTAATGGAGTTCTGAGTAAGAGCTGTCAAGATAATGACAACTGCAGGAAACTTGAGGTCTAATTTCTCCCTCATTTCTAGCTGTGTGGTCTTAGGCAAATCACTTAACTTCTCTGAGAGTTAGCTTCCTTTTAGATTTATAAACTATAAAATGATTTATAAATTTTATCATTTTTTCTTATAATTGCAGAAAATTTTAATATTCCTGAGCCCCCGCCCCCCAATATTGTTCTTTTTCTCTTTTAATCATTAAGATTAAATGATTTAATCTTTCTTTCTATCAGTTGTGTGTGACTGTAATGTCAGTGACTGGTGAGGTTCCCAGGCCTTTGCTTTGTAAAGTTTAAACTAATTGTTGTTCATTAAAATAGGGTAAAAGAGCCAAAGCAACATGTATATATTTACAAATAAATATCTGAAAACCATGTTGCTTCTATAACTGCACCGCAAACCAGGGAGAGGTATTCAGCCTAATATTAACATCCAACAGTTTTTGCACACTTCCTGTGTATGCCAGACAGTTGCTAAGGCCTTTGTGTATTTATTTCCCATTATTTCAAAGAACCATATGCAGTAGGTTCTTTTTTTGTATGTGTCCCTTTATCTCCTCCATATGTTTTTTGTGTGTTTTGAGATACTGCATACAATAAAATACACGGATCTTAAGCTTACAGTTTACCAGATAAAAGAATACACCCAGGAAATCAACACAATCAAAACAGCACTGCCATCACCTTAGAAAGTTCTTTGCTTTGAGTGAACATCTGGGAATGGAAATGCAGTTATAACTCTTCCCCAGTGTCTCAGGTGAGCATTTGCCAAAGGACTTTCTTCTTATCCTTCAAATTTCAAATTCTTCAAATTTTTGAAAGCAAAGATATATGTATATATATTAATAAAAATATAAACAATCCCCCAGCAGTGTATGGACTAGCATCTTGAATCAAACATATTAATATTTCTGTGAAAAAATACTACTCTTCATGCTGAGTGGGATATATAAAACCTATAGATAACTTCATCTCATGTCAGTTCATGTTGGGATTTGCCACCAAATAAGTGTACTATAAATTAATTAAAAAATTTTTTTTCTAAAGTGTTGCTTTTAAACAGCTTTATATAAGTGTAAGTTAAATTCCATACCATTCATTCATCTAGTGGTTTTTGGCATATTTAATTTTTTTTTTAAATTGTGGTATAAAATACATCATAAAATGTTAACCATTTCAACTATTTCTGTGTCATTAAATATATTCACAATGCTGTACAACCATCACCATTATCTATTTCCAAAACATTTTCATTGTTGCAAACAGAAATGTTATAACTGTTAAGCAGTAACTCCCCATTCCTCTGTCCCCCCAACCTCTGGTAACATCCACTCTACTTTCCATTTCTATAAATTTGCCTGTTCTAAAGAGTTCATACACGTGGGATCACACAACGCTTGAACTTTTGTGTCTAGCTTGTTTCACTTAGCGCACTGTCTTCAAGATTGTTCCATGTTGCAGCATTTATCAGAACTTCATTATGTATATACCACACCTTATTTATTCAGTCATCCAAATGATGGATGTTTGAGTTTTTCACCTTTAGGCTATTGTCCATAATCCTGTCATGAACATTCAATACAAGTTTTTGAACATTTTTTTTTAATTCTTTGGGATAAAGACCTTGGAGTGTAAATGCAAGATCATATGATAATTGTATGTTAACTTCTCAAGTTAATTCTATGTTTTTGAGGAACTGTGAGTCTATTTCCCACAGTGACTGAACTATTTTGTGTTTCCAAGCGACGAGTTGACTCACTGGAAAAGACTGATGCTGGGAAGGATTGGGGGCGGGAGGAGAAGGGGACGACAGAGAATGAGATGGCTGGATGGCATCACCGACTCGATGGACATGAGTTTGAGTGAACTCCGGGAGTTGGTGATGGACAGGGAGGCCTGGCGTGCTGTGATTCACGGGGTCGCGGAGAGTCGGACACGACCGAGCGACTGAACTGAACTGAACTGAACTGAAGCAGCAGTGACATTCTACAGCCTCTCCATCCTCACCAATACTTGCTACCTTGTTATTGTCGTTGTTGCCATTCTTTAGATATGAAATGGAATCTCATTATAGGGCTGATGTCCATTTCTCTAATGATGACTAATCCTTTTTGCCATTTTTATATCTTCTTTGAGAAAATGCCTATTCCATGCCTGTGCCATGGCCTTTGCCCATTTTAAAATTGGGTTGTTTTTCTTACTGCTGAGTTGTAAGAGTTTTTTATTTTGGACTAGAATGCATGATTTGCAAACATTTTCTCCCACTATGTAGGTTGTTTACTCATGTTCTTGGTTATGCCATTTGATACACAAATGTTTTAAATTTGGATGAAGTCTAATCTTTTCTTGTTGCTCATGCTTCTTACTGTCATGTCTAAAAATCCATTGCCCGATGCAAGAGCATAAATATTACCCCTATGCTTTCTATGAAGAGTGCTATGGTTTTAACTAATACAATAAACAGTTATGTTGTTGATCCATTTTGAATTCATTTTTGTATATTATGTTAGGTAGGAGTCCAGTTTCATTCTTTTGCATGTGGCAATCCAAAGGAAATTCAACACTTTATTGACAAAACTATTCTTTACTTATTGAGTGGGCTTGGCACTCATGTCAAAACTCAGTTGGCCATAGATGTAGGATTTATTTCTGAATTCTCAGTTCCATTCCATTGGTCTATATATCTGTCCTTATACCAGTACCACAGTTGTTTTTCTTTTTTTACTGTAAATTTGTCATAAGTTTTGAAATTGAGAAGTACAAATCCTCTATCATTGTTCTTTAAAAAAGAAAAGATTCTCTTGACTATTTAGAGCCCTTTACAATTCCATATGTATTTGGATTGTGTTAATTCTGTAGGGTACTTTGGCCATTTAAATAATATTTGGCATTGCCATTTAAATAATATTAAATCTTTTTATTCATGAAGGTAGGATGTCTTTGCATTTACTTATATCTTATTTGCTTTCTTTTATCAATAATTATGAGTATATGTCTTTCACTTTCTTTGTTAAATTTGTTCCCCAATATTTTATTCTTTTCAATGCTATTGTAAATGGAATTTTCTTAATATTCTTTTCACATTGTTCATTATTAATGTATAGAAACATTATTGATTTTTATAAGTCTAGATCCTCTACCCTGAAATTTTGTTGACTTCATTTATTTGCTGTAGAAGGTTTCTTATGCTTTTTGGGGGCTTTTTAACATATATTCGGTTAATGAAAAAGTTCATTTGTTTTTTTCCCCATAAGATGGCTCTACTAGAATTTAGTTGTCTTTAACTTCATTTAAAACAATTTTATTAGTTTGTAGTATGACAGTTGGCACATTAGCATGCATTTAAAGAAAAAATTATCAAAATTGGTGAATTTTTGTAGACATTTTGTTATTGAAGATGGAAGAAAAAACCAACATTTTCATCATACTATGCTTTACTATGACAAAAAAAAAGGTTAAATAAAACCCTGAAACACAAAAATGATTTGTGCAGTGTATGGAGAAAGGTACTGTGATTGATCTAATGTGTCAAAAGTGTTTTATGAAGTTTTGTGTGGGAGATTCCTCTCTGTATGAGGCTCTGTGGTCGAGTAGACCAGTTGAACTTGACAGCGATCACACTGAGGCATTAATTGAAAACAATCAACATTATACCATAAGGGAGATAGTTGGCATACTCAAAATATCCAAATCAAGTGTTGAAAATCATTTGCACCATTTTGGTTATGTTTATTTCTCTGATGTTTGGGTTCCACATAAGTTAAGTGCGGAAAAAAAAAACTTTCTTGACCACACTTCCACATGCAATTCTCTACTTAAACATAATGAACGCTTTCTGCTTTTAAAGCATATTGTGACAAGTAATGAAAAGTAGATACTGTACAATCATGTGGAACAAAAGAAATCATGCAGCAAGCAAAATGAACCACCAGCAACTATACCAAAGGCCAGTCTTCATCCAAAGAAGGTGATGCTGTATATATGATGGGATTGGATGGGAGTCCTCTATTATGAGCTCCTTTCCAGAAAACCAAGCAATTAATTCGGTGCTCCCAATTAGACCAACTGAAAGCAGCATTTGACAAAACACATCCAGAATTAGTCAATGGAAAATTCATAATCTTCCATCAGAATAATGCAAGACTGCATGTTTCTTTGTTGAGTAGGCAAAAATTGCTATAGCTTAGCTGGTAAGTTCTGATTCATCCAACAAATTCACCAGACATTGCCCCTTAAGATTTCCACTTACTTTGGTCTTTACAAAATTCTCTTAATGGAAAAAATTTCAATTCCCTGGAAGACTGTAAAAGACACCTGGAGCAGTTCTTTGTTCAAACAGATTAAAAGTTTTGGGAAGATGGAATTATGAAGTTGCCTGAAAAATGGCAGAAAGTAGTGGAACAGAAAGGTGAATGAGTTCAATAAAGTTCTTTGTGAAAATAAAAGATGTTCAATAATGAGTTCAATAAATGAGTTCATTTAATTAAGAAATGAGTTCAATAAAGTTCTTTGCGAAAATAAAAGATGTGCCTTTTATTGTTATTTAAAAATGGAAGCAACTTTTTTGCCAACCCAATAGAAGCATGTCATCTTCAAATAGAGATAATTTTACTTCTTTACAAATTAGATAATTTTTATTTCTTTTTCTTATCTAATTGCTCTGGTTAGAACTTCCAGTACAATGTTGAATAATAGTATTGAAAGCAGGCATCCTGATCTTAAAGGGAAATATTTGTCTGTCACGACTTAGCATGATACTAGCTGTGGATTTATATATATATATATGCCCTGTATACTGTTTAGGACGTTCCCTTCTATTCCTAGGTTTCTGAGAGTTTTTATCATGCAAGAGTGTTGGATATTTGTCAAATGATTTTCTGCATTAATTGAGATAATCATGTAAGCTATTTTTCCTTCGTTCTATTATTGCAATATGTTTCATTTATTTATTTATTTAATGCTGAACTACCCTCACTTTCCTGGAATAAATCCCATGTGGACATGGTGTATAATCCTTTACATGTGTTGTTAAATTTGGTTTGCTAGCATTTTGTAGAGGAGAGTTTTAAATTCAGTTTATGATTTTTGTTTATTTTAGAACTGAGAATAGGGAATTGGGGAATTCAGTAAGGTGACTAAATATAAAGCAAGCTGATAAATGGAGCCACATCAACATGGGCTGTGTGTCCCTGTGTCCCAGGGTACTGAGTGGTTCTCTTTAACATTTTATCAGTGGCGTGAAGGTGCAGAAGACCCCTTGCAGCAGAGAGGGAAATCTACTGCTTGAAAGTGAAAAATAAAGATTCCCAAAGTCTGATAGCTTGGAATAACCAGACCAAACTAACAGGACGCATTTAAAATAAGGGATCAATATTTGGGGTTCAATAAAATGGTTAGGGAAGGATGGGAGGCTGCTAGATTAACAGCTCTTCCCGTAAACAGAGCTGAGATTTAGCTGACTGAAACACCTCCATGAACTGTGCGTTTTTGAGGCTCGAGAAGAGTACAGATTGGGGCGATGCTGACAGTGTCCTGTCCACAGCGTACGTGTGCACGTGCATGTTATGTGTGGGGCTTGCTTAGTTCTGCTCTTGGCTCCGCAGGCCTGTCCACATCTGGAACATTTATTGCCTTCACTTCTGGGTGCCAATTTTTAAGTGACAAACTGGAGCCCATCCAGACGAGAGTGACCAGGACAAAGAAAGGACTCAAAATCATGTCAAGCCAGGGAGTGTTGAAGGAACCAGGGCTATTTGGCCTGGGGGAGAGAAGATTAAGTGGGGGATTTGAGAGTTGTTTTCAAATCACATCATGTGAAAGGAGAAATAGACTTGGTCTGTATATTTCCAAAGTGGAGGAAAAGATGTAGTGGTGGAGTCAGAAGAAGGGAGAGGTCAGCCTTCTGCAGTGAAGTCTGAGAGCTTGGGGGCTGGACCCGGCATGGGTAGCAAGAAAGTGTTTTATCATCTTAGCTCCTCCACCCCCACTTCTGGGGAATTACTTTCATTCCCTCAACGTTGTCACTGAAATACGTTGAACTTTACCCCTGACCCAATTCAGGCGAATGAGTCCTTTGCCTGGGATTTGGGGGTTTAGGAGTGTGGAGGATTCAGGCTAGCTGTAGTGGAAACTTTCAGAGGTAAAACTAGAGAAGAGTTTCCCACCCAGAGGAGAAGATGATGGCAAGAAAGAAAAATTATATCTAACACTCAGAGGTGTGATAAAGAGGAGAGGAAAGGATAGAGGAGAGGGAAGTGAGACAAAGGGAGAACAAAGCGGTTAAGTCCCGTGCTCCAGACGTTCCTGAGGCTCACCATACTGTCATCCTCCCACAACTGGGTCGCTCAACTCTTCCTTGGATTTTGTGACATACCCTACCGTCATTCCAAAGGGATGATCTCGTACTGAAATTAGAATTGAGTTTTTGTCACTTTCAGTTAAAAGGATTCTAATACGAGCAGTCTGAGGAGGTAGTGACAGCTCCATCTGTGGAGGAGTTTAAAGAGAAGCAGGGCTACCATCACCTGCCAAGACCACTATGAAGTGATTGGGAGTAAAACTGAAATAAGATTGGTATTGAATGGGTAGTTTTTGAAGCTGGGTCATGGGTTTATTATCTTATTATCTCCACTTTTTGTCTCATTTAACATTTTTCATACTAAAGAGGAGAAAAAGTGACGTGGAGAGAATTCCAGCACTGAGGAAATGTGAACTAAATAAGTGGTTCTCAAACATATCAGACTCCTTGGAGTTGATTTCAATGACAAGAATTCGAAAGCTTACTCATGGAAATGTTGGTGGAATCTGTATGGTTAAGGCTCAGGAGTCTAGACGTTTTCAAAATTCTGCGGATGGTTCTGACCATCATCCAGGTAAAATTATTGTTGGATTAGGCACGTTAGCTCAGTGGGTAAAGAATCTGCCTGCAATGCAGGAGACCTCCATTTGATCACTGGGTTGGGAAGATTCCCTGGAGAAGGGAAAGGCTACCCACTCCAGAATTCTGGCCTGGAGAATTTCATGGACTGTATAGTCCATGGGGTGGCAAAGACTCAGACACAACTGAGCAACTTTCGCTTTCACTTTCAGGCATTTAAGGCAGCTTCCAAACCTAAGATCCGTAGGCTCAAGGAGAATAAAGATACGAAGTGAGATCCAAAAAGGATCTTTAATCAAATGATTAAAGGCTATAAGAACTGGTAAGCAGCAGTGGGAAAAAGTCTAAATACCCACGCAATCCCTGTACTCTGTCCTGCTCTTGTCGATTTCATAAAATTATGAAAATCTTCTTGATAAACAAGGAGACGCAAAGAAAGCCGACTCTGGATCCAGAACGTTTAGTTAAAATCTTGGCTCTGCTGCCCATGGAGCTCTAAGTGTCCTGGTTTCCTCATCCATTTCATGGGTGGTTGCTGTAAATTAAATGAATCAGTATATGTCGATCACTTAAAATAATGCCAATAATGCTTAAAATAATGGTAGTAAACAAGTGTTTGCTACCATTGTAGCTATTACTTGCATCAGCTTAGGGAGGAAATTCTCACTGAAGATATTTGAGAAGATTTTAGATGGTTATTTGTTGTTGACAATTCAGAGCAGGAGTGGATTATTTCCAGCCCACGCCCAGTATCTGGCTTATTGCTTCATGTCATCTTGTTCAGTATAAGAGTTCAGGCTGCAGAGCCTGAGTCATAACTTCAGCCCTGGTGGGCCACGCTGGCCACCTCGGCCAGAAGGAAGAAGAGACAGAGTGCTCATACAACAGCCACAGAAATATGATTAATCCATTTATTCCAGAAGGACTCTTGCTTTGTGGTTTTTATTTCCTATGTATCCAGTCATCAAGCCAATAAATAAAAATTCCTAACTTTAATTAAAGCAAATCAACAACAAAACAGCTGAGATAAGGTGGTTTCTAAGACAACTGTTCAGTTCAGTTCAGTTCAGTTCAGTCGCTCAGTCGTGTCCGACTCTCCGCGACCCCATGAATCACAGCACGCCAGGCCTCCCTGTCCATCACCAACTCCCGGAGTACACTCAAACTCATGTCCACAGAGTCGGTGATGCCATCCAGCCATCTCATTCTCTGTCGTCCCCTTCTCCTCCCGCCCCCAACCTTTCCCAGCATCAGAGTCTTTTCCAGTGAGTCAACTCGTCGCATGAGGTGGCCAAAGTATTGCAGTTTCAGCTTTAGCATCAGTCCCTCCAATGAACACCCAGGATTGATCTCCTTTAGAATGGACTGGTTGGATCTCCTTGCAGTATAAGGGACTCTCAAGAGTCTTCTCCAACACCACAGTTCAAAAGCATCGATTCTTCGGCGATCAGCCTTCTTCACAGTCCAACTCTCACATCCATACATGACCACGGGAAAAACCATTGCCTTGACTAGACGGACCTTGGTTGGCAAAGTAATGTCTCTGCTTTTTAATATACTATCGAGGTTGGTCATAACTTTCCTTCCAAGGAGCAAGCGTCTTTTAATTTCATGGCTGCAATCAGCATCTGCAGTGATTTTGGAGCCCAAAAAAATAAAGTCTCACACTGTTTCCACTGTTTTTCCATCTATTTCCCATGAAGTGATGGGACCAGATGCCATGATCTTTGTTTTCTGAATGTTGAGCTTCAAACCAACCTTTTCACTCTCCTCTTTCACTTTCATCAAGAGGCTTTTGAGTTCCTCTTCACTTTCTGCCATAAGGGTAGTGTCATCTGCATATCTGAGGTTATTGATATTTCTCCCAGCAATCTTGATTCCAGCTTGTGCTTCTTCCAGCCCAGCGTTCCTCATGATGTACTCTGCATATAAGTTAAATAAGCAAGGTGACAATATACAACCTTGACGTACACCTTTTCCTATTTGGAACCAGTCTGTTATTCCATGTCCAGTTCTAACTGTTGCTTCCTGACCTGCATACAGGTTTCTCAAGAGGCAGGTCAGGTGGTCTGGGATTCCCATCTCTTTCAGAATGTTCCACAGTTTATTGTGATCGACACAGCCAAAGGCTTTGGCATAGTCAATGAAGCAGAAATAGATGTTTTTCTGAAACTCTCTTGCTTTCTCCATGATCCAGCGGATGTTGGCAATTTGATCTCTGGTGCCTCTGCCTTTTCTAAAACCTGCTTGAACATCTGGGAGTTCACGGTTTACATATTGCTGAAGCCTGGCTTGGAGAATTTTGAGCATGACTTTGCTAGCATGTGAGATGAGGGCAATTGTCCGGTAGTTTGAGCATTCTTTGGCATTGCCTTTCTTTGGGATTGGAATGAAGACTGACCTCTTCCAGTCCTGTGGCCACTGCTGAGTTTTCCAAATCTGCTGGCATATTGAGTGCAGCACTTTCACAGCATCATCTTTCAAGACTTGAAATAGCTCAACTGGAATTCCATCACCTCCACTAGCTTTGTTAGTAGTGATGCTTTCTAAGGCCCACTTGACTTCACATTCCAAGATGTCTGGCTCTAGGTCAGTGATCACGTTATCGTGACTATCTTGGTCGGGAAGATCTTTTTTGTACAGTTCTTCTGTGTATTCTTGCCACCTCTTCTTAATATCTTCTGCTTCTGTCAGGTCCATACCATTTCTGTCCTTTATCAAGCCCATCTTTGCATGAAATGTTCCCTTGGAATCTCTAATTTTCTTGAAGAGGTCTAACTGTTAGGTATTGTAAAATTAGACATTCGTAAATTTCTAAAGAGTAAAAGCAGGAAGGGAATTGTGAGTTCCAGGTAAGCAGAGTTTCAGCCTGCTTCTTCTACTGCCAACCCGGCAGCCAGTGCAGAGTTTGCCATGTGGTTGGGGGTCAGTAAATACGTGTTAAAGGGATTGATCTTTCAGGCAATGGCTCCCACATGTTAAAGGCAATTGAGACATTCCGGTTCCAAGTGTCAATCTGCAACTTTAGTTGTTCTGTAAAACTGGAGAATTTCACGAATATTTAAAAAAGAAAATTTGAGGTTAAACATAAAAGAAGATTAGATATTTCCTGTGACCTCAAGGGCTATTTCTAAATAAAGGGAGAATAATTTCAGGGACAACCACAGAGAAAAGAAAACCATGGGAAAAAGCTCTGCCTCCCACATATTGCTTGCCCTTCATTGCATCCAATGGGCTCTGTTTTATACATACATATATGTATTTTATTTCTATATGATTTATATAGAAATTATAATATATATAATTTATTTTTTAATTGGAGGAAAATTGCTTCACAATGTTGTGTTGGTTTCTGCCATACAGCAATGAAAATCAGCGATAATTATACATCTATCACTTCCTTCTTGAGCCCCCTTCTCCGGGTCATCACAGAGCACCCAGCCGGGCTCCGTGTTTCACAGCAGCTTCTTACCAGATATCTGTTTTAAACATGGCGATGTACATATGTCGATGCTGCTTCCTCCGTTGGTCCTACTCTTTCCCCTGCTGTGTCCACAGGTCTATTTTCTATATTCGCGTCTCTATCCTTTCCCTGTGAATAGGTTCCTCAATACCATTTTTTCTAGATTCTATATGTGTTAGTCGCTCATTTTTGTCTGACGCTTCATGACCCCATGGACTGTAGCCTGCCAGGCTGTTCTGTCCATGGAATTTTTCAGGAAAGAGTACTGGAGTGGGTTGCCATTCCCTTCTCCAGGGGATCTTCCTGACCCAAGGACCCAACCCAGATCTTCTGCATTGCAGGCAGATTCTTTATGGTCTGAGCCACCAGGGAAGCCTTATATGGGTTAATAGAGTATATTTATTCTTCCCTGTAAAACTGGAGAATTTCACGAATATTTAAAAAAGAAAATTTGTATAGCAGGCTCTATGGTCATACATCTCACTAGAACTGACTCAAATTCCTTCTTTTTATGGCTGAGTAATATTTCATTGTATATATGTACCATGACTTCACTGGTGACTCAGATGGTAAAGCATCCGTCTACAATGAGAAGACCCATGTTCGGTCCCTGGGTTAGGAAGATACTCTGGAGAAGGAAATGACAACCCACTCTAGTACTCTTGTCTGGGAAATCCCATGGACAGAGGAGTGTGGTAGGCTACAGTCCATGGGCTCACCAAGAGTCAGACATGACTAAGTGGCTTCACTTCCTATGTACCACACCTTCTTTATCCATTCATCTACTGATGGACATCAAGGTTGCTTCCACATCCTCAGTTCCATTCAGTTCAGCTGCTCAGTTGTGTCCGACTCTTTGCGACCCCATGGACTACAGCACGCCAGGCCTCCCTGTCCATCACCAACTACCAGAGTTTACCCAAACTCATGTCCATTGAGTCAGTGATGCCATCCAGTCATCTCATCCTCTGTTGTCCCCTTCTCCTCCCGCCTTCAATCTTTACCAGCATCAGAGTCTTTTCCAGTGAGTCAGCTCTTCACATCAGGTGGCCAAAGTATTGGAGTTTCAGCTTCAAAATCAGTCCTTCCAATGAATATTCAGGAATGATTTCCTTTAGGATGGGCTGGTTGGATCTTATTGCAGTCCAAGGGACTCTCAAGAATCTTCTCCAACACCACAGTTCAAAAGCATCAATTCTTTGGTGCTCAGCTTTCTTTATAGTCCAACTCTTACATCCGTACATGACCACTGGAAAAATCATAGCTTTGACTAGTCGGACCTTTGTTAGCAAAGTAATGTCTCTTACTTTTTAATATGCTGTCTAGGTTGGTCATAACTTTTCTTCCAAGGAGCAAGTGTCCTTTAATTTCATGGCTGCAATCACCTAGCTATTGTAAATAGTGCTGCTATGAACACAAGCATACACTTGGTTTTCTCAGTGTGTATGCCCAGTAGTGGGATTGCTGGACCATATGGTAGTTTTATTCCTAGTTTTTAAAGAAATCGCCATATTATTCTCCATGGTGGCTGTGTCAATTTACATTTCCACCAACAGTGCAAGAGGATTCCCTTCTCTCCACACTCTTTCCAGCATTTATTGTTTGTAGCTTTTTGATGAGGGCCATTCTGACTGGTGTGAGGTGATACCTCATTGTAGCTTTGATTTGTTTTACTCTAATAATTAGTGATGTTGAGCATCTTTTCATGTGCTTATTGGCCATCTATATGTCTTCTTTGGAGAAACGTAAATTTAGTTCTTCTGCTCATATATTGATTGGGCTGTTTGTTTTTCTGATATTGAGCTACATGAACTGCTTATGCACTTTGTAGATTAATCCTTTGTCAGTTGTTTTGTTTGTAAGTCTTTTCTCCCATTCTGAGGGTTGTCTTTTCACTTTGCTTATTGTTTCCTTTGTTATGCAAAAACTTTTAACTTTAATTAGGTCCCATTTGTTTACTTTTGTTTTTATTTCCAATACTAAAGGATGTGGATCAAAGAGGATTTTGCTGCTATTTATGTCAAGGAGTGTACCATGTATGTCTTTCTCTAAGAGCTTTGTACTTTCTGGCCTTACATTGAAGTCTTTAATCTATATTTTAAAAATAAATTTGTTAATTACACTTTTAAATTAAAAGATAATTGCTTGACAGAATTTTGTTGTTTTCTGTCAAATATCGATATGAATCAGCCATAGGTGTACACATGTCCCCTCTCGCTTGAACTTCCCTCCCACCTCCCTCCCCATCCTACCCCTATATGTTGATACAGAGCCACTATGTGAGTTCCCGGAGACATACAGCAAATTTCCATTGGCTATCTATTTTAAATATGGTAATGTAAGAGGCTAAGGCCAGCGGCCGAGAGGAGCTACCCCATGTCCAATAGGCGGTGGCTGCGAGGGGCACAGGAGGGCCAAGAGGAGCTACTCCACGTTCAAGGTCAGGAGGGGCAGCCTTGAGGAGATACCCCTTATCCAAGGTAAGGTGCAGCGTCTGCACTTTCTTGGAGCAGCTGTGAAGAGATATCCCACACCCAAGGTAAGAGAAACCCAACTAAGACGGTAGGTATTGCGAGGGGGCATCAGAGGGCAGACACACTGAAATCATAATCACAGGAAACTAGTCGATCTGATCACATGGACCACAGCCGAATGTGGTCCACTGGAGAAGGGAATGGCAAACCACTTCAGTATACTTGCCTTGAGAACCCCATGAACAGCATCAAAAGGCAAAATGATAGGATACTGAATGAGGAATTCCCCAGGTCGGTAGGTGCCCAGTATGCTACTGGAGATCAGTGGAGAAGTAACTCTAGAAGGAATGAAGGGATGGAGCAAAAGCAAAAGCAATACCCAGCTGTGGATGTGACCGGTGATAGAAGCAAGGTCCGGTGCTGTAAAGAGCAATATTGCATAGGAACCTGGAATGTTAGGTCCATGAATCAACGGAAATTGGAAGTGGTCAAACAGGAGATGGCAAGAGTGAACAGAGACATTCTAGGAATCAGTGAATTAAAATGGACTGGAATGGGTGAATTTAACTCAGATGACCATTATATCTACTACTGTGGGCAGGAATCCCTTAGAAGAAATGGAGTAGCCATCATGGTCAACAAAAGAGTCCGAAATGCAGTACTTAGATGCAATCTTATAAATGACAGAATGATTTCTGTTCATTTCCAAGGCAAACCATTCAATATTACAGTAATCCAGGCCTATGCCCCAACCAGTAACGCTGAAGAAGCTGAAGTTGAATGGTTCTATGAAGACCTACAAGACCTTTAAGAACTAACACCCAAAAAAGATGTCCTTTTCATTATAAGGGATTGGAATGCAAAAGTAGGAAGAGACACCTGGAGTAACAGGCAAATTTGGCCTTGGAGCACGGAATGAAGCAGGGCAAAGGCTAATAAGTTTTGTCAAGAGAACGCACTGGTCATAGCAAACACCCTCTTCCAACAACACAAGAGAAGACTCTACACATGGGCATCACCAGATGGTCAACACCGAAATCAGATTGATTATATTCTTTGCAGCCAAAGATGGAGAAGCTCTATACAGTTAGCAAAAACAAGACCAGGAGCTGACTGTGGCTCAGATCATGACTGCCAAATTCAGACTTAAATTGAAGAAAGTAGGGAAAACCACTAAACCATTCAGATATGACCTCAATCAAATCCCTTATGATTATACAGTGGAAGTGAGAAATAGATTTAAGGGACTAGATCTGATTGATAGAGTGCCTGATGAACTCTGACGGAGGTTCATGACATTGTACAGGAGACAGGGACCAAGACCATCCCCATGGAAAAGAAATGCAAAAAAGCAAAATGGCTGTCTGAGGAGGCCTTACAAATAGCTGTGAAAAGAAGAGAAGCGAAAAGCAAAGGAGAAAAGGAAAGATATAAGCATCTGAATGCAGAGTTCCAAAGAATAGCAAGGAGAGATAAGAAAGCCTTCCTCAGTGATCAATGCAAAGAAATAGAGGAAAACAACAGAATGGGAAAAACAAGAGATCTCTTCAAGAAAATTAGAAATTCCAAGGGACCATTTCATGCAAAGATGGGCTCGATAAAGGACAGAAATGGTATGGACCTAACAGAAGCAGAAGATATTAAGAAGAAGTGGCAAGAATACACAGAAGAACTGTACAAAAAAGATCTTCACGACCAAGATAGTCACGATAACGTGATCACTGACCTAGAGCCAGACATCTTGGAATGTGAAGTCAAGTGGGCCTTAGAAAGCATCACTATGAACAAAGCTAGTGGAGGTGATGGAATTCCAGTTGTGCTATTTCAAATCTTGAAGATGATGCTGTGAAAGTGCTGCACTCAATATGCCAGCAAATTTGGAAAACTCAGCAGTGGCCACAGGACTGGAAAAGGTCAGTCTTCATTCCAATCCCAAAGAAAGGCAATGCCAAAGAATGCTCAAACTACTGCACAATTGCACTCATCTCACACACTAGTAAAGTCATGCTCAAAATTCTCCAAGCCAGGCTACAGCAATATGTGAACCGTGAACTCCCAGATGTTCAAGCAGGTTTTAGAAAAGGCAGAGGCACCAGAGATCAAATTGCCAACATCCACTGGATCATGGAGAAAGCAAGAGAGTTCCAGAAAAACATCTATTTCTGTTTCATTGACTATGCCAAAGCCTTTGACTGTGTGGATCACAATAAACTGTGGAACATTCTGAAAGAGATGGGAATCCCAGACCACCTGACCTGCCAGTTGAGAAACCTGTATGCAGGTCAGGAAGCAACAGTCAGAACTGTACATGGAACAGCAGACTGGTTCCAAATAGGAAAAGGAGTACGTCAAGGCTGTATATTGTCACCTTGCTTATTTAACTCATATGCAGAGTACATCATGAGGAACGCTGGGCTGGAAGAAACACAAGCTGGAATCAAGATTGCCGGGAGAAATATCAATAACCTCAGATATGCAGATGACACTACCCTTATGGCAGAAAGTGAAGAGGAACTCAAAAGCCTCTTGATGAAAGTGAAAGAGGAGAGTGAAAAGGTTGGCTTGAAGCTCAACATTCAGAAAACAAAGATCATGGCATCTGGTCCCATCACTTCATGGGAAATAGATGGAAAAACAGTGGAAACTGTGTCAGATTTTATTTTGGGGGGCTCCAAAATCAATGCAGATGCTGATTGCAGCCATGAAGTTAAAAGACGCTTACTCCTTGGAAGGAAAGTTATGACCAACCTTGATCAGTTCAGTTCAGTTCAGTTCAGTTCAGTTCAGTTCAGTCGCTCAGTCGTGTCCGACTCTCCACGACCCCATGAATCACAGCACATGACCAACCTTGATAGTATATTAAAAATCAGAGACATTACTTTGCCGACAAAGGTCCGTATAGTCAAGGCTATGGTTTTTCCCGTGGTCATGTATGGATGTGAGAGTTGGACTGTGAAGAAAGCTGATTGCCGAAGAATTGATGTTTTTGAACTGTGTTGTTGGAGAAGACTCTTGAGAGTCCCTTGTACTGCAAGGAGATCCAACCAGTCCATTCTAAAGGAGATCAATCCTGGGTGTTCATTGGAAGGACTGATTCTAAAGCTGAAACTGCAATACTTTGGCCACCTCATGCGACGAGTTGACTCACTGGAAAAGACTCTGATGCTGGGAAAGGTTGGGGGCGGGAGGAGAAGGGGACGACAGAGAATGAGATGGCTGGATGGCCTCACCGACTCTGTGGACATGAGTTTGAGTGAACTCCGGGAGTTGGTGATGGACAGGGAGGCCTGGCGTGCTGTGATTCATGGGGTCGCGGAGAGTCGGACACGAGTGAGCGACTGAACTGAACTCAACTGAAGGTAAGTTTCCATATTACTCTCTCCATACATCTCACCTTCTCTTTGAGTATATTTTTGTGTTTGGTGTTAGGAAGTATTCTACTTTATTCTTTTGCATGTAGCTGTCTAGTTTTCCCAGCATCACTTATTGAAGAGGCTGTCTTTTCTCCATGTATATTCTTGCCTTCTTTGTCAAAGATAAGGTGCCCATAAGTTTGTGGGTTATCTCTGGGCTTTTTGCCTTGTTCTATTGGTCTGTATTTCTACTGTCTTGATGGCTATAAATATGTAGTAGGGTCTGAAGTCAGGAAGGTTGATTCTTCCAGCTCTGTTTTTCTTTCTCAAGATTGATTTGACTATTTGGGGTATTATGTGTGATGCTTTTGAACTGTGGTGTTGGAGAAGACTCTTGAGAGTCCCTTATACTGCAAGGAGATCCAACCAGTCCATTCTAAAGGAGATCAATCCTGGATGCTCATTGGAGGGACTGATGCTAAAGCTGAAACTGCAATACTTTGGCCACCTCATGCGACGAGTTGACTCACTGGAAAAGACTCTGATGCTGGGAAAGGTTGGGGGTGGGAGGAGAAGGGGACGACGGAGAATGAGATGGCTGGATGGCATCACCGACTCTGTGGACATGAGTTTGAGTGTACTCCGGGAGTTGGTGATGGACAGGGAGGCCTGGCGTGCTGTGATTCATGGGGTCGCGGAGAGTCGATCACGACTGAGCGACTGAACTGACTGACTGACTGTGTTCCCACATAAACTGCGAATTTTTTTTGTTCTAGTTCTTTGAAAAATACCATTGGTAGTTTGATAAGGATGCATTGAATCTGTAGATTGCTTTGGGTAGTATAGTCATTTTGAAAATATTGATTCTTCCAATCCAAGAATATGGTATATCTCTCCATCTCTTTGTGTTTGATTTCTTTCATCAGGATCTTAAAGTTTTTTGCATGCAGGTCTTTTGTCTCTTTAGGTGGTTTATTACTGGGTATTTTATTCTTTTGTCCCAATGATGAATGGGATTGTGTCCTTTATTTCTCTTTCTGAATTTTAATTGTTAGTGTATAGGAATGGAAGGGATTTCTTGTATTAATTTTGTGTCCTGTGACTTTACTAAACTCATCGATTAATTCTAGCAATTTTGTGGTGGCATCTTTAGGATTTTCTGTGTATATCATGTCATCTGCAAACAATGAGAGTTTTACTTCTTCTTTTCCAATCTGGATTCTTTTTATTCTCTGATTGCTGTGTCTAGGACTTTCAAAACTCTGTTGAATAATAGTGGTAAGAGTGGGCACCCTTGTCTTATTTCTGATCTTAGAGGAAATCCTTTCAGTTTTTCACTGTTGAAAATAAAGGTTGATGATGGTTTGTAGTATTATGTTGAGGTATGTTCCTTCTACGCCCACTTTCTGGAGAATTTTTTTTACAAATGAGTGTTAAATTTTGTCCAAACCTTTCTCTGCATCTATTGAGATGATCATATGGCTTTTATCTTTCAATTTGTTAATACAATATATCACATTGATTGATTTGTGTATACTGAAGAATCCTTGAATCCTTGGGATAAAGCCCACTTAACAAGTGTATGATACTTTTAATGTGCTGTTGGATTCTGTTTGCTAGAATTTTGTTAAAGATATTTAAATCTATGTTCATCAATGATATTGGCCTGTAATTTTCTGTTTCTGTGATATCTTAGTGTTGTTTTGATATCAAGAGGATAGTGGTCTCATAGAATAAGTTTTGGAGTTTTCCTTTCTCTGCAATTTTCTGGAAGAGTTTGGTAAGGATAGGGGTTAGCTCTTCTCTAAACTTTTGGTAGACTTTGCCTGTGACGTCATCAGGCCCTGGGCTTTTGTGTGCTGGAAGATTTTTTATCACAGTTTCGATTTCCGTGTTGCTCTGGTTTCTCTTTCTTTTCCCCAGTACCCTCTCCCACACCTGGCTTTAAAGACTTTTCTCTTTCCTTCAACTCCCTTTCTCTCCTTATTCCTCCTCTAAGACAGTGCTTTACTTTCGGTGATAAAATGGAACTGAGATATTAATTAAATAAATCTGTAATTAATATTTAGGAAGCTCATGCCATGTGCTAGGCACATTTTCATTACGATTTTTTGTTGGTATTATAGTGTAATTTATACACATGAGAGGTCACAAATACAGTCACGTCTTGAACAACTTTCTACACCTGTGTAATTGCCACCAAGTCAAGACAAAGGACCTTTCCAGTCTCCCTCCAGGCTCTCTCCTGCCTCTCCTGTTCAACACCCTCTCCAAAGTTAATCACTCTCTGACCTCTATCACCAGAGATTAGTTCTGAGCTTCTTGTGATTAGAATCATGCTTGTATTCTTTTGTATCTAACTATTCTTGTTCAACATTATGTCTGTGGGATTCATTTATGCTATTGCATGTAGCAGGTAGCTTTTTTTCCCCAACTAAGCTGTATGTTACCAAGAAGAAATAAATTTTTTTCTTTCTAAAGTTGCCAACCAAACTGAGTTCCCTTGTGCATCAATTTGGTCCATGATGGCTTCTTTCTCCTCATCCATCAACAGCTCCCATTTCCTAGTTCCGTGTAGATTAGTGTTACCTGATAAGGAAGAAAATAATTCATACCCTTGGGTTATACCTTCACCTTCTCAGTGAAGTTGGGGATTGTAACATCTGAGATCCCTTTCAGATTGAGGTTTTCACAGGTTATCCATTTGTGTGTTACTAGCTTCCCAAGTTTGGAGAAGGCAATGGCAACCCACTCCAGTACTCTTGCCTGGAAAATCCCATGGACGGAGGAGCCTGGTAGGCTGCAGTCCATGGAGTTGCTAAGAGTCGGGCATGACTGAGCGACTTCACTTTCACTTTTCCCTTTCATGCACTGGAGAAGGAAATGGCTACCCACTCCAGTGTTCTTGCCTGGAGAATCCCAGGGATGGGGGAGCCTGGTGGGCTTCTGTCTAAGGGGTCGCACAGAGTCGGACACGACTGAAGCGACTTAGCAGCAGCAGCAGCTTCCCAAGTTAGCTGTCTTTGCGACTTGGCTACACAGGACCTATGGGCCACAGGAACCTCCCTTAGTTAAGATTTCACTGACAACATCCCATTATTCTTCTTGCTAATTCTTTCCTGCCACTAGAGGTCAGGGTTCAGTTAGTACTACAGAGGGCTGAACAAGTGAAGGGCCAATCAGCATTCAGGAGGATCCTGGGGGCTGTCTGGGATGCAGTGGGTTGTGTGCTCAGTTTGAGACTGGGCATGAAAAGACTGAGTTATACAGGCAAACAAGTTGTGCCATTACCAGTAGAAAACTGACCTCAAGCATCACAAATTCATTTTTATTTGTTTACTTATTTATTTTTAATAGGACATTTTGTTTAACACGTTTCACTTTATTTCTTTCAAGCAGAAGAATGCTTCAAGCTTCAGAAAAAATATAAGTATTCCCCTTGGAAGTTCCAGAAATGCTTAGTTTCCAGATTTAACAACAATAACAATAAAAATGTTCACTCGGAAGTTTCTGGGGGATCACTTGAGCAGCTGCAAGATTTTTTTTTCCTGACAACTAAAAATACTTAGTAGGTAAGCATCACTATTTTTGACCTAAGCTTATTTTATGGTTCTAAAGCTCAGTTCTTCAATGCTGCTTGAGTCTTCACTACATCACCCCAGTTCACCCTGACCTCACAGTGCTGACACCAAAGAGGTCGACTAGAACTATAATTAATATCTTGAAAATTTGCAGTAAGAAGGCAAATTTTATAGATAAAGAGGTCAGTGGTTTTCAAGGAAATGGTTTAGCTTTATAAATCTTATCCAAAATCCCCATGTATAAAATGGATGAAAAGTAGATTTCTTTGGGACTTCCCTGCTGGTCCAGCAGTTAAGAATCTACCACTGGGGACATGGGTTCAATCTCTGGTCAGGGAACTAAGATCCCACAAGTCTTAGGGCAACTGAGCTCGAATGCTACAACTACTGAGCCTGTGTGCTCTGGAACCTGAATGCCACCAATAAGACTTGGCACAGCCAAATTAAATTTTTTTTCAAGTAGATTTCCTCTGGGTGAAAGAGCTGTGTCTCCTGCCTGCTTAGCTCCTCAAAGTTGCCTACCCCACTCCATAGCCACAGAGGATATATTTCTGATGTCCTGTAACTTTAGGAATATTTTTTGAAAACCAGCAAGATAGCCCAAATCCTTTATTTTATGCATGGTAGAACAGAGGTCCAGTACTTGCCTAGCTAGCATCATACAATGACAATGATATCTGGCATGAAATATGACTGGAGATGAATTATTTTTATTAAAATTTTAGGTTTTTTCTTTTTTTCAAAAACACACTATACACTTCTTAATTCAGCATATCAGTTCAGTTCAGTTGCTCAGTAGTGTCTGACTCTTTGCGACCCCATGGACTGCAGCACGCCAGGCCTCCTTGTCCATCACCAATTCCTGGAGCTTGCTCAAACTCATATCCATTGAGTTGGTGATGCCATCCAACCTTCTCATCCTCTGTCATCCCCTTCTCCTCCTGCCTTCAATCTTTCCCAGCATCAGGGTCTTTTCCAAGGAGTCAGTTATTTGCAGCAGGTGGCCAAAGTATCGGAGCTTCAGTTTCAGCATCAGTCCTTCCAATGTATATTCAGGACTAATTTCCTTTAGGATTGACTGGTTTGATCTCCTTATACATTGGTATATAGAGTGTGTGTTTAAAGCTAAATAACACACGTTAGGTCAGTTTTGCCAGACCCTCAATTTGGTAGAGTAGCAACAATGTCATGTTCAGATTTAATGGGTTAAAATTATGTTCTGATAAATTTGAAACTTCACTAAGGGAGAGGCTTTGATTCTTTCACAAGGAGAGAGCAGTTCTGTATCTCAAGTGTGCACTAGAATTTGCTGCTATGGAGACCACTTGCTTACACCAGATGTTTTGAGCAAGAAAATCTTCATAGCAAGTGAGGAGGGAGGGAATGTAATTAGGCTGTTGTTGCTGCTGCTGGGAGAAGGCATTGAGAGCCTGGTATAAAAGGGAAAGCAAACAAAAAAAAAGCTAGGGGAGGAGGATCCAGGGAGAATCCGCTGTTTGTCATTGCCTCTATCAGTCACGTGGTGACTTATTCACATACCAGTGAGGGAAGGAAAGCTATGGAAATTTGAGAGCAACTTCCAGCAAAGGCATTTAATATCGAATTGCTCTCTCATCTCCCCCCATCAATTTCTATGACCCAGTGAATATTTACTCTAACGTTAGAGGGGCTCACTCAGATGAGCAACATTATACTCAAGTTTACAGAAAACCAGGGCTATTAATGCCAGATAAAGATCAATGAGGAAGCAATCTGTTTATATCTTGGTGTTTGAATTTCTCTAGTTCCTGTCCTAAATTGTGTTTCATCTTTAACCTAAAAACAAAATAAAATTAGTAATTATGTTTGTTCTTTTAATAAATAGTTGGTTTTAAGCTAAAAAAATTCTTGGTACACTGTGATACCAGAAGCAAAATAAATCTGGAAAGAGCATGCATTTTCATAGTATATTGAAGACAGAAGAGCATTCTGTGGCATGTATACTAAGATCAGCTATTGGGCCTAGAAAAGAATGAGTAGCTCATTGCAAACTTGATAACGGGCTTGATCTGGTCCTTTCAGGTGTACCTAACCTCACATTACCTCCGTTCTGTTAGAGCGGACCTGGGAGAATACTTGAGAATTTGGAGTACAGAGGAGAGTTTAAGTCACCTGTAGTGTTGTGTCTTGGGGTGTGTTCCTAGGATGAGGAATGTGTTATTGTGTGTTGGGATTCACCTGTCCCTGTGGGCTCACTCAGTAAGGGGTGGAAGGTTCTACTCTTTTTGCTTTGGCCACCAGCTGTTTTGCAAAGTTTGAAGCTGGGAAGCAGGAGATTGTTTAATTAAAAGCCCCCAGATCTAAGGAATGTGGTCCAAGATGCTCTCTGAGCACTCCACTTGCCTGCGGACCTGATAGCTACTCTCAGAGGGACATACTGTCCTCAACATACCAAACTAAGGACCCTGCATCATCAGGAAGTCAGAACAGAGAACCAAAGGTTAACACAAACTGAAGGGCAGAAGGTCAAGTAAAAGCTCATCCCTCTGTCCAGGGCTTGTGAAGAAGTATCCTCTTCTTTGGAATCCTTGTCCTTAAAATGGCTTATGGCTGAATGGAACCTTGTTTAGTATATCCATGATGACGAAGCATTCATTTTCATTGTTTTAATAATTGAGCAACCAAGTCAAACCTTTGTCTTACTTCTAATCCCTTGGCTTATTGACATTCCAAGCCAAGCCCCTAGTCTGATTCCCCTTATGTGAGAAAAAGGAAGGTCTAACCACAGTGAGAGTCTTCTGAGTTCCTCAGAGATGACACTTCCATCCACTTCTCTCTTCCTGATGTAGAGAAACAGAAGAGGAAATGTGGAATTGAGACCAGAATCAAACAGATAAGGACTAAATTCTAGGTTTCAGTTCAAGTCAGTTCAGTCGCTCAGTCATGTCCGACCCTTTGCGACCCCATGAATCACAGCACGCCAGGCCTCCCTGTCCATCACCAACTCCCAGAGTTCACTCAAACTCATGTCCACAGAGTCGGTGATGCCATCCAGCCATCTCATTCTCTGTCATCCCCTTCTCCTCCCTCCCCAACCCCTCCCAGCATCAGTCTTTTCCAGTGAGTCAACTCATCACATGAGGTGGCCAAAGTATTGGAGTTTCAGCTTTAGCATCAGTCCCTCCAATGAACATCCAGGATTGATCTCCTTTAGAATGGACTGGTTGGATCTCCTTGCAGTCCAAGGGACTCTCAAGAGTCTTCTCCAGCACCACAGTTCAAAAGCATCAATTCTTCGGCGATCAGCTTTCTTCACAGTCCAACTCTCACATCCATACATGATCACGGGAAAAACCATAGCCTTGACTAGACAGATGTGTATGAGCTATTGACAAGGGCCAGGACAGCATGCATATCCAAGATGCTTCAAGGAAGCCAAGAATATGACTTTGCACCCTGGGACTCTTGGTGAGCTCAACTGGGGAAACTTTAACCCCAGCTGACCTAGCCAGGCTAACACAGCAAAGCTATGCGTGATGGCAATAGCAATGTATATAGCTAAGGACAAAGGAGAGGAGATTTTCTGCCTCTCCTCCAGGAGTGAAGAACAAGTAGGGCTTGGGAAGAACGTCATCTTTGAGGTGGCTCAGTCTTCTCCTCTTCTAGGAAGAGGAGGTGGAGGGAACGACTGTGGAGTCCAGGCTGGGAAAGGAGACTTCATAGTGGTCAGTGCCTCTCACTGCTTATATATGAAGTGACAGAGGCTTGAATGAACATTGCAGCATGTTCACTTCCACAACCAAAGGGAGGTTTGTCTCTGAGACCAATTGTTCAGTGTGTGTTCAGGGAGTGAATGCTGTCATTCAGCAAATGTCTATTGAGTTCAGTTATTATTCTAGCATGAGTAAGGCAATGATGAGCAAAACAGATTCTTTGATCTCACAGAATATATAATCTAGTGGAATAACCCAACACGCACCAAGTTGATGCATCAACATAAACTTAAAATCAAGGTGAGGTTCTCAGTGAGCAGAGAGTTTATTTTTGCAGACAGCTTTCTTCAATCAGACCTCCCATATTTCTCTCTCTTTTCCCCTGCCCTGCCACACCAACCTTTTGGAGCAGCCTTCCTGATTTCCTTTCTTTTCTCTTGAGTTACTTTTTCCCTACTGGCACTTACTTAGAGGTTTCTCCTCAGACAATAGCAGGGACCCTCTCGCCCCCAAATACAGTGAAACAAAGTCTTTTTCCTCAGAGGATCATGTGCTGGGAGCTTTCCATTTCCCTTTTTACCTGACTACACAACAGCACCTATGTTCAAAGGCACTGAAAAATTACTCGGCTTTCATGGCAGGGACGAATAGGGGACTGAGACAGACCTTACAAGACTTATCATAATGAAAGCTTCAGAGTCAGTTGCTGGTACCAAATTCCAGAAAAATTGGACTGGAGCTCTAGCCCAGCTGGACCATATGAAGAGTTGGCAGGAGATTTCAAGCTTCTCCAGGGAAACAAAGATACATGAATCCGTTTCAGAGACTGGGTTGTCTCCCAAACAGTAATCAGATTCCTGTCTTGCATCCCACAATCCCACAGGTGTAAAGCACATGAACAAATATGTGCTTAGGGGTGAGGGTGGGAGTGGTGGGGGAGGTGATGACAGTTCTGAATCCATCATGCATCATCTCAGGTGGCAGCTATGCATCTGTTCCATATTTTGAAGCCCCCTCCCACACCAGTAGAGCTATTTCAGCAGATAATATCTGGGATCGACTGAAAGAAAAGTCATATGTTACCCAATGTCCTGAAATGGCTCAACAAGATGGATAACGGGTAGGTGTCGGGGTTGAAAACTTGCATTTTACCTCCTGACTTTCAAAATCGTTTGGATGGCAGTTCTGCTGCCGTCTTGGAAACTGGACTTAATTAGCAGGAAGCAGCACTCTCCATGGGAGCTCTCGGACAGGCACTTTGGGTCCCTGCCTCCCCAAGCTCCCTCCAAGGGTTGGGATTTGAATGGCTGTGGCCCCTGGGGCTCCTACAAAGTACTTCCAGCCCATATGTGGCTGCAAGCGATAATCCCAACACGTTTTGCAGGAAGAAAAATTGTGCTGGGAACAGCAAGTCAAGCATTTGCTGAGTTTTAGTAGGAGGTGTGAAAAATATGTAACTCGACTCAGGGTCATTCCCGTTGGCCTCACTGTGAGCCACAGGGTGTGTGAAGGGAAGCAGAGGCAGTGCCAAGCTCCCATCCATCTTTCCATGGCTCCATTAATCTCTCCTCTTTCTGAAAACGGACTTATCTTGCAATTGGTTTAAAAACCTCCCAGGGCTGCAAATAGGACTGTGGCTAGCTCCAAATAGCCTCTATGCTAATTAGAAAAAGACGTTCCCTCCTGGGTGGGAGAATTCAGAAAGACGCCCCCTCCAGGCAGATCAATTAGTGAAGGGCACCTTCTTCTAAGCTAACTCTGGCAGTTGGAGAGCAGACTGGATTTCAGGCCCCCTCATGCTACCCCACCGGACCTCACAATGCCCACTGGCCTCCGGCTCTCAGAATTGGCACTGACGAGTCTCCCTAATTAAAACACAGTTCTGACACTGTCTCCTGGCTGCTATCTGCATTCTTAGTCCTCTTCACCCAACCAACACTGAAACTCACAATCCCTTCAGAGATATTAATGAAGGTCATAATGAATGAAATAAATTCATTCATTATGATTTCTTTTAGTTGCACTGTCCTGTTCTACGAAGTGGTGACTGGCTCTTCGGACACACATTTTCAATACAAACCCTTGCTGAGTTGCTCTTTTTCCATGATCTTCTCTCCAATATTTTCTTTCTACCTAAGGAAAGAGCTGCAGGTTTAAATTCATATTTTCCTGACATTGGGAACAATTTTCTATCCTGTTTTCCTTCACCACTAGTTTGAGATTGTTTCTGATTTTCAGAAGCCATTTCATCAAATCTTTTTTTCCCCCCCTGGCCTTTAAGTATGCCTGTTCTCTCAAGACCTCATCCATCAATAATAATAGTTATAATAATAATTATAACGAAAAATAATTGAGCTGTTACCATATTCCGTGTGCAGGTGCTGTGCTATGTGCTTTTTGTGGATTAACTCATTTTAATTATCACAGAAGCCATATGAGGCTGGTATTATGATTATTCTTGTTTTAAGAGGTGCTAACTGAGCCGAGAAAAGTGAAGTAATTTGCCAAGAGCACACAGCTAGTGAGCAGTGGAGCCAAGATTCAAGCCTGAGCAGTCTGGCCGTAGAGCGCCCACTCTTAACCTCTATTTATGCTGTCTCCTTCTATTCACTAATCAGTACTGTCTACTTCTCCATCGCTCTGTGCATTCACTATTGTTCTACACATGTTTATTAATACCTTTGTACCAGGCTTATGCTAGGTCCTGGAGATGCAAACGCAAGCTAAGACACAAACTGCCCAAAATAAAGATAGTTATAAAAGAGTGGGGGTGGACAGATACGTATAAAAGCAATAGGCTTTATATGGTTTTATAGTTGACATGTCTTGGATGTTTACCTTGCCAATAATATCCTAATCCAGAAACATCCCTTTCCCATTGCATCTGTAAAGGAATAGGCTTAGGTACCCTATCTATAGCACTATATGACTATTTGCTTGCCCCATGACTGGACCAGAGGGGCTACAAGACCTATATTCTACTAATGCAATGGATATAAACCACCAATTAGCGCTTCAAAGGTATTTGAACTAAGGACACAGTAAAGATAGGTCCTTAAGAGAAAGGCTAGTGTTGTCACTTTGGCAAACACATGTGTTGGGGAATTGCATAAGCAAAGGTTCTGATATGAGGCTGACGATGATAGTTCATGGACCATGAAGGACCTGCCTGATGCCAGAGAGATGGCCTCTGGGCTAAGATAGTGGGAGATAGGTGATTTAGCCCAAAATATAAACACTAATTCCCAAGAGTCACAAAGGAACATCAGTCTAACTGATGGCTATGGGAAAAGGTGTTAAGAAGGTAGGGCCTTAGGGGCCAAATGCAGATGTCTGTACATGACACAGGAGGTGGGTGGCTTTCAAACATTTCCTTCTGCAAACTGCAGGTCATTGGGAACCCAAAGCCACAAAGCAAGTAAAAGGATCATTGTTCTGCTATAAGCTAGGGCCAAGGCCATGGACCTTTCCTTCCTATTTCTGACAAGGTAGTGGTACCCCTGGAGTTGTGTTGCTTGGAGTCTTTGCTTTGGGAGTTCACAATCTGAAGAGGAAGGGTTTCACCAGAGACTGGCTCCTGGGGGCCCAGACTGCGGGCAGAGTAACTTCTAGGACTCTGCAGTGCCCAGAGGTGAGGGGATGAGGACTTGATCTGGCAAAAGAAAGGACAGGGAAAGGACAAAGCTGCCAGTTACTTTAAATGACAGGCTGGCAACCAAATGTGTTATCTGCATGCAGTTGCTCTCAGAGATTAGTAGGAGCTTCTGATCTCTATATCTGGATGGCCTTCTTAGCATCTGGATGGCATAGCTTGGTCTTAATCTTTATTTAGCTTGCAGTCTGAAATAATGGACTCTATGGCCATTCTTAACCTCAGTTTGATTCACAGAGTTTCCACACTGGAAAGAGATGTCTAATGTTTGTTGAACTGATTCAAGTAATCATAAAGAATAATTAGTTACTTCAGAATTATCATAGAATAAGGTCAGAATATTTCTAGATAGTGGCAGAGAAGACCCATTCTTCTACTGCAGAAGTCTTTGGGCATTATATCTACTTAAAGAATGGAATGGGTAAAAACATTCAACAATATTTCTTCCATTTCATATCTGGCAACATAAATAGACCACGACTAGAGTTAGACAGACATGAATTCCAGGAATTATAGAATTCTAGCTTACTATGGTTGATAGCTGGAAATGCTAAATAAATTTCCTTCAGCATCAGTTTTTAAATGAAAGAGTATAAAACCCACCTCCCAGGATGATTCTGAAGATCAAAAGAGCTCTCCTGGGGTAAGCACTGACATCAGTGCCTGGCATATAGTAGGTACGGATTTGCATTCAATCAAATAAATGAATGCAAGTGATTTCACCTCTTATCTCAGTTTCCTCATCTGAATAATGCATACTAACTACATGTGTTTGACAGGTTTTTGAGAGACCAAATGAGATAACAGATGCAACAGCCCTAAGCTCTCATACTATTTATAATATTAAATAGAATAAATGGTTTGAAATGAACAACTTGAAGAGGAAGAAAAGGAGCAAGACCAAAGTCTGAGAAGTTATTAAAAGGAGCATTTTCTACCTCTTTGTATGATGTTGGCCAAAAAGTTTGGAAAAACCTGGATGAACTTCTTGGCCAACCCAATAGGACAAGAAACAAGAACATAGACAAATTTATGGCACAGTCAATGCCCAGGGGACCCTGCCTGTTAACAGCAAAGAGCCCAGTGATCTGTGGGTTTGGGATTACAGTTTTGTCTCCCTGGCAGACAAGCTTCCAGAGAAACCAGAGCTACGGCACCATCCACCCAGGTGCTAGGCAGCTGATCGAGCAGAAGGAATCCCTCCTGGATGTGGCTGAATCGGAACTGTCCCCCTGTCTGTGCCAGTTTGTCTCTTCGGACAATAAAGACTTACTGTAGTGTCAGTCACTCAGTCGTGTCCTACTCTTTGCCATCCCACTGACAGTAGCCTGCCAGGCTCCTCTGTCCATGGGAGTCTCCAGGCAAGAATACTGGAGTGGATTGTCATTCCCTTCTCCAGAATTTTGTTCTCTACCATAAATATGATTTTAGTGCTGTCTACTGAGGCAAGGTCAAGAGAGATACAGTCCAGTATCTCATTCTAATGTTTCTCCATTTGTAATGAATCTTTGAATAATTTTATTCATGTTCATTTACTTATTTTAGTAGGTGTGGTATGGTTAGAGTTTGACATTTTCCTTAAGTATACGCAGTCCATGGAGTGTCAAAGAGTGGGACACAGCTTAGCAACTGAACAACAACAGCATAATAAAAGACAAATAAGTGTCTGTCTCGGGCTACTGTGACAAAATACCATGGACTGGGTGGCTTATAATCAACAAAAAGTCTTTTCTCACAGTTCTGGAGGCTGGGATGTCCAACATGAAAGCAGGGGGAGTTTTGTGTCTGGTGAGGGCACACTTTCCAGTTCATAAATGGCCATCATGTCACTTTGTCATCACATGTGGGAAGGGCAAAGGTGCTCCCTGGGATCTCTCTTATAAGGACACTAATGCCATTCAGGGGGGCTTTATCTGCAAAACCTAATCATCTCTTAAAGAACCCACTTCCAAATACTGTCACACTAGGTGTTAGAATTTAAATTTGAATTGGGATGTTGATTGGTTGTTACAAGACCTTCTACACTAATACCAAAAAAAGATATCTTTTTTATGGTAGAAGATTGGAATACAAAGTAGGAAATCAAGAGATACCTACAGTAACAGGCAAGTTTGGCCTTGAGTACAAAATGAAGCAGAGCAAAGGCTAATAGAATTTTGTCAAGAGAACATACTGGTCAGAGCAAACACCATTTTCCAAAAACACAAGAGATGTCTCTACACTTTGGCATCACCAAATGGTCAATACTGAAATCAGATTGATTATATCCTTTGCAGCCAAAGATGGAGAAACTCTATACAGTCAGCAAAACCAAGACCTGGAGCTGACTGTGGCTCTGATCATGAATTCCTCACTGCAACATTCAAGCTTAACTTGAAGAAGGTAGGGAAAATCACTAGCCCATTCAGGTATGACCAAAATCAGATCCCTTATGATTATACAGTGTAGGTGACAAATAGATTCAAGGGATTATATCTGATAAACAGAGTGCCTGAAGAACTGTAGACAGAGGTTTGTAACATTGTAAGGAGGCAGTGACCAAAGCCATTGCAAAGAAAAATAAATGCAGGAAGGCAAAGTGGTTGTCTGAGGAGGCTTTACAAATAGCTAAGGAAAGAAGAGACGTGAAAGGCAAAGGAGAAAGGGAAAGATATACCCAACTGAATGCAGAGTTCCAGAGAAAGAGAGATGAAAAGCCTTTCTTCAATGAACCATGCAAAGAAATAAAGGAAAACATTAGAACAGACAAGACTAGAGATTGCTTCAAAAAATTGAAGACATCAAAGGAAAATTTCATGCAAGGATGAGCATGATAAAGGACAGAAGTGGTAAGGACCTAAAAGAAGCAGAAAAGATTAAGAAGAGGTGGCAAGAATATACAGAAGAACTATTTTTAAAAAAAGATATTAGAGACCTGGATAACCATGATGGTATTTCACTCACCTAGAGCCAGACATCTTGGAATGTGAAGTCAAATGGGCCTTAAGAAGCATTACTACAAGCAAAGCTGGTGGAGGTGATGGAATTCCAGTTGAGCTATTTCATATCCTAAAAGATGATGCTGATAAAGAACTGCACTCAAAGTGCCAGCAATTTGGAAAACTCAGCAATGGCCACAGAACTGGAAAAGGTCGATTTTCATTCCAATCACCAAAAAAAGGCAATTCCCAAGAATGTTCAAACTACTGCACAGTTGCACTCATTTTACAATCTAGCAAGGTTATGCTTAAAACCCTTTTCAAGCTAGGCTTCAGTAGTACATGAACTGAGAACTTTCAGATGTACAAGCTTGATTTAGAAAGGCAGAGTAGCCTTTGACTCTGTGGATCACAACAAACTGTGTAAAATTCCTCAAGAGATAGGAATGCCAAACCACCGTATCTGCCTCCTGAGAAACCTGTATGCAGGTCAAGAAGTAATAGTTAGAACTGGACATGGAACAATGGACTGGTTTAAAATTGGCAAAGGATTATGTCAAGGTTGAATATTGTTACCCTGCTTATTTAACTTACATGCAGAGTACATCGTGTGAAATGTCAGGTTGGATGAATCACAAGCTGGAATCAATATTGCTGGGAGAAGTATCAACAACCTCATATATGTAGATGATGCCACTCTAATGGCAGAAAATGAAGAGGAACTAAACAGCCGCTTGATGAGAGTGAAAGAGAAGAGCGAAAAAGCTGGTTTGAAACTCAATATTCAAGAAACAAAGATCAGAGCATCTGGTCCCATCACTTCATGGCAAATAGAAGTGGAAAAAGTAGAAGCAGACACATTTATTTTCTTCAGCTCCAAAATCTCTGCTGAAGGTGATTGCAGCCATAGAATTAAAAGACACTTGCTCCTTAGAAGAAAAGCTATGACAGACCTAGACAGTATATTAAAAAGCAGATACATCACTTCACTGACAAAGGTCCATATAATCAAAGCTATGGTTTTTCCAGTAGTCATGTATGGATGTGAAAGTTGGACCATAAAGAAGGCTGAGCACCAAAGAATTAATGCTTTTGAACTGTGGTGTTGAAGACTCTTGAGAGTCCCTCGGACTGAAAGGAGATGAAACCAGTCAATCCTAAAGGAAATCAATCCTCAATATTCATTAGAAGGACTGATGCTGAAGCTGAAACTCCAGTACTTTGGCCACCTGATGGATAGAGCCGACTCACTGGAAAAGACCCTGATGCTGGGAAAGATTGAATGCAAAGGGAGAAGGAGGTGGCAGAGGTTGAGATAGTTAGATAGCCTCACTTATTCAATGGACATGGATTTGAGCAAACTCCCAGAGATAGTGGAGGATAGAGGAACCCGTAGCCCATGGCTACAGTCCATGGGCCTGCAAAGATTCGGACATGACTTAGTGACTGAACAACAAGACAAAGATTCAGTCTATACCAGGAAGAAACCATTGAAGTAAAGGCAAAAATGTATTATTCGGCATGGAAATGGGTAGAGAATGCAATGAATGGTACTAAATGTTTTAAGGTAACAAGTAACAAGGTCATCGAACACCATATCAATGTTATTATTTACAAATACTAAACATCCATGTTGGTTAGTGTGTCATCAGATAATTTTCATACCTTGCCTAATATCATTTTTAGTTTAGAATATATTTTTGGCTTGAACACCACAGAGTTTACAGCTGCTTCCAGCAGTTGACTGTAGTAGATTATGAATTCAAATAAAGAAGAGGATAGATAAGACATGATGAACAAAAGAAAAGTAGAGCAGGAGTAACTTATTATTAATATTCTGGTTTTGAGTTTCAACCTGGTTTGAAGTCACAGGTTGATTGGAGTGAAATTGTCCACAATTGTAACAAATTCTAGAAATCAGAATATAATGAAGGTCCAGAAGCTTTAGTCAGGTCAAGTTGCCAGGTATGGTGATAAAGAATATTATCTTGTTTGGTCCCTAGAATGGTGCTGGATAAGGTAGCCACTTTCCACATATGGCTACTTAAATTTTAATTAATTAGCATCAAGCAGCATTAAAAATTCAGTTCTTCACTCACATTAGTCATATTATGGACCTGATGCAAGAGCCTGCTGGGTGCCATGGATCATAGCACTTGTGAAAGACATCAGGGTTTTAATCTGGCTGTCACTTATTAGCTATGTGACTTTGATTTACTCCAGTTATACTTTCTAAGCCTCAATTTCCTCATCTACAAAATGAGACTAGCTATATCTTAATGAAAGTGAAAGAGGAGAGTGAAAAAGTTGACTTTAAGCTCAACATTCAGAAAACTAAGATCATGGCATCCAGTCCCATCACTTCATGGCAAATAGATGGGGAAACAGTGGCTGACTTTATTTTTCTGGGCTCCAAAATCACTGCAGATGGTGATTGCAGCCATGATATTAAAAGACGCTTACTCCTTGGAAGGAAAGTTATGACCAACCTAGACAGCATATTAAAAAGCAGGGACATTACTTTGTCAACAAAGGTCCGTCTAGTCAAGGCCTTGTTTTTTCCAGTAGTCATGTATGGATGTGAGAGTTGGACTATAAAGAAAGCTGAGCGCCAAAGAATTGATGCTTTTGAACTGTGATGTTGGAGAAGACTCTTGAGAGTCCCTTAGACTGCAAGAAGATTTAACCAGTCCATCCTAAGAGAAATCAGTCCTGGGTGTTCTTTGGAAGGACTAATGTTGAAGCTGATACTCCAATTCTTTGGCCACCCAATGCGAAGAGCTGACTCATTTGAAAAGACCCTGATGCTGGGAAAGATTGCGGGCAGGAGGAGAAGGGGACGACAGAGGATGAGATGGCTGGATGGCATCACCGACTCAATGGACATGGGTTTGGGCGGACTCTTGGAGTTGGTGATGGACAGGGAGGACTGGTGTGCTGTGATTCATGGGGTCACAAAGAGTCGGACACGACTGAGCGACTGAACTGAACTGATACCTATGTTGTACAGTTGCTATGAGGTAACCTAGTAGATTGTCTGATGCGTAGCTGATGATGAAGAAGATGGTGATCAGGGAGAAGAAGGATGAGGGGATTCAAATTCATCCTCAGAAAGCTTCTGGTGTGCCTCTGAAGCATTCTGGTTGCTCCATGACCTAACTGTGCACCGCCATGGTAGGAAACCTCCCATTTCAGCACATTTCCACCATCTCCATAACATACAACCTACCTCCAGGATCTCTTCAGTGACTCCATGCACTAAATGCACTTGTTCCTATAAGTAAATAACTTGTCAGATTTGAAGGTACCACAGTGGAAAAGTTAAAAATTACCCTTGCAATCAAATATAATATCAGTTTACCCTTGAGAGGACAACCTTCAGTGAAAGAAACCAGTTTCTAGCTGCAATTTCAAGAACCAGTGAGCAGATATTGGCAATAATTGGGGGGAAATAGCAAAATTGCTCCTCCCAAGCCTGCTTCTGATTGTATGTTTTCTCTTTTTCTGACCTCTAACAGACAAGACATGGCTTAAAATTTTCCTGCTGTTAGCAGGCCGGAGAAGTCACTCCTTTAGAGAGTGACACACCTGCAGTTGTGTTTTCTCCTGTCATGCCAGCTATTTTGTAACATCTGGATAAGTAGCTACAACACAGCATCTTTTCCTGTCTCGAGTCTCAGCCTCCCACTGACCACAGGGTCAAGTGTTTCGCCTAATTCCACGTTCTATCCTGCTGTCTCTTCAATCAGTGTTGTCATTTCCCCGGTTGGAGTGTCGATGACTCGTCTGGACAATAGGTCTGCTATAACCAAGTCTTTGCCTGGGGTGTAGATTACTCATAAATCATATCTTTATAACAGCAATAACATTCCCTGTCGTCTAGCAGGTGCGTTGCCTAGCGGTTTGTGATCTGTCTGGACAGTCAGGCTTCTGCCAAATGCATATTTGTGGAACTCTCGTGGTGAACGTATCACTGCCAATATTTTTTTCTTGCCTGCTCAAGCAGACTTCTTTTTCCAGCCAAAAGCAGCATTAGAGATGTACAAGTGACTACTGAACCATCCAATTGCTTGCTGAGGATCTCACTATGGGTTCTCAGTGTCCTTCCTTGTACATCACTGAACAGTTATTTTGGTAATGCCAAGTTAGATTTCAAAATACAAGAGGAAAGGAAACTCACATGTGCAATGTGCCTGCGCGGTGCCAAGCACAGTGCTCATTGCCTCACATGTGATATTTTATTAAATCCTCCCAACAAACTGATGAGGTTACCTCTGATCTCTTATAATGAGGAAAGTGAGACTGTACGAAGTTTGCTCCCGCTAGCAGCCATCGTGCCCTGACACCAGGCGCAGTGATAGGCAACTGTGTATAGCCTTCACATTTAGTCCCTAGACCAGGTGCCACGTCCTGGAAGGTAACAACCCGTCATATGTAGCTACTGAAATCCAAATAAATTCAAATCAAAAAAATTTCAAGTTCAATTCCTCGGTGATACCAGCCACATTTCAAAGGCTCCATTGTTACATGCGGCCAGTGGCTACTGTCTTGATAATGCAGGAATAAGACTGCATTCCCAAGTACTCCTGACCAATGCTGCCCTAGGGCAATGCCCGAGGTGGGGCCAGGTACTATGATACACATACTACAGATGGGAAAGGGGGGCTTTGATGGATTTTATGACTTGCTGAATAAAAATAACAGTGCTATTTTTGTGCATTAGGTAACCTAACCTTGTGCATTAGGTCCAGGCCTGAATCCAGTTCCAGGAGTCTTGCCCTTAACTGTGTCTCAGAGTTATGTACTCAGCGACTTATCTAAGGACACACAACTGACAGGTGACACTGGAGGGCTCCTGGGCAGAAGGCGCCTTGAGAATTCAGGGATAGCCATTGTAGCCTCACAGCAGACCCTTTCTGATAAGCCTTATCTCTGCTGCTAGGCATGTGGTCCTCATTACTGGCATTTCCTAGATCTGGTTTCACTCCTGAGGTTATCGGATGCTCCGGGATGTTTGCCTCTACCGGTTATGCGCACATGCATCTTTAAAGGTCTCTTGTCTCTGTGGGAGCCCTTCTCCCCATCTCACAGTGTCATCTCTGGGCTCAGGGGGTTGCGCTTGGCTTCCCCATCTGCCACTGCCATTCATCCTGGCTGCATGTGAAGGCTTTATCATTCCTGAATGATCCCAGAGGCTGACTCAATCCCAAGTAGTAGTCTGTGACGCTGGCTGGCCCTTCTGAAAAGCATGAAGAATACAGATTTCATCTGCTGTCAGGCAAAGCTCTTCTGCTGACTCAGAATGCAAAACTTCCTCTGTGGCCAGAACAGAGGCATGGCGGGTGGTTCTGTTGCCTCCACTCACTCCAGCCTCGGGCCCCAGCTCTTTTTCTCAGGAACCATTGCACTGAGCCAGGATCTCTGCTGATACCAAGAGCTCGCCACAACACAAGACTTGAGGTGAAATATCTTTCTGTTGCAGAGGAATACAGTTTGTGGAGTGGCCCTAGCCTATGAAGTGTCTGTCCTAGGCAGTTTGGGAAAAATAACACTTCATGAGCCTTTACTGTGTGTCCATGACACTGATTCATGCACAGGATTTCATTTACTCTTCACAAAATCCTTAAGTGGCTTCTGCTTTATTACTCCCACCATACAGACGAGAAAGTCAAGCATAGAGAAGAAATTTGCTTGAAGTCACTTTTAGCTTTTTGGGAATTTATTGGGATTAATATTTTGAATCATTATGTTTATTAACTCTTCATTTACTCTAATTCTATAAATAAAAATTTATTATTCATGACAGACCAATGAGATAAACAAGCCTTAGCGATTAAATGTCTAAGACTGAGGTAATAACCAAGTTAGAGATGACTGTAACTACATTAGTGTATATTTTGCTTGTCTGTTTTAGTTGTTAAGTTGTGTTAGACTCTTTGTGACCCCATGGATTGTAGCCCGCCAGGCTCCTCTGTCCATGGGATTCCCCAGGCAAGAATACTGGAGTGGGTTGTCATTTCCTTCTCCAGAGGATATTTCCGATCCAGAGATCAAACTCCTGCCTTCTGTATTGGCAGGCAGATTCTTTACCATTGAGCCACCTGGGAAGCCCAGTGTATACTTTGGCTATTTTTTAAAAGTCCAATTTTAAACAATTCAGCTTGAAAGTAAAGAGTTAAGAATAAGGTAAGAAGAGTGCTTTGTGAAATTTATATCACTCTACAAATTTAAGGTACTCTTTTTTTTAATGTCACAAACTCATCATTAATTGAGCTAAATATTACTTCTTGGTCATGTTCTTCAAGTTAGACCCACCAATGGTTTCTGCTCTCATAAGTGCTCAAAAACCCAATAAAAGAAAACAAGTCCATCAGTAAGGATTCAGTTAGACTGCATTGAAGGGACAAAAACTATGGCTTAACTTGGGTAGAAGTTTACTTCTCACTTCTGTTAGAGAAGCTCAGAAGTGAAAAGCCCAGGGCTGGGATGAGGACCTTCTCTGTGGTCATTTTCATGGACCAAGATGGCTGCCAGGATTCGGACAAGCATATCCACAATGAAGCTAGTTGGAAGGAGAAAGCAGAAAGAAGTAGGAATATCTTTCCCATTAAGAAGACTTTACGTCCACTTATACCCATTACTTTGCCAACAAAGGTCCGTCTAGTCAAGGCTATGGTTTTTCCCGTGGTCATGTATGGATGTGAGAGTTGGACTGTGAAGAAAGCTGATCGCCAAAGAATTGATGCTTTTGAACTGTGGTGCTGGAGAAGACTCTTGAGAGTCCCTTGTACTGCAAGGAGATCCAACCAGTCCATTCGAAAGGAGATCGATCCTGGTTCATTGGAAGGCCTGATGCTAAAGCTGAAACTTCAATACTTCGGCCACCTCATGCGAAGAGTTGACTCACTGGAAAAGAGTCTGATGCTGGGAAAGGTTGGGGGCAGGAGGAGAAGGGGACAACAGAAGATGAGATGGCTGGATGGCATCACCGACTCGATGGACATGAGTTTGAGTGAACTCCGGGAGTTGGTGATGGACAGGGAGGCCTGGCGTGCTGTGATTCATGGGGTCGCAAAAAGTCAGTCATGACTGAGCGACTGAACTGAACTGATACCCATTATATCTTTTGGTTATGCAAGAATATGTCCAGTTAAAAGCCAGTGTTATGTTTCCAAGAGAATAGATTTGGAGTGAGCAACTAACCATCTCTGCTAAAAGAACTAATGTCTTTAAAAAAAAAAAAAGTAATGTCTAGAATAGTCTACAGATCTTTTAATATATGAGGTCATTAAGGCCACTGCCACTTTTCTGGCTCATCTCCCCAACTGAGGCCCTTCAATGCTACATGGCACAGTCTCCAACTGTGGATCTCAGAAACAACATAAACCACATGTGGTTTTCCCTTTTTCTTGTTTAACATTGCACCCAGGGCCTTTGCAAGACCACCTTCCTCTAAGAATGGTCTTGAGAAGGATATCACAATTCTCCTTATGCTCCCTATTCTATAACTCATCCCCAATTTTTAGTTTAACAGTGTATTCATTTGGAGACAGGCCTCATCTGTTTGATTTCTGTCCCATTTTTTGCCTCTTGTGTCTAGGTGACCACCATTAGTTCTAGGCGTGGCAAAGTTTTAACCTGAGTTAGATGTTGACACTCCAGGACTTTCATTTTAAGCCATTATCACCAAATGCATTAGAGCAGCAGCACTGCTGAGATCCTGTAGAAAGTACCTCTAACTAACTGTGTTCAGTTAAAATATCAATTGATGAAGCATCTTGCCTTCCCTGAGGTTCAATATCCTTACCTTTCATATAAAGAAGTTGGGAGTTCATTTAAATAATCTATAATGTGACTGTCAGATTTTGATCTATAATTCCTTGGCCCTACATAGATGTGACCTGAGAGGGCAGCTATTGGGATGCAGAGGCCAGAAATAGAGCAGAATTGAAGGGGAGATTGGAAGAAGCCAGATCTCTTTACCTGTTTTGCCAGAGTTTAGCTTTTTTGAGTCTAAACTTGAACTGATCACACTTAAGGGAAGGAAGAGGGGGTAGACATCTCTTCCTCTGATAAGTGGCAAGTGCTTGAAAGCCCAGTGTGTGAGAGCATCTCACTGGGCAAATGGACAAGGAAAACACCTCCGAGCGGCCTCTGGGTTCTCCCCGACCTGTTTTCTTCTGAATCTCCATCCTGACACTTCTGGTTCCATCCCCTACATTTCAGTGTTCCTCTGGTTCTAAATCTCACCCAGTCCAGTCTCCCTTATCCATCTTATCCACACAGATCTGTATCTCCAAGCTTTCTGTTGAGCTCCAGGCCCACAAAGAAGCCTTCATAGGCCTTTCCAAAAACTGTATCTACAAACAAATTTGCCCCCTTCCCCATAAAATATGCTGATTCTTCAATATTTCCAGTTTCAGAGAACTACACTGTCACCCTAGCTAACTGTCTGGTTCAAAATAAAGAGCCATTTTAGAGCCTGCCCTTTCTTCCCCACTCCTCCTCCCTTGACCCATCTAGCAAATCCTCTAACTCCTGTCATCTCCTCCCCACCACCAGGGGCTCATCATTTTTATCCACAGTAATATCATAATTTGGGGCTTCCCGGGTGATACAGTGGTAAAGATGCAGGAGACACAGGAGACGTGGGTTTGATCTCTGGGTTGTGAAGATCCCTTGGGGTAAGGAACGGCAACACACGCCAGCGTTCTTGCCTGGAAAATGTCATGGACAGAGGAGCCTGGTGGGCTACATTCTGTGGGAAAAGAATCGAACATGATGGAACAACTAAGCACACATATGCACAGTATCATAATTTCTGGCATTCTGTAATCCCTCCAACATAAGATAAACTTGTTTAAAAATTATATCCCTATAATAATAATAATAAATATATTAATAATATATAATAATAATAGTGATAGTAACAACAAAAATAATCATGACCAGTTACTTTTCTCCATTCAGTAAAAGTGCTTTATACTTCTTATCTTCATTTCTAGTAACAACCCATATTGTTTTACCCATTTAACAGATGTGAAAACTAAGGCTTAGTGAGGCTAAGCTCACTAACAGCTCCAATGTCACCACGTTAGTCAGTAGTGGAGGCAGGATTTGAATTCTGTTCTCTCCATCTTCAGATCCTGTTCAGGTTTAAAATCCTCCTGGTCCTACCATTTGCCCCCTTTTCCATCGCCTTCAGGACAGAATTTCCGCATTCTCAATGTGGGGTACACGGGTGTGGTGATCCAACTACTACTACTTCCCAGCTTCCTCTTCTGCCATGTCCCTTCATTCAGAACTGCTTTCAGCTGCAGTATAATTCCCTGCCCTTCAGTGTCTCTTGAGTTTGTAAATGCCGTTCTTTACCTGCAAAGGTCTTTTGCCATGGATCACACTACATTCGATCTAAACATTCAGTTCAGATATTCAGTTGTCACCTCTCCTTCAAAGCCTATCTGGCCTTCTGAATCTATTATTTTCACTATCCCCTGGGTTAACCATGATCGTAGCCTTTGTTATTCTAACTTTTCACTGTCTCCTCTTTCCTTCTGAGGGCAGAAACTGCTTTCTCATTTTCCTCTATTTCTCCTTTTCTTAGCACAGTTGTACTGAGAAAATTTTGCACTCAATAACTGTTGATGGTGATGATAATGATTTTCATGTTATTTCATGTTATTTTCATGATGGGAAAGACAAAAAGGATGGTAATACAGCTGAAAGGGAGGAGTTTGCCCTAGGACTCAATCTGGTCTTTCTTTAAGCACTTCTTAAATCATCCTATCCAAGCCTATGGATTTTCATCTTTGCTTTTATATTGATGACTCCAAAATTTCTGTTCCTAGGCTTGACTTCTCCCTTGAGCTGCACATGAATATATCTAACCATTTCCTTAATGCCTTGAAGTGTAAATCTAATAGTCATCTGGGTCTTAACACAGCCAGAACAGAACTCTGGAGTATTTCCTTCCCAAACTGTTACTCTTCCAGTATTTTCCATTGTATTTAACAGTCCCATCTTTGACTCACTTGCTTTGGCTAACAACTGAAGCCATAACCGCTATGTCTCTCCTGCCCTACATCCAATTCATTAGCTAATCCTCTTGGCTTTCCTATCTCCCCAAATAATAACAAACCATGATGTAACCTACCATTCCTCTCCTTAATCACTGCTACTATCCAGGTGTAAGTCAAAGTCATCTTTCAATAACAGGCTCCCAACTAGTCTCCCTATTTCCACTCTTGTCCCTGTATTATTCCTTCTCTACGTAGCAGCCAGAGTGAACTTTTGTAACAGAACCATATCATGTCTTTACCTTCATTTAAAACCCTCCAAGGACATCCCATCACATTTAAAATTAAAATGCACTGTGTGCCCTACTGGGATCTACAGAACCTGCTGCGTGCTTCCCCGCCCTGATCTCCACCACTGTCTCCTTCCATCCGGATCTGGCTACACTGACCCTCTTTCTGACCACTTGAAACAGACGAGCCTGTTTCTGCCTCGGCCTTTTGCACCTGCCATGCCTTGGCCTAGAACACACTTGCCCCTAGGTCTTTGCATATCCAGCTCGTCCTCCCGATTCTCTGCTCCGGCCCTCTTTGGAGCAGTCTTCTCTGGCACCTGTCAAAAATAGTTTCAAATCCTCTGCTACTCTTTTCCCCATCACCTTTCTCCATATGCTGCTTTAGCATTGATCACTATCTGAAGTGAAGTCCATTCATTAATTTACTTACTCATTTATGTTTTTATTGTCCTGCCAACTAGAACATAAAGCCATGAGAAAGGGACTCTCTCCTCCCCCTCTTTATCTCTGACCATCTCCATCTCTGTCTCTCTATCTCTCCTCTAAAGAGATTTAAATTTTAGATATGTGCATGCATGCATGTCAAAGCCTCCCTGAACCTCTTTATGATATTACCATGACAAAACCAATAACTTCCATAGAAAACAACAGTGTCTTGCCTTATAGGACAGGGAACTATATTCACTAACCTATAATAAACCATATCGGAAAAAGAATATGAAAAAGAATGTATGCATATGTGTAACTGAATTGCTTTGTTTTACAGCAGAAGCTAACACAACACTGAAAATCAACCATACTTCAATAAAATAAACTTTTAAAACAACCTCTTTAGAAAATCTATTGCACGTCAACTATTATTCTCCAAAATGGTATGTCCAAAAAGTTAGTATTGTGACACATGCAGCAATCTGGATGAAAAATATATATATTCTAAGTAAAAAAAAAAAAAAGCCAGTCAGAAAAAAGTGTATATTACCAAAGTGGACAAAACTTGTCCATGGTGATAGAAATAAGAAAAGAGGTTGCCTTTGAGTACACAGATTGGGAGAGGACTGAGCAATCGTTTGGGTTAATAGAAATGTTCTGATCAAGCAGGTTTTAGAAAAGGCAGAGGCACCAGAGATCAAATTGCCAACATCCACTGGATCATGGAGAAAGCAAGAGAGTTCCAGAAAAACATCTATTTCTGTTTCATTGACTATGCCAAGGCCTTTGACTGTGTGGATCACAATAAACTGGAACATTCTGAAAGAGATGGGAATACCAGACCACCTGACCTGCCTCTTGAGAAACCTGTATGCAGGTCAGGAAGCAACAGTTAGAACTGGACATGGAACAACAGACTGGTTCCAAATAGGAAAAGGTGTACGTCAAGGCTGTATATTGTCACCCTGCTTATTTAACTTATATGCAGAGTACATCATGAGGAACGCTGGGCTGGAAGAAGCACAAGCTGGAATCAAGATTGCTGGGAGAAATATCAATAACCTCAGATATGCAGATGACACCACCCTTATGGAAGAAAGTGAAGAGGAACTCAAAAGCCTCTTGATGAAAGTAAAAGAGGAGAGTGAAAAGGTTGGCTTGAAGCTCAACATTCAGAAAATGAACATCATGGCATCTGGTCCCGTCACTTCTTGGGAAATAGATGGGGAAACAGTGGAAACCATGTCAGATTTTATTTTGGGGGGCTCCAAAATCACTGCAGATGCTGATTGCAGCCAGGAAATTAGAAGACGCTTACTCCTTGGAAGGAAAGTTATGATCAGCCTAGATAGCATATTAAAAAGCAGAGACATTACTTTGCCAACAAAGGTCAGTCTAGTCAAGGCTATGGTTTTTCCCATGGTCACGTATGGATGTGAGAGTTGGACTGTGAAGAAAGCTGATCGCCGAAGAATTGATGCTTTTGAACTGTGGTGCTGGAGAAGACTCTTGAGAGTCCCTTGGACTGCAAGGAGATGCAACCAGTCCATTCTAAAGGAGATCAGTCCTGGGTGTTCATTGGAAGGACTGATGCTAAAGCTGAAACTCCAACACTTTGGCCACCTCATGCGACGAGTTGACTCACTGGAAAAGACTCTGATGCTGGGAGCGATTGGGGGTAGGAGGAGACGGGGATGACAGAGAATGAGGTGGCTGGATGGCGTCACCAACTCAATGGACATGAGTTTGAGTGAACTCCGGGAGTTGGTGATGGACAGGGAGGCCTTTCGTGTTGTGGTTCATGGGGTTGCGGAGAGTCGGACACGACTGAGCGACTGAACTGAACTGACTGAACTGACTGAACTGAACTGAACTGAACTGAGACAATAATTCTATGGGTACTTGTGTGTGCTAAGTTGCTTCAGTTGTTTCTGACTCTGTGCAACCCCATGGATTGTAGCCCATCAGGCGCCTCTGTCCATGGGATTCTCCAGGCAGGAATACTGGAGTGGGTTGCCATGTCCTTTCCCAGGGCATCTTCCCAAACCCAGGGATTGAACCTTCATCTCTTATGTCTCCTGCATTGGCAGCCGGGTTCTTTACCACTAGCGCCACCTGGAAAGCACTGCCTATTATGGGTATAGTGAAAGTGAAAGTCGCTCAGTCATGTCCGACTCTTTGCGACCCCATGGACTATACAGTCCATGGAATTCTCCAGGCCAAGATACTGAAGTGGGTAGCCTTTCCCTTCTCCAGGGGATCTTCCCAACCCAGGGTTCAAACCCAGGCCTCCCGCATTGCAGGGAGATTCTTTACCAGCTGAGCCACAAGGGAAGCTTTATGGGTATGTACATGCATATAAAAAAAGTTGTTCACCTATATACTTAAGATTTGTTGAAATTTTCTCATTGCATATTATCCATCCATCAGTCAATGAAGCCAGTAGTAATAGTCATTTAGCCACAAGAAACCAGATTTGCTTTAAAGTTTTAGGTAAATTTTTCTAGGATTCAGTGAAATCTTCACTTTAGGAAAACAATCTCTTGAACATGTAAGGAAATGATGGTTCCAGCACATCAATCTGTACCCTTCCTGTGAAAAGGAAAAATCTCCCTGAGCCCTTACATTTGCTTGCTCCCTTCCCTGTAGCTCCAAGTACAATAGTGAATGTAAGCTACAATAAAAAGGTCATTTTCTTCTTTCAGCAATAGTAACACAAGTGGCTACATTTCCTGATTCTGGATTAAGTTCAAGATTTCGAATACAACTGGACTCGTTTCTGATTAGAAAGTTTGATATTTATCATAGACTTCCCTGTCTTCCATAACCAGTGTGAGAGAGATGGCGAAAAGGTAAACTGAAAGGGACCATTCTTTTATCCAACAATTAACCCCATCTGGGTAAATAATACGGCGCAGGGCACTCGAGCCACCGCTGTTAGGCTCTGAGTTCAGAACTCAACACGGCTTCAAAGCGGCGTCGATGAAATGATGACAAGATGCTACAGAAACGGCTTTTTATGTGGAATATAATGCGTGTCTAGGGTTACATAGTACAGTAACGAAGAGAAGAGGGTTGTAAAGACAGAAGATAGAGTGTCTGGAAGTACTTACCTGAAGGAAACACAATCTTGCTTGAGTTCAGGCCCTTAGGCCTAGAAACACAGTATATGGTCTAGAAACTTGAATATTCGAAAACAGTTTCACCAAGGGTTGTAAGGTTTCCATCTCAGGCAAATAAAAACAAAATTCCCTGGCAGTCAGCAAGGCAGCCAAGGATGGAGATGCTTCTGAAAACCTGAGCTTCATTCCCTCTTTTATCAGATAATTTCATTACACAAAGGGGCATATGTCTCTTAAAAGTATCAAACAGCCCATTAGAACCGTGAAAGCCCATCAGTCAACAAATCCTTTTGATAAAGATCGATCGCTCCCTGAATAAGGGGAAAACATAGTCCGGGTCAATCTGTCAGCAAACGCATTCAAAAATCTATACTCTGAATTGAGACAAGGAACTCTTAATAAACTGAGATTACTTTCCAAGAAAATATTTGGGTTCCCTACAAGCCCAGGCCTCACACCTGACTGCATTTGGCATCCCCGGGAAGAATAGGCCGAGTGATCCACGGAGGTGTGCAGGCATCTTTGGTTACTTCTAGGGCAGGCCTTGCCTGATTTCCACCTGCCTGTATCACTTTTAGTAAATGGCATAGGGGTGGAAATGAGTGGGGGAAGCTGCTCGAGACTCAGGCGGCTCCAATTTCTCAAGTGGCTCTTCTATTGTAATATGGGTATTCTGGGGCTCACATGAGAAACCCAGGGTCTGGGACCTGCTTCAACAGTAAACTGTTCGCACAGACCCTCTGGAACAAAAAGGGCTTGTGCATCTAATCTCTTGTCCATTACAGACATCTCTGGAGAGCCCGAGGAGGAAAACAAAACATGCAGAAAATAGATTTGGATCATCTTTATGACCTAAAAAAAAACACCTACCCTGTTAGTTAATCGCCTCTGCCTCCCAGGAGCATAAGGGGAAGGAGAGCTCACTTACTGAGTCCCTACTGTGTGTGCACTGTAGTTTGCTGTCATTATCTCACTTAATTCCAGGATAGCACTGAAAAGCAGGTATCATTATGCCCATGTTACAGAGCTCATGGGAGGCATAGGTGGCCAGTGTTTTACCTGAGGAATTTAGCTAGTGTCAACAGTGGCATTTGGACCTGTGGCATCTTGTGTATAAGGCTTGTGGCTCAACCGGTAAAGAATCCTCCTGCAATGCGGGAGACCTGGGTTTGACCCCTGGGTTGGGAAGATCCCCTGGAGGAGGGAAACGCTACCCACTCCAGTATTCTGGCCTGGAGAATTCTATGGACTGTACAGTCCAAGGGGTCACAAAGAATCAGACATGACTGAGCGACTTTCATTTTCACTTTCAGCAGTGGCATTTGGACCTGTGGCATCCTGTGTATCAGGCTTGTCCACTGGAGTGACTGTCAGCTTCTGGCTTCCCCCTCAAATGGTCCAGGGTCACCCACCTCCCATCCCCACTGCCCCCTGCTCCTTGGCTGGGCCAACTACTGGGGAGTGGAGGACCCTCGGAGTTTTTTGCCATTCAGTAAGAGACTCATTCAAAGTCAGTCAGGTAAGGGCTTCCCTGGTAGCTCAGAATGTAAAGAATCTGCCTGGAATTCAAGAGACCAGGGTTCAATCCCTGGATCGGGAAGAGCCCTGGAGAAGGGAATGGCAACCTACTCCAGTATTCTTGTCTGAAGTATTCCATGGACAGAAGAGTCTGGCAGGCTACAGTCTGTGGGATGGCAAAGAGTTGGACATGACGAGTGACTCACACATACGCAAAAGAGACTGGCTCAAGGTCAGCCAGGTAAGGAAGGACTGGGTAGAGTGGAGGACAATGGGAGCTGTACGGCTGGGAAAACCGTACACTTGAGCCCAGACACACAGTACAGAAACAGATGAGCATCGTTTCCTCTGTCTGGGTAGTCCCAGCATCTACAACTCAAGCAACGGTCAGAAGCCAGGGATGAGGAGCATGGTCGGAGGCAGAGACTCTGTGTGATGATCAAATAGACCGTGACAGCTTACTGACTCAGTATCTACTTATCTTGATTGTAAGGAAAAGAAATGATTTAGATTTTGGAAGGACTGGATTCCAATATGAGCTTTGCATCAAATGTAACTGTGGGACTTTGGGACAAGGTGATTTACCCCACTGGGTACCAGTTTCCTCATCTGTATAATCAGGCTAATGGCACCACCTGATGGAAGGAAAGTGAAGATTAAAAGGAGTAATGCACAGGAAACGCCTAGGTTAGTACCTGGAATATGGCAAGCCCTCTGAAACCTCAGTCCTCTCCATTTCTTTCTCCAGCCTCTTTAGGAAGTGCCAGTTCTATAGAGACGTGGGCCCTACGACCGAGTATAAGAAAATAAGCAATGATTGTTTGTGCTGATGAATTAAGACCCAAGGTGTGCTGCGGCCCACAGTGAGGCCCCCATCCTTGCTTGGGCGTATATTTGAGGCAACCAAGTCTGATCGTTTTGCTTCCCTGCCACACTTTGTGCAACAGCAGAGAGAAGTGATCTGATATCATCTGGGGCAATGGTCTGACATGATTTCTGGTTGGGTGCCAACCTTTAACATAGCATCCATACCCCATCAACATTGTCATCCTGTCCAGAATGGCAGCCGCTGTCCCCACTCCACACCCCACCAATCCTCATCCTAGTGTTCCAAGCCATCATCCCTTGGTTTCAAGCTTGAATTCCCATTTGCCTTTTCAGTGGCATGGCCTGGGCTCAAGAGCCTAAGAATCAAGAATGAAGGGGCAGGGTGGGCAGTGTACACAAGAAATTGGAGTAGAGAACCTCATTTTTAAATAAGAAATGGGTGCATTTTATCTCTTCTTATTTGCCCTTAATAGTTTTGATGGAAAGTGCTTGAATTTGGAGTTCTGGTTTATCCTTCCCCTTATGTGGCCTTGGAAAGTCACTCAGACATCAGTTTCCTATTAGTAAAATTTGGGCATATCAGATACTATCTCCAAGTTTCCTTCTACTTAAGCATTCCATGAGCCTCTTTCACAGGTTTATCATCCACCCTTAAACAGGATGAAGGAGAGAAAACTAAAGGTTAAAAGGCTGGCTGGTTAAGGTTAAGAGGTGGCACTAGACTTAGAGTCCTGGGTTCAAGACCAAGGTCCGTCACTAACTCTGCTTGCTCTTAAGTGAGATGCTTCCCCCTTTTTAAGCCTCCCTCTCTCCAACTGTAACAGGAGAATTGTTATAAGAATCGCTGAAGATTCTTCAAAGTATAATATTTCACAGTGGAATGAATAAACCAACAAATTCTAGAAACTCATGTACTTTTACCTTACCACAAACCTGTACCTTTGTGGGCAACTAACAAAAAACTCAAGTCATAGGTCTCTTGAAGCTCTCTAATATTCCTGGTAGACAACAGGGGGCACTCTTGGCATGTGTGCATCTAAAGGGTCCCCAGAGACCTTGGTGTGAGCTTCCAAGGCATATGATTTTTCTGAAGCTAAAGTTTTTATGGTATGTTGCTATAAACGTTCTTTCTGTCCCAACTGCCTGCCTCTTGCTTACTGGCCATATTTCATCTCCACTGGGCACTGGATTCTCCTTACATAGGGATTCCCTTGTGGCTCATATGGTAAGGAATCTGCCTGCAGTGCAGGAAACCTAGGTTCAATCCCTGAGTCAGGAAGATCCACTGGAGAAGGGCTCAGGAAGATCCACTGGAGAAGGGAAAGGCTACCCACTCCAGTATTCTTGCCTGGTAAAGCCCACAGACAGAGGAGGCTGGTCAGCTACAGTTCATGGGGTCGCAAAGAATCAGACATGACTGAGCGACTAACACTTTCACTTCACATTCTCCTTACATAAATTTACTAAATTCCAATATTTACCAGGAGTTAATCTGGGGTCCAGTTCCATATGCAAATTCTTTTGCAAATGTCAACATAGATCTGATGTCCATCTCTCCCTTCCTCCCTCTGCCTGAAGTATATTTTCACCTACTCTCTTACTTTTACCAGGTTCCACTTTATCAAATTAAAAAAAGAAATTTGAAATCCACAAAAATGGTATGAAATCCACAGGTTTGTCTTGTCACAGTTCTTTCCTCATGGGTTCCTTTGGGGAATAAAATCAAACAATGTATGTAAAAGAGTTTCAGGAAGAAACAAGTAAACAAGCTTTATAGACTCTTCATAAAGTCAAGTGGATTGCTATATAAATGCCACACAAATCATCATCCTTGAGACAAGATTTTAGAGGAGATTGTGACTACAGGCACTTTCTTCTTTTTCAAAAGTTCAGGGCTTAACTACGGAGTGTCATGGAAATTCTCATCGATTATTAGCTATTAAGTACATTTATCAAGGAAAAATAAACCTCTTTATACATATAGATTTGTATACAAGGCAGTTTAGAAATTTTGGTGGCAATAATATTCAGAAAAGCACAATCAGCAATCACACTTGGGGTTAACATGACATATTTCTTAAAACCAGCTCTGTCCTTAAATGGTACTATCCGTTAGTCACCATGGCAAGGTCAGCTACATCGGGTCTTCAGTCTGCTAGCCTTAAATGAGTCACTTAAGCCTCGAACTCTTCAGACCAAAACTCTGGGCTCTATTGGATGTTATCTAGGCCTCTTCTGTTGCATAACCTTTGCCCTATGGATTCTGTGAATTGGGAGGTGCAGGGGAAGAGTGTGTCTTTGACATGGGACAGGGTTGACTGTGAATTCCTGCTTTGCCACTAACAAATGGACTGAAAAACACTGCTTTCTTTCTCTAATCTTGGTTTTCATATCTTCAAAATGGGAATAAAAGCACGTATCTTTTGAGTTTTTCCTGATAACATAATAACATAAGATAACCCACAAAGGGCCAAGTTCACACAGAAAACATTTAGTAAACATTAGTTCACATCCCTTCTCCCTCTAGGCGTGGATGTTATGCAAGTTTCATCTGTGTTTAGTCAAAGTGAAAATGACATTGAAAGTGTTAGTCTCGCAGTCATGTCCGATTCTTTGCAACCCCATGAACAGTAGCCCACCAGGTTCCTCTGCACATGGGGTTCTCCTTCTCCAGGGGATCTTCCTGACCCAAGGATTGAACCTGGGTCTCCCACTTTTCAGGCAGGTTCTTTGCCATCTGAGCCACCAGGAAGCCCATGTTTAGTCAAGGAGGAGGATAAAAGTATGTAGAAAAACGTAGGTATGAATTTTAATGAGTGCCTGAAACAACATCCTGGGTTTCTCCAGTGCAGAATCACATGGAGTTTTAAAGATTTTATTCAGAATTTGAACCTTTGGTGAAACAGCCCCGAGACAACAGTGGAAGTTAATTGGTCTGCAAGCAGCCTTTGGTGTTCTGGTACCACCCTCAGCTCTAGCAACCCAGACCTACCAGCCTGATCCATTTTGCTTGGTTAATGCTTTTGGACTTGAACAGAGATTCAGGAAGTAAAATATGAGGGTAGATTCTACCAGAGTTAGAGTAGTTTCCCTGGTGACACTAGTGGTTAAAAAAAACCTGCTTGCCAATGCAGGAGATGTAAGAGATGCAGTATTGATCCCTGGGTCAAGGAGATTCCCTGGAAAAGGAATTGGCAACCTACTCCAGTATTCTTGACTGGAAAATCCTATGGACTGAGGAGCCTGGAAGGCTATAGTCCATGGGGTCCCAAAGAGCTGGATGCGGCTGAGCTACCAAGCACAACTTGATGGACAAATAGTCTTCAAGATCAATTCACTTTGTTTTTCAAATAACGTTGTGAGTATAAATAAGTAGAAGAAAACCTTTTTTGCTCAACAGTAGGTGAAAGTACCTGACCTTTGAGGCCATTTGCTTTGATCTAGTGAAGAAGACAAGAATGCATAGTGGGAAGTGAAACTACTAAGTTTTGAAATATTTGCCTCTGAAGCAGCAGGCATGGCCCTTCTAAGCACAGATTATATAATATATATTATCATAACGATGCCTGTAACTGCCTTCAGAGAGTCTATTTTCTACTGAATCTTGACTTTTCCCTAAAACACAAATCAATGGTCTCTTACCAGTTAGAATATACTTGAACAACAAAATAGAATATTGCATTTTGACAAATAATTTCAGCTGTTTCTGCTCAAGAATGGTCACTTTAAGAAAAAAAGAAAAGTCTTGACAAATTCAACATCGCATGCATGCTTAGTCACTTAGTCCAACTCTTTGCGACCCCATGGACTGTAGCTCGCCAGACTCCTCTGTCCATGGAATTTTCCAGGCAAGAATACTGGAGTGGGTTGCCATTTCCTACCCCAAAATTTAGCATTACTTTCAGCAAAACAGTGTGGCAAATTCAATCAAGGTTCCATTGATGTTAAAATACAGCAGCATTCAAAGGAAGTGTGACTATAGTCCCCAAACTGGTATCTTAATATAACAGATAGAAATTCAGTGATTCTGTTTTTTCCTGAGGTTGATAAGTTCCTTGCATTTTTTCCTCTGTGATTTTGAAAGGAAATGCTTATAATTATTGGTTCTCCATGTAATGATTATCACATTTTTTATTTCGGAGCTAGCATCCCTGGAAACACATTCCTTATAGTAACCTGAAACCCTTTACCACCACCATTTGGACAAGATTCTGATTGATTTCAGCAGAACAAAGGAACAATTGCATCCCATTTGAAAGCCAGATGAGGTGCTCTTTGTTTCATTCTAAATTGGGAGTGATAATGGTTGGGTGGTCATTACTTCAAGCAGGGAAATAAAACAACCCTAATAATGAACAGGGCTGGTGTACAGTGGCTGTTTCCTGGGGTGGAACTGGTTAACTAAGAATTGGAAAGTCATCCTCTGGTAGCCTGGACAGGAACCTACAGTCTGCAAACACTTATTCCCATCAACACTGCTCCAAGGAGGTGCCGAAATGCAGGGTCCCTCATTCTGATCTTGTGTCCGTCCTGGTATGAATTAACAGAGGGGAACAGGAAATGGATCGACACTGTTCATAAGTGAGGAGGCCAGGCAGGAGGGGAGGTCCTTCTGCTTTCAATCAAGAGAGGGGGTACAATCTGAGGTGTCATCAGTACATCTCAACCATTGGGAAACCCAGGCTTCTTCAGGGAGCTGGGCTTCTTTATGGATGGAATTACATACTTTGTGAGTAAGAATTATTTCTTGTATGGAATACCTGTTAGCTTACAGAAAAAATGGGAATGGACGGAAATACATAGGACTGGTGAAGTAAGCAAAGCAAACACTTGAGTGTATTTCTCCCCTTGACCCTGCACCAGACAGAGGAAACCATTACTGTCATCATTATCTGTGTTCTTATTAATATTATTCAATAGTAATACTTTTCCAAGTTCCCACTCTGGAATACCCAGAAAGATCAAAAATCATTTCCTTTCTTGGAGACCTTTAGAATTCAGAGCTTAGAAGCCGTTTTCTCTATGCCACTGGATTCTTCGCATTATAGGTGTTACAGTGAGCACTGCTAGCCTTGCTTTAATATTATTGACACTGATCCTTGCTTTGTTGACATCTTGGGTAGCTACTAGGAAGAGTTGGAAACTGATTTGCTTAATTTCAACCTTACTAATCCAATCAACTTGCCTGTTTACTTTTTGTGCTCAGCAAGCCTTTGAAAAATGAGACTTTTAAGCGACTTCCTATTCCAGGAAAGATTTGTACATGGGCACTTGGTCTTAATCAGAGAGGGGATGGACTTGTCTGGGTTGGATGTGGTCAGAGGTGCTGCTGAGCAGAAGCGGGAGTAGGAAACTGGAAAACTGCCTGTCTCTCCTGATCATCTTCATTGCATGACTACAGGATTCCATTTGAAATGAGCTCCCCAACATTAAAAAATGCCTGTATATAAGTGCGAGCACAAAAGCAGAAAATGCGGTGTTCCTTTGTTGCTGTTACATGACATTGTATTTGCCACATCTCAATTTTTCTCCTCTTGTGCAAATCAGTGGGAGTTTCCTTGAAACCTATATTTATTCTCATTCTTATTTATCAGTTTGATACTTTAGCATCAGAGCCCACCAAGATACTAGCCACCTCTTTGTTATAAATCAGGTGTATTAAACTATTATGGCATTTATGAAACAGATCTAGTTTTTTTCTTGCTCTACAAAGCATAACACAGCATGTTATGTGAAAGTTCCATAGAAGTGCTCATCATAATATAGAGTGGGTCCCTCTTCATCAGTGTATTCCCCAGGGTTTAGCATATCCTTCAAATGAATAGTGAAATTTCAGTAAATATTTGTTGAAGGAACCATTTGTGTAACTTGCTGGCAATACACTCAGTTGACTGAGCAAATGCTTCAAACTCTCAGAAAATATCACCAGAACTGTGTCTATAAAAAGCCAAAATTACATTAAAAATATTCAAATCAATTCTTTGGCAATATCTTAAGCAAAACTGATAGACTATTTGTTCCACAACCAACCCTCAGCCCCAATTTTCATTGCCTGTCTTTGTATCCTATGAACACAGGCCTGAGGCCAGAGTTCCCTTTATTTCTTATATTTTGTTTGTTTTCATTATTTTTTTTTTTAAAGAGAATGTTTCTGGTAGTTCAAGAGAAGAGTGGTCCTTTCCATTTCAAACTAATCATAACAGAATGATTGGAGAAGAATATCCAAGCAAATTGTACTTTACTGACCAAAAGATCAGTTCAATGTAAAGAGGAATTTTCTTGATTCTGGGACCACAACGCAGTGAGGGAACTCTTGGATGAAAGTCATAATCCAGCGGAGAAGGATGAAAGGAATTTAAAGGTGAATTTGGGGACTTTGGAAATTTAATACCATGATTTGGTATCAGATTTAAATTCTTTCCAAAACCACTGTGAAATCAAGGTGGGGGTGGGGTAACTTACAGAAAGTTGAATGTTATTAAAACTGTATATGAAAGTATTTACATCTTTTCCTCCCCCAGTCAACACAATTTTAAAAAATCTCCATATAAGATGCCATTGTATTTTATTGAGCTACATGTTCTAGCAAATTAAAAGATTGCTTTGTCTGATACTGACAATAAAATATACATGTGTAAATCACAGGATTAAACAGATATCACACTGCAATTTTGTAAATCTGCAATCCAGTACAATTTGAGAAGATAAAACACCAAAGAGCCTGAGTGAGAGTTAACTCAATTCTTCTATGGCATGGAAAAGGTAGATTTAGGAGGAAATAAATTCCTAAATGAATGGCTAAATGGACGACTTCAGCGCGAGTTTCCTCCTATTGCATGGAGAGTTCTGTGTACCTGGGAGCTTTGAAGACATTCTCTTGTACTCTCGTACCGGTGAGTGAACCCAGGGAAAATAAAGGAGCAGGGCTGCTCCATATAGCAATACCCTCAATAAAGTTGCAGGTAAAGTGTTTCTTTTTCTGAGTTACACAATATGTTCCCCACCCCAGCTGACCATGCAAACTTGTTAGTTAGTTTACCACTGGCAGAAGTTGGTTTCGATGAGAAGACCTAATAAGGTCCCAAAGGATAACCACCCTGGTTTGCCTGTGGTTCGTACCACCAGGGGTCGTCCTTCTTAGTTTCAGGGATTTCAGCAGGAAAGAGAGGATAATGCTATTAGGTTAAAACGAAAGCTTCAGAATCAAATTGAAACTTGAATCCTGAGTTAATTTCTCAAAGCCCTCAGGCCCTCAACTTAAAATAGAGATTTAGCACTAATTTTTCTGGCTAACTGTAAACGAGATAAATGTGGGAAGAGTTAGTATAGAAGTTAGTATAAGTCAGCACTCAATGTGTGGGAACCCAGTATCATCATTTTATTTTATATTTTATCATCATTTATATTGATACAAATTCTCAGAAATGGAAGAGATTTTGACCCTAAAAGTGGGAACCCACTCCAGTACTCTTGCCTGAAGAATCCCTTGGACAGAGGAGCCTGGTGGGCTTACAGTCCATGGGGTCACAGAGTTGGACATGACTGAGTGACTGATACACGTACACAGAGTTCATTTGATAATATCCCAATCAAGTGGGCATCCAGCTTATGGCAAATTGTCAATAGGAAAGTTAAAATTAAAACATTTTAGAAAAAAGGTTAAGTTACTGTTTGATTTTATTTGACATTTACAATGAATTTTTTTTTAATTGACTGATTGCTCAAGTGCTTTAATAATTCTACCTTGATTGATTTAATTGGATATTTGTTATCTGTTCACTGGCTCATCCATCTAAAAATAAAAAACATTACGATTCTGCACCTAACCAACATTAAAATTAGTAATTTTTTCCCAAAGCAATATATTTTGACCTAGAGATTAAAATTTTTTTCTTTTCCTTTTCAATTTAAGAAGTTTCTCTGTTGTGAAATTTTTCACTATGACTTCCTCCAAATTGTGGGCTTTCCCAGTGACTCAAAGGTAAAGAATTCGCCTGCAATACAGGAGTCACAGGAGACATGGGTTTGATCCCTGAGTTGGGAAGATCTCCTGAAGGAGGGCATGGCAACCCAGTCCAGTATTCTCATCTGGAGAATTCCATTTACAGAGCAGCCTGGTGGGCTACAGTCCATATGGTCCCAAAGAGTTGGACATGACTGCAGCGACTTAGCATTCACACCCCTTAATTGTTCTAATTTCTTCCCTAAAAATACCTGTAACTCTGAGCTGAACTCTGTTTTTTTTGGTCTCCATGTTAAGTATGTTCTTTTCAATTATTTCAATATTTATTCTTTTTCACTTCAAGTTTTTCTCCATTGGATTACCAGTTCACCTTCTCCTTTAGAGTAATTATCTTTTATAGTTACTTTGCCCCTTCTGTACAAGTCTCAAATGTACTAATAAATGTATTTATAGTTCTTTCTGAACTGAATTAATTTAGATTATATCGGAACACAGATTTGAAGGTTTTTTTCTACTAAAGGGATGAAAGTGAAAGTCGCTCAGTTGTCCAACTCTTTGTGACCCCAAGGACTACACAATCCATGGAATTCTCCAGGCCAGAATACTGGAGTGGGTAGCCGTCCCCTTCTCCAGGGGATCTTCCCAACCCAGGGATTGAACCCAGGTCTTTCGCATTGCAGGTGGATGCTTTACCAGCTGAGCCACAAGGGAAGCCCAAGAATACTGGAGTGGGTAGCCTATCCCTTCTCCAGCAGATCTTCCCAACCCAGGAATCGAACCGGGGTCTCCTTCATTGCAGGCGGATTCTTTACCAACTGAGCTATCAGGGAAGCCCATTAAAGGGATCAGTTCAGTTCAGTCGCTCAGTCGTGTCCGACTCTTTGTGACCCCATGAATCACAGCACGCCAGGCCTCCCTGTCCATCACCAACTCCCGGAGTTCACTCAAACTCATGTCCATCGAGTCAGTGATGCCATCCAGCCATCTCATTCTCTGTTGTCCCCGTCTCCTCCTGCCGCCAAATCTATGCAAAAACAATCTTCCCCCTAAAAAAAAAAAAAGAAAAAAAAAGACAACAAAACCTAACAAGAGTTTAGGTAAAGTATTGAAACAAAGACATCTCTGTTTCATTTTAGCATCACTGAAACTGGAAAAGTCTCCAGGCTAGCAGCGTGTACACTAGGGAGAACCACAGAGCCCTTGTACCAGCATTCCCCATGCCTGTGCCCATGCAAGATGCTGCTCATGGGTCCCCTCATTCTTGACCATGGATCCCGTGTGAAACCTCAGAGTTCTTCAACACAGCTCTCCCAGAAGCTACTAGCCATCCGTTGGAATTGGCGTATGTTAAGAAATCTGTTGGGGCTTCCTTGGTGATTCAGATGGTAAGAATCTGCCTGCAATGTGGGAGACCTGGGTTCAATCCCTGGTTCGGGAAGATCCCCTGGAGAAGGAAATGGCCACCCACTCCAGTATTCTTGCCTGAAAAATCCTATGGACAGAGGAGCCTGGTGGGCTATAGTCCATGGGATAGTAAAGAGTTGGACATGACTGAGTGACTAGCACATACATTTTTAGCTCAGCAGTAACAAAATGTGCAATACAAAATATTTTTTTAAGCTTCAAGTGAAAATTTTAAGGCTTTTTGTTCCTAAGTAACTCTATCTGTATTGTATGGTGGTCCTCTTGCGGATAGGTAATGATCACAGTGTTCCCCAAATTGCTGTTCCTTATCACATCACTGTAATTGAGATCAATTTTCATTTGGCTGCTAATCACATGTTTATAGTGAATCCATCCCCTGGTTTCATCATGCATCTTTTTCCCTTAGAGATTATTCTGTGATGAGAGTTATAAGAAAATGTGGGCACACATAATAAGTTTACTGGGCAACGGATATTAAATAAACATGTGGAGAGTTAAGAGATACAGAGGCATGGGAAAACCCTGCCTTTGTGGATTTGGTATTTCATAACTCAGAGGAGCTATTTATTGAGTGTTAATAATGTACCCAACATTTCATCTACCCCATCTTATTTGATATCTCTGACACCACCATGCATTAGGAATAATTATTATTTCTATTTTACAAGTGAGGACATTGGCCTTGAGAAATTCTAAGTTAATTGTCCGAGATTACACAGATGTTAAATACCAGAGCCTAGATTCAACCTATATCTGTCTGGTTCCAGAATCCATTCTCTTCAGTTCAGTTCAGTTCAGTCTCTCAGTCATGTCCGACTCTCCGCGACCCCATGAATCACAGCACGCCAGGCCTCCCTGTCCATTACCAACTCCTGGAGTTCACTCAAACTCATGTCCACAGAGTCGGTGATGCCATCCAGCCATCTCATTCTCGGTCGTCCCCTTCTCCTCCCGCCCCCAACCTTTCCCAGCATCAGAGTCTTTTCCAGTGAGTCAACCCGTCGCATGAGGTGGCCAAAGTATTGCAGTTTCAGCTTTAGCATCAGTCCCTCCAATGAACATCCAGGATTGATCTCCTTTAGAATGGACTGGTTGGATCTCCTTGCAGTATAAGGGACTCTCAAGAGTCTTCTCCAACACCATAGTTCAAAAGCATCGATTCTTCGGCGATCAGCCTTCTTCACAGTCCAACTCTCACATCCATACATGACCACGGGAAAAACCATTGCCTTGACTAGACGGACCTTGGTTGGCAAAGTAATGTCTCTGCTTTTTAATATACTATCAAGGTTGGTCATAACTTTCCTTCCAAGGAGCAAGCGTCTTTTAATTTCATGGCTGCAATCAGCATCTGCAGTGATTTTGGAGCCCAAAAAAATAAAGTCTCACACTGTTTCCACTGTTTTTCCATCTATTTCCCATGAAGTGATGGGACCAGATGCCATGATCTTTGTTTTCTGAATGTTGAGCTTCAAACCAACCTTTTCACTCTCCTCTTTCACTTTCATCAAGAGGCTTTGGAGTTCCTCTTCACTTTCTGCCATAAGGGTAGTGTCATCTGCATATCTGAGGTTATTGATATTTCTCCCGGGATTCTTGATTCCAGCTTGTGCTTCTTCCAGCCCAGCGTTCCTCATGATGTACTCTGCATATAAGTTAAATAAGCAAGGTGACAATATACAGCCTTGACGTACTCCTTTTCCTATTTGGAACCAGTCTGTTGTTCCATGTCCAGTTCTAACTGTTGCTTCCTGACCTGCATACAGGTTTCTCAAGAGGCAGGTCAGGTGGTCTGGGATTCCCATCTCTTTCAGAATGTTCCACAGTTTATTGTGATCCACACAGCCAAAGGCTTTGGCATAGTCAATGAAGCAGAAATAGATGTTTTTCTGAAACTCTCTTGCTTTCTCCATGATCCAGCGGATGTTGGCAATTTGATCTCTGGTGCCTCTGCCTTTTCTAAAAACTGCTTGAACATATGGGAGTTCATGGTTCACATATTGCTGAAGCCTGGCTTGGAGAATTTTGAGCATGACTTTACTAGCGTGTGAGATGAGTGCAATTGTGCGGTAGTTTGAGCATTCTTTGGCATTGCCTTTCTTTGGGATTGGAATGAAGACTGACCTCTTCCAGTCCTGTGGCCACTGCTTGAGAACTCTTGAGAACCCCATGAACAGTAACAAAGGGCAAAATGATAGGATACTGAATGAGGGATTCCCCAGGTCGGTAGGTGCCCAGTATGCTATTGGAGCTCAGTGGAGAAATAACTATAGAAGGAATAAAGGGATGGAGCAAAAGCAAAACCAATACCCAGTTGTGGATGTGACCAGTGATAGAAGCAAGGTCCGGTGCTGTAAAGAGCAATATTGCATAGGAACCTGGAATGTTAGGTCCATGAATCAAGGCAAATTGGAAGTGGTCAAACAGGAGATGACAAGAGTGAACGTCGACATTCTAGGAATCAGTGAATTAAAATGGACTGGAATGGGTGAATTTAACTCGGATGACCATTATATCTACTACTGTGGGCAGGAATCCCTTAGAAGAAATGGAGTAGCCATCATGGTCAACAAAAGAGTCCGAAATGCAGTACTTGGATGCAATCTTTAAAATGACAGAATGATTTCTGTTCGTTTCCAAGGTAAACCATTCAATATTACAGTAATCCAGGCCTATGCCCCAACCAGTAACGCTGAAGAAGCCGAAGTTAATCGGTTCTATGAAGACCTACAAGACCTTTTAGAACTAACACCCAAAAAAGATGTCCTTTTCATTATAGGGTACTGGAATGCAAAAGTAGGAAGTCAAGAAACACCTGGAGTAACAGGCAAATTTGGCCTTGGAGCACGGAATGAAGCAGGGCAAAGGCTAATAGAGTTTTCTCAAGAGAATGCACTGGTCATAGCAAACACCCTCTTCCAACAACACAAGAGAAGACTCTACACATGGACATCACCAGATGGTCAACACCGAAATCAGATTGATTATATTCTTTGCAGCCAAAGATGGAGAAGCTGTATACAGTTAGCGAAAACAAGACCAGGAGCTGACTGTGGCTCAGATCATGAACTCCTTATTGCAAAATTCAGACTTAAATTGAAGAAAGTAGGGAAAACCACTAGACCATTCAGGTATGACCTCAATCAAATCCATTCTCTTAACCACTAATTTTTTTCCCAAATAGGATGTCAATAAAAATACTACCTTCAACAAAAACAAGCTGAAGATTTTCTTATAAGGCATGAAGCCAATAATCATGTCCTTTCATATGATGGGTCAATTTCTTCCACTGTAAAAATGGAGCCTGAGAGTGGTGTGCATAAGAAGACTTGGAATAAACCTGTGGAGAAGGAAGGCCTATCGCTCACTGAGCGGAAACATAAAAGAGAACAAAAAGATCCGAGAGCAGTGTGAGTTCATATTTTACACTGAAATGAACTCCAGATATGTGTGTGGTCAGGTAACCGTGTGGCCCCCACTCCCAACTCTTTTGTCTGTTCCACTGACCCAGGAGAGACATAGCCTCCACTGAACTGTTCGCTTCAGGAAGGTCGTTGTTCGGTCTCCCAGTTGTGTCCAATTCTTGGCGACCCTCAAGCCTATACTTTGTCTAGGTGTCCTCGAGACCTAGCAGAATGGCTGGTATCCAGCAGGCATTGAACAAGGGTTTGCTAAAAGCAAAAGTGCTTAATGCAAGAGATGAGGGCATAGAGGGAGAGAGGGAAGAATGGAGGAAGGAAAAGCAAGAAAGGGAGGGGGGACAAAGGAAGAAATTAGCACCCTCTAACCTTGCCTGGTGGCTCAGAGGTTAAAGCGTCTGCCTCCAATGCGGGAGACCCGGGTTCAATCCCTGGGGCGGGAAGGAAACGGTAACCCACTCCAGTGTTCTTCCCTGGAGAATCCCATGGACGGAGAAGCCTGGTAGGCTACAGTCCACAGGGTCGCAAAGAGTCGGACACAACTGAGCGATGGAACGGAACAGAACCTCCCACCCTTTGGGCTTCCTGGGTAGCTCAAATGGTAAGGATTCTGCCTGAAATGCGGGAGACCCAGATTCGATCCCTGGGTCGGGAAGATCCTTTTGGAGAAGGGAATGACAACCCACTCCACTATTCTTGCCTGGGAAATCCCAAGGACAGAGGAGCCTGGCAGACTACAGTCTACGGGGTTGCAAAGAGTTGTACACGACTGAGCAGCTAACACAATCTCCTGCCCTGGTTTCTTTCCATGGTGGAACACTTCTACCTGCAAATCCCCTGTGTGGTGATTTGGTTATGGGCCACCAAACTCCTGGGTATTGCCTACTCTGGGCTTTTCAGCCCCTTTTGTTCCACCTACTTTTCAAGAAGACCTTCTAGTGCCCATTGCTGCTTTTCTGTGGAGAGAGCAATCAGGCGTGCCTGGGGTAAGACCTTGATTTGGGCATCAGGTTGTCTGTTTCACCTCTAATCAAGCTGCTATTAGAAGAGCATCTGAAACCCCGGACACCGAGGACTTTAACCAGAGGTACACTGCTATCCTGACCCAATAGTCTTTGGGGTTCAGTGGTCAGTATTGACTACATTGGCCAAAAGCAGGTATCTGCCTCATGGAGACATTGTCCTGTCCAAGAGTCACAGCCTAGATGTGGTTTCCTACCTTTAAAACACACCATCTCATCTCTGGCCCATATGAGGCCATCTTTAAACCTTTATCCACTATAAGTTATCCTCACCTTAGACACCAGGCACCCTAGTTTTCAGACTTACTCCTGTAAGGCACACCTGAAATACAGTTTTAGATTTTTCCACCAGCCTCTAAAGCCCCAGAGCTCACTCTGCCCGATCTTGTTTGTGATGCTTTTTCTCTGTATTGGCACACCCACCCCCCTACCCCTCAGCCATCATTCTCAGCTTCCCTCTCTTGTATCCCACGCCCAAGCCATCATCAGTCCTTTCACCTCCACATTGGAGAAGTCTGACATATCAGACCACTTTTCAACACTTTTGGTATTAGTATCCTAATCTGCATCACTGCTGTCGTTCACCTGTTCCACTGAATTACACTCCTAACTAACTCTCTTGACTCCTTCCATCCAGTCTCTGAAGAGCACTGAGGAGTCCTTTTTAAGACAAAGTCAGATCAATCATAACACTTCTGTGATCAGACAGTCCATTGGTTTCCCCCTGTCTCACCCCAAATCAAATATAGTGTGCCATTTGTCCCACAGCTCCCCCACTGCCAGCCGGCTCCTGCTGACCTCCCCAACCTTATCTCCTTCCTCTGTCCCCCTCACTCAGCCTGATCTCCCACACGGTGCAACACTGGACACTTCGCACATCGGAAAGCAGACCCCAGCCCACCCTGGGGTCTTTGAGTGTGTTCCCTCACCTGGAATGCGCCTCCCCACAGATCTGCATGGCTCAGTCTTCTGCTTAATCCAAGTCTCCGCTTACTCTCTCCTCATCAGAGGTGACACATTTTCCCATTTTTTTATCTTCCTAAGCTTTACTTCACATGTATTCACTCATTTTACTACTGAACACGCATCCTCTTCACTGGGTAGAAGATTCATGGAGGCCTGGATTTGGTACAGGGCACTAGAACACCACAGCAAAATGCATGAAGAATTGACGTCTGACAAGGCATTGTTGAGTGATTAAAGGAAGAAACATCCAGAGAGCTTTGCAAAGAGGTTAGATGGAAGGCTGAAGTAGTTTCAGAGCTTCAAGGCCCACGTATGACCTAAAAAGAAGTAAAGCCAACGGCTCTTCTTGCTCAATGTGCATCCCCACCCCATGCTGAGTGCTGAAGAATTGATGCTTTTGAACTGTGGTGTTGGAGAAGACTCTTGAGAGTCCCTTGGACTGCAGGGAGATCCAACCAGTCCATCCTAAAGGAGCTCAGTCCTGAGTGTTCATTGTAAGCACTGATGCTGAAGCTCACGCTCCAATACTTTGGCCACCTGATGCAAAGAGCCAACTCATTGGAAAAGACCCTGATGCTGGGAAAGATTGAAGGTGGGAGAAGAAGCGGACGACTGAGGATGAGATGGTTGGATGGCATCACTGACTCAATGGACATGAGTTTGGGTAAACTCCGGCAGTTGGGGATGGACAAGGAGGCCTGGCATGCTGCAGTCCATGGGGTCACAAAGAGTCGGACACGACTGAGCGACTGAACTGAACTGACCGCATGGTTCTGTACCAGCCTTGAGCCCCTACTGGTTACAGTGAAGATTCTGCTGGACAAACCAAGGTTCAGAGAGTAGAAGCCTGTGAGTCGCCTCTACTGCTGCCCCCTTACCTCACCGTGGGCCCATCATTCCTGCCAGGTAATCTAACAGCTCCCAGTAATAGTGAACACATGAGTTCAGACTCCTGAAGAGTGTGGCAAGTAGGTCCTTTGAAAAACTAAACTGAGCCACTGAGGCATAAAGATGAGCCCAGGGTCACATGGGCAGGTGAACAAGAAATTAGGACTAAAATCTAGACTACTTCCTTTCTTCTCTCAGGTGTTGACTATCATACATACTGTGTTTGGAGCTGGTTCAAGTGTCATGGATGTTTCATTTGAATAGGAATGAAAGAAAGAGAGGCCCTAAAAGATAGACTGTTAATTTTCCAGAGTTGTGGTCTTTGGGTGATACAACAGATGAGCGTAAGCAATTAGAGCCTTAGCGAGCCTCCCTTTGGGTTTCTCTGACTGCTTCTCTCTGTTTGCAGACATAATATTCCGTTTCTCCAAAACGTCTCTGGTTACCAAAAGTAAATTTTGTGGGAAAATGGTGATGACGGTCAAAGAAAGAGTTAACACAACCAAAACAAAAAATCCAGTTTCAAATATTTTTACAACGTTCTTTACACTCGAGCCCGGTGGAGAAAAAACAGCATTCTAAGTGCTGCTCTTTTTCCCATTAGGCTGTCTGCTTTTACAGGTGGCAAGTTTCAGAGAGATCTGAAGGCAAAAGGCTCATGCAGAGATGGTCTGGAGCAGAAAGACTTGACCCGCCTGACCCCCTGCCCATGCATACAACATAATCACTCACAAAATAGATACTAAAATAATGTTAGCAGCTGCCTGGCCTAAACTAATAAAACTGAACACATTGAGAGACAAGGCAGAAAGCCTGTCCTTAGCTCACCCCCTCGGGCCCCGGCATTACAGCGTCCCTGGCCTGAGTTAACAGAGATCAAACCAAATGGCTTTTTGCACTTCCCTTCTTTTCCTTGTGTCATTCTGACACTCTTCTTTTTTCCTAACAGGTCTTGACTCAATGAATTTAAACGCCCTTCTCTTTCTCACTCACCACATGCAAACTTTAATTAAGGCTGTCTCTATATAACACTACAACTTGTTGAGATGTGGAACAGTCAGATCACTGAGTTTGGGGCCTTAAGAAGAGGGAGAGGGAAGGTCAAAGAGCATCATGAATGATGGCAAAAAGTACCCCGGACGTTTAGACAGGCTTGTGTTTTCTTTTCTTTTTAATTGAAATATAGCTGATTTCAATACTATGTTAGTTTCAGGTATACAGCAAAGTACTTTTTTTAGACATATATATATATATATATACATTTATATACAGCTATATTATTTTTAAAAATCCCTTTCCATTTTGTTTCATAACAAGATATTGAATATAGTTCCTTTTGCTATACAGTAAATTATTGCTGTTTGCTTTACATGTGGCAGTGTGCGTCTGTTAATCCCGTACTTCTAATCTATCTCTTCCCCCACTTTCCCCTTTAGGAAGCATACTTTGTTTTTTTTTTTTTTTCTCCTATGTCTGAAGTCTGTTTCTGTTTTGTAAATATGTTAGTTTGTACTATGTTAAAAATTTCAAATAAAAGCGATGTCATTTAACATGTCTTTCTCTGACTTACTTCACTTAATATGACAATCTTTAGGTCCATCCATGTTGCTGCAAAGGACTGAGCAATATTCCATAGTACATATGTACCACAGCTTTATCCATTTATCTGTTGGTGGACACTTAGGTTGCTTCCATGCCTTGGTTATTGTTAACAGTGCCATTACGAGCAGATAGGTTCCTTTTCAAGGCATTCTCTGCTTTTGGCTGTAGGCTCCCTGCCTTGCCTTTCCCTTTAATTGTAGGGGACAAGCATTTCCTCACTAAGGTAGATCTACCTTTCTCTAAAGCCATTCTCTTCACCTTGATGCCCATAAGCTTCCTATACTTCATCATCTCTCTGTTATGAATGTTGGGGCTTTCCTTGTGGCTCAGCTGGTAAAGAATCTGCCTTCAATGCAGGAGACCTGGGTTCGATCCCTGGGTTAGGAAGATCCCCTGGAGAAGGGAAAGGCTACCCACTCCAGTAGTCTGGCCTGGAGAATTCCATGGACTTTATAGTCCATGGGGTGGCAAAGTGTCAGACACGACTGAGCAACTTTCACTTTCACTTTTATGAATGTTAGCACTTTGATGGACTGTTGATCTTTCATGAAAGAGAAATATGAAGTTCAAAGGTAAATACCAAATCCACAGCTTCAATAAAAGATTATCTTTAAAAATTTAAATAAATAATACATTTTGAAAAGAATTTAATATTCATTTAAAAATTCAATGCAAAGTGGGAACTTAACTAGCTTTTCTCAACTTAAAGGTTTCAAAGGAATGAATACTGATTCAGATATCTTCCAGTACTAATAGTAAATGAGCTTATATAGTTGTTGTAAAAGAACTTCCAGACCCCATTTCTCCTTCCTGTAGCTTACATGGCTTATACAATAGTGATCATGGAATGAGTAAAAAGGTGGCTGTTCCTTAGCTTTGCAGACTTCAGAGATGTTTATTAGCTTTACATGGGAAGTTTCACTATTACTGTCCAATGATTCATTGCAAGTTGGAGTTTAAAAATTCCCTTCAAGTTGCAATAAGAAAAGGACAAAACCCAGAGGCTGTAGTCACAGGGAAAATGAAGAGAGCAGAAGAACAAGTTAAGCCACTCCCCGTTAACCCACACGTGACCCAATCGTTCTGCTGAATATATTGGAGCAAGCAACCCTCCTTAGGAAGGTGGTTCATGAATCCTCCTGTTTAAAATCTGAACTTTTGAAATATTTCAAATGTGAAAATTGACAATGGACAATAGAACTGGCTCTAACAGTTATCATCCAAAGTTACTGAGCTTTGGTTGCGGCATGTCCAGTCCCTGGAGTATAACGAATATAATGAGAATAACAGCTTTTGATTTGCTCTGACAATGGTGATAAGTAGCATTTATTAATTGCTTTTGTATATTTTGCATTTATTGTCTAATTAATCATGAGTGCTGCATTCTAAGTAAACCTATATTACTTAAAAAATAATGTAAACTTCTCAAAAATAGTTGTTTTAAAAGGCAATTCGGCTATTTGAACTCTTGAGACTGGACTGTTAGTTTGAGAAGGATGATTTGACAATGTGTGTAAAAATTATATATATTCTTTTAAACCAAAAGTACCAATTCAATTCAAAAATTTCAATTCCAATTTAATTTAAAAATTCCAATACAAATTTATACAATAACGTGTACACAGATATTCATTGCTACATTATTTACAAATGGGAAGACTGGAAATAACCTGTTCATTCAAAAGCATTTTTATAACTGAATTATGGAGCATTCACAGCAAAGTTAGAAGGATAGACTCTGAAGTCAGAAGATCCAGTTTACAATTTAGTTCTATCTAACTGTGAGAATTTAATCAAGATCCTATACTTGCATAAGCCTGTTGCTTTTTTTAACCTGTAAAATAGGGAAAATAATATAACCTAGGTATTGCTGGCTATGAGTGAAGCTTTAGTAAGATTAAACCACATAAATAACTCAGCACAGTGTCAGGAATGCAATGAACACTCAATAAATGTTATAATTCTTTCTATTAGGATTATTGGAACAATTCTATGGACAATTACACAGCTATTAAAAATGATAAGCTAGCTTAACTTGTTGGCATGGAAAGATGCCCATCATCATAAAACACATCAACACCAATTTTAACCTTTTTCCTTGATGACCATCATACCCAACTCCACCAGATCACAAAGCTATAAGGATATGAACCATGGTTGCCTTGTTTTCCACAGAAACCTCGGAGCCTAGAAAACACCCATCACATAGAGGTCACTCCATAATACTTTATTTATTTTTTGGACACAAATCTTTTATTTTAAAAATCCTGATTGAAGCTAGGCAAGTGGCTAGGAAGTCCTAGCCACAGCAGTCAGAGAAGAAAAAGAAAGAAAAGGAATCCAGATTGGAAAAGAAGTAAAACTCTCACTGTTTGGAGATGACAGTGATACTACACATAGTAAATCCTAAAAATGCTATCAGAAAATTAGTAGAGCTAATCAATCAATTTAGTAAGGTCATAGGATACAGAATCAATACACAGAAATCCTTTGTATGCCTATACACTAACAATTAAAAATCAGAAAAAAAATTCAGGAAATGATCCCATTCCCCCTTGCAACAAAAAGAATAAAGCAACCAGGAATAAACTACCTAAAGAGACGAAAACACCTGTATGCAGAAAACTATGTGACACTGATAAAAGAAATCAAAGACAACACAAAAAGATGGAGACATATATCATTTTCTTGGACTGGAAAAATCAAAATTGTCAAAATGACTATACTACCTAAAGCATACTATAGATTTAATGCCATAATTACTAACACTTAATACTTTATTAAATGAAGAAATGAATTCAAGAAAAAGCAAAAAATTAGTTTAAGTGGATACTAAAATGCTAGAAGCAAATACAATAAACTGTTGATCGTACTTTCCTCAGAGAATTATGGGAGGAAAACTACTCCTCACCTACTTCTTTATTTATTATTTCAAATAATCTTATCAGATGATAAAAGATATTCCTATGTCAGGACTAGAAAGTTTTACCACTGTTATGACCATGGCAACGTAAGTGTGTATATGTTACAGGCAGGAACTAGAGAAGAATGTGGAGTATAGAGATAATGTTTTAGGTTAGTTGTATTGTCTTTTCTCTTCTCTACTTTGTTTTTAATCAAATGCCATTGTTTAAAAATATTTTACACAGATTACATTTAAGTAATATAAGAACTGGGCTTCCCTCATGGCTCAGCTGATAATGAATCTGCCTGCAATTCAGGAGACCTGGGTTCGATCCCTGGGTTGGGAAGATCTCCTGGAGAAGTGAAAGGCTACCCACTCCAGTATTCTGGCCTGGAGAATTCCATGGACTGTATAGTCCATGGGGTCACAAAGAGTCGGACATGACTGAGCAATTTTCACTCACTCACTAGTATAAGAACTAAATTTTCAAAGAGGGGTAAAATGCATTTTCTATCATTTCATAAGAATATTCACTATTGGCTTTATAATCAGAAAATAACTTTGTTACTAAAGTTAGAGAAGTTTCTCACATACATTTTGGAAAACACAGAAAGTTAGTTTAAAAAAAATAAAAAGTAGAAACAGCAGCCTGGCAGGCTACAGAGTTGCAAAGATCAGACATGACTGAAGCAATTTAGCACAGTACTGAAAATATATTAAATTTAAAAAAAATCTTAACATTTAAGACAATACAACTCTCTGGATGTGAGAGTTGGACTGTGAAGAAAGCTGATCACCGAAGAATTGATGCTTTTGAACTGTGGTGCTGGAGAAGACTCTTGAGAGTCCCTTGGACTGCAAGGAGATCCAACCAGTCCATTCTAAAGGAGATCAATCCTGGGTGTTCATTGGAAGGACTGATGCTAAAGCTGAAACTCCAATACTTTGGCCACCTCACGCGAAGAGTTGACTCACTGGAAAAGACTCTGATGCTGGGAAGGATTGGGGGCGGGAGGAGATGGGGACGACAGAGAATGAGATGGCTGGATGGCATCACTGCCTCGATGGACATGTTTGGGTGAACTCCGGGAGTTGGTGATGGACAGGGAGGCCTGGCGTGCTTCATGGGGTCGCAAAGAGTCGGTCACAACTGAGCGACTGAACTGAACTGAACTGAAACAAAGTTCAAATTGAGATGCAGAGAGGATGAAATCACAGAATTTGCAGTTAGAAAGCTGTAGAAGTCTCATGGTTGTTGTTGCTTAGCCTCCAAGTCACGTCTGACTCTTAAGATCTCACAGACTGTAACCCGCCAGTCTCCTCTCTCTGTGGTATTTCCCAGGCAAGAATACCAGAGTGAGTGGCCATTTCTCTCCAGGGGACCCTCCCAACCCAGGGATTAAAGCCGTATCTCCTGCATTGCAGGCGTATTCTTTACCACTGAATCACCTGGGAAGCAGAAATTGCATAGAGTTAACCTGAAATCATGTCAAATCTACCACAGAGAAATACAGGGCATCAAACCCCTTTCAAGTTGACATCCTTAGTGATTGTCTTATTACCACCCTGGAAGCTCCTGTTTCCTCCTCCTTCTCCATGTTTGTGTTTATGTGTGTGTGTGTGTGTGTGTGTGTGTGTGTGTGCGCGCTGTCGTGTTTTGAACACAGTCCTAATTACACAGCTTCGTACGTTGTGAACACTCAACTTATTTTTAAATGAATAAATGATGTTTTGAAATGCAATAAAATAGCTTTTAAATGGGAATAGAAGAGATTGGAGCAAAAGACAAGAAAGAGGAAGAGCATGAAAATGGGGGGAGAAGGAGGAAGGAAGGAAGGAGGGAAAGGAGGAGGGAAAGGGCGGAAGGAAGAGACGTTAGTGAGAAAGAGAGAGATGGGCTGAGTCAGAAACCGCCCTGTCTGTCCTCATTTTATTTTTCTTCTCTGTGATTACAGTAGTCAATCGAGAAATCAGGCACACCAGGTCTTTTTTCAGAGGCTGACTTCAGTAATGGCTGTGGCAACACTTTCAGAATTTATTAGCTTCTGGAAAAAAAGGGATGAGACTTGAAGAGGGAGCCTACAACAACATTTATTCTGGACCTCTGTTTAATCTGAAGCTACACATCTGGGAAGGTAGAGAAGTCAGAAGGCCCAGTTCAGCCTTTCTGTTGCCTCAAAGGGCAGATGGTTTTATAAATAGCACGAACAAAAAAGACAATAGCTAGCTGAAACTGACACCCTATTACTTAGCAGAAACAAACATTGAATAAAACACAGAGGTAAATCATGCCCAGATTGAGGAGGCATGAGCCACAGGTTATTTAGCATAGACCTAATCTCACATTCTAAAAAGATTCTTCCCTTTGTTCTGCTAGGAAGATGGGAGTAGGATGGTAAAAGAGAAAGGGAAAGGAAAATAGTGAACAATATTTCTCTAAGGCTTTTAGTTTTTTGTCCATCTTGGTCTCTCCCTGAGATCCTTGGAAAATCTATTTTAGATGGGCAATAAAATTGTGAAGCATATTTTTAAGTTTTTTATTGCCAGATATTTGCTTTACAATATTGTGTTGGTTTCTGCCGTATATCAACATGAGTCAACCACAGGAATACGTACGTCCCTTCCCTCTTAAACCTCTGTCCCATCTCGCTCCTCATCCCATCCCTCTAGGTTGCCGCAGAGCACTGGGAGGAGCTCCTTCAGTCACACAGCAGATTCCCGCCGGCCATCCCTTTTACATATGGTAATGCACACGCATCCGTGCTTTTCTCCCCGTTTGTCCCACCATCCCCCTCCCACGCTGCGTCCACAAGTCTGTTCTCTATCTCTGCATCTCCACTACCACCCTGAAAATAGGTTCACCAGTACCACCTTTCTAAAGTCCATACACATGAGTTAATGTGCATTATTTGTCTTTCTCTTTCTGACTTATTTCACTCTGTACAATAGGCTCTAGGGTCATCCACCTCATTAAGACTATCTCAAATGGATTCACTTTTTAAGTTGAGTAACATTCTGTTGTGTATAGGTACCACAATTTCTGTATCCATTCATCCGTTGATGGACATCTAGGCTGCTTCCATGTCCCAGCTATTGTAAAAAGTGCTGCAGCAAACACTGCAGCACATGTGTCTCTTTCAGGTTTGGTTTTCTCAGGGTATATGCTCAGAAGTGGGATTGCTGGGTCACATGGTAGTTCTATTCCTAGTTTTTTAAGGAATCGCCATAGTGGTTGTGTCAATTTACAGTATCACCAACAGTACAAGAGGGCTCCATTTTCTTCACATCCTCTCCAGCATTTATTGTTTATAGATTTTTTTAAATGATGGCCATTCTGACCTGTGTGAGGCGATACTTCATTGTGGTTCTGATTTTGCATTCTCTAATAATGAATGAGATTGAACACCTTTTCATGTGTTTTTTGGTCATCTGTATGTCTTCTTTCTTCACAGTCCAACTCTCACATCCATACATGACCACGGGAAAAACCATAGCCTTGACTAGATGGACCTTGGTTGGCAAAGTAATGTCTCTGCTTTTTAATATACTATCAAGGCTGATCATAACTTTCCTTCCAAGGAGTAAGCGTCTTTTAATTTCATGGCTACAGTGATTTTGGAGCCCAAAAAAATAAAGTCTGACACTGTTTCCACTGTTTTTCCATCTATTTCCCATGAAGTGATGGGACCAGATGCGGATCTTTGTTTTCTGAATGTTGAGCTTCAAGACAACCTTTTCACTCTCCTCTTTCACTTTCATCAAGAGGCTTTTGAGTTCCTCTTCACTTTCTGCCATAACGGTAGTGTCATCTGCATATCTGAGGTTATTGATATTTCTCCCAGCAATATTGATTCCAGCTTGTGCTTCTTCCAGCCCAGCGTTCCTCATGATGTACTCTGCATGTAAGTTAAATAAGCAAGGTGACAAAAGCTGATCGCCGAAGAATTGATGCTTTTGAACTGTGGTGCTGGAGAAGAGCTTGAGAGTCCCTTGTACGGCAAGGAGATCCAACCAGTCCATTCTAAAGGAGATCAATCCTGGATGTTCATTGGAAGGACTGATGCTAAAACTGAAACTGCAATACTTTGGCCACCTCATGCAACGAGTTGACTCACTAGAAAAGACTCTGATGCTGGGAAAGGTTGGGGGCGGGAGGAGAAGGGGACGACAGAGAATGAGATGGCTGGATGGCATCACCGACTCTGTGGACATGAGTTTGAGTGAACTCCGGGAGTTGGTGATGGACAGGGAGGCCTGGCGTGCTGTGATTCATGGGGTCGCGGAGAGTCGGACACGACTGAGTGACTGAACTGAACTGAACTGAACTGATGTCTTCTTTGGGGAAATGTCTGTTCAGGCTTTCTGCCCATTTTTTTGATTGGGTTGTTTGTTTTTCTGGTATTGAGTTGCTTGTATATTTTGGAGACTAATTCTTTGTCAGTTGTTTCATCTGAGATTATTTTCTCCCATTCTGAGGGCTGTCTTTTAATCTTGTTTACTGTTTCCTTTGCTGTGCAGAAGGTTAAGTTTAATTAAGTCCCATTTGTTTAATTTCATTTTTATTGCCATTACTTTAGAAGGTAGGGCAAAAAGGACCTTGCTGTGATGTATGTCAAAGAGTGTACTGCCTATATTTTCCTCCAGGAACTTTATAGTTTCTAGCCTTACGTGAAGTATTTTTGAAGTAAGCTTCTTGCTTTAATCCATTTGGGCTAAAGAAATATACACTCTCTTGTTAAGCTGTACACTCAGGAGAGGGCTGAACCGTGAGTCTGTGAGCACGTGCATGTGTGTGTGTGCGTGTGTGTGTGTGTGTGTGTGTGTGCACACGCAGCACTTGAGATGTGAAGAGTATGTGGAGTCTGGTCAAGGGACTGGGGTACAGTAAAGCTGGTGAAATACATCTATGATTCAGGATAATCGTAGCACGGCTTCTTTCATGATCAAACTCAAACTCCGTCACAATCTCCCTCCTGCTTGCTAACGTGAGCTCATGCTCTACTTCCCTTCACGTGCGTTTACACTATCTTTCTCACTCCCTCAAGAGACATGCTCATTTCTGCCCTGCCCTTGTGAGTGTGCTGTTCCCTCTGTGTGAAAAGGTCTTCCTACCCTCGTCTGCCTAGCCTATTGCTGTCCATGCCCTGAGACTTGGCCTATGAAGCACTTTTGTTATGGCGCTTTCCACAAGCTCCCCAGAAAGGCTGAGCTGCAGTTTAATTTCTTCCTCTTCGTGACTGCACAGCTCTTTGCTCTTGTGCCTACCACAGAATTTTATCATCTCTTCATCTACATTTGCATATATTTCTTTCCTTCTAGACCCTGCGACTCTCAAGGACAGCAGCCATCTTATTCTGCTCCCAGTACCTAAGTAATGCCTGGCATGGAGAAGACCCTTAATAGAGATAGGTTAGATAAACTACATTAAGAAGCATTCAAATTCCAGCAATTCCAAGGAAGATGGATTCATGCCACCTCATCTCTTAAAATGAAGGGAATGATCCTGAAAGAAACACTTAAGCATGGCTGAGGTCTGGCAGAATGACCACACAAACACTGAGGCAGAAAGTGTAAAGTCAAAGGTGGCAGGTCCTGGCGTTAGCCGTTTGCCCCTCCACGTGTTACTAATGAGATAAGGGTATTATCAGGATCTGAGTAGTAGCAGAATCCAGTCAATAAGAAGGAAAACAGACCATGGATCCAAATCACCACTTTGCGCCTTGATCTTGAATGAAATAACACACTTGGGTATGATCACACTTGAGTGCAATCTTGGAGAAATAAATATATCTCTGTGCCCACTTTCTCAACTGTAAAATGTGTCTGTTGTGAGGATGAAATACATTAACAGGTGCAAATACTAAAAATAGTTCCTAGCTTGGAGATACACAAATTCATAACTTACTGCATCAGTGACATTCTAAAATCCAAAGTGGCCAGGGTGGGAAGCAGAGTCCAGCGGAGGTACAAAGTTCAACATTCTCAATCCCAAGTTGGGTGTTTTCTACTTGTTCTCTTTGGATGGCATGAATTTAAGCTGTGGGACAACTAAACTTCAAACGGTAAATTCATTTTTCAGCCTTTAAAAAAGTTATGCAGAAAATGGAATTTTCTGGAAAAGAGCAGTTAAGCTACTGGTGCTCTGTGGAAATTTAATGATGCTGCAGTACATAATAAACTGTGGGCATGTGTATGTGACTAAGAGATTTCCATGAGCTACATGATATTGCAGAGGAATATGGTCGTTGGAGATTTCCCAGTCAATGGGAGAATTGCTCGTTTCCCTGATACATACATTGAACTCAGAGCAGCCAAAGATGACATATTAAATGAGGCTCTGCACTACTTCAAAACAGGTTTATGTTTACACTTCATTGTGAGACTTTTTTTCAATGGTTTAAAATGACTCAGAGGAAGTTATGTAATGTTTATGGAGACATGTGCTAGAAAATAAACCAGGAACCACAACTGTAGTGTTAGAAGTAGCTCTTGAATAAGCCTTCACGTTTATTTATTTACAGAATGTCTTAAATAACAAATAGGTAATTAAAGGACTTTCAGTTCTGGTAATGGCAGCACAGTTTGTATTGAACTAACCTTCACACTGATGACAACTACACATTCTAGACTAAAAAATAGTCTCTTGGCAGGCACTGGAATTCAAACAAAAGCAAATGGACACCTAAGGAGATACAATCTTTGAAAGATGGGATACAAATCAGGTGAGAATCAAATTTTTACAACTTTTCCCCCAAGGTCACGCCCTAGTTTGCATGAAAATAAAGGACAGAAAGAATTAACCTTACTGGGTTCAAAAGTTGGAGGTTGGATTTGGGGCTGCCAGCATATCTGGGAATTAAGGGGGTGATATCCTGGAAAGGAGGTAGTTATGGAGAAAGAAGCATTTATCTGCATAAAAATTCCTCTCAAAATTTTGACTGATACTAAAACTATGAATGTCCTTGCTGTGACTCCAAGCAGAAGTCAGTAAGATGCACAGCAGGAAGCAAAAGCTGAAGAGATGTCAGCAGGCAAAGTGTTGGAGAGACAGAGTTTGGAGTTCAAGTCCTAGCGAGTTAGAAGGAATTAGTAAACACTTTGGGTTTCTCATTAAAACCCCAGAAGGACAACACCTTAGAAGTAAGGACAATACTCCAAGACTAAAGGGAGTATCTTTGCAACTAGAGGCAGAATCAAAATAAGTCTTTCCCTAATAAAGCACTAAAGTCAAGCCTCTATAGATATGAGATAATATTTCAGTAGTTTGGTATTTGCTAAAATTAAATTCAATACTTTTTAAATAAAAATGACAAAATCCAGCATGTTTTCAGCAATAAAACATACTGTCAAATTTAAAATAAGAAATTATTGCTCCCAGTTTTAAGATAAATAAGTACTAAGGATGCAATGTACAACATGATAAATATAATTAATACTGCTGTATTGTATATATGAAAGCTGTTAAAAGAATAAATCCTTAAAATTCTCATCACAAGGAAAAATGTTTTTTCTCCATATCTTTACCTTTGTATCCACATAAGAACATGAAATCACTAAACTGTGTTCACTAAATTGTGAACATCACTAAATTTAGTGAACTAAATGAGTTTACTAAATTGTGAACATCATTTCACGATATATGTAAGTCAAATCATTATACCGTATAACTTAAACTTACATAATGCTGAGAATCAATTATATCTCAATAAAACAAAGGGAAAAAAAACAGAAATTATTAGACACGTGAAGAAGATGGAAAAAGTGACCTATAATTCAAGAGAATATGTATAGTCTAGAGAATGAGACATATGGATGAGCTAGGTTGAAATTAATAGATAAAAACTTTACAATAATTATAACAAATATGTTAAGGATTTAGCAAAAGGAAAAGATGGTTATAATGAATTAAGAGATAGAGAACCTCAGGATAGATGTGAAACTTCTAAAAAATATATAAAATTTAGAACTAAAAATAACATATCAGAAAACAAACCTTTATTAATGGGCTTAGCAGTAGATCCGAAACTGCACTAGAAATGAGCAGTGGACTTGAACTCAGGTAAATAGAGGAGATGGTTGGATAGAATCATGGACTCAGTGGACATGAACTTGGGCAAACTCCAGGAGATAGTGAGGGACAAGGAGGCCCGGTGTGCTGCAGTCCCTGGGGATACAAAGAGTCAGACACAACTTAGTGACTAAACAACAACAACAAATAGATCTTCAAACTGAAACACAAAGAGGAAAAATGTTTGAAAAAATAAAGGAAAAGAACCTCAATCACGTGAGACAACATCAAACAAACTTGTGTGTAACTGAAATCTCTGAAGGAGGACAGAAAGAAAATAGGGCAAAGACATATTTAAAATCCTTCAATTTTGAAGAAAAACAGAAATTCACTGATCCAGGAAGTTGAGTGAATGCCAAGCAGGGTAAACACAGAGAAAAACAGAACTAGGCTTATCATGATAAAATGGCTAAAAATCCAATAAAGAAAAATCTTAAAGTAGCCAAAGGTTAAAAAAAAAGATTATATAGAGGTACAATATAAGAATAATAGCCAAATTCTCATCATAAGTCACAGATGCCAGAAGACAAAGGGCAGTATATGAGTAATCATTACTAATTATCAGGAAATTCAAATTAAACCACCGTGATGGACAGGGAGGCCTGGCATGCTGTGATTCATGGGGTCGCAAGGAGTCGGACACGACTGAGCGACTGAATTGAACTGAACTGAAGATTTTATTTCACTGAAGTTAATAAAATTTTAAAAAGATGAATAATGTCAAATGTTGGTGAGGATGTGGAACACCTGGAATGCTCATACACTGCTAATGGAAATGTAAAGTGCTGCAACCATCTTGGAAAACTCTTTTATAAACCTCAACACACATCTACCTATTACCCAGAATTTGCACTCTAGGTAATCCACCCCCCATAACTGCCAATGAAAACATATACGTTCACAAAAATATCTGAAGAATAATGTTCCTTACAGCTTTCATGAAGATTGTTCCAAACTGGAAATAACCCAAATGCTCATGCTTCCCTGAGGGCTCAGTGGTAAAGACTGCCTGGGAAATCCCATAGACTGAAATCCATGAAGTCCCAGAGGAGCCTGGTGGACTACAGTCCATGGGGTCATAAAAGAATTGGACACACCTTAGCAGCTAAGCAACAACAACAAAGAATACTACTCAGGAATAATAAGAGATGAATTGGGAATGAGGTTAGCATCATGGTGGCATCAGTTATTCTTTTTTTCCTTCCCCATTGATTAACAACTAATCAGACATTCCTAGCAAAAAAAAGGGAGGAAAAAAAAAACACCTCTGCGCAGCATTCCAGGATTCCTGAGAGGTCCATTCATGTGTGTGTGTGAAAGTAGGTGGATCTGATTGAAGAGGAGATTGCAGAGGGAAAAGAGTGAGGTAACGCAGCTGGCAGAAGCGGGTCCAGCAGTTGGTCAGCACGACCTCAGTGGCAGAGGAGACCAACAGAAGGTGGGAGGGGACGTCTGCTCAGCCGGATATCCTGCAGACAGAGGGACCCATTGCTCTCTCTGAGAAGAGTCCACAGTGACTCAGGGTAAGGATAGAAAAGGGAAGTAGGTGGACAAAGAGAATTGAAGGAAAATGTCTCCTGCTGTCTGTGATGGGGCTCTAACAAAAGAACCACCCACTGACCTCTAGGACCCCCTACTTAGGGATCCCCCTACTAAGCCATGGACACAACCAAGGAAACAATGGCTAAGTACACACTTCCCCCAACCTTAGCTGGTAAGTCAGCTCTGCCAAGAAAAACCAAAAACTTGTGCTATAGCTCCACCTTCTGGAAAATAAAAGAAGGTCCCTAATTACCAACCCATTAAATTACTAGAATCAAAGTAAACAAAACCTTGCCTAATAAGAAATGTATGCACTACTTCAAATGCATATATCATCAAACACCATAAAAAGTTCAGAGTAATACAGCATAACAAAAAGAAAATGACAATTTTCCAGCAAATGAACCCAAGAACAAGGAATACTGTGATTTAACTGAAGAAGAATTTAAAATAGCTGTTATGGAGAAAATTAACAAACTACAAGAAAAATAAGAAGGCAATACAATCCTCTAAGGAATAAAATTGATCAAAGGAAGGAGTGTTTTATCAAAGAAATTTAAATTCTGAAAAAGAGCCAAACAGAAATTCTGGAGATGAAGAATTCAACAAATGAGATGAAGACTGTATTATAATTCACTGGACATAGAACAGATAAGATGAAAGAGAGAATCAGTGAACTGGAAGATAGGAATCTAGAAATGATTTGGGTGAACAAGGAGACAGAACTAAGATTTTATATATGTATATATAAAGAAACTCTATGAGGGTTATCAGACTTTATTAGAAAAGCCAACGTAAAAATAATGATTATTCTAGAAGAAGAGGGGAAGAAGTAAGCAGAGAATTTACTTAAAGAAATACTGGCCTAGAACTTCCCAAACATAGGAGAGGAACAGGATATACAAATCTGCAAAGCTAAACTAGCACTTTATTATGTTAGCACAAAAAGACCTTCTCCAAGATACATTATATTAAAACTGTCAAAAGTCAGTGATATAAATCTTAAAAGCTGTCCGGGTAAAAGGACAGTAATCAACAAGGGAACCCTTAGACTATCAGCAGATTTCTCAGCAGAAGCCCTATAGACCAGGAGAGAGTGGAACAATATATTCAAAATATTGAAAGATAACCAGTCCAGAATATTTTATCTTACAAAGTTATCTTTCTGATATGAAGGAGAAATAAAGGCTTTCACAGACAAAAGCTGAGAGAGTTAATCACTACTAGACCTGCTTTACAAGAAATTTAAAAGGAGCACTTTAAGTTGAAACAAACAAACAAACAAAACAGAAGCCATGAAAATCTCTGATTAAGGCAGTAAATTACCATAATATGAAAACTTTAACTCCTTTTTAAAATAGCATATTAAACTTTTAATTACAATATAAAAAGTACTAAAAATAAATATAGTTACAACAACTTGGTAACAAAATCATGGCATAAAAAGAGGTAATTTGGGACATCAAAAATACAAAAGGGAAAGAGTAAAAAATGGAACTGCTATACACAAATGAATGTAACTGAAGATAAATTGCTCTCAGCTGAAAAAGGACTATACATACATACTCCCAACACCCAAGCACAAAATCATGCTAAGTAAAGTAATAAACCTTAAGAGAGAAATAGAGAATAATACAATAATTGTAGAGAACTTTAATAACTCACCATCAGTAATAGATGGATTATCCAGACAGAAAATCAAGATGGAAATATTGCAAGTGCACCACATTTTAGAAACAGTGGAGTCAATGACATGTATAGAACATTGCATCTAATAGTAGCAGAGCATACATTCTTCTCATGTGCACATGGAATATTCTCCAGGATGGACCATATGAGAGGAAAGGAAGTGTTAACAAATTTGAGAAGATTGAAATCATACTAGCTATCCTCTTTGACCACAGTGGTATGAACCTAGAAATCAGAAAAAGGAAAATGAGATTTACAAATATGTAGAAATTGATCAATGCACATCTAAACATCTATTGGGTAAAAGGAGACATCAAAATGGAAACAAAAAGTTACCTCAAAATGAATGAATATAAAAATACAGCATGTCAACTATTGTGGGATGTAGTAAAAGCAGTTCTGACTGGCAAGTTTGTAGCCATATACATATACACACACATATAAATTCGGAAGGTCTCAAACAACCTAACTTTACACATCAAGGAAGTAGAAAAAGAAAAAAATTAAGCTCAGTGTTAGCCGAAGGAGGGAAGTAATAAATGTCAGAACAGAAGTAAATAAAATAGAGAAAAATTAGAAAAGTTTGACAAAACTAAGATAAACAAAATTGACAAACCTATAGCTAGACTCGGCATCACCAACTCGATGGACGTGAGTCTGAGTGAATTCCAGGAGTTGGTGATGGACAGGGAGGCCTGGCGTGCTGTGATTCATGGGGTCTCAGAGAGTCGGACACGACTGAGTGAGTGAACTGAACTAAACTGAATAGCTAGACTAAGAGAAAAAGAGAGGACTCAAATAAAATTATAAGTGAAAGAAGAGGCTCTACAACTGACACTACAGAAATACACAGAATCATAAGAGAATATTTTGAAAAGTATATGCCAAAAAATTGCAGATTCCAGCAGAAGCAGATAAATTATTGAAACATACAACCTACCAAGACTGAGCAAGAGAGAAATAGAAAATTTGAACAGGCCAATGACAAGAGACTGAATTAGAGACAATCCAGACCAGATGGCTTGATTGGATAACTCTATCAAATATTTGAAAAGTATTAACACCAATAATTTACAAATTTTTCCAAAATTTTGCGGAATAGGAAACACTTCCAAACTCACTCTGTAAAACCAGCCTCACTTTGATACTGAAACCAGATAAGGATGCCACGAGCAAACTATAGACCAATATCCCTGATGTATATACATGCAAAAACTGTCAACAAAACATTAGCAAACAAAATTCAAGAACACTCTAACAGAATTCTATATCGTGACCAAATGGGACTTATCCCTAAGATGTGAGAATAGCTCAACACATGCAAATCAAAAATGTAATATATCACATCAATAAAATGAAAGATAAAAGCTACAGGATTAATTAAATGCAGAAAAAGCATTTGGCAAATCAACATTCTTTCATGATAAAAAAACCTTAACAAATTAGGTATAGAAGGAACGTAACTTAACATAATAGAGACCATTATACAACATAATCACAGATAATACTATACTCAATGGAGAAAAACTAAAATTGTATCCTCTAGGAATAGGAACAAGACAAGAATGCCCACTCTCATCACTTTTATTCAATGTAGTACTGAAAATCCTAGCTAGAGCAATTAGGCAAATAACAGTCATCTAAATTGAAAATGAAGAAGTTAAGTTGTCACAATTTACTGATGATATGATCTTATATATAAGAAATATCAAAGGGTCAATCAAAAAGCTATCGGAATTAGTCAACAATTTTATTAAAGTGGCAAGATATAAAATCAACACAATGAAATAAATTACATTCCTTTACGATAATAATGAAGCATTTGAAAATTTTTTAAATAATCAATTAAAAAACAATTTAAGCTCCCAAATTATCCCATTCACAATAGCATCAAAAGCAATAGAATGCTTTAAAATACATTTAACTAAGGAAATGAAAGATTTGTACAATGAAAACTGCAAGATTTTGATAAAACAAATTGAAAAAGACAGTAAATGAAAAGACATCTTCTGTTCATGGATTGGAAGAATTGATAGTGTTAAAATGGCCATACTATCCAAAGTCACTTCTAGATTTAACAGAATTTCCAACAAAACATGAAAGGCAATTTTTATGGAAATAGAAGAAACAATTCTAAAATTTGTGGGGAACCACAAAAAGTAAAAAGTGAAGGACAGGGGAGCCTGGCGTGCTGCAGTCCATGGGGTTGCAAAGGTTCAGACACACCTTAGTGACTGCACAGCAGCAACACAAAAGCTAAAGCATAGCCAAAGGACAAAAGACAGCTGAAGCATCCCTGAGAAAAGAGCAAAGCTGGAGTTACCATGCTCCCTGATTTCAGACTATGCTAAATAGCCATTGGAATAAAAACAGCATTATACTGGCACAATAGTAGACACATCTTTATTTTACTCTTTACTGGCAGAGTAACTAAGATCGTATTTTTCCAAAGAGGACGTTGAAATGACCAAGAGACATGTGAAAAGATGTTCAGTATCACTACTTATCAGAGAAATGCAAGTCAAAATCATAATGAGATGTTAGTTTACATCTGTTAGAGTGGTTATAACCAAGTAGACAGAAAAGAACAGGTGTTGATGAGACTAGTGAAAGTGAAACTCATATGTTGTTAGAAGTAATGTAAATTGGTCCAACCACTATGAAAAACAATATGGAGATTCCTCAAAAAATTAAAAATAGATCTACCACGTCTTCCAACAGTTCTGCTTCTGGGTATATACTTGTATTAAATGAAAACAGGATTTTGATGAGATAAATGTACTCCCATGTTTATTGCAGTGTTATTCACAATTGCCAAGACATGGAGACAAACCAAATTCCCAGCAATAGATATATGGATAAAACATGTGGTGCATATACATGATGCAATATTAGTCAGCAATGAGAAAGGAGCATATCCTTCCATTTTCAACAACATCAGTGGACTTCGAGCACATTTTGCTAAGTAAGATGAATGAGACAAAGACAAGTACTGTCTGATATCACTTTTATGTGGAAATTATAAAAGTTAAACCTATGAAAAACAGAGAGTAAAATTAGGATTACCAGGGGATGGTGGGGGTTGAAATCCAAGTTATAATGTTTAAGGGTACAAACTTTTAATGAGCAGTAAATTAGTCATAGATAGCTAATGCACAGTATAGTAAATATAGACAATAAAATTACAGTATATGAATGCATCAAAGTAACACACTGTACACCTTAAACTTTCACAATGTGACATCTAAAATTTACTCAAAAAAAATACATAAAGGACAAAGAATAAACAACTGACACACAAAACAATATGGATGAATCTCAAAAGCATCACGTTGAGGGAAAGAAGTGAGATACAAAAGAGTATGATGTCTACGTGATGTCCACCGCCAGCTATGTAATGAGCAATAAGAGGCAAAGCTGAGCTATGATCGTAGAGACTGGAAGAACCATGGCCTGGAATGAGGGAGACATGGGCAAGAAGAACGGACTGTAAAAGGTGCGCAAGAAATCTTTCTGGAGGAAGTTGGAATATTGTATATCTTTACTGAAGTGGTGGTTCTATGGATGCAAACAACTGTCAGAACTCATCAAACTGTTTAGCAACAATCTGTGCATTTTATTGTGTGCAAACAAAGTAATAAAAATATCCATAAGTTCCAGAAAAGCATCTATTTCTGCTTCATTGACTATGCCAAAGCCTTGGACTGTGTGGATCACAACAAACTGTGGAAAATCCTGAAAGAGATGGGAATACCAGACCACCTGACCTGCCTCTTGAGAAACCTGTATGCAGGTCAGGAAGCAGCAGTTAGAACTGGACATGGAACAACAGACTGGTTCCAGATAGGAAAAGGAGTACGTCAAGGTTGTATATTGTTCCCCTGCTTATTTAACTTATATGCAGAGTACATCATGAGAAACACTGGACTGGAAGAAACACAAGCTGGAATCAAGATTGCTGGGAGAAATATCAATAACCTCAGATATGCAGATGACACCACCCTTATGGCAGAAAGTGAAGAGGAACTCAAAAGCCTCTTGATGAAAGTGAAAGAGGAGAGTGGAAAAGTTGGCTTAAAGCTCAACATTCAGAAAACAAAGATCATGGCATCTGGTCCCATCACTTCATGGCAAATAGATGGGGAAACAGTGGAAACAGTGTCAGACTTTATTTTTCTGGGCTCCAAAATCACTGCAGATGCTGATTGCAGCCATGAAATTAAAAGACGCTTGCTCCTTGGAAGGAAAGTTATGACCAACCTAGATAGCATATTAAAAAACAGAGACATTACTTTGCCAACAAAGATCCGTCTAGTCAAGGTTATGGTTTTTCCAGTGGTCATGTGTGGATGTGAGAGTTGTACTGTGAAGAAAGCTGATCGCCAAAGAATTGATGCTTTTGAACTGTGGTGCTGGAGAAGATTCTTGAGAGTCCCTTGAACTGCAAGGAGATCCAACCAGTCCATCCTAAAGGAGATCAGTCCTGTTTGTTCATTGGAAGGACTGATGTTGAAGCTGAAACTCCAATACTTTGACCACCTGATGCGGAGAGCTGACTCATTGGAAAAGACCCTGATGTTGGAAACGACTGAGGGCAGGAGAAGAAGAAGATGACAGAGGATGAGATGGTTGGATGGCATCACTGACTCAATGGACATCAGTTCAGTTCAGTCGCTCAGTCATGTCTGACTCTTTGCGACCCCATGAATCACAGCACGCCAGGCCTCCCTGTCCATCACCAACTCCCGGAGTTCACTCAAACTCATGTCTATCTAGTCGGTGATGCCATCCAGCCATCTTATTCTCTGTCATCCCCTTCTCCTCCTGCCCCCAATCAAAGGTCAGTCTAGTCAAGGCTATGGTTTTTCCAGTGGTCATGTATGGATGTGAGAGTTGGACTGTGAAGAAAGCTGAGCGCCGAAGAATTGATGCTTTTGAACTGTGGTGCTGGAGAAGACTCTTGAGAGTCCCTTGAACTGCAAGGAGATCCAACCAGTCCATCTTAAAGGAGATCAGTCCTGGGTGTTCATTGGAAGGACTGATGCCATAGCTGAAACTCCAATACTTTGGCCACCTCATGCAAAGAGCTGACTCAATGGACATGGGTTTGGATAAACTCCAGGAGTTGGTGATAGACAGGGAGGCCTGGCATGCTGCAGTTCATGGGGTTGCAAAGAGTCCGACAGGACTGAGGGACTGAACTGAACTAAACTGATCCATAAGGAACAAAAAGAAAAATAATAATCAGGTAATTATTTAAATGCAAAATACTGGTTAAGTTTGAAATGAATTTTTACATAGAAAAATGAAGAAACTATACCATTCTCTACCATCTCTTCTAGAAGATATATGTGGAAGGAACATGTTATAACTTATTTTATGAGGCCAGCATTACCCCAATAACAAAACCATACAAAATCATTACTAAGGAGGAAAAATACAGACCGATATTTCTCATGAATATAGATACAAAAATCCTTAAAAAATATTATTAGCAAGTTGAATCCAATTATGTATAAAAAGAATTGTATACTAAGACCAAGTGAGATTTATTCTAGATATGTAAGGTTGAGTCAACATTTGAAAATTAATTAGCTTCATCATATCAACAGACTGCAGAAAAATATATATGATCTTATCAAAGAATGCAGAAAAAGCATTTTTAAAAACCTAACACCCATTCACGGTAAAAATGTTAAGCAAACTGGGAACAAAAGAAACTTCTTCAGCTTGATCAAATCCTACACTAATGTCATACTTAATGATAATGGGGAATATTTAGGTGTTTTTTCCCCTCAACTGGGGAAGAAGAAAAGGATGTCTCCTCTTATCAGTTGTAGCAAATGTACTGCAATAATTTAATATGTTAATAACATGGAAAAGCAGGGAGGTGTTATGGGTACTCTGTACTTTCTATGCTTTCTATGTAAAAACTGTACTTTTCGTGTAAATATAAAACTTCTCTAAAAGTACAACTTTTCTAAATGGAGAGGATTCTCTCTTGAATAAATCATGTTGGGAGATGCTGGCTCAAACAAAATTAAACTAGTTTGTTTACTGAAAGATGTTTCAGAACCTTTAATATGCTGATATGATCTGAATCCTCTACCAGAGAGACAGTATGTATAGCTTTTCACAAACTTACTTGACTAAGAAACTTTTCTTTTTAGAGTATATCAAAGGACTTCTTTTCAGAACACATATTGGGAAGTACACTATTATAGCAGTGAACCAATGACATCTAAAAATGTCCAGGTGATCATTGATGTGGCTGGCTGCTTGATGAAATTTCTTATAGACACTGGTGTAACCTTCTCAGTCTTAACCCAAAGGATTGAAAACCTTAGCAATCATAAGGAATATGTAATAGGGTTTCCAGTAAAGAAACAGGGGCATACTTTCCTAAAGCCCATTTTGTGCAATGCTAATGGTCAGTTGTTTTTATATTCATTTCTTTTTGTGCCTGACTGTCCCATCCCTTTAACGGGGAGAGATTTATTAACTAAGTTAGGAGCCATTGTGTTTCTTGAGGGGCAAAGGAACCACCCTCATCGCCAAATGATTTTAACAGAAAAGTACAGATTGAATCTGAAGTTAAGATAGAAGACTTAATAAGCCCTGCTGCTGCTGCTGCTAAGTCACTTCAGTCGTGTCCGACTCTGTGTGACCCCATAGACGGAAGCCCACCAGGCTCCCCCGTCCCTGCGATTCTCCAGGCAAGAACCCTAGAATGTGCAATATTGAGGTTCCAGGTCTGGCCAAAGAGGTCTAGCCAGCAGTTACTATGCAAGATCCTCAAAGAAATAGCTGTTGTTCACTATAGGGGACATCAGTCTCAGATTCTCAGGTCTGAAATTGGAAAGGTAAATCACTGAGCTGACCAAGAAGCTAAGAAAGGTGCTTGCATACAGATAAACACAGGCAGTTTTAAAAGTCCTAGGCTTAATAGAAGAAACATCATAACCCTCCTATACCAAGGAAGAAAACTGGGCTAAAAATAGGTGAATAAGTCAAAGCAGATGGTATGTTAGATGAAAAGATTACAATTCCACAAGCTCAACAATGGAAAGTAATCAAGACTTTAACTACCCTTTATGGATGTGAAGCTCTTTGGAATTTACTACAAATGTTGTCTCTGCATAAAGGAATGAAAACAGTGGTGGCCCAGATTACCGAATCATGTGACACGTGTTTACAAAATAATCCTAGAACAATGCCACGCCCTCCTCCATTATTTAGACCCATTCAACCCCAAGGAAACAGCATGGAGAACTGGTAAATTGATTTTACTGAGATGCCCAGGTCCAGAGGATACAAATATTTACTGGTAAAGGTAGACATATTCACTGGGTGGGCAGAGGTTTTTCCCACATATACAAAAAAGGAATCTGAGGTAACAAAAAACTTGCTTAAAAAAATAATTCCATGTTTCAGATTACCTCAATCTATACAAAATGATAATTAACCTCTCCCAGATTTAGGAACTGTTTGGGGGAAATGGTTTGGGTTTTCAAGATCATGGCTGAAATTCTGGACCAGGAGCTATGAGGCCTCTGTGTTTGTGTGTTCATATGTGTCTGAAAAGTGTGTGTTATAGGTATGATTTTGCCAAAAATTAATTCCTGAAAGAGCTCTAATAAATTGACTTAAAGGAAATTAAATACTCATACGAATATTCAAAAACACAAAATATTCCTTCCAGAATGAATTTCAGGCTCATATTATCTGGAAACTATTCAGGACAAAATTGATATCTGGTATTAAGTTTTTGTTGTGATTAATACAGCAAAGAGTTACACGTGATCAGGAGTTTCTATGATTGTATTAAATTTAGTTGGGTGAGTGATGTTATGTCCTTGGGCTATGTCATTCTTTCAAAAGTTGTGCCTGGTCCCTTTCCCTCCTGTTACATTCCCCCCTCGGAGATTTTACTCCCATATTCTTAAGTGAGGTAGAAGGGCAAAGGTCTATCTTCTGTAATTGCTTCAAGACTGAGTAGAGGCATAGACCCTGCCTATCAGGGAGTAAAGATCTCTGGATACCTGATCTAGGGGCCCCAGGGGCAGGGCAGCTCCTTGTTTTAGTCCATATGGGCTGAAATCTCTATATAGCCATCATCTTGATATAGAACTGTTGTAACTTGTTCCCTAGCTTTCCTCTGTATCTTCTGGATGATGAAGAATTTTTTCACACAAGCACCAGCATACAGAAATATCTATAAATGACAAAATACTTAAAAGGCATGGTCAAACACCTGATTATAATGTAAGATAAAGTTTGTTTACAATAACCAGAATTACAAATGTCTACACTTAACATAACTGGATTTGATTTCTCCTTCCAAAGTATTCTTGGAATGCTGCTTTTGACAAACAGATTGAGGTGTTTCTTTGCCTGTAAATGATTCGTAATTTCTTTTGAGATCTTTATAACTTTGATTAGGGAATAAGTATTGTCTCCCAGTGATCTACGATCTTATCTGAACAAAAACTAACTTTAGCGGGGGGGCGTGCTTTAGAGGGCCCCTGAGGTATCTCAAAGAGAAATATTTAACTAGGGTTATTTGTTATGTTATGGTAAGTGCAATCATAAGCCAAAACCCATGGTACCTGGTTTCAGGACCTAATGAAGCTCAGATTCTTAATGTTTCATTGCAGAAAGAATTCAGTGAGAGACAAAGTGATAGGTAAGAAGTGGATTTATTCCGATTCAGAGAGAAGCAGACTCCACAGAGTGTGGGCCATCACAGAGGACAAGTGCGGTTGCAGACTGTGGCGTGGTTAGTTTTTATAACCGACCATGTGGGTCCCAGCCATGTGGGTCTGAGTCCCAGCACGAGTTCAAGTCCCAATCTGAGGTAAACAGTTTCAGCTCTAGCTCATGGGCTCTCATGAAGTTGTAAACAAGATATCAGCTGAAATCGTAGCCATCTAAAGGCTTGTCTAGGGCTGGAGGATCTATTTCCAACTTGATTCATTCACATGCCTGGCACATGAATGTGGAATCTTCATCTCCTCTTCACATAGACCTCTCCATTGTGCTAAGTGAGTGTTCTCATGATACAGATCACTTTCTCCAGAAAAAGTGATCAAAGAGCAGGATAAAAGTTGTAATTTGCTCATGTTCTAGTCTTTGGAGCCATTCTCTATCACACTCTATCATTCCAAAGATATTCTGTTAGTTATCCAAGTCAGTTCTATTCAATGTAAAAGAAAACACCAGAATGCCAGAAGGTGTGAATCACAGGGAACCATCTTAAAATCTGGTCACTGTGGTATAACATGTAACATACACGAGTGCCACAGAATTGATGCTTTTGAGCTGTGGTGTTGGAGAAGACTCTTCAGAGCCTCTTGGACTGCAAGGAGATCCAATCAGTCCGTCTTAAAGGAAATCAGTCCTGAATATTCATTGAAAGGACTGATGCTGAAGCTGAAACTCCAATACTTTGGCCACTTGATGCAAAGAATTGACTCATTGGAAAGACCCTGATGCTGGGAAAGATTGAAGGCAGGAGAAGGGGACAACAGAGGATGAGATGGTTGGATAGTATCACCAACTCGATGGACGTGAGCTTGAGCAAACTCTGGGAGTTGGTGATGGACAGGGAAGCCTGGCGTGCTGCAGTCCATGGGGTCGCAAAGAGTCAGACAGAACTAAGTGACTAAGCAGAGCACAGCACGGCACACTAAGATGTCATCGTGAAATAATTCATTTCTTTTTGTTATTATGATTTTTTTTTTTACCGATTTTGTTAGGTATTTTCATAAAACGTTTCAAACTAGCCTTAATTATAGTTATTTCAACTTTATGTTTTCTTTTCCCGCAAACTGTATCTCATCATCTAATATAAAATACTTGACAAAATACCCTGTAGTAGTCTGAGATCTTGACTTTTAAGCCAGTTCAATTGGTTCTGAGCACGAATTTTAAGAGAAAACTTATTTAAAGCGTACAATGCTTTAAATAAGTTTTCTCTTAACGGCTGCCATAGCAAATACTTCAACGGGGTGACTCAAACATCAGAAATTCATGTTCTCACGGTTTTGGAGGATGGAAATACAAGCTCTCAGTGTTAGCAGGTTTGGTTTCTTCTGAGGATTTCCTCTTCTCCTTGCTGATGACTGTCTTCTCACTGTATCCTCACATGGTCTCCCTTCTGCTTGTATTTCGATCTCCACTTCTTATAAGGACACCCATCATACTGGATAAGGGCCCACTTTACAACTCCATTTTAATTTAATTATCTCTTTAAAAGCCTTATCACCAATTATGGTTACCTTTTGAAGTACTGGGGATTCAGTTTAGTTCAGTTCAGTTCAGTCGCTCAGTCGTGTCTGACTCTGCAACTCCATGAACCGCAGCACGCCAGGCCTCCCTGTCCATCACCAACTCCCGGAGTCCACCTAAACCCATGTCCATTGAGTTGGTGATGCTATCCAACCATCTTATCCTCTGTCATCCCCTTCTCCTCCTGCCCTCAATCTTTCCCAGCACCAGGATCTTTTCAAATGAGTCAGTTCTTCGCATCAGGTGGCCGAAGTATTGGAGTTTCAGCTTCAACATCAGTCCTTCCAATGAACACCCAGGACTGATCTCCTTTAAGATGGACTGGTTGGATCTCCTTGCAGTCCAAGGGACTCTCAAGAGTCTTCTCCAACACCATAGTTCAAAAGCATCAATTCTTCGGCACTCAGCTTTCTTTGTTGTCCAACTCTCACATCCACACATGACTACTGGAAAAACCATAGCCTTGACTAGATGGACCTTTGTTGAAAAAGTAATGTCTCTGTTTTTTAATATGCTGTCTGGGTGGATCATATTTTTCCTTCCAAGAAGTAAATATCTTTTAATATCATGGCTGCAATCACCATCTGCAGTGATTTTGGAGACCACAAAAATAAAGTCAGCCACTGTTTCCACTGTTACCCCATCTATTTGCCATGAAGTGATGGGACTCGATGCCATGATCTTAGTTTTCTGAATGTTAAGCTTTAAGCCAACTTTTTCACTCTCCTCTTTCACTTTCATCAAGAGGCTCTTTAGTTCTTCTTCACTTTCTGCCATCAAGATGGTGTCATCTGCATATCTGAGGTTATTGATATTTCTCCCGGCAATCTTGATTCCAGCTAGTGCTTCTTCCAGACCAGCGATCCTCATGATGTACTCTGCATATAAGTGAAATAAGCAGGGTGACAATATACAGCCTTGACGTACTCCTTTTCCTATTTGGAACCAGTCTGTTGTTCCATGTCCAGTTCTAACTGCTGCTTCCTGACCTGCATATAGATTTCTCAAGAGACAGGTCAGGTGGTCTGGTATTCCCATCTCTTTCAATATTTTCCACAATTTATTGTGATCCACACAGTCAAAGGCTTTGGCATAGTCAAAAAGCAGAAATAGATATTTTTCTGGAATTCTCTTGCTTTTTCGATGATCCAGCGGATGTTGGCAATTTGATCTCTTGTTCCTCTGCCTTTTCTAAAAAGAGCTTGAACATCTGGAAGTAAGACTTCAAATATGAATACTGAGGTGAGGACATAAATCTGCCCACAATAGGTATAAATGATATTTATAGTCTGCCTTTTTCTGAAAAGGTATGAAGATGACTTAAGAATCTAGCAAAGAATGCATACATTTAAAACATAGGAAAGAGAAGAAGGTAAACAAAACCAAGGGTACAAAATAAAAACAAGAGTGAGGTCAATAAAAGCATTCTATCAGACCTACTATAGACATCATGTGGCCCTCTGAAATATCTAAAAAATCCCAGATAATCAACATGGAAAAGGAAATCAGGCCAATAATATAGCTTGTTTTATTTGTTACACCTCTCTAGAATATAAAGAGTGATAAATAACCTGCTAATTTATTCCAAAATCACACAGTATAGTGGGTTGAGCATACTCACTCAGAACCTTAGAATGTGACGATATCTGGATTAATAGGTCTTTGCAGATGTGATTAAATTAAGGATTTTGGGATCGTGGATTAAAATTAGAATCTAAATCCGATGACAATTGTCCATGTGAAAGAAAAGAAAGGAAGAATGCATACAGAGGAGAATTTTATGAGAAGACAGAGGCAGAGATTAGAGTGATGCATTTACAAGACAGTCCAGTTCAGTTGCACAGTTGCACTGACTCTTTGCAACCCCATTGACTGCAGCATGCCAGGCTTCCTGTCCATCACCAACTCCCAGAGTTTACTCAAATTCATGTCCATCGAGTAGATGATGCCATCCAACTATCTCATCCTCTGTCGTACCCTTCTCCTCCCGCCTTCAATCTTTCCCAGCATCAGGGTCTTTTCAAATGAGTCAGTTCTTTGCATCAGGTGGCCAAAGTGTTGGAGTTTCAGCTTCAGCATCAGTCCTTCCAATGAATATTCAGGACTGATTTCCTTTAGGATTGACTTTTTGGATCTCCTTGCAGTCCAAGAGTCTTCTCCAATACCACAGTTCAAAAGCATCAATTCTCTGGTGCTCACCAAAGGAGCACCAAAGATTGCCAGAAGCTAGGAGAGAGGCATGGGACAGACACTGCCTCAAGGCCTCCAGAAAGATTCAACTATGTTGACACCTTAATTTTGAGCTTTTGGCCTCCAGATATGTGAGAAAACACATTTTTGTAGTTTTAAGCCTCCCTACTGTAGTTTTAGTCACTCAGTCATGTCCAACTCTTTGTTACCCCATGGACTGTAGCCTGCCAGGCTCCTCTGTACTTGGGATTTTCCAGGATAGAATAGTGGAGTGGGTTGCCATTTCCTTCTCCAGGGGATCTTCCCAACCCATGGATCAAACCCGGGTTTTCTGAATTGTTGGTGGGTTCTTTATGTCTGAGCCACCAGGGAAGCCCCTTAAGCCTCCCTGTTTATTGTAATTTGTTATACCAGCCACAGAACTAATGCATAGGGACATCATCTCAGATCACTATATTTTTTATTCCCTTTCTTTTCCACTTTCTATATGAATGTGGATGTACAAAATGTTAACTGTGCATCCCAACATGATTCTAAGTCATCTTAAAGAAATGTCACTGTATACTGTTTACTGAGGTGGACAATTGGGCCAATCTATTTTATTATTTATATTATTTTAACTGTAAAAGCAATGTAGCAATGATGTAGTAAAGAAGGGATGTGGACAATTGAATCTACTATAACCTCACTAGTTATCATAACTAGGTTAATTTGCATATTTCTTTCTAGTTATGCATAAACTTGTGCACATGTATAAATGATGCATACATATATTCATAGCTGCACTCATTTCATGATGGAATTGCTCTTAAAGAATACTCTGAGATAGTGACTTACCTGGGTTTGGTTGTTGGTGATGGTTTAGTCACTAAGTTGTGTCTGACTCTTTGTGACTCCATGGACTGTAGCCTGCCAGGCTCCTCTGTCCATGGGATTCTCCAAGCAAGAATACTGGAGTGGGTTGCCATTTCCTTCTCCAGGGGATCTTCCCAACCCAGGGATCAAACCTGGGTCTCATGCATTGCAGGCAGATTCTTCACCAACTGAGCTACAAGGGAAGCCCAAAGTTATTGCATCTTTTGGATTATGACTAGCTCAAGATAGCTAATTTTATATATTGTTGGCACTGGTGGTAAAGAATCTGCCTACCAATGCAAGAGACTCTGTAAAGAATCTGCCTACCAATGCAGAGACATGGATTTGATCCTTGTGTTGGTAAGATCCTCTGGATAAGAAAATGGCAATCTGCTCTGGTATTCTTGTTGGGTAAATCCCATGGACAGAGGAGTCTGGCGGGCTATAGTCCTTGGGTTTCCAAAGAGTCGGGGACGACTGAGTGCTCGCACATACACACACACACACACACACACACACAGTATAAAGAACAGAACCTGATTTTGGTCTGTTCTTTCTAAAAGTGAGATAGTCAGTGCCTCATTGGTGCCTGTATTTATGGGATGGCTGAAGCATATAATACACTTATTAATAAATAGCACTCTCCAAGGAAATGGCAACCCCCTCTAGTATTCTTGCCTGGAAAATTCTATGGACAGAGGAGACTGATGGGCTGCAGTCCATGGGGTCACAAAGTGTTGGACACAACTAAGTGACTGAGCACCTGAGCACTTCCAAGTTGTGTTTTTTTTTAATTGGCAATTCCAAATAAAATTAACAGCCAGAATATTAATAATGATTGATTATATAAAATATTTGAGTTTTTTTTCAACTTAGAGAGTGCTCAGCTAACATTTGACTTATGTTGTTGTATATTATGATATATATAAAGAAAGTATTTGTCATAAATTTTTTCCCATAGATGAGTGTAATCAGGTATGCTACATGAAATTTTGTGATTCTTCTAGCACTACCAAACGTAGAGATTAATAAGCTGTCAGTCAGCTACAAGCCTTGCCACTAATGAGTTCTATTTTCTTGGCTCCATGGAAGTGGATTAATAAATCTTCATAAATAGTCTTTTGATCTGTACAATGAAGTCTGCTGTCTGGCAGGAGTATATGCAATCCTATATGGTCTATTGTGATTATTCTGTGACTCACCCCAGAACTTTCATTTGTGTTGCCATCACCATAGTCTTGTCCTTCGTACAGTAGTCATCACCCAGAGCAATGAAGCAAAGAATCAACATCAACTATTTGGTAAGTCAGACACACAGCCTTCACAGTTGGCAGTTTCTGACCTTATTAGCCCTTTCTCCTTCTTTATAGCTGGGAAGTCTGGTGTCTGGGTTCTTTTGGCTCTCTTAGTAGGCTTGAAAACATGGACATCAATCCATGAGAAGGCTTGTCAACACAATTAGAAAAATCAGGTTTCACTCAACGAACTTAATGAAATATAAGGTAACCTTTTCCACTGGTTCTAATTCCATAGTACAATAATTAGATATTTTGGAATAATGTTTGAATACCAAGAAACGTGCCAAAGATTTAATTGTTATGATCTCATTTAATCCTCACAATGACCCTGTGGATTATCCCCCTTTTATAGAACATGAACGTGGAACCTAAAGAAGGTAAGTTAAGAAAAGACCAAGTTAATAAAGAGCAGAAAAAGTCTGAATCTACCCCTTAGCTACAACTTCATGCTATTTCCCCAATGGACCAATTAAAAAACCACCAGAAACCAAATGTCTAGTTTTTCTCTTCCATTTTTGTCAACTACTTCTGTTTATGATCATGTAGATCCTCCTCTGTGAATGAATAACTGACCAGAAGACTTGCTATAATATAGTTTGGCATGAGAGGAATAAAAAAGAAAAGTTTGTTTCCCTACTGAGTTTGATATTGGCAATGATCTTGAAATCATCAATGAATAAATATTTTCATACAGTTTATAATTAATGTTTATACATTCTAAAGGCTTCTTCGTGTTCTATTTGGGCAGAGGATGCATATTTCTTCAAATTTCTTGGCCTGACTTTGCCTATTTATGTGAGATATTTTTCCTTTCATTGTGAAAATCCTTTAGGCAGCCCATGCTTTATCATCATACGTTGGCATTTGACTCCATATAAGAATCTGCTACCAGGGCTATTGGTTTCTGGATTTTTCTCATGTACAGGGTATCTTAATCCTGAGCATTAGTCTTTCTTTGTACATTTGTAAAAGCTGTCTGATAGTGAAAGCAAAAATGAAGCTTTCACTTCCTCTATAAATATTTGTGTGGTGACCTATGACTGTTGGCCAGCCTGCCTGCCAACACCCCATTAGAAGTCATCCCTTTTACAATCATCTACTATCATTTGATAACCTCTTGGGGTTAAGAGTACAGATGTAAGATCTCGAAGATTTCTGATGGGAATACTTCATATCCCAAGTATGTTTTCCCTTCAAAATGACATCACCATAGGGAAACATTTTTCAAATAATTTGGCCATCATGTTAAGAAAGCTTTGTTAGAAATATAAAGACTCACTCTACACTTCAAACAAAAAATTTTAGAATCCAAGTTTGAAAGAAAAAAACAAAACAAAACAAAGCTTGCCAGTTAGTCTTAGAAGGTCTTGGTGTGGTGAGTTACCAGGACCAACAAGGAATAGTGCCATTACAAAGACTGCACTATATGACTTTTCTATCCAGTTCTAGTGTTATGAAAGCTCATAGTTTCTGGGTTTTGCTTTAAATACAGTATTTATACTTCAGATTTGAACACAGAAATAATCTAAAAAAGAAATAATCTAGTACTTTATATGAAAACCTGCTGTTAAGAAGAGCAGTCTAATGCTGCCTGAGGTTTGAGATTTTCATATCCAAGTTTCCTCCTACTTGCTATTATTTTATGGATAAATGTCACTGGCAGATTTCTATAGCCACCTCTTTAGCTTCACACACTGAATTTATCCAGAAGTACTCTGCACAGAGCAACAAGAAAATTGTCAAATTAAGACATTAGACTGTGAGGAAAAGTTTCCTTTTGGAGGGCCAGAAATGGACCACTATGACAGAACACCTGTGATATGTAAATTTCTCAGATTCTAGTTCTCAAGGCAGCGTGTGTGTGTGTGTGTGTTCCAAATGCTTTCTTGCAATGTATAGAGTTGGAAAAAATACATTAAATATTGTTTAAGGATCTATTATATACCATCTTGTGAGTTATGCACCTCCCGTGCAGAGACAGTAGTAACAGAAAATAACAGATCATATTTACTAAGGAATTATAATGTGCCAGGCTCTGTTACAAGCACTTTACCGGTAATATATCACTTGATTTTTCCAACAACTCTATGCATGCTGCAGTCCATGGGGTTGCAAAAAGTCAGGCATGATTTAGCAACTGGATAGCAACAAATGAGGTTGGTACCATTATCTCCATTGTGCAGATGAAGAAACTGAAGCTCAAACGTAAGAAAACCAAAATATACAGCTAATAAGGAATGCAACTAGAGTTCAAACCAGGGCAGCCTGACTCCCAAGTCCACTAATTTATACAACCTTACTGAAACTCCACAAGAGCTCATAGGCTGAAAGAGAGGCAAATCCAGATTACCTTAGAGACTTGTAGAAAGAAAGTAGTTGCACAAAGGAGAAAGATATTCATCTTCCAGGTGTGGCGATCTGGGAGGACTTCACAGAGTTGATGCTAAAGCTGATTCCTCGTGGGTGAGTAGCATTTCCCAACGGATGAGCTGAGGAAAGGCGTTTCAGATAAAAGGAACATGGTCAATACAGATGTGGATGTGTGCAACAGCTTGGGGTGACAGGGTCACTCCAGTGAGTCAAGATTCCCATCACGCAGGGCACATAGAAGGGGGAAACTGGTCTGAGATGACCTGGTTGGATGGGCAGCAGCCCCAGAGGAACGGACTTTCCATTCTAGGCTAGAGTGATGGCTTTTCTACATGCCCAAGAGCCTACAATGAACTTTGCACAGGACATTTGCACGACTCAATTTTTATTTCAGAAAAGTGATTTTAAGATCTGTGTGATGTGGAATTTGAAGGGTCCAGGACTGGAGACAGGAAAACAGCTACAGTGTTACAAAACTATTCAGGCAAGGGATATTGGAGCCAAAAGTCAGCTACGTTAAGAAGAAATATTTTCGAGAGGTGTTTAGTGCTGGGATTGATAGAACTGGGAGGCTGATTGGGTTTGGGTGTGCGGATCAGGAGAAGGGAAGGAGTGGATGCCATTGCTATTCATTTCCCTGAAGACTGGGGGGTGAAGAGCATGGGAGAAGAAGCCTGGGCTCTGCTTTGAAACTCACCTCCTTAATTCCCCCTCCTCACCCACGGCTCTCTTTTCTGAGTTGCCAGATTTAAATAGTTGTATATACCTGCCTTCAGCACTAGACTGTGAGCCCCTTGGCAGAGCCTGAAATGTGTTTATCATTCAATAAATGCTTGCTAACTGAGTTCATGAAGAACAGAACCATTTTTTATGTGAATGAATAACCGAGCGTTCAGAGAAAACTTGCTCCCCATAAGGTCTGCACTTTGTCCTGCTCTGCCTTCAAAATACTTAGAATAAAATGGATCCTTCTTCCTCAAAATATGTTATGGGTTTGAGAGCAAGGATTTCACTACCCCTGTGACTCCAGCCTGTTGTTTTTCAGCTTGAAAATCCCCAGTCCCTTCAAACGTTCAGAAACAACATACTCTCTGTACACGTCCTCATCCGACCAGCCCTTCTCTGAATGTGCTTCAGTCTCTCCTTGCTCTTCTTTAAATGTGACACTGTTAATCCGACCCGTACAGAATGCAGTGTGCCCATTACTTCTGAAGAGCGGTGAAGGCAAATCTTTTCATAACTTATGTCAGAGCTATTTTTAAGGGAGAAGTTAAATTTAGGAAATTAAGTCGGTAAGGAGCTTGAGGTAGATGGTGTGACCTTGGAGGCATAAATTAGAGGCAGTTAAGTAAGCCACAGGCTATTCTATCTCAGAAACTAATAGAAATTGTAGATTGGGGAAAAGATGAAGATGGTTAGTCTACGGACTTAATTTTTTTGGAAAATGTAACTGAAATAAAACATGCATCACACTAAAGTAATGCATCCAAAGCTTTACAATTCAATTAATTTTTAGATAGTGAACATCCCTCAGACCATGAAATGAAAACATTTGCAATAACTCCTCCCTGTTTAGTCCCCTTCTGGTCGTTCACCTCTATCAAAGGAGGTACTGACTGTGGGAGGTCTTGTTTCTCTGTCCCTGATTAATGACCTGTCCAAGCCTGGCTTCTTTACACACGATGTCCGTGATGAGCAAGTTTCCCTGGTCTGGGGTACAAGGGCGATGGATGATCCGTGTCCGTGGACCAGAACTCTAGGACTTGAGAATCTCACTAGTTGTTGGCAGGTTCCCTCCAGTGGCACGCTGTCTCCCAGGCAAGGGGAAGTTGCTCGGCCAAGGTTTGGGCTTAGCCTTTAGCCTTAGTCCCACACAGCTTTGGAACTCTGGGAAAAGACCTCAAATCTCCAGATGTGTTTCTTCTGTGCCCTGTGGCCGCTGAAATCTCTGCTGCTTTCTCTGGCCCCCATCGTGGCCCTCTGCCCAGGCCAAACCTTGGTTCTCAGTCTTTCGCCTTCATCAAGAATCAGAACACACCCCCAGTGACAGCTGAGGTTCCTCAAATTTTCTCTCAGTATTTCTCCTCTAACTGAAATTTTACTGCCTTCTGGTGTTCTTAAATATGTCAGGAGTAAGTAAGCTTTCCTGTTAAGACCAGATAGTAAATATTTTTGGCTTTGCTTGCCATACGGTCTTTGTCGCAGCTACTTAATTACTCTTTTATAGCATTAAACAATACAAAAAATTAAGAATGACTGATTTGGCTTGTGATCTATAGCTTGCCAACCCATCAAAAATATAATTATTGCAATTTACTTAATATTCCTAGTTCCTCAATGAGATAAGTGGCCCATACAACTTAGCCCATCCTAGGTTAAAAGAGAACCCTACCAGAAGATTTTTAAGATCAAGCACAGCTGACTTGTAAATTGTTCTTGGGTGGCTAAGATGTAAAATCTTCTTTTCATTTCCCCAAACTTTCAACAAACTCTTACTGTACAGAGGCTTCCATAAGTAAGATTCTGGGTGTTTGTATATTTATGAGAATGAAAATAAAGGGATAGAGCTCAGTTTGGAGTTTGATAAATTTTGATAATTTAGGAATTCGGTTAGCAATACTTCTTTTTTCCTTATCAAGTGCCAGAAATTATTGGGTGATAACCGTAAGAGACATGAAAATGGAACTCGAAAGATGACCTTCATTAGTGATATGCTAGTTGTGTTTTACAATATTTTGTTTTGCTTTTGGTCATGTTTTTTTCTTTTTCTGCCTTCTGTTAGATGAATTAAGGATTGTTTACATCTCTACTATTGGCTTATTAATTTTAGTCTGTTTTTTCTTTTCTTGGGTTGGGTTAAGTAATTGCCTTCAGAGAAAGGAAACTACACCTTGAAGCCCAACTCCACCCCACTGTCTGTTTTTTATAAAGTTTTATCGGAATACAGACATACTATTTATTTATTTATGTCAGTGACTGCTTTTAAACCACAAGAACAGAATTGAGCAGTTGTAACAGAAACCATGTGGTCTGAAAAAACAACAGTATTTTCTATTTGGCCTTTGACAGAAAAATTTGGCCCCAACCCTGCCCTAAGGCTGTCAATTTATACCTGTATTCCCCACAGTCCCCTTATGATCATGCATTTGTCCTTGGACACTTTGATTTCTATCATGTATCGCTTTATATATGTTGAATCTGTGTAACTATGTGCATGTGTGAGTGCTAAGTTGCTTCAGTCATATGCAACTCTTGGCAACCCGATGGACTCTAGCCCTCCAGGCTCCTCTGTCCACGGAATTCTCCAGGCAAGAATACTGGAGTGGGTTGCTGTGCTTTCCTCCAGGGGATCTTCCCGATCCAGGGATCAAATCCACGGCACGTCTCTTTTGTCTCCTGCACTGGCAGGCAGGTTCTTTACCACTAGTGCCACCTAGGAAGCCCCATAACTAGGTACACACAGATTTTAAATTGCAATTATTTCATTTTATATTGATATCCTTAACATCATGAAATGTCTGTTTATCTTCAATAATGCCTATTTCCTTAAGGTCCATGTTTTCTGATACAAGTGTAATTGCTCACAATTTATTTGTTAGTTCTTCTATGCACTATTTGCATCTTTTTACTCTCAAATTTTCTGTTCTTGATGTTTAAAATTCATCTCTTGTTAACACAGCGTATTGTAAAGTTTAAATTTTTATCCAGTCTGACAGTTTTATTATTTTACTTAAAGTATTTCATCTATTTATATTTAATATAATCACTTGCAATTTAATAATTAATTGTTTTAATTTAATTATTTATAGTTTAATTAACTATAAATAATTAAATCATTAATTTATATTATTATTTATATTATTATCATTAAATTTATATTATTATCATTAAATTTATATTATTAAATTTAAATTATTAAATTTATATATTATTATTATTTATATTTATATCATTAAATTTATATTATTATCATTAAATTTATATTATTAAATTTAAATTATTAAATTTATATATTATTATTATTTATATTTATATCATTAAATTTATATTATTATCATTAAATTATTATAAAATTTTATTAATTTATAACAAATTATAAATTAATTAGCTATAATTAATATAATTAATTATAATTAATCAGATATGTTTTTATTATTCCAGTTTGCCTTTTATAATTTGTTAATTAAATACTTTTTTGGCTCTTTGAGTGGCTATGCTAGAGGTTATGGCATTACATTAGGTTCTAATGCAAATTTGTTTACCTTTTCCTTTCATTTCATTTTGCCTGAAAAAGTTCCTTGAATTTTCTTGTAAGGAAGTTCTCACTGGTGAGAACTTCTTTTGTAGTTATTTTTCTGAAAATAATTTTATTTTACCTTCATCTTTAAAGAATATTTTCATTTTCCCCCATACGATCCTTTGAATAAATTATTCCATTTTCTTCTGGCTTCCATCGTTTCCTCTGAGAAATCAGATGTAAGTCATTTCTGTTTCTTTGAATTAAAAAAAAAAATTTAAACTTTTATAATTTTCCTTAGGTGTTTAAGTTTAAAAGTTTGACACTCATGTGCCTAAATGTGGTTATCTATGTGTTGATAACACACGGAGAAGGCAATGGCAATGGCACCCCACTCCAGTACTCTCGCCTGGAAAATCCCATGGACAGAGAAGCCCGGTAGGCTGCAGTCCATGGAGTCGCGAAGAGTCGGACACGACTGAGCGACACTTTCACTTTTAACTTTCACGTGTTGGAGAAGGATATGGCAGCCCACTCCAGTGTTCTTGCCTGGAGAATCCCAGGGAAGGGGGAGCCTGATGGGGTGCCGTCTGTGGGGTCGCACAGAGTCAGACACGACTCAAGAGACTTAGCAGCAGCAGCAGCGGCATGTGTTTATAAATGCTTGAGGTTTGGTGAGCTTCTTGAATCTGTAGATGGAAACGCTTAACATTCTCTGTCTGCTCTCCTTCTGGAATAGCATTTATATGTTCCAGTTGAGTATTTCCCACATGTTTCTTATGCAGTACTTTTTCTATTCTTTTTTCTCATTTTGTTTCAGTTTGTGTATATTTTATTGGATATTTATTTTATTTGTGTATTTTATACTGAGTCCACTTACCCTTTCTGTCTGCTGTGACCTATCTGTTGTTAAACTCAATCTGTCAGTTTTTAATATCAGATACTATAATTTTTCAGTTTCATAGTGTTCATTTAATTTTTTATAGTATAAGTTTA